>NC_063335.1:53870149-53929324 GCF_021869965.1 Rhincodon typus | reverse complement strand
TGTACAGCAATTCTGCTGCATATATATCTGCTTTCCCTTTCCTAATGCTATTTTGGGCATACTTTACTGCCTTTTAAACGTAGGTTGCCCTTAATTAAGATAATTTGTGCCTTCTGCTATGCATTGATTGAACCACTGTGTGAGAGATGGGGATCATAGTGCATATGTTTCGAGAACAGTAATTTGTGGTAGCTGGCCTAATGATCTAGGAATTCGAGTTCAAATTCCACCATGGAAAATTTAAACTTAATTGAGTAAATCCAAAATATAAAGCTAGTCTGACTAATGGTGACAATAAAACTGTTGGTTCAAATACCAACCCATCAGATTCATTTTCATCCCTTACAGAAGGATTTCTGCATCCCTGCACATTCTGGCCAATGCTTGATTCCAAGTTCACAGCAATCAAGAAAGGCATATTAGCATCACAAAACATTTAGACTATTGTGGCACGTACCGATTTAATAGCAAAACCTTTCGAAAATATCTACTCAAAAACATCCAAAGCTTCTTTTTGGATTCTTGCTACTGTTCAAGAACCCTGCATTTTTGTGAATATGCTTGATGCTAACCAATCCATCTGCATAATATTATATTCTTTGACAGCAAGGATAGCCAGGGACCCTCTTGTAGCAGAGTTATAGTGTCCCTACCCTTCGGACCAAGAGACTGAGATTCAAGTCCCACCTACCCCAGGAGTGTGTAATAAAATTTTTGAACAGGTTGATTAGGAAAAGTAGGTGAAATAAAGGGATAAAAAATAATAAGTAGAACCAAGCATGGTGCACTGGCAGATTCCCTATATTTGAACCAGGAGTCTTGTGTTCAAATCCCACTTGTACCAGAGATATGTGATAACAACTCTGAACAAGTTGGTTAAAAAATAGCAAGCATTGTATTTTCTTTCAATATTAAGAAAACAACTTCATTTTGCATGAAAATGAAGTGGTCCCCTTAAGGAAAAGCTCTAGATAAAAATTACAAACTTCTTAACTAATTGTGTTAATGTTTTCCTTTAGAAGCTGCTTGTATGATATGTCTCTGAAGGATAATGCTTGACAAATTAAACGTGGAACTACTATGCCTAATTGGAATTAAAATAATTAACTTTGTCTCACAATGTAATGACACTTTCCAGCTTTTTTTTTGGAGAATTTGTTCGCACCCAAGGGAGGGAGAAAAAACTATCTTTGTAATAGCAATGATTATAATTTTAGCGTGGAAGCCATGAGATTATGCAACTGATCTTCCTTCTGTGATTATTTAACCTGTAAAGCTCACCATTGCCTCTATGAGTCAATTCTTCTTTTGCTTTGTAATGTGAATTCTTGTGATGGCAAAACTGTTATAGGGGCAGATAGAGAGTATTCTGCAATGTAGGGGGCATCCATGTTGCAATTGTTACAAGGTCAGAAATCACACAACACCAGGTTATATTCCAACTGGTTTATTTGAAAACACAAGCTTTCAGAGCCTCGCTTCTTCTTCAGGTGCTAGTGAGAGAGGCTAATATCAGACACAGAATTTTTAAGTAAAAGATCAAAGGGTCACACTACTGACCAGAATGTATTAAACAACCTGAAATGCTGTTAAATATTTAATCAGTTAGAAGGTTTTAATTGATTAATATGTAAATGTAAATCCATGAATGCCGTTCAAGTCACTGTCCTGGGAGAAGTAAAGGTTTTATCAGTGTAAAGAAGAGGTGATCGTTTAGGTCATGTTAGTTTAGGTCAAAAGCATGTTAGGTGTGAGGCCTTGTTTCAAATCTGTTTGTGTTTTGGTTTGGAGTCAGACTGGTTTTACTTCTAAAGAAGGAATTTATAAAAAGCCACATCGACTGACTATCTATAAATTGTGTGCTTTTTGAACCAAATAGAATGTATCTGCAAATACAAATTCACCCCATAGATGTGTGTGTGTGTGTGTGTGTGCCTTCAGTTCTTTCAGGACAGTGATCTAAAAGGAATTCTGGGAATTACATTTACATATTAATCAATTCAAAACTTCTAACTGATTAAAGATTTAACAGCATCCCAGGTTTGTTTAATACATCCTGGTCAGTGGTGTGACCCTTTGATTTTTTACTTATAAATTCTGTGTATCATACTACCACTCTCACTAACACCTGAAGAAGGAAAGAGGTTCCAAAAACTTATGTTTTCAAATAAATTTGATGGTATGCAATCTGGTGTCGTGTGATTTCTGACCTTGTCCACCTCAGTCCAACACCGGCATCTCCATATCATGGCAATTGTTACAGTTATTGTTTTGATGTTAGTACAATGCATGGGAATGGCTTTGCACTGCACTTACTTCATGTAACCTCATCTGGGGAGAGAAGAAAGGCCATTCACCTATAGTATCTAGGGAATACCCAAGCAAATTTCATTAGAGAAAAAGATAGGTTCCACAATAGGTGGCCAGCCAGTCTTTTGCTGCCCAGCTACTGCCTTAAACAACAGTTATTGTCTCAGCACAAAGAACAAAAGAGTCAAATCTGTATCAACTAACCATCAACTTTATTAGTTTTGTTAAAACAGACTTACAATTCACACCTTTTGGTTAAGAATAGGTTAACAGCAGGCATGCAGTTCATCCAAGGTTAAAATTTATGCACACACCCACTAGAATTCTACGATGCTCCCTAAACAGTCAAAGAACTTAAAGGCTAATACCTGAGAATAAGAGCTCACACTGGCCAGATGGTTGCCCAAGTCCTCGGTGTTATCTCCACACTACCAAGCATGGAGTCTTCAACTTTGCAAAGTTTGATCTCTGGTGGCACACCCAAAATCCTTCATTTTCATCCATTTTCCTTATCTTCTCGAACTGTGGTGTCTTATTCTTCATTGGTTCTGGCTCATCTGCCAAGTCTTTGTCTTTTCGCTAAAGGCTCTGGCCAACGGACACCGGTAGCATTACCTCATTACTTTTCCACCAAATAAGGATTCATACCTTTGCCATTCCTTGAAGCTGATCTGGTTCAAGACGCCCAAGTGAACAGCTGTGGGCTCGGGTAACTTCAGTTCACAAGATGCTGTTTTTATGTGTAAGCAGGCACTGATCAACATATCCCCCCTTTTGATCCAAAGATATCTATCTTAGGACCATCAATTTCCATAGCTCTCTTCATATTTATCCATCTTCAGGATACTTCTTCAATATGTTTCCTTCCTTGCCAATTTTATGAATGATTGTATCATTGAGTGCTAACTATCTCCATACTCAACTATCCCTCTGAGCTGTGATGTACATGGTATCAAACAATACAGCTCTAACAAGTCACAATGTTCACCAGATTTTACCTTTTGCTTATGCTTCCCCCTTGTTTTTGGAGGTATCTGTATGTCACCTAATGGGCCCCTTCACTCAGCTAACTATCACTCCACCCAGAATCCACATTCTTTCATTTCTGTAACATTTTAGCCAATCACACCTGTTATTTTGATTTTTTTGCCTCCCTTTCACTCATACTGTTTTCATTGTTTTAAGGTCAGTTTCTCTATGGATTATGTATCAGTGTCTTATCTTTTAAACTATATTTTTGTGGTCTTCCAGGCCATTTTAATCCTCTTGTCAAGTAGGTGTACAAACCTGAGAGCTGTCACGCAATCATGACTCTCGTAAGATCTTATCAAATATCTATGAGGTTTTACTTAAGTGCACATATAGTCCCGATGCCTCAGGAAGTGGCTCAATCATGAAATACTGTTCTCATAAAAGGAAAGATAAGGACACAAACATTACCAAGAGAAAGCTTTCAGTTCAGTGTTTTCATCTAAACTTCCCTGTCACTAAAATGCATTTTAACCTCAATTGCTGTCACAACCCATTATTCTATTTTTTCTGTCTTCTGCCACCACTTTCCACTTCCTCTCATCCAATTTTGCAGTTCAGCTATTACCATCTTATCTAATTCCAGAGCTCTGGAGAAATTTGAAGTCCAATGTAACATAATCTTTTAATATCTTAAAACAGAAGTCAAACATTTCTGTTTGATTCAGGCTAAAACATACTTTGTTTGTTCTTTCTCTGAGATGACCCCCCATTTTTTAAAAGTTACTGACAACTCAATTTTAGATATTTGATATATCTCTATGTAAATTTGTCACTAACTTTTATCTAATGCCTTGAAACCACTGAGACTATGTGCATGCATTTTATCATTTTTCAAAATCCTTTCAAATTTTCAGATAATTATTCCGTTTAAATGTTTTAGAATGTGAGGCCATATGAGTCTTATAGTATAATTTTCCTGAAAGTCAATACATTTAATGTTTTCACAGTAGTTCTTCCATGCTGAGATAAGTTGTTAATGAATGGCTTGATGGATTGCAGATGCCTCATTCGTCATTGTATTGAGATGTTGGGAGTGTGCAGACAGGTTCAGAAATTTGAAGCCATTGGCAAAAGCCTTCAGTATTTTCAGTTTTCTGGAAAACAAACAGTATCCACTCATTCCATTTCAAGCAGAATGGGTTAATTAGTGAAGGTTTACTGCTGGTTTAAAAGGATGGGGTGAAAACGTTTGGACATAATTACATCAACAGCCTTTCTGTGGCCTGTGCAGAAATAAGAGCCATGTGCTATAATTCATTTCTGAATGAAGGAAAAGCCCACCTCCTTTGTTATATTGTATTTTTCTTTTTAACTCCTTGTTATCAGTTTTCTTAAATTTTATAATCTATCATCTGATACTTTTGTGAAAAGAGAATTGCATTTCAAAAATTCCAATTTCCCGATTACTCAGATACTTTCACACCAATGAACATTTAAGATGAGCAAATGGTATCAACTGGAATTAAAGACTCACTCACGTGTTAAAACATATATGGACTGGCATTCTAAAACATTTAAATGGAATAATTATCTGAAAATTTGAAAGGATTTTGAAAGTTCATTCTGGCCAAAAAATGAAATTCCAAACATAAGAATTTAAACATACGTTTCTGAAATTATAATTTACCCAGGACTCTTTCCTCAATCCAAACACAGTGCAGATAGTACACTAATTTGAAGAAAGAGAAAATGATTTATCTTTTAACTTAATTTTAGTACTTCCATTAATTTTAGTCAACAGTAGCCAATTCCAAGAGGTAAATTTTTACCAAACTTTAAGAACCAAATTTTAAAATCAACATTGCATACCAGAGTTTTCCTTTACACAATCTCTGATAATTCCTTTAAAAGACATTTTATTACCTATGCATTTTCCACATTGATACATGCACACACTATAGTTTCAAATCACCATACATTCCTAAAATACAAACTGAACTTTTCTGATGGGTGAGAGCCTAGGGGTAAGCATGAACATAGTCTTCTGTTTTCCTCCTTTCTTTGCACTTGATTACTCCTCTTCGCAGACTATGTCTGTAGTTGAAATTAAGTAAGGTTTGTAAATCCTATAGGGGTAAGACATCTGCACTGTAAGGCATATTTTAGCAGTCATGAAACTTGAACACTCTAAGTGCTGTATTAGCCCTGAAAGCAGACCAGAGAATATGAATGGATTCTTGTAGACAGAATAAGAGAAAGATGTGGAATGGAAATTTTCTGTTTATTTTGCAAGAATCAAATGAAACGGCATATGATTTTCCGTACGTATCATTCAGATGTGGGACAAAGCCAGGACAGAGTATCAGACAGAATTCTGTTTAGCCAATTTAATACAGAGCTCATTTTAATAAATAAAAAGTTAACCTGCATACCTGTATCCATCTGTGGTCTGAATAGGAATAATTAATGACAACATCTCTTCACTAACGTTTCTTTCCTAATGAGATTGCTGCTGGATAAGTGAAAGAGCAAAATGTCACCTGAGTGGGTGAGTGGGGCTAGATATATGGGTAGTTGATTGAGCGACTGAGTCTATGATGAGTGATTGAGTGAGGTATGGAGGGTGCAAAGGGATTTGCTGTGCTTGGGTCAGAGCCCATGTCAATGATTGCCTAATACAGGATATAAAGGCCCAGTCAAGGAGCAGCATCAGGGGCCCTGATTTCTGACCCTGGCCCAGTGCAGCAGTGTTGGGTATCCAAGAGTTGACAGTCACAGCTACCTACTTTCTTATCTCTTTGCGTATAGTTTGAGGTGTAGATTCTCCATTCATTGCCAGTGATGTCTGTGTAATTTTATTTAGTACAAAAACCAATGTGAAATTGAACAAGGAACATGAATATACTTTAGATGGATTTTCATTTTGGAAATGGGTATTCACTAGTCCCTGAAGTAAGCCCATGTAAAATTGTGGACTAAAGATTTAAACATTAGTGTGTAAGAGTGATAAGTCAGGCACCTTCCTCTAGAAAAATACAGTTGATATCAACTTCAGTGCTGCATACAACAACAGTTACGACAATGCCAATGCAAGAGATTGCAACACGCCCATGCAGCATCTGCCCAATCAGTCCCTAGTTCACAGGTTTACTGTTCCAAATAAATTGCAGTGGGTCATTGCAATAGTGGGTCAATAGAATTTGCTGTGAAATCATCTCTGTTTGGATCTTCCAGTAATTTTGGTTGCTCCCAGCACAAATTAATTACACTGGTTAGATACAGTTCCAGTTTTCAAGCAGTTTAAACTTGTGGGGAAATTCAATGGTCTACTGAAATTTTCAGAGCTCAGCTTTGTGTTCTGGACGACTCAGAGGTTTGCAAATCTGTTGGAGGCATTGGCATAGGCAAAGGAACAATGTTTTACACTTATGTTCTCGAAAGATAACTGTTAAAACAACTCACTTTTACTTTAGAGACAACAAGGTGTAGAGCTGGATGAACACAGCAGGCCAAGCAGCATCAGAGGAGCAGGAAAGCTGACGTTTCGGGTCTGGACCCTTCTTCAGAAATGGGGGAGGGGAAGGGGATTCTGACAACCACCTGGAAACCACTCTGACAACCACCTGGAAACCGATATCCATTTCAAGCCTACCGACTCCCACAGCTACCTAGAATACACCTCCTCCCATCCACCTTCCTGCAAAAATGCCATCCCCTATTCCCAATTCCTTCACCTCCGCCGCATCTGCTTCCGGGATAAGGCATTCCACTCCCGGACATCCCAGATGTCCTCGTTTTTCAAGGACCGCAAATTCCCCTCCACAGTGGTCGAAAACGCCTTCGACCGCGTCTCACGCATTTCCTGCAACTCATCCCTCACACCCCCTCCCCGCAATAACAACCAAAACAGGACCCCTCTCATCCTCACGTACCACCCCACCAACCTCCAAATCCAACGCATCATCCTCTGGCACTTCCGCCATCTACAATCTGACCGCACCACCAAAGACATTTTTCCCTCCCCACCCTTATCTGCTTTCCGGAGGGACCACTCTCTCCGTGACTCCCTTATCTGCTCCACACTCCCCACCAACCCCACCACCCCCGGCACTTTTCCCTGCAACCGCAGGACGTGCTACACTTGCCCCTGCACCTCCCCCGTCACCCCCATCCCAGGCCCTAAGAAGACCTTCCACATCAAACAGATGTTCACCTGCACATCTGCTAATGTGGTATACTGTATCCACTGTTCTGATGTGGCCTCCTCTACATCAGGGAAACCAAGCGGAGGTCTGGGGACTACTTTATGGAACATCTATGCTCGGTTCGCAACAAACAACTACACCTCCCAGTTGCGAACCATTTCAACTCTCCCTCCCACTCCTCAGACGACATGTCCATCCTGGGCCTCCTGCAGTGCCACAACGATGCCACCCGAAGGTTGCAGGAACAGCACCTCATATTTCGCTTGGGAGCCCTGCAGCCCAATGGTATCAATGTGGGCTTCACAAGCTTCAAAATCTCCCCTCCCCCGACCACATCCCAAAACCAGCCCAGATTGTCCCTGCGTCCCTAACCTGTCCTTCCCCCCACCTATCCTCTCCTCCCACCTCAAACCCTACCCCCATCTCCTATCTACCAGCCTCATCCTGCCCCCTTGACCTGTCCTTCCTCCCACCTATCCCCTCCTCCCACCTCAAGTCCTACCCCCATCTCCTACCTACCAGCCTCATCCCGTCCCCTTGACCTGTCTGTCCTCCCTGGACTGACCTATCCCCCCCTAACTCCACACCTATACTCACCTTTACTGGCTCCAACCCCGCCTCTTTGACCTGACTGTCTCCTCTCCACCTATCTTCTCCTTTATCCATCTTCTATCCGCCTCCCCCCTCTCCCTATTTATTTCAGAACCCCCTTCCCCTCCCCCATTTCTGAAGAAGGGCCTAGACCCGAAACGTCAGCCTTCCTGCTCCTCTGATGCTGCTTGGCCTGCTGTGTTCATCCAGCTCTACACTTTGTTATCTCGGATTCTCCAGCATCTGCAGTTCCTACTATCTCTGAATCACTGTTACTTTATTTCCTGATACAAAAGGACAACATAGGGAGTGAGGTTTGTAACTTTTCAAGGCCTAAGTATGTGATTTTTTTTTGTAGTTGCTATAATCTTCCTCCCACGTTGTTAAACATTGACCATTGCCTTTTAATTTCATGAGCATCCTGATCTCTGAATAGGAAAGACCACAATGATTACAAACCATTTCAAATACAGCTTTGCAATTTGATAGTTCCAATGGAACAGTTTTGCAGACTTCTCACCAACAAGACATTAGAGAGAATATACACATTTAACTTTTATTTATCGTAATGCCTGATCTATTACTTAACATGTTGTAAAACAGATATAACAGCTTATCACTACTGTCACATATTAATGGGCTAACATCATTAGTAAGTGGAATTAAAAAGTAAATTATACCTTTAAAAATGAAAGACTACCAAAAAAAACTTGAATGATCTTAAACAAAATCACAGTAAGTTAACATGCAGGTACAGCAAACAATTAGTTGTGTCAGTCTTATTAATGTACAACAGTAAAGAATACTTGTTGCAATTATGTAGGGCTTGAAAGATATCACGCTTGGGAGGCTGTGTATAGTTTCTGTCTCCTGATCAAAGAAAGTGATTTATTTGCTTAAATGACGGTGCAAGCAGTTTAGTTTGTGAATCAAAACGGCCATCCCATGAAGACAGATTTAGTAGAATGGCTCTATTTTCCCAAGTGTTTAGAATAATAAAACACAATTTTCTGGAATCATTATAAACTCACAGAGGATTTGACAGGGTCAGTGCTGAAAACAACATGCCATAGTGCCCGTATCAGCTGTTTAGAACAGAAATGAGGAGAAATATCCTCACTCCAAGATTTTTAGATCTTTGGAATTCTTTACGCGGTGAACCCTGCATGCCCGATTGTTGAGTATGTGAAGATGAAGACATAAAGATTTTCAAGTGCTAAGAGAAATAAAGCAGTGTGGGGATTGAGCGGGCTTGTGGAGTTGGGATAGAAATTTAGCCAAGATTTTCTGGAACAGCAATATGAAAAATAGGAACAGTTCCTTACAAACATACTGCTGTTCCAATTTCTCATACTCTGAAATATTAGCAGATCTCTAGTGGCTCCACAAAGAGAGTCTGTGGAATCCAGAGGATGATGTTCAACTGCTAATCTGGCCTATTCTTTCAGGACCTCTGCTCCGATGTTAGCTGTATGTACATAGATCATACTGAGAGGGAAAAAGCAGGTAGGTGCCTCTGCCTATGGGCAATATCCTTCACAGCATTACAATGGAAGATGCTGCTGCATTCCAAAATGCAGTATTGATGTGGAGAACCGTATTTCAATATTGTCCAAAATGTCCCATGTTGATATAATGAGGCTGATACATGGCGGATGTTATCATCCATAGACAGGAAGTGAAGGTGGTGACTGTCCATGGATCATGTCCTGAGGTGTTAAGGACTGTTGGCCAAAATGGAGGCTTTGAGGAGCAAGCAGCAAGCTAGAGCAGTAGACACCTGCTCTGAACTGAATACCAGCAACTGTGGTTGTCTAGTTTCTATCCAGCATGTGGGCAGGTAGGAAATTACATGCAACTGAGGTGAGATTAGGCACTAATGAGATATAATAGGCCTCTTACTTGTCACTGGTGAGATCGTCATCTTCATCCAATGTTTAAATAATGAGAGTCAGAGATTTTTCTCAATGTCAAGAACTTAATTTTTCTGGACTTGACATATTTTCACAACTGATTCACCATAACGCTCGAGTATGAAGTGAGTTTTAAGTGCACGTGGTGTGTGAGGCAGCTCCATGGGTTTCTGCAGAAATAGAGGACACTTTTTTTTCCTAAGGTGGCCAAACATCCCATTATGTCTGTGATGGCCTAAACTGAACCTAATCCGAACCAAACCGAACCTAAACCGAAGAAGCTAGGTTGTCATCATTATGGAAAAGGAATGCCAGTTTGACTGGTTCCCCACCTTTAACATTATTCTTGCCTATCATTCGTGCAATGTGGTTGCAGTGTGTCCCATCCTCACAATGAACTATAAGAATCTCTAAGACAACATTGCTCAAACCAGAGACCTCTGCTACCTAGTTAACACTGCAGGTACGTTGAGATACCACCTCCAAGTCATCATCCAAGTTCCACAGCATCTTGGTTTGGAAATCTACCACTATTAATTCATAATCTCTGAACTGAAATCCTTGAACAACCTACCAAACTTTTCTGTACCTTCACCTTGCAGACTGTAGCAATTCAAGAAAGTGGGTTCAATTTACCGACTCCAGTTCTGGACCACAACTGTTAGACTAACTGGCCTAAAGAGTAAATTGATATAGCTTTCCAATCTCAGAGAATAGTTACTGAATTGAGACAATCTTGGAAACTCATAGTTTGGGCATCAGTGAAGTTCTCTTTTACTTCCCTTAAAAACCTTGGGTGAAGCACAGTCAGTCCTGTGAATTTGTCACTCTTTAGTGCTTTATTTGGTTCATTGCTTTTAATTTGTTTTTGTTCATTTGGAAATTTAATAACAGTTTCTGTGGGATTTCTGGTATGCTCTCCAGTTACTTTATGGTAAATACTGAGGCAAAATAATTATTTAATATTTGATTCTTCTGTTCCCTGGATTTCTGTAGAGCACACTTCTTTGACTAATATATCCTAAGCAGTCCTTCTCCTCCAATGTTGTTCTTTGCACATATTTCCTTTTGTCCCCTGCTGATTGTATTCATTTACAGTTTATAGATTTCTCTTTACCTGTAATGCCTGATGGACAGGTTATGATATCCATTCTCTTTCTTTTCATTTATTTTAGAATTATTCAACCCACTTTATCTGTCAGTCTTTATTCCACCCCCATTTCTACCCGATATCAAATTTATTTGTTTGATGTCCTTATGGCTGTTGAATTTTCACTTTCACTGGGAAGATGATCCAATCCCAATTAAGGTGGAATTCATATGAATGGAATAATCCCAGTGCATTCCACACTACTTTTTTTTTCAGTTATTTGTTCACCACCCTAATCTGCTTACTCTAATGACAGTTTGCATAGCATGGACAAGAAATCAGAGAATTTAATCCACAAGGTTTTTGTTTAAAATATAGCGTTAGCTCCTGTTAATCTTGGAGTGAGTCCTTTTGTTAGCTTTTCCCACTGTCACCGATTGCAATATGGATCACAATGTTTTGATCTTTTCCTCTCTCTCCACAATATATTCAAGGCAATTTGAGATAACTCACAAGCTAGCACCATGCAGCAAGCATAACAGACCCGAAACATCAGCTTTCCTGCTCCTCTGATGCTGCTTGGCCTGCTGTGTTCATCCAGCTCTACACCTTGTTATCTCAGATTCTCCAGCATCGGCAGTTCCTACTATCTCTGAACCTGTTAGATGGTTTAGTTTTTGGGGATTTTTACATAAGACCCCCAAAATAGCATCTAGATGTTGATGATTGGTCCTTAAGATTTATGAATAACTGCTTAGCTCACACAGGTGCCATCTATGGGTTTTTTTCTGTATCTTCAAAACAGATCCAAAGCCACCGTTACCAGAAAATGTAAAGGTATCTATGATGAGAAAATTACATTACAATGTAAGCAAATATCATTAATATGAGCAACAATAACCAGATATACAACCATCAACAGATGAGCAGTACTTGTTAATTGTAGGTCCGCATGGGTGGGATGACCGGCCAATTTACTTATGTAAAATGTTATCTTTATTTAAATTTTTTATCCTTATTTTAGCATGGGCTTGAGTTGTGACATTGACAAAGACTCATTGTACTATACAAGTTTGCCTTAAAATGACATATCCAATGGGGTAATTTTTTTTTGCTTGAACTATTGAGTGAAAGCCTATGATGAATTGCAGGAGCTATCAACAATCAGGTTTTTTCTTAACTTGTCCTTTCCATTTTAATAAGTTGGTCTTATGATTCCCTTGTAACCCCAATTGCTGATCTTGAAAACAGCATTCAGGCTCTGTTGTTTATACTAACATGCAATCAGGCATTTATAAACATGGCTCTTCATAATGGTTATTCAATCCAACCACTTTCATTTCTTAAAAAGCTATGTAGTAGAAGTGATTCACTGAAACTTACACACTAATTAACTTTTGTAATTCAGAAAAAAATAATCTCTTAATCAGTCATGTTGTAATTGAACAACTTAACAGCTTCAAAGTATAGTTGGCTGTTATGCTTACTGCTCTTTTTCTGATGGTGTATCTCATTGTTAGACATGCCATAGCTTCAGATATGGTTACATCATAGTACATCTCAGGCAACAGTTTCTGTCAGGTTATTTTAACTTGAAAAGTTTCATGGTGTGCTGGTATTATTTGGTCAACTTTAAATTTCATGATGTTATATCGCATCTGCTTCCTTGCACTTTCTCTTCATTTCATCTTGTTTACCCTTACTTTGAAAACTACAGGTTACTTAAAACCTGTTCTAATCCTGCACTTTTGAATTGACTGTGACTGTGGTTTAGGACAAGTTGCCAAAATACTGCTCCTCCTGTCTTTTGTTTAAGACCAGCTTTTACTTACAATTCACCTCAATGACTGTGAGTTGTAAATTCCAGGTAGAGGTATCTTCTACAGATGTATTAACTTGGGATGGTCTGTCTGCGCACAAATTACCAAATACACCAGGCATTCAGCCTGTAAGCTAGAGCTGCTTGTATATGTTACTTAAAACTAACATTTTTTTTAGGATTTGTAGTTTAGCTTTGTCAACTTAAATGATTTTCAGTAATTAACATCAAAGCCAAAAATATGATCAAATATGAATCAATATTAATGCAAACATAAAGGCATTTTTTAAAAAAAGTCTCTCAAATAAGTGAATGGTAGACTGATTTGTGTGTCTGTCTGCCTGTAAGTACCACGCTGTATTTGAAGTTTGTCGTCAGTTGTCATGTTTAGTGTCTGATAATTATATTTAGATCAAAATAGGAAATAAATCCAATAGGTTGAATAGGATGTGCTTTGCAATATTGGTTTTTCACCTTTAGAGAACTACTCATTTTTCCTAAGTTAACTGCACCACATTAAGTTTGGCAGATATATACATTACGATTCCCTCCCAATGCACAGAAGTCCTGAACCAAGTGCTCTACAATTAGGAAATTAATGAGCTGGACTGTGATATATTCCCATTCACTCCCATTGTCCAGAAATTCTGAGCCAAGAACACCATTGCTTGAAAATTCATAGTGCATTTATCAAAGTTCAGCTTCTGGGGATGCCCACTGAATTCTTATGCATTGCTCAATTTTGTGCTGATTGCAGTTCTTTTTAATTCTCTGAAAAAATGAACTACTTTTCTTACTCATTTTTTTTAAAGTTATAGTAGCATAATGAAAAATCTGAGAGAATTATCTGTCCCGAATCTCTTGGACTTTTCCTAAAATTCAACAACTGAAAACAATTAAATTTCATATTAATTTACCTGCAAGGTATGAATATTTACAGGATTTGCTTTCTTTTTGTGGAGATTGCCAATTAACTTAGACTGATTTCTTTTGGTACTATCTAACAAGTGAGTTAAAATAGAGACATCTTAGTGTCAGTGGCATATGAAAAACAAATAGACAGCATGTTGTTAAGTGCAAATTGAAATTAGTATTCAGATACAGGAGGTGTTACTGTGCTAATAATTTCAGGTACCACAGGGTGTAGGCAAATTTTATTTTATTGTCAAGGTAGAGTATTATTAACTTTTCATTATTAACTTTTCAAGTTAGATCCCGCAATTGTCGTAATATCATGAGACTGTAAGAAGGTTCCATATGTTGCAATAATTTTTTAAATTGCAAAAGTAGGAAGACCCTATTGTTCCTGAGGAGGCATAAAAATTAATGAGAACAGCAATTTTGTCAGGATTTGGTGGTACACCTGTGTGCTTACTAATATAAAGTGGGTCAATTTATTTTTGACTATAATTAAGCTTCAAACTGCATGGGGCAAAACGTAATTGCCTGGAAACTTGCTGAAAGAATAAGGTTGTGTGAATGGTATACGTTCTTACTGATGTCAAGCCAGGCAGGAAATTGTGACCAGGAAAAGGTATGCTATGACTTGTAAATTGCCATTAGTTGCTGAGTTATTTGCATTTCTCCACCATTAGTCTCACAGATGTAGAATTTAACCCTTACTTTCCCACAATACTCATGACTTTGTTGCATTCAAACATTAAATGTCCAATAACTAAGATTTAATGTGATTTGCAAAATAAGCAAATGCAATGTGCAAAAAAAATATTTTTCACAGTGAGTGGTTAGGATGTGGAATACATAGTCTGGAAATGTGATGGAGGCAGGTTCAAAAAGGATTTAGATAATTATTTAAATAGAAACAATGTGCAGGGTTATGGGTGAAGGAAGAAAAATAGTACTATTTCATGATGCCAGTGTGTATATGATGGGCTGTGTGGCCTCATTCTGCACTGCAATAATTCAGTGATTTTGTGTCAGTCATCACAGAAATTTTAATCTTGCAATGAATAGCATAAGTATCCTTCAGTAACATGACAATTATTAATGACTATCAATCTCTCTGGTTCAGAAAGTGAATAATTAAAATTGTGGAGTCTCAAACCTTCAGGTAATCATTAATACCTGATGATTTTATAAACATAAAACTTGCACTTTTCATTTTCTTTTGGTTTCCTGTTTTATGCCTCCATCTTAAATCAAACATTCCGTTGCCATCCTCATTTCTCTCGACATAACTGAATTCATCCAATCTGATTTGATAGCCTTTTCAGTTATTTCTCTGTTCAGTTTCAAGATTGTTTGAATTTCATCAGCTATTGGTCCCATTGTTCACTAAATTCCTGAATGCTCCACTTCTCCCACCAGACCACTGACAACTCGCTTATCCAGGGGAGAAAATAAAGTAAGATGAAGAATGCCTGGAAGAGGCATGCAGATGCACAGAAATATACAACTCAGGCCACTATTCCAATATTACTTCTTTGAAAGATTTGTGCTTTCCCCACATCCCTGCCTTTTGTTCATGGCTCCATAAGTTCCTTGTTCTTCAAAACTAAAAATATGATATCGCTATTAGGAATATTTATATATATATCTCTGTGCTGTTTATACCATACTGCCTTACCATGCGGTGATTCCAAGTGTATTATTCCACACTTCATGTAGTTAACTCCATTTGCCATGTTTCTGTCCATTTCAACAACCTACCTATGCTATCTTGAAGCCTATAACTACCTGCATCAACCAGTCCCATGTAACTTTGGTATCACCTATAAACCTTATTATGCTGCTGTCCACATCCTCAGCTGGATTGATTATAAAAGTTGCAAAGAGTAATGGATCCCAAAGTTGACCCTTGGGGAACTTGACTATAAACCAGCTACCAGTTTGGAAAACATCTATCCACCTCCGTTACCCTTTCCTCCCTATCACTGACCTAATTTTATGCCTCAACCATCAAATTGTTGTTAATTCAATTAGCTTCTTTTTTCTTAAAAGATATTTTTAATCAACCTGTCCAGGCTTGTGATGCTGATTTGATGTCAGCCATGCCGTTTGGCAGTTCCATGTTCCAGTATCTGCTCTGTCTTAATCTTAATCTTGACCTGAAAGATCACACCAACACTACTACATGTACAACTTTTAGGTTAGGGGTTAGCCCATTATTTCTTTTGCTGTTCCTGTAATTTTGCACATTTTGGATGCTTTTCTGGATTTGTTCCAATAATCTACAAGGAATGGGCTGACTCATATTGAAATACTTTTCTTATGCATTGATCTATCTGTTGCTTCCAGACAAAGGTAATTCAGAGTGGCTACATCTGAGTATGGCTAGGAAAATGGTCAGATGTTAAAAAAGCATGAAAAGCTTATGTTGCCATCCAGTGAGTTGACATCTGTATTATCCTTCCCTGCCATCCTGAACACTATAGAATATTTGTGCAGGGAAGATAACCCTGCCCCTGTCGTATCCTTAAATTATGTGCACTGTCAAGATCTGAGTTAAAGACTGCAACTACAAAATCACGCAATTGTACACCTTCATTTTCACTTACTTCCAGTTCATCCTCCATTGTCTGGATGAGCAGCAGTTCTTGAAAATGTCAAATGTAAAAGAATCAGATGTTTGATTGGGTACCGGGGAGAGGTGAAAGGAAGGAGTGCATGATTCCATTAACTGCAGCTTTCAATCAGCAAAGACTGTGGGGAAGTTTGGATGTGATAAGGAGAATCTGGTTTGCAAATTTCCTCAATTTCACTGGCTTTAACTCCATCTGCGGTCAAAACCTCAACAATGACTCTACTCTTATTAGCCATCTCTGTCTTCTTCATGGACTGTAAAATGTTCAGACATACCACTCCTCTTCCTATTCATTCCTGTTACCACCTGTATGCCACTTAGTCAGTAAGTGACCAGGTAGCAAGCCAATAGATCTTCTGCAATATTTCTGCGTGATGTGGCTGTGATGGTCCAATATATGGATCCGAGGATAGCAGTAGTACTATTTGAGTGTGAGGTGAAGTACATAAATGTTAGATATGAATTTTGTTTGATAAAATATTGTTAACGTTGTCTGATGGGGTGATATTAAACCGAGCAGTGGGAAAGGTTAGTGGTGCATTTGATATGCTATAACACTTGAACATGCATTCCCTGGTGTAGATTTCCAGCAAAGCAGAGATTCCTTTAAGAATATTAGACAGGGTCAAAATCCAAGATTCCTGCCCCCATCCCAATTTGTAGTAATTTTTACCAGTGCTGGATAAAGATGCAGGTAGCGTGTCCACATGCAGCCCCCACAACCTTGCCGGCTCATTGCAGGTGTTGGTAGTTTTACCACAATTTTTGTGGAGTTCCGCCCATTTGATATGAATGCATGATTCCTGACACATCGGAGAAGTTGTGAACTACAGCGAAATCCCAGTCTCAAGTGGGGAACCAAAAAAAAGTCAGAAACAAAAACAGAAGTTACTGGAAAACTCAACAGGTCTTGCAGCATCTGTGAAGAGAAAGAGGTGACCCTTCCACAGTTCTTTTGGTTTTTATCAAAAAAAAGTTACCTGCTCCCAGAATCCATACATTGACAAGCTTTGAAATGCAAACAAGATTGGTCTTTTTCTTAGTTTCAATAGTAAAGTGCAGAACTGTGAGATAGTTGATTGTAGGGTTCTGCCCTGCAAAGGAAAGCTGACTATCATATTCATATTGACTATTGTTTAAATGTTGACATACATTAGAGAATTTCTCCCATTGGTAAGTTATCTTAGGTATTAAAAGCTGAAGAAAACATTGCTGGAATTTCTACTTGTCATCATCTAAAGTGATTTATATCTTCCAGCCTCTTAAACTTTGAAAAGAAGATATCTGCTCCTGTAATGGATTTATTTGCAGTCTATCTGGTATAGCTTAGAAAAAAAAGCAATAACCATTCATTCTTGCAATTTCTGTAGCTGTCATTGTCCATGAAATGGAAGGGTCTGTTATGACTGCTCATTATGAATGCTTGGTTAAGTTTCAAAAACTTTAAAAATAACTTCTCTTAGCCAGGAGTTATGGGATAGCTTTGTTGACAATTTAAGATGTTAACAAATGATTTAACATCTTTTATTTGGTTATTGAAATAGATGTTTGTTTATTTTTACAACTGATGACCAATTAAGCGTAGTTTTCTTTTGAATTACTTTAGTGCAGAGTACTTCTAAATGTTGCAGTCTTAATTTTGAAATTGTGCATGGAACCCTCCAGCCAGGAATGCATATGGGTAGGCCAGTTCCCATGGCAACACATGAACTCAGGAGGGTCTTATGATTTATGTAGGCACTGTTGTGGAGGTGGAGAAGCAAGGAAAATGTCTACAATATGAAAGAAATCAAAGTTAGTGGTGGCTCCATAAAACAGCAATAATCAGGAGTATGCTAGATGATTCATCTTTGTGATGTGATATTGTAATGAGGCCATGTTTCCCTGTTCAGATGAGCACAGAGTATCCCATGGTATGCTTCAAAGATCAGAAATGTGCTCCCAATATCTGAGCTAGCATTTATCTCTCAACAAACATCTCCGAAATAGATCAACTGCTCATTTATCTTCTTCTTGTATGTGGGACTCTCCCACGAAAAACATATCTACCACATTTACCTATGTAAAAGCAATCACTACAGTTCATAATTAATTCACTGGCTCTGAAACAGAAGGGGCATCTTCAGGATGCTATGCATAATTTTCTTCTTTGATTCAGTTCAGATATTTTATAAGAAATATATTAAGGCACAGTGTCTTAACACCATTATTATAAATATTTTTGAAAGTTTGAACTCATATTTAGCAGTTGGTTTTGCACAGCAGTCTTTGACGCAAATATTCTGCTGTGATTAACATGAACTATAAATAGCTCATGGGCTTTGGGCATAGCTGCTTGCAATTAGGTTCACTTTCACAAATTCAGCAACTTTAAAGGAAAGGAGGGAATACTCATTTTTCAAGATATAATACTTAAGTGACTCCATACGTTCAATTGCAAGTTTGTAAATTGTAGGTTGTTTAAGCTTAAAATATTTTTTAGAAAAGTTGCTAGAATAAAGTCTGTATCAATGTGTGTAGGATTAGATTTTATGTACCTCTGCCAGTTGTGCTTTTGACTGGGTGATGGAGGCACACCTTTCCTGCCCACCTAGAAAATTTATCCCAATTAATACCTTTGGTGAATGGGTGCTGAAAGTAGCTGTGAAATAACTCCATAGAGCCTGGTATCCCCTCACCAATTTACCTTTTATTTACATGTGGAAAGTCCTTGATGCCAATCCAACTCCCTCAGAGCCAGCTCGGTGTCAGGATGTCTGACACTCATGCTCTTATCTTTTAGCCTGGGCTCCTTGATTGAACCAGATTAGCAGACTTAATCAGGGAACTCATATTCTATGAGATCCACCTGGCTGACCTCATTACAATCATTACATCTCTTCCCCTCTGAGTCTGAGTAAATAGACCTGTTTTTTATCTTGTAGATCCTCCTGGGGCATTTTAGCACCGGATCAGGATCCTCCAACTCTGCCTCGGATACATCTCTTGTGCCTGGAGCATCTCAGAAGAAATTCATTCTCTTCTTCATGCAGCAAAGGCTTCGATGTGGCAACATCTGCTATGTCCAGCTCAGATTCTGAAGTCTCTTCAACACTTGACAGAAAGGGAGAACCAACAGGTTCCAACAGGCTCCAGCCTCGTTTGCAAAGTTTCAGCTTTCATAATGTCCATGTGCTTGTTCAGGACTGTCATACCTACCCAAACTTATACGTGATTGGACCTGACCTCACATTGACCATGCCTCTTACCTGATGATCTTACCACAGGGCCATTCCTGTGGTTCCTAGACCAAAATTTGTCCCCTGAAGCAAACCATCTATTTCGCTCGGTAGAGCCTTGATCTGACATTAGTGTTCTTGATGCCTTTTCAGTATTCCATGCACCTCCCCCCGCCCCCATCCCAGGTTTAACCTGGTGCATAATCTTCACCCCATTAGCAACCCTGAAGCTATCCCTGTAATCTCATGAGAAGTGGTCCTATGATCAAATAGGAACCGTGACGTTGTGGTACTTAGTGAAGATGCAGGCTGTTTCTTTAAGCCTGCCTTCAAAGTTTGCACTGCTTAATGCCAGACCATTGGATGATGGATTGCATGGAGCCGTCCTAAGATGTTGAATGTCATTCAATTTTAGGAAATATTCATATTTCCTGCTGGTAAAAGATGGCCCATTATCTGTGACCAATACTTCTGGAGATCGTGTATTGCAAAAGTGCGCAGTTTTTCTGCCATCGTCCCCACATTTGATGAATGAACTCTGTCACCCAACCATTTTAAGTGGGTGTTCACAATGGCTTAAAACATTGAGCCCATGAAAGGTCCTGCACAGTCAGTGTGTAACCGAGTCCTTTCCACAAATGTGCGGGAGTTGCTGGCGATAACTTCAGTCCTTGTTGGCACTCTTGTTGCCCCACCAACATGGCCATGTCTGTATCTAGTCCTGGCCACCAGACATAACCTCTTGCCAACATCTTCATTTTGGAAACCCCAGATGTGGTGTTCAGCCAGTATCCAGCCAGGGGAGGTGATGGCCGAGTGGTATTATTGCTGGACTGTTAATCCAGAGACCCAGATAATGGGTTTGAATCCCGCCATGGCAGATGGTGGAATTTGAATTCAATAATTATCTGGAACTAAGAGTCTAATGATGACCATGAATCCATTGTTGCTTGTTGGAAAAAAAACCCATCTGGTTCACTAAGGTTCTTTAGGGAAGGAAACTGCCATCCTTACCTGGTCTGGCCTACATGTGATTCCAGACCCACAACGATGTGGTTGACCCTCTGGGCAATTAGGGATGGGCGATAAATCCTGTTTGCCAGCGATGCCCTCATCCCGTGAATGAATAAAAAAAAAATCTGGCAGCAGCCTTTACTCAGGACAATCACTCTTGCTCTCCACAATAACGTACCTTTCTCTACTGTGTTCTGGTCTCTTTGGGTCCAAAAAGGTTTTAACTGTGGTTGTGATGACCGTTTGGTTTCCTTTGTCAGCACTAGCTGTTTCAGTTTTGACAGGACCAGATCTTTCTGTGTGAAAGTCTAATATTGTCAGCTGTGGCTGGGTTGTGTCCCGAAAATTTAAAATCATGTGGACTCTTCCAGTGGTGTATCTGCAGTGGGAGGTGGCTCAATGCATCCACATTTGCTACTTGGCCTCCTAGGTGTTCCAACTTGTAATTAGAAGTACTTATTGCTAGAGTCCACTGATGAATTTGGCCTGCAACAATGGGCGGCAATGCCTTGTCCTTTTTAAATAGGACTATCAGGGGTTTGTAGTACATTATTATTACAAATGTACGTCTGTAAAGGTACTGGTGGAACTTCCTGCCTCCAAATATGACCACCAAAACGTCCTTTTCTATCTAGGCATAGTTATGCTGATTGGACCAGAGTAACGGCCTCAATCAGGGAACTCATATTCTATGAGGTCGACCTGGCTGCCCATCCGCGATATTTAAATAATAACTGAAGTTCAATTCAGTTTGTTAAGAAGCCTGTTGTCCAATCTAATATGCTGCCATACCACAATATAGCTTATTTGGCCGAGAATGGACAAGCCATTTTTAAAGAATAACATGAATAAATGTGGGAAGGAACGTGACCTCTCCATTCGGGAATTGCTCTATATGCATATGGTTCCCCAACTGAAGGGGCAGATTTGAACTCAAAAATGCACTTATGGGATGCCAACTGGGAAATGCTACATATGTTCAAGATTAAATTTTGATAGAAGCCAGTGGTGAAGAAAATCCATTCCACTATAATCTTCAGCATCACAGGCATAGTGCAGCCTCACAGGGGTTCCACCTGCAGATCTGCCTGATGGGTTGCACCTAAATTAGAGGGGCACCAATGCCTTGCAGGGAGGTTTGTTAGTGCCATGCAGGAGGGTTTAAACTAGTGTGGCAGTGGGGTTGGGAACCAGAGCAGTTGGTCATTATGTGGCAAGTTTGAAGAGAGAGGCTAAATCAAGTAAGTCTAGTAGGAAGAACAGGCAGATCCAAGTTAATGAACATCATGGAACTTGCTGTCTGAAATGTATTTATTTTAATTCAAGGAGTGTAACAGATAAGGCAGATGAGCTAAGAGCCTGGATTAGTACATGGGACTGATGTGGGAGGCTCAGTGGCTCAGTGGTTAGCACTGCTGTCTCACCAGAGATACAGGTTCAATTCTAGCCATGGGTGATTGTCTGTGTGGAGTTTACATGTTCTTCCTGTGCCTGTGTGAGTTTTCACCGAGTGCTCCATTTTGATGTGCATGCTAAATTGATTTACTGCATGGTAAGAGCATGTCCCTTTGAAGATGAAAGATAAGGATGGCAAGATGCAAGAACCTTGGATGATGAGAGCTGTTGTAAGTTTAGTTAAAAGGAAGCATATGTAAGGCTTAGAAAACTGAAATCAATCAAAGCCCTTGATGAGAATGAAGAAACCAGAAAAAACTGAAGAAGAAATTAGGAAAGCTAGAAAGGGCCATGAAATTCCTACATTGCGTGAAATAGGATCCCAAGGCATTTTATACAATTATTAGGACCAAGAGGGTAACTAGGGAAAGGGTAGGTCTACTTAAGAACAAAGGAGATAATTCATGTGTGAAGCCAGAGGAAATGGATGAGGTCCTTAATGGCAACTTTGCAACCATATTCATCAAGGAGAATGACATGGATGATGGTAAGTTTAGAGAAGGATTTGTTGAAACTCTAAGGCATGTCAGTATTAAGAAAGAGATGGTGTTAGGTGTCTTGTAATACAGTAAGGTAGAAAAGTCTCCAACATCTGATGGGATCTATCCCAGGATAGTGAAGAAGTGATGGAGGTGATTACTGGGGCATTGACAGAGATCTTTGATTCTTCTTTAACCATAGGTGAGGTCCCAGAAGACTGGAGATTGCCAGTGTTGTTCTTTAGTTCAAAAGGGGCAACAGGGATAACCCAGAAAATTATTGGCCACTGAACCTAGATCAGTGGTCAGGAAATTATTTGAGAAGGTTCTTAGTGATAGGATTTACTTGCATTTGGAGAAAAATGAACTTGTTAGGGATAGTCAGCATGACTTTATGCAGGGAAGGTCTCGTCTCACAAAATTGTTTGAGTTTTTTGAGGAAGTACAATTCTGGTTGTCCTTCCATTGGAAGGATGCTGTTAAACTTGAGAGGGTGAAGAAAAGATTTACAAGGATGTTGCTGGGACTGGACAGAGAAGGTATTTGTTGCAGAGAGAGGCTGAATAGGCTGGTGCATTTTTCTGTGGAGTGTCAGAGGCTGAAGGGTGACCTTATAGGGGTATATAAAACCATGAGGGGCATGGATAGGGTGATTAGCCAATGTCTTTTACTTAGGGTGGGGGATTCCAAAACTAGAGGGCATAAGCTAAAGGTGAGAGGGGAAAGATTTAAAAAGGACTTGAGCAGTAACTTTTTTATGCAGAGGGTGTTGCGTGTATTTAATGAGCTGACAGAGGAAGTATTGGAGGTAGGTACAATTACAACATTTAAAAGGTATCTGGATGGATACATGAATGGGAATGTAGTAGAGGGATAAGGGTCAAATGCTGGCAAATCATACTAGGTCAGATTTGAATGTCTGGTCAGCGTGGATGAGTTGGATCAAAGGGTCTGTTTCCATGAATTATGACTCTATGTGATGAAGGTGATTGATGAGGGAAGGCAGTGGGTGTTGTCTACATGGACTTTACTAAAGCATTTGACAAGGTCCCTTATGGTAGCTGGCCCAGAAGACCAAATTACATGGATTCCATGGTGAGTTGGCAAGTTAGATACAAAATTGTCTTAACCACAGAAGACAGAGGGTAGTTGTAGAGGTGTGTTTCTCTCACAGGAAGTCTGTGACCAGTGGTGTTCCACAAGAATCAGTGCTGCAACCTCTATTATTTGTAATATACATAAACAATTTGAATCAAAATGTTGTGGTCTAATTAGTAAGTTTGCAAATAACAAAAATTTCTGGAGTTGTGGAAAGTGAGGAAGGATATTGAAGGAAGCAGCAGGATATAGCTCAGCTGGAAATTGGGCAGAGCAGTGACAAATGGCAAGATCTCTAGGAGCATTACTATGCACAGGAATCTTGAGGTTCAAGTCTATAGATCCCTGAGAGTGGCAACACAAGTGGATAAAGTAGTAAAGAAGAAATATGGTATGCTTGCTTTCATTGCTTGGAACATTAGTATAATATTTGACAAGTCACGTTTGCAGCGATATAAGACTTTGCTTAGGCCATATTTAGCGTATTGTGGGCAGTTCTGGTTGCCACACTATAGGAAGAACATGAGGCTTTTGAGAGGGTGCAGAAGAGGTTTAACAGAATGTTGCCTGGATTGAAACGTACTAGCTATAAGGAGAGGTTGGACAAACCTGACTGGTTTGTTAGAACATTGGAGGATGAAGGACGACCTGACAGAAGTATATAAAATTATAAGGGACACTGATAGGGTGGAAATGTCAAATATTAGGGCCCTTGGGTTTAAGGTAAGGGAGGAAAGCTTAAAGGAGATGTTTGAGGAATGTTGTTTTTTTTTACACAGAGAATAATGGGTACCTGAAACACATGGCAGGGGAGGTGGTAGAAGCAGGTACGTTAGCAAAGTTTAAGAGGTATTTAGACAGACACATGAACAGGCAGAGAACAGCGGGAACTGGATCAGGCAGATGCAAGCAGATGGATTAGTTTGGAATAATATATGGTTGGTACAGAAAAGGTGTGGCCATTCTGCACTGTTCCGACTCCAATTTTCTATGTAGGTGAAGGTCTCCCTAGTCATGCAAGGACATCTCTGGCACTATCTTTCAATCATTTACACATAACTGCAACAATTTTGGTATAACCTCTCTCAATAAATTATGTAATGGTGCTGAAGACCCTCGGTTTCCTCTTCAGGTACTGTTTATTGTTCCACAGTTACAGCCCCCTGAGCCTCTTTCCTCCAGTTTTGCAGCTGCTGGGCATTATTTTTCCTTCTCTTTCTCAACCTCAGCAATACTAGCACGGCGACTGGGTTAATTTCTTCAACATCTGGCATGAAAATTCTGATTTGTGAAGAAATATAAGGAATGAGATATTTGTTTTCCACTTGAGATCTTGGCATAGCTGAATTAGCATTTGAATCCTGATCAGGACACTCATGTGGTTAGTGAAAGCCTGCCCCTTACCTACATCATGATGGGCATCCTCTTCTCTATTTGGCCATCTGCAGGATTGTTGTAGTGTTGATCCTCACTTTGCTTTCCATGTGGCAATTAATTCAATCAAATTCTGTGACCTTCATTGCAATTGAACTCTCCAATCTTGAAACCTACAGCCTACATAACAGTTTAATTACCAAGTCCTTAGACTGTGAATGATCCAGCGCAGCTGAATGTGGAATAGATTCCCCCTCCCATTGGAATAAATCTTCAACCCCTACCTTTCCCCTAATATGGAATAAACCAACAATGCCCCCACCATCGCCACATTCGATCAGTCTTAGTTGCATTTCTTCTCAGTGTTAAATGAAACGCAAGGCATAGTTGAGATGCTGGTGTTGGGAATTCACAGAGTTTACTCTGGAATAACTGCTGCCATTCAGCTAAGCTCTTAACATTGTGGACCTTTCCTGTGCTGTACGTTTCTATGTTCTATGTACTGTCTCAGCTACTTGCCATGCACATTTACCTTCTCTTTGTAGCTCATCAAAGTGCCTTTGGGAACTTTAAACCCCAGAATATAAATCATGGATTTGGGGGGGAGAGGGGTGTGGCTTGAACTTCAACACTGATTCTGCACTATATTGGAAGATTCCCAGAACAGTCATGCTCCGTATTCCTCAAGTGGCCTGAATCGAAAATCGAATACAGAGCAAAAAGAATAAGTGACCCAAAGGATAACAGAAAATTCTAAATTAATCAGCCATTGCACAAGATATCCAGCTTAAGATGATCATGGAATCATAGATCATAGAGTCCGTACAGTGTGGAAACAGGCCCTTTGGCCCATCAAGTCCACACCGACCCTTGGAGCATCCCACCCAGGCCCATTCCTCTATAACCCACCTAATCTACACATCCCTGAACTCTATTGGCAATTTAGCATGGCCAATCCACCTAGCCTGCACATCTTTGGACTGTGGGAGGAAACCGGAGCACACCCACACAGACACAGGCAGAATGTGCAAACTCCACACAGACAGTTGCCTGAGGATGAAATTGAACCCGAGTCCCTGGTGCTGTGAGGCAGCAATGCTAACCACTGAGCCACCGTGCCACCCTATGATACTCCCCTATTATAGCAAACAGAAGTAAGCTACAATTATATGTGAAGTATTCAAGGGCAAAAAAGTTTCAGGCTTCCTTCAAATCTCGATTACAGTTTACCTAGAAGCTTCTCAATTTTGTTTTTATTCAGGGCTATTATCATTGACATTTTCCTAGCTGTTCCAAATTTGAGTGCCTGAGAACAGTGCCTTAGGCTTCACTGCGTTACCAATATGCTGACCTATACCTAGCCAATTATAAAAAGATGCATCTAGAGCATTGACGTAATCATAATGAAACGTATCAAATTAGGTTGGACAGGTGTTGTTTAGACATTTAGCAACAGAGAAGTGGAAACCATAGAATGAGATTCTCATTGCCCGCCTAAAGAGAATTTTGTTCAAATTAACTGTTGGAACCAGTGTTAGAAAGGTCAAAATTTGATACAAAGGAGCAATTTGATAAAAAAAAAAGCAAAAACAAATGAATATTTCACTTGTGCAAGCACCCAGGAATTTCAATTTGAATGAAATCTTCAGCGTGAACACTGTGCTAAAGATACATGTTTATAACCATTTTAGGCTTTTGGTTTTACAGTTTTGGATGAGTAAATGGCTTCACGTGGCATGTAGGACAATTCAGAACTTTCCTCAGCTTGCAGTATACCTTTAGTAGCTATGCTCAAACTCAGTCTAACTCATTGCATCTTCCACAGACTATCTCTCCTTTGTGAATTGACCTCTAGGTCATACCCCAATGACATTTTGACCTGTTAACCTGTTAATCTTAGTGAAGCTCCCTTTAAATGGGCAAATAGCCATAAATGAAAGGGAGGGGCACCATGGAATAAAGAGAAGAATTTATGACTGCAAATGACTTAATTTCCAGCCATAATGGCACTTAAAAAGAAGTAAAGGTCAGATAGTCCATTTATTCTGTTCAATACAGTATTCATTAGCAAGCAATGTAATTGGGTCATGTATATTAAAATGGCTGTGACATTTGGCAGTATGTATATCTACAGGGTTGGAAAATGAACATAATTTTGCACAGGGATGAACTTGGCAAGATTTTGTCACTTTTTTTAAGCTAGTAGCGTCCTAGAGTTTGGAAGTCAGAGATCTGGCTTAATTGTGTGTCTATAAAAGTGCCTTGTGTTACGACACAAAACAGCCAGCCAAATCAAATTTTCGCCCCAACCATACATTTGCAATGCAGTAAAATGAAAACGCTCAGTGGGCCTCAAAGCTTCCCCAGCATTTCCTAACTAGTCTTTTTGAATTGCCAATACCAGACACAAAAGTTTATAACTGAAACAAAAGAATTAGCAATTTATTAATAACGTTGTAGCTTAGCAGAGCAAAGTTAAACAGGGTAATCAAATCAATGTCTAAGATTTAAACCCAATCTTCTTTGATTCTAGACACCCCTGCCCCACCCCCACCACACACACACACACACACACACACACACACACACACACACACACGGACACACGGACACAATTAAGGAATAAAACAAAAGATAATAAAAGAAATGCAGCTGGCCAGTTTGCTTAAGTAGTTTCCATGATGTGTACTAACACAGGAACATGGGATTTTATCTTTCTTGTTTATGAAGATACTGGTCAATATAAATAGGTTTCAGTAGACTCCAAGGAATATTTACTTAATACTTAGAACTGAGATTCTATTTTCCAAACTTTCAGTAAGTGTATAATGGGAGTGTTTAGAATACTGTGGCAGGGTTGGGCCCTGTATCTATGGAAGGATATGTTGACCTTGGAGGGGGTCCACAGGAGCTTCACAAGAATGCTTCCAGGACTGAGGACTTGTCATATAAAGAGTGGTTAAGGAATTTGGATTTGTACTCAATGGAGTTTAGAATGATGAGAGGTAATATCATTGAAATTTACACAATACTGAGATGCCTGAAAAGAGTGGACATGGAAAAGATGTTTCCACTAGGACAAGGAAGGCACAGCCTCAGACTGAAGTGATGAGCTTTAGAACTGAATGGAGGAGAAATTTCTTCGGCTAGAGGGTGGTGAATCTATGGAATTCATTGCCACAGAAGGCTGTGGAGGCCAAGTCATTGATTGCTTTTGAGACAGAGATAGATAGGTTCTTGATTACTTTTTTTTCTCTCTCTATTCATTTGTGAGATTTGGGCATTGCTGGCTGGCCAGCATTTCTTGCCCATCCCTGGAGGTGGTGGTGGTGAGCTGCCTTCTTGAACTGCTTCAGTCCTCCTGCTGTGGGTTGACCCACAATGCTATTGGGGAGGGAATTCCAGGATTTTGACTCAGCGACATATTTCCAAGTCAGGATGGTGAATGAGTTGGAGGGGAACTTGGAGGTGGCGGTGTTCCCATATGTCTGATGCCCTTGTCCTTCTAGGTGGAAGTGGTCGTGGGTTTAGAAGGTGCTGTCTGAGGATCTTTGGTGAATTTCTGCAGTGCATCTTGTAGATAGTGCATACTGCTGCTACTGAGCGTCAGTGCAGGAGGGAGTGAATGCTTGTGGATGTAGTGCCAATCAAGTGGGCTGCTTTGTCCTGGATGGTATCACGTTTCTTGAGTGTTGTTGGGGCTGCACTCATCCAGGCAAGTGGGGAGTATTCCATCACACTCCTAACTTGTGCCTTGTAGATGGCAGACAGGCTTTGATGAGTCAGGAGGTGAGTTACTCATCACAGTATTCCTAGCTTCTGGCTTGCTCTTGTAGCCACCGTGTTAATGTGGTGAGCCCAGTTGAGTTTCTGGTCAATGGTAACTTCCAGGATGTTGATAGTGGTGGATTCAGTGATGGAAACTCCATTGAATGTCAAGGGACGGTGGCTAGATTGTCTCTTATTGGTGATGGTCATAGCTTGGCATTTGCGTGTTGTGAATGTCACTTGCCAGTTGTCAGCCCAAGACGAGATATTGTCCAGATCTTGTTGCATGTGAACATGGACTGCTTTAGTATCTGAGGAGTTACGAATGGTGCTGAACATTGTGCAATCATCAGGGAACATCACTTCTGACCTTATGATGGAGGGAAGGTCATTGATGAAGCAGCTGAAGATGGTTGGGCCGAGGATATTGCCCTGAGGAACTCCTACAGAGATGTCCTGGAGCTGAGATGATTGACCTCCCACAACCATGACCATCTTCCTATCAGGTATGACTCCAACCACCGGAGCATTTTCCCCCAATACCCAGTGATTCCAGTTTTGCTAGGGCTCCTTAATGCCACACTCGGTCGAATGCAGCCTTGATATCAAGGGCTGATACTCACATCTCCTTTGGAATTCAGCTCTTTTGTCCATGTTTGAACCGAGGCTGTAATGAGGTCAGGAGCTGAGTGGCCCTGGCGGAACCCAAACTGGGCGTCATTGAGCAGGTTATTGCTGAGCAGGTGTTGCTTGATAGCACTGTTGACGACACCTTCCATCACTTTACCGATGATCGAGAGGGGACTGATGGGGCAGTAGTTGGCCGGGTTGGATTTGTCCTGCTTTTTGTGTACAGGACATACTTGGGCAATTTTCCACATTGTCAGGTAGATACCAGAGTTGTAATTGTACTGGAACAGCTTGGCTAGGGGTGCGGCAAGTTCTGGAGCACAAGTCTTCAGTACTATTGCTGGAATGTTGTCAGGGCCCATAGCCTTTGCAGTATCCAGTGTCTCCAACTGTTTCTTGATATCACGTGGAGTGAATAGAATTGGCTGAAGACTGGTATCTGTAATGCTGGGGACCACTGGAGGAGGCCAAGATGGATCATCCGCTCGCTACTTCTGGCTGAAGATTGCTGCAAATGCTTCAGCTTTATCTTTTGCACTGATGTACTGGGCTCTTCCATCATTGATGATGGGGATATTTGTGGAGCTTCCTCCTCCAGTGAGTTGTCTAATTGTCCACCACCATTCACAGCTGGATGTGGCAGGACTGCAGAGCTTAGATCTGATCCGTTGGTTGTGGAATCATTTAGCTCTGCCTATCACTTGCTGCTTTTGCTGTTTGGCGTGCAAGTAGTTCTGTTTGGTGGCTTCACCGGGTTGAGACCACATCTTCAGGTATGCCTGGTGCTGCTCCTGGCATTCCCTCCTGCACTCTTCATTGAACCAGGGTTGATCCCCCAGCTTGATGGTAATGGTTGAGTGGAGGATATGCTGGGCCATGAGGTTACAGATTGTGCTGGAGTACAATTCTGCTGCTATTGATAGCCCACAGCACCTCATGGATGCCCAGTCTTGAGTTGCTAGATCTGTGCGAAGTCTGTCCCATTTAGCACGGTGATAGTGCCTCAAAACACGATGGAGGTTGTTCTCAATGTGAAGGCATGACATCATCTCCACAAGAACTGTGCAATGGTCACTCTTACCGATACTGTCATGGACAGATGCAACTGCAGCTGGCAGATTGGTAAGGATGAGGTCAAGTATGTTTTTCCCTCTTGTTGGTTCCCTCACCACCTGCTACAGACCCAGTCTAGCAGCTATGTCCTTTAGGACCCGACCAGCTCAATCAGTAGTACTGCTGCCGAGCCACTCTTGGTGGTGGACATTGAAACCCCCACCCAGAGTACATTTTGAGCCCTTGCCATCGTCAGTGCTTCCTCTAAGTGTTGTTCAACATTGAGGAGTACTGATTCATCAGCTGAGGGAGGACAGTATGTGGTAATCAGCAGGAGGCTTCCTTGCCCATGTTTAACCTAAAGCCATGAGACTTCATGGGGTCCGGAGTAAATGTTGAGGACTCCTAGAGCAACTCCCTCCTGACTGTATACCACTGTGCCACCCCCTTTGCTGAGTCTGTCCTGCCGGTGAGACAGGACATATCCAGGGATGGTGATGGTGGTTTCTGGGACATTGTCTGTAAGGTATGATTCTATGAGTATGACTGTATCAGGCTGTTGCTTCACTAGTCTGTGAGACAGCTCTCCCAATTTTGTCACTTACCCCCAGGTGTTAGTGAGGAGGACTTTGCAGGGTTGACAGGGCTGTTTCTGCCGTTGTCTTTTCCGGTGCCTAGATCGATGCCAGGTGATCTGTCCAGTTTTATTTCTTTGAGTCTTTGTAGTGATCGGTACATCTGAGTGGCTTACTAGGCCATTTCACAGGGCAGTTGAGAGTCAACCACATTGCTGTGGGTCTGGAGTCACATGTAGACCAGGCCAGGTGAGGGTGGCAGATTTCCTCCCAGAAGGATATTAGTGAACCAGATGGGTTTTTCCAACAATCAGCAACAATTTCATGGTGATCAGTAGATTCTTAATTCCAGAATTTTTGTTGAATTCCAATTCCACCATCTGCCTTGGTGGGATTTGAACCCAGGTCGCCAGAACATCAGCTGGGTTTCTGGATTAATAGTCTCGCGATAATACCGATCAGTAAGGGGATCAAAGGGGAGAAGGCAGGAGAATTGGATTAAGAAACATACCAATCATGATCGAATAACATAACAGTCTCGATGGGCTGAATGGCCTAATTCTGCTCCTGAATCTTATGGTTTTATAACCAGAGAACAATCAAATCTCCTTTGGCAACTTCCTTCCTTTCTCAGCCGCAAGCCTTCTGACAAAAAATCATAGTTCAAAATGAATTCAAACATTGGCTTCTCTTCCTGTTTTTTCAACATTTCCTTTGTAAGACTCGTCGGTATCGGTCTCCCTGTGAGGCCCCAGTTAATATGCTAACATCTGCCATCTGTTTGAGCACAAAGCATTTCCAGAACTAAAATGTCTATAGAGTTCCTTGAGCAAGAATTACTCTGTGTTTAACTTCCAGGCCTGGTCTCATAAACACACATCAGACTGTTTGCTCTCTTTCTCAAAAAAAAACAAGCTGCTGCTCATAGTCCAAAAGTTATCTTCAGCTCTCAGCTAATAGTTCACAGCCTAGCCAAAATGGTAAAAATAAAGTAAAAAAGAACAGTGAGAGATCTGAAAAGGGGGAAATAACAGATCTTCCATTTATTCTTCAGCCAATCCATTCGTCATCAGTCTGAAAGTTCAACTGATTTGTTTTCAAGTGTTGGAAGCTGCTCTTTCAATTGACTATGAAAAATTACAAAGCCCATGGGAAGTCTTGAAACCCTGATTTTAAATTAACCTACTCCTAGCTTGAATGGGGCACCCTGTTTTGACCTGGGACCTTAGTTTAAAATTACCCCACTGGTGCACTGGCTTATATTAATCCTTAATCAACATTACAAATAACAGACTGCAATGATGAATTCTCCTAGACAACATTAAGGTTTAGGTTGATAGTGACAATTAACATTCAAAGCACACAAGTAACAGGCAATGACTATCTCCTGTAAAAGAGAATCTAACCATCTCCTCTTAACATTAAATGGTATTACCATCACTGAATCCCTCATTATCAACATCCTGGGCTTCACATTAAACAGAAACATAAGTGGACAAGACATATAAATAATATAGCTGCAAAAACAGATCAGGCACTGAGTAACTCATTTCCTTACCCTGCGAAGCCTGTTCACCATCTGCAAGGTACAAGTCAGGAGTGTGAGGGAATATCACCAACTGCCCGCATGAGACCAGCTCCAACAAGACTTGAGAAGCTGGACACCAACCATGACAAAATAGCCGGCTTGATTGACACCAAATCCACTACCTCTAACATTCACTTGTTTCACGACTGATGCACAGTAGCAGCAGTGTGTACAATCTGCAGGGTGCACTGCAGTAACTCACCAAAGCTCCTCTGACTGCACTTTCCAAATCTGTGACCTCTACCACCAAGAAGGACAAGGGTAGCAAATACATGGGAACAACATCACCTACGAGTTCTCCTCCAAGCCATAAAACCAACCTGACTTGGAAATATACCACTGTTCCTTTACTGCCACTGCACCAAATCGCTTTAACTCCCTTCCAAACAGCACTAGGGATGTAACTGCACTGCATGGAATGCAGTCATTCAAAAAAGCAACAAACCACCACCTTTGCCAAGATAATTAATGATACGCATGAAATTTTCACTGAGAGCACTGCCCACGTCCTATTAATCAACAACAAAAATCATATTATTGTTATAGTATTTCTCAGCAAAACTAGTCGTGAACATAGAGATATAGTGTGATATAGTATGAAAACAGGCCCTTCGGACCAAACTGGTCCATGCTGACCATGATGCCCACTCAGCTAGATCCAATTGCCTGCATTTGGTCCATGTCCCTTCCTATCCATGTACCTATTGAAATGTTTTTTAAATGTTGCTATTGTACCTGCCTCAACCACTTTCTCTGGCAGCCCATTCAATGTATGCACCACTGTCCACCTGAAGAAGTTGACCCTCAGGTTCTTCTTAAATCCATCCCCTCTCACCTTAAACCTATGCCCTCTAGTTTTCAATTCCCCATCCCTAGGAAAAAAGACTATATGCAGTTGTACTATCTATGCCCTTCATAATTTTATACATCTCAATAAGGTCACCAATCATTCTCCTAGGTTCCAAGGAATAAAGTCCTATCCTGGCCAACTTCTCCATATAACTCAGGCCTACTAGTCCTGGCAACATCCTCGTAAATCTTCTTTGCATACTTTCCAGTTTAACTATGTCTTTCCTATAACAACATGATTACCAAAACTGTACACAATACTCCAAGTGCGGCCTCACCAATGACTTATACAACTGTAACATAATGTTGTGACTCCTATACCCAATGCCTCGACCGATGAAGGCCAACATGCTAAATGCTTTCTTCACCATCCTATCGACCTGTGGTGCCGCTTTCAATGAACTATGTATTTGTATTCCTAGGTCCCTCTGTTCCACAACATCTCTCAAGTCCTTACCATTTACTGTATAAGTCCTTCCTTGGTTTGACTTTTCAGAGTGCAAAACCTCATACTTATCTGTATTGAATTGCATATGCCAATCCTCAGCCCACTTTCCCTTCTGATCAAGATCCTTTGTCATTTTTGATAACCTTCCTTGCTATCAACGATACCTCCTAGTTTGGTATTATCTGAAAACTTACTAATACTTACTTATACATTCATATCCAGATCATTTATGTAAATAACAAATAACATAGATCCCAGCACCGACTCTTGTGGGACACCACCAGTCACAGGCCTCTAGGCTGAGAAACTACCTCCAACCATCACCCTCTGCTTCTTGCAATTGAGCCAATTTTGAATCCAGTTAGCGAGCTCTCCCTGGATCCGATTGCGACCTAATTTTCATGACTAGCCTGCCGTGCAAGACCTTGTCAAAGGCCTTACTAAAATCCATATAGACAACATCCATTGCTCTGCCCTCATCTATCCTCTTGGTTACCTCTTTGAAAAACACTTAAAAATTTGTCAGACATGACTTCCCGCGCACAAATCCATGCTGACTATCCCTAATCAGACCTTGACTATCCAAATGTTGGTTGATCCTATCCCTCAGTATCCTCTCCAATAACTTGCCTACCACTGATGTCAGACTTACTGGCCCATAATTGCCTGGCTTGTCTTTCCAACTTTCTTAAACAATTGAACAGTCTTCTGGAACTTCACCAGCGGCCAAAGATGAAGCAAAAATCTCCGCAATTTCCTCTACAATTTCTTCCTTAGCCTACCACAACATCCGAGGATAAACTTGATCAGGCCCAGGGGATTTATCCGCCTTAATGCGCTTTAAGGCTGCAAACACTTCCTCTCTGGTAGTGTATCTGCAGTCCAAAACTTCCCCATTTGTTTCCCTTATTTCCTTAAGCATCCAAGATTCTGTCCTCAGTAAACACTGAGGAGAAATATTCATTAAAAATCTCCCCAGCCTCCAGTGGCTCCACACATAGACAGCTATGCTGATCTTTAGGGGGACCTATTCTCTCCCTGGCCAGCTTTTTATTCTTAATGTAGCTATAGAACCTCTTGGGATTATCTTTAACCTTATCTGCCAGGTCCTCTCATACCGTCTTTTTGCTTTTTTGATTTCCCTCTTGAGTGTGCTCCGACACTTTTTGTAGTCATCTAGGGATTCACTTGAGACTGATAGCTTAAATCCAATGTATGCCTTCTTCTCTTTCCTGACCAGAGCCTCAATATCCCTCATGAGCCAGGGATCCCTAAACCTGCCAGCTTTTCCCTTCACCTCAGTAGGGACATGCGTGCCAGTCGTTCCTTTTCCTTCAAACAGACTGACCCAATCAATTTCAGCTGGATCCTGCCTAATGGCCCCAAAATTGGCCCTGCTCCAGTTTAGCACCTTAACCTGTGGACTTGTCCTATTTTTTCCATAACTATGTTAAAATTAAGAGAGTTATGGTCACTGGATCCAAAGTGCTCTCCGATTGACACTTCAGTCACTTGCCCAACCTCATTTCCTGTGGGGAGGCCCAGTGTTGCACCTTCCCAAGTAGGGCCCCTACATATTGATTTAGGAAACTTTCTTGGACACATTTGACAAATTCCACCTGGTCTGGGCCTTTTACATTCTGGGTGATCCAGTCAACCAGGGGAAATTAATATCTCCAACCAGTACTACACTGTTATCCCTGCAGGTATCTGCAATTTCTCTACGCATCTGCTCCTCTAGTACCTCCTGGCTATTTGGGGATCTATAATAGAGTCCCAACAGAGTGACCTTCCCCTCTTGTTTCTAAGTTCTAACCATATGGCCTCATTTGATGACACCTTAAGAATATCCTCTCTAAGCAGTGTTGTTATATCCTCCTTTATCAAAAGGGCAACTCCCACTCCTCGCTTACTTGTACTTCTGTCATGCCTGTAGCTTCTGTATCCTGGAACATTGAGCTGCCAGCCCTGCCCTTCTCTCAGCCATGTTCTGTTATGGCTATAATATCCCAGTCCTCAGAGCCAATCCATGCTCTGAGCTCATCTGCCTGACCAGTCAGGCCTCGTGCATTGAAATAAATGCACTTTAAACCAGAAGACTTTTCCTTGTCTTTACTGTGCCCCTGGCTTTCCTGAATAGTAAACTTGCTCTCGATGGCTAATGTATTTTCCCTTGACTTCTTGATGGCTCCTCTCTTACTCAGAGCCGTAGCCCCTGCCAAGCCAGTTTAAACCCTTCTGTGTAACACTAGCAAATCACCTCTGGTGGAGAATTATTGAACCCCCTCTGGTTCAAGTGCAACCCGTCCCTCTTGTACAGGTCACCTCTACCTTAGAAGAGATCCCAATGATCCAAGAACTGAAAACCCTGCCCCCTATGCCAGCTCCTCAGCCACACATTCATATGGCATATCTTTTTATTTCTATCTTCACTGGCATGTGGCACTGGGAGTAATCTGGAGATCACTACCTTAAGGTCCTGCTTTTTTAACTTCTTATCTAACTCCCAGTATTCATTTTGCACCTCCCCAAACCTATGTCATTTGTACCGATGTGCACAATGACCTCTGGCTGTTCATCCTACCCCTTCAGAGTGTGTTGCAACGTTCAGAGACATCCTTGACCCTGGCACCCGGGAGGCAACACACCATCCTGGTGCCTTTTCTGCGGCCACAGAATCTCCTATTTGTCTCCCTCACAACTGAGCCTCCTATCAGTATTGCACTGTCTGACTGCACCCTTTCCCTCTGAGCCTCCGAGCTAGTCACAGTGCCACTGACCTGACTGCTGCTGCTGGCCCTGAACGGTCATCCGGTCCCACAGTCCAAAGCAGTATACCTGTTATTGAGGGGAATGGCCAGAAGGGAACCCTGCACTACCTACCTTCTCCCTTTACCTCTTCTGGTGGTCACCTAGCTACCTGCAGCCTGCACCTTAGAAGTGACCACTTCACCATAGATCTTACCAATGATGTTCTCTGCACCCAAAATGATCCTGGGTGCACCCAGCTCGTGCTCCAATTCCCTAGCACGTTTTTGTCAGGTGCTGCAGCCGGGTGCACTTCTCACAGGTGTAGCCACAAAGGGACACTGGAAGTTTCCCTGATCTCCCACATCCTGCAAGAGGAGCATGCCACTGCCCTAACTGCCATCCGCACTGCCTTCAGTCTAGACAGAAAGAAAGTAGAGTTAAAGATCCCTTACCTGCTCTTACCTGTACCCCTGCTCAGCCTCCTCACGGCGAAACCTCTCAAGCAAAGGCCTCAGCACTTTTACTCTAACACTGGTCCACTCTCTTAATGGCTGCTCCCTTGTATACTTTTACCTTGCCTGTCATCTTCCTCACAGAGCCCCTTTATTTGGTCACAGGAGGAGGGAGGGTGGGAAACACCAATGTAGTGCAATAGGAAAGATTAGTTTTCCACACACAGATACATTTGAATTATTAAAGAATGATGGTAACAGGACTTCATTATACCACCATGACTATCATGATGGCATCTGACCATTTTCTTACCAGTGACACCCACATGACCACCATCAGTTGCCACCATTAGAGCCTCTGTTCATTCATCTGTCAAGTATTTACTCCTGCAGGTTGTAAATTACAACTTTTCTTTACCTTATCCTTAGATCATGTCATCAACAACAACTGTTGCAGTGTCATTTACTGTCTGCAAATGTGTTTACTTTTTAAAGTACGAATGAATCTGCCTTGCAACATGCTTTCTTGACATTCTCCAAAATGACAATGAAAAGACAACATTTTCAACGTCACAGTAAATCCTTTAACGTCCTCAATATGCATTTGATTCTCATTCCAAAACAATAGCTTCCTGCAATCTCCAAAGACTTGGAATGGTGGGTGCTGCTCAGGTTTAATCAAAATGTCCTTTCATGGTATATACATCATTTGAATTCACCAAATGAGTATATTCTTCTAGTAAAAGCAAAATTTGCAAATGCTGGAAATCTGAAACAAAAACAGAGAATGTCGCAAAACTCACCCTTACCTGCAGGTATATATGGGGAAAGAAACAGAGTTACCATTTCAAGTTTGGTACGACTCTTCTTCAGAGCTCCTGTACACAGTTAAAATGTTAACTCTGTTTTTCTCTCTACACATGCTGTCAGACAGACTGAGTTTACAGCATTCTCTGTATTTGTTTCATACACTTCTTGGTCTGCTTCAGTCAAAATTATTATCATTTTCCTTCCCAACACTCCCTGGTTGACATCTGGAGCACCAGTATCTTCAAGAATAATGTTAGAAGTGAGAACATCTTGATCTACTCCACATATACTCCAAAGACGATTGGTCACAATCCTACTGCCAAATTGACAATAATTCTCTTTGATATAATCATCATTGCCAATCCAGCCATGTTTTTAATATTTTTAGACTGGCTTTTAAGCCTTTTCTTCTAACAAGAAACACTCAGATGTCCCTTAGTTCACTAGCTGGAAACTTCTCCAACACAAAAATATTTCAATGAGAAAATCTGCAGTCCTATCTCATCACCGAAGCTTATACATCTTTCCTCAACATAATTACTTGTGCAAAACATAGAACCATGTAAGAGAAATTAGCTTTTTCTGGATTATTTTCTATGTACATATACATAAATGGTCACAAGATGGTTTTATTATAATCATCTGCTTCCCTTGTAAACAGAGTGGAATTGCTCATTTAACACTTTAGGCATGTCCTCTGCCTTTACACAAAAATCTTCCTTTGGGTTCATAACAGGCTGATTTCTCTCCCCCTAACTAAACTCTTATACTTGATACTTTTGTAAAATGTTTTATGGTTCAATTTAAAGTTCCATGCTAATATTTAATTATTATTTCAATCTTATGGTCTCATGGGCTTATAATTATTCTAAACGAAGTTATCTTGCGTTAACAAAGAAAACTTACAACTTAATCTTTCTTACCTGATTCTGTTGCGTACATGAATGGTTATGCTCAGGACAGGCATGACAGTTTTGACAATGAAGTGGGATTACAGTTTGTTAGATGATTCCTAACTAAAGTATTCTCTGCTAAACCCAATTTCATTTCCAAGAATCAAATCCAGCATTGCCATAAGACTGAAGACAGATTGATTTTAAAAAGTTCTTGTGCACATATGTGGGAAATTTCTCTCCTTCTTTATCTTTAATAGTATCTCAGAATTACAGAATCTCTACAGTACTGAAAGAGGCCATTTGCCCTTTGAGTCTGCCCTGACCCATTGAAGAGCATCACATCCAAAGAAGACCCAACCCCACAATCCTGCATGGGTTTTTACCATGGCTAACCCACCTAACCTGCACACTATGGGCCAATCTTTTGCATGGTCAATCCACCTGACCTACACATATTTGGACTGTAAGAGGAAACTCATGCAGACACATCTAGAACGTGCAAACTCCACACAGACAGTTGCTCAAGGTTAGAATCAAACCCAAGACCCTGGGACTGTGAGGCAGCAATTCTAACCACTGTGCTGCCTATTTTGAAAACAGAAGAGAATAAGATAGACAAATTGAAGTCACTGTTCCATGTGCGGTACGTTCCTTCAAAATCTGTCAATGTATTTGCTCACCTATTCTCTTCTGGCTGCTTTGAACTGCATATAAATAAAATACTCACAACAGAGTAGCTCTCCCTCAATTCCTGAACTCTATGATATATTAAAGAGAGAGTGCTTTGTGTGATTGGGCCCATTAAGCTAATTGTTTTGGTACATGTTATGTGTGGTGACTTGGAAGATCTGGTGCTTTTGAATATCAATGTAGTAGTCTGCCTCAATGACTCCAATTGTCTGTAGACTTGCATTCAGGGGATGACCCATGTGTTTCTTCAATTTCAATTTGCTTGGGGTCTCTGAATCATTAAATATTCTTTCTTTGATATAAGAACTTTTTTCCTGCTGTCCATACTGTGTCTATATCTCTAGAAAAGCAGACACCTCACAACTTAATGATTCAAAGTGCACCTTAATCAGAAATCTTGCAGATGCTTTTGGATTGATCCTCATGACCATCTTTAAGGGAAGATTTCCCATGCTCACCAATATTGTTGCTATAATGAGAAGTGTAATGGAGTTAACAGCAAAGATGATACTAATATGCAGATGCTCTCCAAGGAAAATCCCTCCCTCACTCACTATTGGGCAGTTAAAGTTAAAGCAGAAAAGATGTACTGCCAAAATGTTATTTCACCAATTACCATACCAATACATTGGTGTTGAGTTATGGGTATGGTCCCAAAGCCAATGTCAAGCAGCTCAATAAGAATCTGCATGGATTTAATTCATTTAAACAAAGCAGTGAAATGTGAGATATTCCCAATGGCCCCAGTGTATGAAAGCTGAGAAAAAATAACCAAAAGCAAGCTATTGAATGAACTGAAAACTAACAGCAGATTTTGGCAACTATCTTTGGGTGTAAAATCCAGAATGTTGACTTCATTCATGATACTAAACAGATGTTTGCTTTTGAAGAAACAATTACCTTGTCAAATTACTTCAGCTCCAGAAATTGTTCAAAGAACAATACCCACTGCACTGGAAGGCATCAATGGTGTAATCTGTTGTGTTGGTGACATACTGATACACAGACCTAGCCAAAGGGTCAGAACAGTCCTGTGAATAACACTAAATAAAAAATGTCACCTTGTCAACCTACAATTAAAATTTCTTGGATATATTATTGAAGGCACTAGAGTTACAACTGATCCACAAAAAAGAAAGCTATAAAGAAATTTCCACTATCTAGGAAAGTCTCAGAACTTCAAAGATTCCTATTCAAAAAGTTATGTTTCCACTGAACTTGACAGAGATCAGTGCACCCTTGAGGTGACTTCTGAGAAAATTATGTTGGGATTTGGACAATCTGAACACTTCCGAAAAAATTCAACAATTTATTTTCAGAACGCCTCTGGTTCATGCGCAAGCATAATCCTGACATCCCCAAAGCATCCTGCTTGCATGCCCACTTGTCTGTCCTTGGCATGAAGCAATGCTCCAGTGAATCACAGCACAAATTAGAGGACAACATCTCATCTTCAGACTAGGTACTTCACAACATTCTGGACTTAATATTGAGTTCAGCACCTTCAGATTGTGAACCTATTCCCATTCCTTCCCTTTCTTTTAGTTTTACTTGTTACATTCTCTGTCACTATGCTCTCTCTCTCCCCTCCCCCACTCCAATGGGACTATCTGTTCTTTCCTGTTTGGCAGTTAGACACACCATTGTTCTGCCATTCCCACATTTTGGTCACCTAATCTGCACTATTAGCAGCCTCTCTCCCCCAGAACTTTACTCCTCCACCCCACTATGGCATAAGTGTTGTCTCCTCCACACTTCATATCAGCTCTGATGGAAAGTCATCTAGGCTCGAAACATTAGCTTTCTCTCTCTCCGTGGATGCTGCCTGATCCAATGATTTCCAGCATTTTTGTTTTCAACAATTTTTAACTTCTTCAGAAACCTTTGCACACAATGATCGCCACTTGCCAGCTATAGTTTTAGATCCATATATTTTTGGGATAAGGGATAGCAGATTTAAAACAGAGATGAGGATAAATTACTTCTCCCAAAGGGTCATGATTTTGTGGAACTCGCTACCTCAAGAGTGCAGGAGATGTTGGATATCAGGTAAATTTAAGGAAGAGATAGATTTTTAATAAGTAATGAGTTGAAGAGTTATGGAAGATGGGCAAGTGGAGTTAAGGTCGAGATAAGATTAGCTGTGATCCTATTAAATGGCAATTCAGGTTCTCAGGGCTGAATTGTCTACTCTTACTCTTATGTTTTTATGGCCTTTTACTGGCAACAAGTACATCACTTACAGAAGTGGAAATGGTACTATATCAAGAGCCGAAAGATGGCATGAATAGTCCAATCTTCTCAGTTCCTAAGTCACTATCAGAAACAAACTGATATTATGCCTTAAAATAAGCAAAGCCAGAAATTTGGGCATATGAAAAATTTTCAGATTGAATTGTACAATTATGTGCCAGAATTTAAACATGATGATGATCCAATGGTCACATCACTAAGCATGAATAAAATAGGAAAGATGTTGTACAAAATCCAACAGTTCCGATTTAGTGGTATGATTCCTTCATGGAATACATATAGATTAAGTATCAGAACAAAACAGACACACTCACAACAAAACCACCAAATGAACAGGGATACAGAGTCTTCTTTGAGTAAATTAAAGCATTACAATCTTAATTGATTACCTTTTACCAGCAACTAGAAGGAAGTTGCAAGAGGTAACAAAAGCAGGATGAAAGCTGTCTTCAAATTCAGAAATATTGCCTGGAAGGTTGACCAAACTATATATCCAATAATTTGAGATGACACGAATGCAATCACCTCAGTGTCACTTATGACTTACTATTCTTCAATGAGAAATTAATCGCACTAAGAACTCTTAAGCTTGATATGTTTCAAAGATTTCACCATGCACATCAAGGAATTACACAGTGTTTTACAAGGTCACACAATTAGGTTGATGAACAGGTACAGTTCATTCTATAAAAATAACTAATTTCTAGCTACATTCTTTGTGTCTTAAGTACAACATACATCATCTTGACTTAGAAATAACTCCCCATTCCTTTCTGTCACTGGGTCAAAATGCTGGAACTCCCTCCCTAAAAGCACTGTGTGTGCTTTTACACTCCAAAGATTGCAATGGTTCAAGAAGGCATCTTACACCACCTTTTGCAAGGATGGGTAATAATTCTGGTCTACTTGGCAATGCCCACATCCCATGAGTGAATACAAAAAAAATTGATGATAAGGGACTTTGATGTTGCAAAGAACTACCCATTGTTGATATAAAACCAAAGTTAACACCTTATTCAGCTGATCATTATCCATGCCCTAGACTTTCAGTTGAGGCAGATTCACTCAAGAGACCATCAAAAAAGTTGTGGCCATGTCCAAAACTTTCAATTAATAAATTCATTCCCAAATTTTCCAATCTATAGGGGAATCTTTAAAGCTTACAGGCTCAGCTGGATTGCAAGCCCAAATACACTACTTCCTATCAAGTTGGGTGTATTATAGGAATGGGTCATATTCTAGTCTTCCACAATTTTCATTGCATTAGGGCAGCTTTTTCAAAGAGTCACGTTTCACAGTACCTCAGAGGGAACTGTTCGAAAGATACGTTTATAAGTTTCACCTCATTATCCCCATGCTAGACTATGTCCCTCACTCACTGCCAAATGGTCTGTCATTCTCCCTTACCAGGTTTTCTTCCCACCAAACTCTCACGCATCCCCAATCCCCCATGCCAAACTATGGCACTTCCTTGCCAATTCAACCAATATACATTGTACAGAAGCAAGTAGAAGTGTCCACCATCCAGACCCATTAAAGTATTATTACCATAAAATGCAAGATCTAGAAAACTCTTACCCTTCTGCAATGTATATCATGAAATTGACAGCAGAAATCAAAGAGTTAGAGATTTCAATCAGGCAGTGGCTCATTGTTCTTATAGAATAATGAATAGCCAAGTTCTCATAATATTCATTGTACATTCTTGGTTGTAACACGTTATGGACCAGACTAAACCCCTGATAAATATATCAGGGATTTATGATCAACTCTAACTTTTATCTTATTTAAAGGCAAGTGTAAGGTGCTGTGTTCCAGATGTAATTCAATTGGTTACACTTCTTGGCTTTAAGCACTTTATTCTTACTCTACAATTAAAACAAAGACAAAGAAAAGAATTGGTATAACTTTAACTCTATTGGAAAACTTAACGAAATAATAGATTATTTGACACTAAAAGACAGCTGTTCCAATATAGTAACATCCCATAAATATACACTTGGCAAAGGCAAATTAAGTAGAATAAATTGCTTCACAGGCGTTTCTGGCAGCAGAGAGAACTCCAGCTTTTAGCACTAACAGAGAGAGACATTGAGAGAGAGGGACAACTTCCACAGCCAACTTCAAACCCTAACAACTCCTGAAAGCTAAACTAAAACCCTTGTTCTGTGGGAGCCTGACTCCACCTACTCATGCTCTTTCTTCTGTTCAAACTTTAAAAAATGTCAAGGCCTCACAAGTTGTTTACTTTATTGGCTTGGAGGAGACAACCTGGTACATTTGATTCAAAGCGTTGCTTCCAAAAAAAGGACAAATACGCCTCTTAAAGTCATAATATCATCACAACATGTGATATACACCTACCTATTCTTCTATGAGGGTCTCACAATCAGAAACTGAAATTACAGCTAATTTGTTCCATTCTAACTCAGAGATACTTAAGCCTCTGATAAACACACAGCCAATTATAAATAAAATGTTATTCACCTGATCATGAAACTCTTCTAATAACTCCCTATGCCTTGTACTTTAAAATGTTTTCAGTGTTATAGAGCACTGATGATAGTTGCAGCTTTATTTTCATCAGACTATTTCCTTTGCTTTGACAATTCTACTGATGTTTAGGATATTATCAAAAAATCTTAATGTAGATGCGACTGAAAAAAAATCTTTATCTCTCTGGCCTTCAACATCATTCTTCTGTCGAAACCTGAGGAACTTTGCAATTATAATCTAAGAATTTCTGTACACTGCAGGTGAGCACTGTTGGGATATGTGTTATGCTCTTGAATTCTCAGTAAACTTGAAAATTGACCCATCAACTCATATTTGAGGAAAACTGGTATTGTAAACAGGATGCTGACTTTCTACTTTAGCCTAAAAATGATGTTATCCTTATTAAGAGAATGGCACTTTACCAACTCATGAGATTTAGCTATAAGGAATGCTGGGTTATAAAATATATGCAACAAATTTTGCAATTGAAGCTATACATTACCTGATCCATATGAAAAGGAACAAGAATAAAACTATTTGGTGGAAATCAGTTGTAGAAATTTGTTGTAAATGATTTCTCTAATATTATGAGATTGACTGAAATACACACTGGTTTAGAATCAAAGAATCCCTATTATGCATAAAGAGGCCATTCAACCCATCAAGTCTGCACTAACCCTCCAAAGAGAATTCCATTCAGTGTGAGCACCCTCTCCCACCATATCCCTGCATTTACTGAGGTTATCTGCTTTGGACTGTGGGAGGAAACTAGAGCACCTGGCAGAAATGGGGAGAATGTGCAAGCTCTGCACAGAAAGTTACCTACGGCTGGAATTGCACCCAGGTCCCAAGGCAGCAATGGGCTACCATTACATCACACTTTTAGAGCCTCATTTTTGAAGATATTGTATTTAGAGACTGCCTTTAAGTCTCTCTATCCATCAGGGTCCATTATCCGTGTGTGTGTGTGTGTGTGTGTGTGTGTGTCTGTTGGGGGCGGTGGAGGGTGAGGTGGTGGGGGGCGGTGAGGTTGGGGAGAAGGTGCTGGTGGGGTATGTTTTACTTTTAACCGCCTCTAAAATGTCCTAACAGGGTATTTGGTTCAAGGCAAATTAGGAATGGTTAACAAATAGTAATCTTGCCAGTGAGACCGATGGTTCATGAAAGCAGCCTCCCCCAAAGGCATTGTAGGTCTACCTGCACTACATGGACTGCAGTGGTTTAAGAAGGCAGCTCACCACACCCTCTCAAGGGCACCTAGGGATAGGCAATAAATGCTGATCAACCAGCAACGCTTACCTCCCATGTTCCACAAGTGAATGCAAAAACTTGAAAAAAAGAAACACTGAAAACCAATCAGTGGTACAAACCACTGACAAGTATACAATTTAAAATACAATGACTTTTAGTAAACATATTGGATGCAATTTGGATATCCAATATAAATTTGTTACCTAAATAATTATCTCAGGCAAACTGACCAGTTTACCAAATTCAAGTAAGAATACAACAATTCCACGACTACTAGAAACAATTGTCACTAATTTTTGAGGTGTCTGCACAGGCTTTTGAGTTGTCTGAGCAGCACATTGAAAGCAGAGTGGAAGTCATAAGGTGGAGATAGATTGGGTGTGTTTTGGTGTTTTCTGGCTGCTGTATAGCCCCATAAGAATGCATGTTGCAGCAAAAATTGTTCACAAGTCAACAGTATGCACATCAAGTCCAAGGTGTGTTTAAATTCTGTCTGAGTGTTTTTCTGTCAAAACAATTACATCCAACTTCAGGGACAAAAAATTAATGATGTACCACTGAAGGCACAATGAGATATTATTGTAAAAGGATGGCATGACACGGTACGAGGGTGCTGTAGTGGATGGGATGGATGCTTGTGGATGTGGTGCCAATCAAGTGGTTGCTTTGTCCTGAACTGTGCAAAGTTTTTTGAGTGTTTTTGTAGTTGTACCTATCCAGGAAAATGACGAATATTCCATCACATTCCTGACTTACGCCTTGCATATTGTGGACAGGCTTTGGGGAGTCAGCAGGTGAGTTACTCTCTGCTGTATGTCTAGCATCAGAGCTGTTCTTGTGGCCACCGTATTTATGTGGCAAGCCCAGTTGAGTTTCTGGTCAATGGTAACCCTACAGGATGATGGCAGTGGGGGTTTAGTGGGTGGTAATTTCATTGAGTGTCAAAGGGCAGTGGTAAGATTGTCTCTTATTGGAAATGGTCATTGTCTGGCATTTGTGTTGAACTCATGTTACTTGCCACTTTTCAGCCTGAGTCTGGACACTTGAATATGGCTTGCTTCAGTATCGGAGGAGTTGTGAATGGTGTTGAACATTGTGCAATCATTGACGAACATCCCCACTTCTGACCTTATGATGGAGAGAAGGTCACTGATAAAACAGCTGAAGATGGTTTAGCCTTAGACATTACCCTGCAAAACTCCTGCATAGATGTCCTGGATACTTGTACATGAAGATCTTTGGCAGGACATATTGTCACAGCTACATATGGGACGTATGATCATAGAACGAGCAAGATGTCTGGCACAAGACACTGTTTTTACCAGAGATCCACAATTACACAGAAAAGACAGTGATTATGTGTGAGATGTGCCAGAATCCCCCACAAAAACGCTATTAGATCCTCATGAGATTCCATCAGTCCATTGGTATAAGATTGTAAAAGTTATATTCACCATACATGATCATTTTCTTCTGATCACTGACAACTTTTCCAAACTTGTATCAGAGTGATAAAGATCTGCAACACAGAATAAAGGCCCTTTGGCAGCAATCTAAAACATCAACCTAACTATTTAAATCTCATTTTCCAGCACTTGGTCCATAGAGTTGTATGCCTTGGCATCGCAAGTGCACATCTAAATATTTCTTAATTATTATGAGGGTTTCTGTCACTATTACTTTTAGAGGCAGCAAATTCCAGATTACTACCAAGCTCTGAGTAAAGAAAATTTTCCTCACATCTTCCTACCTTAAATCAATGCTTCCTGGTCATTAATCCCTCCACCAAGGGGAATATTGCCTTCCTGCCTACCCTATACATGTCCCTCATAATTTTATATATCTCAATCATGTTTCCCACTCAGTCTTCTCTGCTCCAAGAAAAACAACACCAGTGTATCCAACCACTCTTCTTAACTAAAATTTTCCTCCCAGAAAACATCCTGGTAACTCTCATCTGCACCCTTTCCAGTGCTATCAAATCCCTTCTATAAAACAGATTCCAGAACTGCACACAATGCACTAGCTGTGGCTGAATCAAACTTGTATAAAGTTTTAGCATAATCTCCCTGGTCTTAAACGCAATGCCTCAGCTAATAAAGGCAAGTATCCTATATACCTTCTTAACCACTCTGTCTACCTGTCCTGATACCTTAAGGTACCAATGGACATGCACACCAAGATCTCTTTGATCCTGATGCTTCCCATTATTTATCTCCTTGCTATGTTTGTCCAACCTAAGCATATGACTTCACAAGTATCCAGAATGGTAGAGAGTTAAAGAACATTTTAAATATGCCTGTAATAGATGGGTTTATATTTCAGAATAGAGGAATCTTGATTTTTAGTAACTGACAGATATTTTGGCTGCTATATATTTGCATATACACTGGTTTGGCAACTGTTTTTTAATCAACCTATTCAGAGGTGTCCTTATACACCACTAGGGATGGGATGTCTATCCAGGACTCCTGGCTTAGGGGTAGGGTCATTACCACTCTGCCATAAGAGCCCTTCAAAGTGTTTCTGAAGTTAATTTAAATTTCATACCTTACATTTTATGGTCAATAGAAATTATGAACCCTAAAAGTAATCAATAGCTTACAGTTGAGCTCAAGGGGCTCTTGTGGTTCAGTGCTGGAGTCCCTACCTCTGAGCTAGGAGACCTGTGTTCAGGTCCCATCTCCTCCAGAGTGTATCGTAACACATCTGATAAGGTTGATTAAAAATATGTACAATTAGGCACTGATGACATGGCCCTTTAAAAACTGGTTGGTATAGGTCGTTAGTCGTTTGAGCTTTTTCCACCATTCAATATGATCATGATAATCATCCATCGTAGTACCTTGTTTCTGCTTTTCCCCCTATTAGCCCTGAGGGTTATATCTAACTTCTTGAAAAGAGTTCCAATCTCTGTGCTTTAAAGTGTAAAATACAAAAAGTGAAATTCTCTTACAGCTGTTTCCATGAAAGCAACCTGTGTGATCAAAGCTTGACACTGTCCACTCATCAGCAATTGATTAGTTATCCATTGGCAAACATTGCAGGTGTATCACATTTACCACAGTCAGTATGACTTTTCACTCAGTAAGACTTAGTTGTTTTCTCTGGATGGAAACTTATCTCTAATTTATCACAAAACTTGGCCAAGACTGTCCATAATTTGCAAATGTCCATTATGTTAATTTTGTACTTCTTATGATTTAAATTTGGAATTGTCATGAAGTGTACTTATTTCCTGGTTGTCTATAGTGTACAAATGTCGACAGAGAAAAGGTTCACTGTATTTAGCATCCTAATTCATCGAGAATGCATTATAATTCAGAAATGAAGTATTTCCCAATCCTTGCAGACAATTTATGTTCTCCTCTGGTCTTTCAGCATTCTTATCCCAACCTTCCAAATGGGTGTCATCAGAGCATTCTTATGGTGTTGTCTCAGTTCCTGAATCAAGATTATCTGTGCAATAAACCTGCACTCAGAGGTCATTCAGTCTGTTGTGTCATATTAATAGCCATCAATTAGTCACCCTCCCCTGCGATTTCCTCAAAGTGCTTTTTTTTTCCTTTTCAGATATATAGTCAATTTCTTTTTGAAAGTTACTGTGGAATCTGTTTCCACTGCATTTGCAGGCATTGCATTCCAGATCATAAAAACTTGAGGTGTGAATAAAACCTCATCATTATGCCTTTGGTTTTCCAGCCTGTTTTCTTAAATCTGTGTCCTTTGATTGCCAACCCTCTACCAGTAGAAACAATTGCTCTCTGCCTGCTCTTTCAAAATGCTTGAGAACTTTGAACACTTCTATTTAAATTATACTTAACTATCTTGCCTCAAAGACAGACAATCCTCATTTGTCTTGTCTCTCCAAGCAATTGATTGAAGTCTCTCATGCCTTGGGCTGTTCTATTAAACCATCTCTGCACCCTTTCCAAGACACTGATATCCTAATGTATGCTAATCTGACACTGACTCAGTGGTGCCTTCAAAGTGAGATGGGGTGGGTCAAAAGTGCAGTTTATAGAGGAAGCCTACAGTTAAATGCAACATCTTTTGTTAATTCAAGGAATGTGGGTATCGCTGGCAAGGCCAGCATTAATTTCCCATTGCTAATTTCCCTCGAGAAGGTGGTAGTGAGCTGCTTTCTTGGATTGTAACAATTCTTGGGTATAGACACTCCCACAGTAATTCTTGGAAAGGAGTTCCTGAATTTTGACTCAGTGACAATCAGGGAATGGCCAATACTGGTCCAAGTCAAGATAGTGCACCTTAGTAGGGAACCTACAGTTCAAAACGTTCTGATGCATCTACTGCCCTTGTCCTTCAAGATGGTAATATTCACAGGTTTTCAAGAAGGCTTGATGAGTTGCTTGTGTTCATCTTGTAAATGGCACACACTGCTGCGACTGTGCTTTGGCGCAGAAAAAGGTGACAATCAAGCATGGTGCATTGACCTGAATGATGTTGAACTTCTTTAATCTTGTTGGAGCTGCACTCATCTAAACGAGTAGGCAGTATTCCACCATGCATCTGACTCATACCTGTATATACTAAGGTTGAGGTTGAAACAGAAATAAACCATTCAGCCCCTCAAGCCTGTTCTGCCATTCAATAAGATCATGGCTGATCTGGTTTATGTTTCAAATTCCACATTGCCATCTAACCCCAATCACCATAAGATCATAAGATATAGGAGCAAAATTAGCCGATCAAGTCTGCTCCACCATTCTGTGGTGTGTTTCTCAAGGCCATTCGCCTGTCTTTTCGCTGTAACCTTTAATTTCCTTGCCTAACAAGAATTTATCCTCCCCTGCCTTAAAAATATTCAGAATGTTTACTCATCTGTCATAATAGATTGACACCTAATTTTAAAACACTGCCCCCCAGTTCTGGGCTCAACCGTTTACTCACAAGACAAAAACATCCCCTCCACATCCACTTTGTCAAGACCATTCAGGAATCTTTCACATTTCATCAAGCCATTCTTCAAAACTCCAACGGAAATCGGAAGAACTTGCCTAATCTATCCTCACAAAACAACCCAGATATTCCAGATGAGGAGCAGGCACTGGGGAGACAGGAGTTGAGTTACTTACCACAGAATTCCTGCCCCCTTACCAGGTCTCGCAGACACAGTATTTACAAGTCTGGTCCAGCTCAGTTCTGGTCAGTGAGTTCAGTGATTATAATACCATTGAATGTCAAAGATTGATGTGGAAAATGCATCTCATGTGGGAGATGACATTTGTATGAACCTGATGATGTTTAACATTTTTCAGCCTGAGTCTGAATATTGTGCAGATCTTGCTGTCTATGGACGTGGCATCTGTATCTAAGGAATTGCGATTGATACTGAATATTGAGTAATCATCAACAATCATCAAATATCTTATGATAAAGGGAAGGTCATTTGTAAAACATTTAAAAATGGTTGAGCCTATCACACTATCTGGTCATTTCTGCAGAGATGTCTTGGGGCTGAGACGATTTAGCTCCAATTATTGCAACCATCTTCATTTGTGCCAGGTATGACACCAGATAGTGGAGATTATTCCCTACTAATTTCCATTGACTCCACTTTTGCTGGTGCTTCTTGATGTGACATCAAATGAAACTTTGATGTCAAAGGCAGTAACTCTCATGTCTCTTCTAGAATTCTGCTCTTTTGGCCATGTTTAGACCAAGGCTGCAATGAGGTCATTGAGGTGAGTGGCCCTGAAGGAACCCAAATTGGGTGTCAGCAAGTTGGTTATTCCAGAACACGTGCTGCTTCATTGCATTGTCTATGGCCTCTTCCACCATTGTACTGATAATTGAGAATAAACTGATAGGGTGGTAACTGGTCAGATTGAATTTTTCTATCTTTTGTGTAAAGGACATATTGGACAATTCTCCACATTGTTGAGTTAATACCAGTATTGTAGCTGCAGTGGTTCAGTTTAGCTAGGGATACAGATAATTCTAAAACACAGGTCTTCAGGATTGTTGTGATAATGTTGTCAAGGTGAAAGGCTTTGCAGTATCAGTTTCACTTCTTTTAGCTGTTTCTTAATGTCACATAGAGTGAATTAACTTTGCTGAAGGTTCGCATTGTGATGCTCGGATTCTCTGAAGGAGACTGATATGGATCATCTACTTTGCAATTCTAGCTGATGATTGTGGCAAATATTTCAGCCTTATCTTTTACGCTGGTGTGCTGGACTCCCCCGTATTGAGGATAGGGACTTTTGTGGAACCTCCTTCTCCAAGTGACTTATTCAATTGTGCATCATCATTCATGAGTGAATATGAAATGACTGCAGAGATTAGATCTGATTAGCTGTTTGTGGTATCACTTAGCCCTGTCTATTGTATGTTACTTTTGCTGTTTGGCATACAAATATTCTGTGCTATAGCCTCCCTGGGTTGACCTTATTTTCAGGTATGCCTGGCACTGCTCCTGGTATGCCCTGCTACAATCTTCATTGAACCAGTGTTGACTCCCAACTCAGTGGTAATGATACAATGGGAAATAGGCTAATCCATGAACTTACAGATTGTTATTGAATGCAATTCTCCTGCTGCAGATAAGTGCATAGCACCTCATGGATGCCCAGTCTTAAGTTACTAAATATGTTTGAAATTTATTCCATTTAGCGTAGTGATAAAGCCATACAGCATGATGGAGGGTCCCCTTAATATGAAGACAGGATTTTGTTTCCATGAGCAGGTCACTCTTACGATTCTGTCATGGATAGAGAAATCCATTTCACATACATTGTCGAGGATGAAGCCAAGTAGATTTTCCTTCTTTTTGGTTGTCTCACCACCTACTAGACCCAGACTACTAGTTTTGTCCATTATAATTCGATTTGATCTGTCAGCGGGTGTACAGACCAACTCTTGGTGATGGACATTGAAATCCCACAACTTGTGCTTTTGCCACTATTGTACTCCCTTCAGAAAGTGTCCATTATGGAGGAGTACTGATTCACCAGCTGAGGAGGATGGGGGTGGGACGGGTGTGGGAACGTATGGAGAGAGGCAGTTGGTGATAAGCAGCAAGGGGTTTGTTTGCAAATGATTAATCTGATGACATGAGACGTCATGCTCAACATGCTCTTCCAATCTAAAGCAGATAAGATGTTGCCCATCATGATCTGATTCAAAAAATGTACCAAATATGGAAACAGCAAAAATACTGAGGGCCACCCCTTCTCTACTGGTTTGGTAAGAATGCAGTTGTTAAATTTTAGGATCAGGAGTCACACGTTATCTTAAATAGGTGACTTAGGAAGGTATAGATGGTTTATTACAAAGCAACAGTGTAGACATTATTCATAAGCAAAATCGATAGGAAGAAAATAGAACCTGTGCCAACTGACCATGATGTACTGACCCCAGTGGATGAAAAGACAGATGACTTGCAATTCATTCATATCTATTGTCTGTGGCAGCAGCATTCTGCTCCGTAGTTGAAGTGTTAGGAACTGTCTGAATCATCTAGTTGAATAATGCAGTCACCTGGTGAGGACAGGCCCCTGCTTCATGCACCCTTTTATAGATTTTATACACGGGAGCTTACAGATCAGGCAGGTCATGCAGAATCCCCTGTGGCTATACCCCGTAAAACAGATATACTGTGTTAGATACTACTGAGGAGAATAGCCTCTCAGAGAAAAGGAGCAACAGCAAAATTTGTTGCACCACAATTAGTTCTGCTGCACAGAGTAGGAGTATAAAGGCATGGGAATACAGTAGTTTTAGCTTATTCAATTGTAAGGGGTGTTTCTGCGGCCACAAATAAACCTCCACCAGGGTATGTTGCCTCTCTAGTACTAGGGTCTCTGGTGCTAGAAACCCAAAGCTGTGTAGTAAGCAAAAGGTGAACTTTGCCTTAACTTTGTCTCAATGATTTATTTTTATCATTTCTGTAATTAAAATGATGCCGTATTATGGTGACTTGTATTTATAAAATATATTAGGATGTGTATAAGTGGCAATAAATTACAATACTAGGGTCAAGGACTGGAGAATAGCCAATTTTGTCCCAATGTTTAAGAAGGTTAGCAGAGATAATCCTGGAAATTACAGGCCTGTGAGTCTCACATCAGTGGTAGGGAAATTATTGGAAATGATTCTATATGCATTTAGAAGCAAATGGGTTTATTAGTGATAGACAGCATGGTTTTTTGTGGGGGAGATTGTGCCTCACTAATTTGATCAAGGTTTTTGAGGAGTTGACGAAGTTGATTGATGAGGGAAAAGCGGTTAATGTTGTCTACATGGACATCAGTAAAGTTTTTGATAAGGTCCCTCATGGCAGACTTGTACAAAAGGTGAAGTCACGTTCTATCAAGGATGAGCTGGCAAGATGGATTCAGAACTGGCTTAGTCATAGGTTGCAGAGGGTAGTGGTGGAAGAATGCTTTTCGGAAGGGAGGGCCGTCACTAGTGGTGTTCCACAGGGATCAGTGCTAGGCACTCTGCTGTTTGTGGTCTACATAAATGTTTTGGAGGAAAATGTAGCTGGTCTTTATGGATGATACAAAGATTGGTGGAGTTGTAGATAGTGAGGAGAATTGTCAAAGGATAGAGCAGGATATAGGTCAGTTGGAGGCTTGGGCAGAAAAATGGCGGATGGTGTTTAATCTGGAAAAATGTGAGGTGATGCATTTTGGAAGGTCAATTACAGGTGTAAATTATACACTGAATGGCAGAACCCTTGGGAGTATTGATATGCAGAGGCATCTGGGCGTGCAGGTCCACAGATTACTAACGGTGGCAGAGCAGGCAGGTAAGGCAGTAAGAAAAGGCTTATGGCATGTTTGTCTTCATTGGAAGGGGCATTGAGTATAAGGATAGACAAGTTATGCTGCAGCTTTATAGAACTTTAGTTGAACCCCACTTGGAATATTGCCTATAGTTCTAGTTATCACACTGCCAGAAGGATGTGGATGCTTTGGAGAGGGTACAGAAAAAGTTTACCAGGATGTGGCCTGGTATGGGGGATTTTAACAATGAAGAAAGGTTGGATAGGCTGCGTTTGTTTTCACTGGAACACAGGAGGTTGAGGGGTGACTTAATAGAAGTTTATAAGATTATGAATGGCATGGACAGCATGGGAAGTATGAGGCTTTTTCCCAGGGTGGGGTGGTCAATTACTAGGGGACACAGGTTCAAGGTGCAGAGGGGAAGTTTAAAAGATATGTGCGAGGCAGGTTTTTCACACAAAGGGTGGTGAGTGCCTGGAACGTGTTGCCGGAGGAGGTGGTGGAAGCAGACACAATAGCAGCATTCAAGAAACATCTAGATGAATACATGAATTTGAAGGGAACAGTCGGAAATGGATCCTGTATGTGAAAACAATTTTAGTATGGAAGGGCAAAATGTGTTGATGTTGGCTGGGAGATCCAAAGAGCTGTATTGTTTTTTGTTCTTTGTTCTTTGACAGGGAGTTGAGAACCTAAGCAAAGAGTCAGAGGAAGGAGGATCAAGGATGAGAACAAAAGTCAGAAAGGGAATAAAGGAAGTGATTAGTAGACAAATCAAGAGTCAGGATCAAACAGGGTTACAGTGAAAAACAATGGCAACAAGATAACTACTGGAATAAAGAAAATCCTTAAGTCTTTATGTCTTAATGCACAGAACATTCATAATAAAGTGGATGAATTATTCACACAAGTAGATGCAAACAGGTATGATATTGTCAGGATTATGGATACATGACTGCAGCGTGACCAGGGATGGGAAATGAATATCCATGAGTAGCCAGTATTTAGACAAGACAAAAAGAAAGATAAAGGCTGTGGAATTGCATTGCTAGTTAAAGAAGATGGTAACGCAATAGTGATGAAGCAGATTAGCACCAATGATGTGGAATTTTATTGTGTACAGCTGACAAGCACCAAGGAACAAAATAAATATTGCTGGGAGTTGTATGTAGACCCCAAAATGTAAGGGCAAGGTTAAGAATGCCATTTGAACATGTTGTAAAGGAATATCTGTAATTGTGGGCGACTTTAATCTGCAAATAAATTGAGCAAATCAGATTGGTAACAATATCACGGAGGAGGAATTCCTAGAGTTATCCAGGATGGTTTGCTAAACCAGTACGATGAGTAACCAACTGCTTAACAGTTCATCCTGGACTTTGATTTGTGTAGTGAAAAAGGAATAATTGGCAATCTAGTTGTGCAAGACTGTTTGGGAAAAGTGACCATAATATGATAGAATTCCTTATCAAGAGTGAAATCTTGATTCTGAGACTAAGGCCTTGAATCAAAATAGAGGAAGTCATGATAGCATGAGGCGTTAGTAGGCTATGATAGATTGGCAGGCACTCCTGAAAGGAATGATGGCAGAAAAGTAATGGCAAACATTCAAAGAGCACATGTGTGAATTCGGCAATTTTTATTCCTGCCTGACCCAAAAGCATAATGAGAAAGGTGGTAAACCACGGTTTACAGGGAAACTGAATATAACATTGAACCGAAGGAAGAGACATACAAATTGGCCAGATAAAAACCCAGACCTGAGGAGAGGGAGCAGTTTAGAATTCAGCAAAAGAGGGCCAAGGGAATAATTAGGTTTTGGAAAATAGAGTACAAAGTGTATGGCAAAGTGTGACGTATAGAGTTGATGACAAGGACCCAGTAAATGTGGTTTATTTGGGGTGGGAGGGGTCCTTGATTATGTTGGCAGCTTTCCCGAGGCAGCAGGAAGTATAGATGGAGTCAGTGGAAGGAAGACTGGTTTGTATGATGTACTGCGATATATTCACAACTCTCTGTAATTTCTTGTGGTCTTGGGCAGAGCAGTTGCTTTACCAAGCTGTGATGCAACCGGATAGGATGCTTTCTATGGTGCATCTATAAAAATTGAGAAGAGTCATTGTGGACATGCCGAATTTCCTTAGCTTTCTGAGGAAGTAGAGGCTTCGCTGTGCTTTCTTGACTGTAGTGTCGACATGGATGGCCCAGGATAGATTGTTGGTGATATTTACTGTTAGGAACCTGAAGCACTAGACCATCTCCACCTCAGCACCATTGATACAGACAAGGGCGTGTCCTCCATTCCATATCCTGAAATTGATGACCAGCTTCTTCATTTTACTGACATTGAGGGAGAGATTGATGTCTTTATACCATGCCACTAAGCTGTATGTCTCTTTAGATACATTATAATCTAACGTTGTCCATTTGGGTGCAAAAGCAAGAAGGTGGATTATTATCTGAATGGCTTGCAATAAATTAAGAGAGGGGAATGTGTCGTGAGGCCTGGTGTCCTTGTACACAGTCACTGAAAGTAAGTTTTGCAGATGAAGCAGGTAATGAAGGTGGCAAATGGTATGCTGGTTTCATAGCAAGAGGATTTGAGTACAGAAGTAGGGATGTTTTGTATAGTATTGTGATAAGTCTCTGCAGTATTGTGTGAAGAGTTGGTCTCCTTGTCTGTGGAAGGATGTTTCTGTTATGGAGAGTGTACAACAAAGGTTTCCTAGACTGATTTTTGGGATGGCAGGATGGTTGTATGAGAAGAGGTTGGATCTATTAGGATTATATAGAAGAAGGATGGGAAAATCTTATAAAAACCTATAATATTTCAACAGGACTGGACAAGCTTTGTGCAGAAGGATGTTCCTGATGAGGGGGAGGGGCATTTAGAAACAGGGGTCACATTCTAAGGATATAGGTTGGACCACTTAAGACTGAGATAAAGGGAAATTTCTCCACCCAGGGAACATTAAACATAGAGCAGTACAGCTTATTTACTTAAATGATCTGGATGTGAATGTACTAGGCATGGTTAGTAAGTTTGTGAATGAGACAAAATTTGGAGGCATAGTTGATAGCGAGGAAGGTTATCAAAAATTACAGAGGGGTCTTGACCAGAGAGGGAAGTGGGCTGAGGACTAGAAAATGCAATTCAATACAAATAAGTGTGAGGTGTTGCACTTTGGAAATTCAAATCAAGGAAAGAATTATACAGTAAATGATAAGGTCCTGAGGGGTGTTGTGGAACAGAGGGACCTAGGAATACAAGTACATAGTTCATTGTAAGTGGCATCACAGGTAGACAGGATGGTGAAGCAGGCATTTAGCATGCTGGCCTTCATCGATCAAGGCATTGAGTATACGAGTCAAGACGCAATGTTACAGTTGTATAAGTCATTGGTGAGGCCTCACTTGGAGCATTATGTACAGTTTTGGCCACCCTGTTATAGGAAAGGCATAGTTAAACTGGAAAGTGTGCAAAGAAGATTTATGAAAATGTTACCAGGACTAGTAGGCCTGAGTTATAGGGAGAGGTTGGCCAGGATAGGACTTTATTCCTTGGAATGTAGGAGGTTGAGGGGTGACCTTATTGAGGTATATAAAATCGTGAGGGGCATAAATAGGATGAATGCAAACAGTCTTTTTCCCAGGGACAGGGAATTGAAAACTAGAGGGCATAGGTTTAAGGTGAGAAGGGATACTTTAAGAAGGACCTGAGGGGTAACTTCTTTACGCAGAGAGTGGTGCATATATGGAATGGGCTGCCAGAGAAAGTGGTTTAGACAGGTACAATAACAACACGTAAAGAACATTTGGATAACTACATGGATGGGAAGAGCTTAGTGGATATGGACCAAATGTGGGAAGTTGCAACTAGCTGAGCGAGCACCATATTTGGGCCGAAGGGCCTGTTTCCATGTTGTATTCCTCTATGAGTCTGTGACTGTCTAAATGCATTTTAAACTTTACTAATGTAACTCTTTCACCACACCATCCCATAGTAGCTAGTTCTAGGCTCTTATCATCCTATGTGTAAAAAAACTTCCCTCACAGACTTCCCTTAAACATTTCACTTCTCACCTTAAACCTATGCCCATGTCATTTCCACCCAGGGAAAAGACTACAACTAGCCAACATATCCATGTCTCTTATAGTCTTAGGCATTTCTATCGGGTTGCACCTCAACCCCCAAAGTTCTAGCAAACATAATCCAAGTCTGTCCAACTTCTCTTTATAGCTAATACACTCTAATCCAGGCAACATCCTGGTAAAACTCTTTTGCACCCTGTCCAAAGCCTCCTCATCCTTCCTATAGTGCGGCAACCAGCACTGCACATAATAATCTTAATGTGGCTGAATAAAAGTCTAACACAGTTGTAAAAATGACCTGCTAACTTTTATACTTAATGCCCGACTGATGAAAGGAAGCATGCTGGATGCCTTCTTTACCACCTTATCCACTTGTGTTGCCTCTCTCAAGGATCTATAGACTTTGAGACAGTAAGGACCGCAGATGCTGGAAGCCAGAGTAAATAGACGTGAAGCTGCAAAAGCACAGAACATTAGACAAAGGAAAGTCAACATTTTGGGCCAAAAGCCTTCATCAGGACTGGGGAGGGGAAGGGGACCCAGAAGCAAATAGGGGGGGGGGGGGGGGCTGGGGAAGGGTAAGTGGGAAGTGATAGGTGGATGCAGGTAGGAGGTTATTGTGATTGGTCAGTGGGAAGGATGGAGCGGATAGGTAAGTAGGAAGATGAAAACCAAAAGAACTGCGGATGCTGTAAATCAGGAACAAAAACAAATTTGCTGGAAAAGCTCAGCAGGTCT
>NC_063335.1:53846909-53869749 GCF_021869965.1 Rhincodon typus | reverse complement strand
GACCCTTCCTTAGAACTGGAGTTCAGAGGAAGGGTCACCGGACCTGAAACGTTAACTGTTTTCTCCTCCACAGATGCTGCCAGACCTGCTGAGCTTTTCCAGCAAATTTGTTTTTGTAAGTAGGAAGATGGACAGGCTATGTCAGGACAGGGAGATGAGGTGGAGGGAGAGGGCTGGAAGTGGAATATGGCTGGGCGTGGGGGGAGTTGAAGCTGGTGAAGTCAATATTGAGGCCATTGGGCTGTATGCTTTCAAGGCAAAATATCAGGTGTTGTTCCTCCAGTTACCACTACCAAAAAGATATTTCCTTCCCCACTCCTGTCTGCCTTCCATAGGAACCGTTCATTCCGTGACTTCCTCATCAGCTCTACACTCCCCACCAACTTTTCTACCACAACCGGTACCTTTCCCTACAACCACAAGAAGTACACCACCTGCCCCTACACCTCCCCTCTCACCTACATCCAAGTTCCCAAACAATCCTTCCAGATCCACCAGAGATTCACCTGCACTTCAACCAACATGATCTATTGCATCCGTTGTTCCTGATGTGGTCTCTTCTATATCGAGGAGACCAAACGCAGACTTGGGGACAGGTTTGCAGAGCATCTGTGCTCTGCACGCACCAACCAACCCAACTTTTCGGTTGCCATCCATTTTAATTCCACCTCCTGCTCCACTGGCAATATATCCTTCCTTGGCCTCCTCCACTGTCAGCGCGAGGCCAAACGTAAACTGGAGGAACAATACCTGATATTTCGCCTTAGGAGCTTACAGCCTAATGGTCTCAATATTGACTTCACCAGCTCTTCCGCCTCCCCCCCCCCCCTCCTCACCTCCCTGACCTGACCTAACCTGTCCCATCTTCCCACTCAACTATCCACACCACCCTTCCAACTGACCAATCAAAATAACCCCCTACCTACATCCACCTATCACCATCTCACCTACCCTTCCCTCCAGCCCCACCTCCCTCCCTCTATTTGTTTCTGGAAGGCTTATGGCCCAAAACATTGACTTTTCTGCTCCTCAGATGCTGTCTGACCTATTGTGCTTTCCAGCTTCACATCTACTGATCTATGACCTTCACCCAAGATTCCTCTGTAAATCAAAGCACTTGAGGCTAAATGGACCAATGAATATGGAGGAAAAGTGGGAACAAGCTACTGAGTTAGTTGATCAAACATGATCATCAGGAATGGCAGAGCAGGCTTGAAAGGCCAGTCCTGCTCCTACTTTCTATGTTTCTACGTTTCTGTTAGAAGCAGGAGTAGGACCTACAGCTCCATCATTCAATAAGACAAAGTCTGATCTGAATACTTCATATTCCTAACTACCTCTGATAACCTTTCACTACCTTCTTATCAAAAATCTATCTATGTCTGTCTTAGAAATATTCAAATACTCAGCTTTCATTGACATTTCAGGAACAGAGTTCCAAAGACTCATGACATTCTGAAAAAAAAAATCTTCTCTATCTTAATGGGCTGCTGCTTAATTTTAAACAGCAATCCTTAGTTCTGAATTTTCCCACAAGAGAAACCTTCTTTCCATGAAAAAAAGCCCTGTCAAGCTCCCTTCGGATCTTATACAATTCAATCAAGTTGCCTCTTACCGTTCTAAACTCCAGCGGATACAAACCTATCCAGAGCAACTTTTCCTTTTCAAACTACATGTCCATTACAGGTATTAGTTTGGTAAACAATTTTGAAATGCTTCCAATGCTTTTACATCTTTCTTTAAATAAGGGGATCAATACTGTACATGTTACTGCAGAAATGGTCTCACCAATGCTCTGTATAACAGAACCATAATCACCTTTTATATTCAATTCCCTTACATTAAATAATAACATTCTATTAGCTTTTTTAATTTCTTGCTGTAATTGAACAATAACCTTTTACGATATACACGTTAGGATGCCCAGATTCTATATTAGCACCAAGCTCTGCAGCCTCTCACTTTTTGGATAATATACTTCATTTTTATCCTTCCTGCCAACATAGATAATTTCATGTTCCCCAGAGTTTTTTCCATTTGCTAAGTTTTTGCCTATTCACTTAACCTATCCATATCCCTTTATAGCCTCCTTGTATTCTCCTCAGAAGTTACTTTTCTATCTATCAATGCACATTATCAAATTAAATTAAGCAGGTCGTCTTTGGTTGTCTCATGCAAGTCATTGGTGTAAGTTGCAAAAAATTGCGGCCTTAGCAACGATCACTGTCACGCTCAACTCTTGTTACATCTTTACAAACATAAAAATAAACAATTTATGCCTATTCTCAATTGCCTATCAGCCAGCCAATCTTCTATTCATGCCAATATGTGGCCCTTTCCATATAAACTTTAATTTTCTGCAAAAAACCTAAATGTAGAAATTATCAAACATCTTATAGAAGTCAAAGTACACTAAATCACCAGTTTGTCATTATTTACACAATACATTCCTCCTTCAAAGAATTCCAATACCTTTGATAAATATGTTTTCCCTTCCACAAAATCATATTGAGTCTGCTGGATTACCTTGAAATTTACCAAATATCCTGCTTTTAGTACTTAAAAAAACAAATTCTAGTATCTCCCCCATGAGATTCCTGCTTTCTATCTCAATATCTTTTTAAATAAAAGGATTGTATTTGCTATTTTCCAATCTTAAGGAATCTCCCTGACTCGAGGGAATTTTGGAAAATTAAAACCAATGCATCAAGTATCTCACCAGTCACTCATTTTTAAGAACCTAGGATGAAGTTTTTCAAGACCTGAGGATTTGTCAACCTGCAAATCCAACAATTTGTTCAGTACCACTCTCCTGGTAGCTATAATTGTCTTGGGTTTGTCACCATTTCCTGATTTACATCTATTTCTAGTATGTTACTTGTATCATCTACAGTGAGGACCAATGCAAATTTCCAGTTCAATCCATTTTCCTTCTAATTTTTCATTATTAATTCCCTAGACTCACTTTCTGTGGGACCAGCATTCACTTTGCTAACTTTTAATTTTTTTTAAAAATATCTGTAGACACTCTTAGCATCTGTTTTTGTATCTCTAAGTAACTTTCTCTTGTACTCTAGATTTTCCCTTTAATCTTTTAGTTAATTTTTCCTGCCATTTAAGTTTAATCCAGTCTTCTGACATGCCACCCAACTTTGCAAAATCATGTACACTCTCTTTTAGTTTCATATGTTTAAGTTTTTTAGTTAATCATAAATGGACAGCCTACCCTTAATTTTTTTTTCTTTCTCATTAGAATGCATCTATTCTTCATTTATGCATCTATTCTGAAATATGCCTTTAAATGTCTGCTGCTACATAACTGCTCAACTCTCCCTTAACCTAATTTGCTAATTCACTTTAGCTAGCTCTGCCTGTATGCACTAATAATTCCCCTTATAGTCTAAAATAATAGTCTTGGAGCCACTCTTCTTTCTTTCAAACTGAATGTAAAATTCAGTTATGCAGCAGTCCCACTAATTTAGCATGCTGATCACCACATACAGGCTCCTTCTGCCTGTTTGATTTTTCCACTCTATGTGTAAATTAAATATCCCCATCATAATTGTTGTGTACCTGTCTGACAATTCCCATTTCTTCCTTTATACTTTATCATGCAAGTGGTTACTATTAGGGGGTCTGTACACCACTTCCATGGTTACTTCTTGCATTTGTCATTTTTTTATTTCTTTCTAAAATGCTTCTACATCTTATTTTCCTGAAGTTAGGTCAACCTCCTGTACTATCATCATTTGTTAATACAGCCACCCCTCCATGTTTTCCTGCCTTCCTGTTGTTCCTATATGTCCTGTATTCTTTAGTATTCAGATTCCAATCAAAGTCATCCTGCAGACATGTGTCTATGATGGTTATTTGAACATATTTATATCTATTTGCACTCTCAGTACATCTATTTTGTTTCAAATTATACCTGCACCCAGATAGATTGTTTCATTTTCTCCTTTGTTTACTTTTGTAACCTCTAGTCTTAGGTGTTGATCTAGTTTTAGATTTGTGTTGTCTGTCCCTTACTAGCACTTTCCCTGGGAACCCTTCTTCAAAACTGGTCAATGCACTCAAAATGTTAATTCTGCTTTCTCTCCACAGATGCTGCTAGACCTGCTGAGTTTCTCCAGCAATTTCTGTTTTTATTTCAGATTTCCAGATCCACAGTTTTTTGTTTTTTTTTTAAATTTGCCTTAGCCTCTTCCAACCAGTCAGCTCCCTAAACATGGTTATTCTGTTGATACTAACAGAATCCTTCATGGCCTTAAAATAATTGTTGTAGCACTTATTAATTCAATGGACAGCATTTTGTGTAAGTTCAGTTGCCCCTCTTCCCACCTTACTTTGGTGGGACCCTCATTGGTGGCCTGAATATCTCTTTTGAACTTCAATATTGGATGCATCTGGCTAAAGGTGATTTTGAAGACTTTAACTCCTCACCTGATGCTTGACTGCCTTTGTGGTGGCTTTCAAGGTGGGAAGGTCAAAATATTTACTTTCGTTTAAAATCCACATTTTAGTTGTTTCTTCCCTACCCTCTGCAAAAGTTTATAAATTTGCAGTTTCTGCAGCTGAGAATATGATTTGGAAATATGTTGCTGCTTCAGCAAATTCAGAACCCAAAGGAGAATTTTATGGGCTTTTATGAGATTTCCCCTCCTTTTTATAAACTTCAGTGAATATAGTCTTAACTGATCCAGTCTTCCTTCAGATAGCAGTCCTGTCATCCCAACAATTGGTCTAATAAAACTTTGTGGTACTCCCTTCAGAGCCAGAATATCCTTCCTCAGATAAGAACAAGTAAACTGCATACAATACTCCAAGTGTGGTCTCAAAAGCCCTTTATATCCGGGTGGTGTAAAAATAGTGACCCAATTTAGTAGCTCCCTGGGCAAAATGGCCTGGTTTTGTTGCCCATTAGCCAATCACTGTAGTTAGCACCAAGGCACATGAAACATATAATATTCATGTATTAAGTGAACTGTTATCAATAGCACATTTGTCCACTTAATGTTGAGGAAGTACCCCTCAGACCCATAGTCTCCCTCCCTGGTACTCCAACACACAGGTTAGCCAAGGAGTTACAACAAAGATTAAAGCACCTTGTCAGCAAGTCACTCCACTCAATCCACTTAGCCCAGGAGTGCCTCAAATCACTTAAGGACATAAGAATAGACAATGACGAAACCATGATGTCCTTTGACATTACCACCCTATTCACATCGATCGACCTACCACTGGCAAGAAAAACACTAGCAACACTACTAAAAGAACAAGAACCAAGTGACACCATCTCCACAGACAACATACTGAAACTACTGGGCCTATGCCTCACGGCCCACTTTACCTTTAATGGCCAAATCTACAAACAGATCAACTGGACACCCATGGTGTCACCAATCTCCAGACTAACAGCAGTAGCAGTGATGCAGAGACTTGAAAGGATGATCCTTCTGCAAATCCAACCCAAACTATGGATCTGATACTTGGAAGACACTTTTGTTATCATCAAACAGACCAAATTAGAGGAAACTCACTAACTAATAAACAACACTCTCACCGGCATCAAGTTCACCAGGGAAGAGGGAAAGAACGAACAGCTCCCATTCCTGGACATCATGGTAGAACGCAGGGCCAATGGGGAATTTCTGATGAAGGTACACAGAAAAGCCACACACACTGATCCAGTACTGAATTTCAATAGTGACCACCCCAACACCCACAAACGAAGTTGCATGAAAACATTACTTAAATGAGCGACAACACACTGTAGCAACCTGGAACTACACCAAAAAGAGGAATACTTAAGGACAAAGGATACCCGAACAGCTGGATCCGATGATATCTATCATTTCAACAACAGCAGGAAGATACTGTATGCCCTAACACACTCATCAAGCTACCATACATCACAAACATATCCGAAATGACCACAAGACTCCTAAGACAATTGGGCATCAGAGTAGCACATAAACCCACGTCAACCGTATGCCAACTGCTAACTCAAAACAAAGACCCCTTACCCACTATGGGCAGAACCAATGTAATATACAAAATTCCATGCAAGGACTGCGACAAACATCACATTGGACAGACAGGAAAAAAATTGGTCATAAGAGTATATGAACACCAACTAGCAACAAAAAGACACGACAATACTCACTCATTTCCATTCATATGGATAAGGAGAACCACTAGTTCAATTGGGACAACATCAGGATCCTAGGACAGGCCAAACAGAGACAAGCAGGGGAATTCCTAGAGGCCTGGTTCTCCACCAAGAAAGCCATCAACAAACACACAAAACTAGACCCTACATATACACCACTACGAAGGAAAACCGGAAATGAGGTAGTCAAATCCAATGGGCCCCAGAGTTTAAATAGCAGGCAGGAAAACACAACAGCGCTTCATCGAAGGCTGCACCTTTGATGTTACCCAGCAGGGTAATGAAACGTCTGCGAACTAACGAACAAGTTCGGCGAGTGAACCAATCACAACATAACAACATATTGAATGTTGGAGCAGGCTCAAAGGGCTGAATGGCCTGCTCCTCTTATTTTCTATGTTTCTATGTTTACTCATAATTTTGGTCTTGTCTTCTATGTGGATGTGAACAATTGAAGGCTTACTAGAGGTGTGCGATTCAGTGCTTTACTGAGCAGTTCAGGGAGCATCTATGGAGGGACACTGAATTAATATTTCTGGGTGATGAACTTTCATTATCTTTCATATTGTTTCTGAATGCTGAGTTCATGATACTGAATATATCTCTTCCACACTTTCAATATCAGTATTATTTAAGTTTCTGAATATCATATTAGATTAGTTTCCATATTGTGCGGGACAGAAACTTGCCACAGAGAGACAGCAATCATAGTATAAGAAAATACAATGGGCTAAAAAAAGTTGTCTGTTAAAAATACCCCAAAATTGAAAAGCCTGTGTGTTCACCATTATTAATCAGTGACAGAAAGAGAGAAAATCAAAGGACTAGATTTTACAGGCAACAATTCAACATTTAACTGCATATGCAGTTAGAAGATTTACACATTAAAGATGGTGAGCACCATTATCTTCACCATCAGCTTTGTGGTGAAAGCTAGCCCATTGAATTGAGCACATTGACTTAAGCTGAATCTCTTCTGTTGCCAACAACTACAATCCATTAATTCGCTGAAGTGAACGCACTCGTTGGACAAGCTGCAATTGACTGTCAGTAGATTAATTGACCATGCAGGGTATAAAGTATAAAGAGAATCTCTCTTCATGCAATGTCCACATACATGTTAGCGTGCTTTTCTTTTAACTAATTGAAGCCGGTTAGGAGCAACAGGACACTTCTTGTTTTCACTATTAGACTATGACCGTTTGGACAACATCTTCATCACTCCAGATCATGGCCTTACATTTCTGGATTCATTTGCCTGCAACAGGATCATTTACCTCATGCAGCAATCCTTATGTTATCTTTTGTAATGTAAAAAACTGGCATGGATAACGCAGTATTGAAGAATCCGACAGCCCTTCATTCCAATCAACTGTTACATGTGAACGTTACATTGCTCAAGCACACAAGTGGCTGGGCCAACACTAAGTTAATAGTTTTCAACAGAGGGGCAAGCTTCCAATGGAGTGTCATGCTTTAAGTGATCCAGGGTAAAATGGAGTATGAGATACAGTGATGATAACATGAATATGTCTCTCAAATTATACTGACTAAAAATAATAACACAACAACCAGTGAAGAGGTAGAAGCAGATACGATAGCAAGGTGTAAGAGGCATTTAGACAGTCATGTGAACAGGCAGAGAATAGAGCAATATGGATCATGTGAAGGCAGATGGGACTAGATTAGAATAGCATCATGGTCAGCACATGGTATGCAGAAGAACTTCTTTATTCATTAACGAGATGAGGACATCGCTGGCTAGGCAGCATTTATTGCCCATCTCTAATTGCCGAGAGGGCAGTTAAGAGTCAACCCCAATGCTGTGGTTCTGGAGTCACATGTAGGCCAGACCAGGTAAGGTTGGCAGTTTCCTTCCCTAAAGGACGTCAGTGAACCAGTTGGGTTTTTCCTGACAATTGACAATGGATTCATAGTCATTATTAGATTCTTAATTCCAGATGTTTTTAATTGAATTCAAATTCCACCATCTACTGTGGTGCGATTCAAACCCACGTCCCCTGAATGTTATCTGGGTCTCTGGATTAACAATCCAGTGATAATACCACTAGGCCATCACCTCTCCTTTTTGTTCCTGTGCTGTACTCTTCTATGTTCAGTGTGCCTTGACTGATGCTCAAATACCTGAACTGGCAAGTAAGGTGCCTGATTGGCACTGATGATGATACTGAGGATTGATGGGTTAGTTCTTAGGCCATTTGTTTTGGCATGGCTTAACTACACTGTTTGGGAGATAATAAATTCAGGCTCACGTCTATCAATCTGTGAAGCCCTAGTGCCTACGTTGTGTCTCTGCAGCAACTAATAACACTGAAACCTGAAAGAAAGCTTGCATTGTTGAAATGAGAGTTGGAAAACATCAGGCTTTAAAATCAAATCACTGCAGGAACTGTTCTGATTTCCCATTCCACAAGTGGTTCACAGTCACCTACCATTGCTAGTTCTCACATGAACTGTGCTAACACATCAGCATATGAGTTGTCAACTTCCTGAAAGAAGCAGCTCTTACCAGGATATAAAAATGAATTAAACCAAAGTAATGAAATTTATTATTCCTTTTAATCATGAATATATTACTTACTTTCACTCTGTATTAGCCAGAAGTTTCCTGATGTTGATAGTATAGCATATATACTTGAAAGACAAACAAATCCTTCCTTTTATTAATTTTGTTGACCTGGTGTTATTGCTTGATGGTGAAGTTTGGCCCCGGAGATACCATTACATTCGCTTGTCATTATCAAATGCATCCTGCATATTGCTTGGAATCAACACCAACAGTTTCTTTGCTGGATATGACAGTTCAGTAATCATTGTTATTTCCAAACCCTAGTGAGGTATTATCGACTCTGTAATTGATCTCCAATCAATGCAAACCAAGGTCAATTAAATGATTTTGTATTTTTATAGAATCTCAGAAACAGCTGTAGATTTTTCAGTCCTGAGTGTATTTCACCTTTAAATTAGATCATGGCTGATATGTGCCTGTACTCTGGTTATCCAGTTTAGTTCCAAAACACTTACTACGCTAGCCAAACAAAAAACTGCCAGTCTCATTTTTGAAATTTTCAATTGTCTTAACCGAAACAGCGTTTCCTGTTCTTTTAGATTTCTACTGAATTTTCGTAAAGGATTGCTTTGCAAAATCATCCCTGAATGGTCGAGATCTAATTTAATGGTTATGCTTCCTTGTTTTGCACTTCCTCAAAAGAGAAATGTTTCCCTCTATCTACCTTATCAATTCATTTAATCATATTAAGCATCTCCATTATGTCGCCACTTAATCTTTTATATTGTAGAAAATGTGAGTCTAAGCTGGGCCATTTAGATGTTTTTTCAACCTGTTCAGACAAGTTATGACCTCTGGAGCAGGGGTGGGATTTGAACTCGGGCCATTTACCCCCAGAGATAGTATAAGGACCATGGCTTTCTATTTTTGCATTTTTAAAAACAGAGGATTGAAATGAGAAAGAGCTGTTTTACCATCCAGGGTTTGAAAGAATGGCAACAGTTTTGAAAGCAAGTTAACTGACACCCATGCCAAACACCAAATAAGCTACTGTTGAACAAGCACTAATTGAAGTTTGAGTTACAGCAGATTTGGAGCCAAGGATCTGTACATTTGCAGCTTTTGATGTCAACAAGAAGTTGATTGATTGATCTATGTCCTAGTGACCAGTTATGAATAACAAAGACCATTTTGCCTGTCAACAAGTGCATAATTTTTTCTTTGTAAACTGAACAGCTTAGAGCCAGGAATAAGCTGCAGAGAGTGAGAAGTCTTTAGGTCTTCCTGGTCTTGAGAGCGGTCCCTCTGTTCTTGATTGTCAAAACTCACTGTCAATCAAAGGCAAATGATTGTATCTTTTCTGAAACAACTATTATATGCTAAGATTTTTAACTGTTCAGTCAGACACTTTTTGTGACGGAACTGGCAACCTTGTGTCCATAACTAAACAGTGGAAGTATCCAGAGAAAGATGATTGAACATGTTGGCCAGCAAAGTGTCATAAGGATCATCCTAACAACAGAACCTGGGAACAAAGACCCTAGAACTATCTTTCCAGTCTTTCCCGTCTGTCAAGAACTTATTCACCACTTGTCTTTGTCTGTTCGTCTCTGTGTGCGAGAGGGAATTTTAATTAGTAATATCCTGACAGTTTATAAATGTTTATCTGCAGCTACAGTCTGATTATTTGTAATAAATAATGATTGTCATTCAGTACAGAAACCTGGCCCATGCTTTCTATCAATCTGGGCCTTAAAATCAAGTAAATTAGGGGGCATTGCACACTCTACAGAATCTTAAACTTTTGTAACAGCTCCAGGAATGGTGGGGCTTGATTTGCAGCACATTTCTCCAATGAGTCATCATAATAGGGACACTACCATTATGCCACAAGAACCTTGGTCTCTTTCGTTTATGTCTATAAATTAATTCTCATAGCTACAGTATCATTCTGGTGAGCCTTTCGGTATAGTGAATAAAACGATCTTGAGGTGCAGTGACCAGAACTGACCACAGCAAATTTCTCATCTGTAGCTACTTACTATGATGGTAAGTTCTGTCATGTCAATTTGATGGTGAAGTAGTGTAACCTATGTCACAATTTCTAGCTGTTCATGGCTCTATATTTGACTTTTCAAATTGTAAATGTAGATTTTTTTTTAAAGAAGACAGCACAAAAGTTACGAAAACTTCAAAAATATCTTTCATCAAATTCCAAAGATCAATCAAATTCAAGATCACGAATGTCATCAAGCAAATTTATTTTTTGGTCTCAACATATGTCAATGTCATTCCGCCAGATTTTTTGCTGTGTTAGATCTACTAGTCTGTGAATTTCTGCAAAAATGCGGGAAATGGTGTTCTACATGCTTTTGTCTCCCCTCAATACTCTAATTATTGCAAGGTCACAAGTCAGACGACTCAAGGTTATAATCCAACAGGTTTATTTGAAATCAAAAGCTTTTGGAGCATTGCCCCTTTGTCAGTTGAAGGGGCAATGCTCGAAAATCTTGTGATTTCAAATAAACCTGTTGAACTATAACTTGATGACGTCTGACCTCTGACCTTGTCCAACACCAGCACCTCCACATCATGGCTACCAAATATTGCAAGGTCTCAACTGATGTCTCTGTGCTACCTCAATTGGAAAAATATAAAACCCCAGCCTGCTGCTAGTTATATCAGCTATTCAGTGCAATCTGATCATGATCATTATGGCAGGAATATTCAGAAGCTCAGATGAACTTTGGGGGTCCACTTCAGCACGAATCTCAGAAATTTGTGCATGAAATTAGGCTCAACAGTAGTCACTGTTCCCCTTGCTCCTCCTCCCCCTCTGTCTACAGCATTAAAAAATCCTCATCATTTTCCAGCCCTTTTCTGTTTTAGAGAAGAGCGATATTGGATCCAAAACATAACTCTGTTTCTTTCTCCAGATGCTGCCAGATCTGTTGAATATCTCTGTAACTTTTTGTTTTTATTCCCTACATTTATAGTCTTTCCCCCTTGCAATAAAAGCCAAAGTTCTATTTGCATTCATATAAATTGCACTAAATGTATGCTAACCTTTTATGATTTGTGTACTAGGACACCGTAATCCCTCTATCCTACATTATTTTCCAGGCTCTTTTCATTTAAATAATATATTGCTTTACTACTCTTCCCACCAATGTGGATGATGGCATACTTCCATCATGATATTTCATCTGTCAGTCTCTTGCAGACTCGCTTTACTTATATCCCTCTGCAACAGGATACAATATATCAATAGAAACTAAGATGTTGGTTTTTAGATCTTGCATCATTTGTACATCCAAAAACATGTTGGTGGACCATCAGTTCAAACCTGGAAGGCATGAGATACAAGCTTCGTGCAAAGTCATGAGCCAAGTCAGTGATGACTCCTCAATACTTTGATTGTTCTTTTGTAGTAATTTTTCCAATGTACCAGTCATATTCTAGTGTACACCTGATCAACCTTTTGCACAACTTAGCCCCTCAAGGTTCTCATCTGAGTCCATGACAGATAGAATCTTAAGTGACTTTTGGCAAGCTGATGCCTGGGCTTTAGTTGTTTCCTGTTCCTGCTGCAGAGTACTTGAGCATGGCACCTCACTATATTGTTGATCCAGTCTGTATGCTATCCTGTCAGAGAAGTGAGCTGTCATTACCAGAGCTGGTGACTGCATGTGTGAGATGAAGTGATGGTTTGACTTGACCATCAGTCACTGCTCGATGTTCATTCATTGTGTGAGCAGATATATCCCTTGGGTGTCTGAAAAATAAACAAAAAAGGAAAGGGTACCTGAGAGAAGGAGGCAATAGGTCCATGCCTGCAGAATCAGCAGCTTATAAACTGAAGAAGATTGGGGATTGAGGGGGAAATGCGATGTGGGGAAGGAGAATCATATAAAACGATACTTTCACTTCAATGGGCTCAGGGCCAGTACAAACCATAGGCTAAGCAATGAACCTTCTGATAACCTGCACAATGTCCTGTATGAAAATTAAGCTATGGAAATACACAATATCTATTCTGGAATGCCCTTGCTATCCCTGTTTGTGTGCTCTCTTTAGCAAGAAAAAGGGTTGTGTTTGGTGAATGTTGTACAAGATAACCTGATATATGCAAGGTGATGCATTTTGGGAGGTCTAGTAAAGGAAGCATATCCACGATGTATTCACTCAGTGCTCAGGGAGCACTGAGGAACAAAGGGACTTTGGTGTAATAGTCCGTGGATCCCTGAAGGTATCAACACAGGTGGACAGGTTGGTAAATAAGGCATACTGGAAGCTTGCCTTCATTAACTGGGTATTGAATATAGAAGCAAGGAAGTCTGGCTAAAACTTTATAAAACATTAATTAATCAATAGATGGAATACTGTGGACTGGTCTGGTCACCACACTATTGGAAGGATGTGATTGCACTGAAGAAGATGCAGAGGAGATTCACCAGGATGTTGCCTAGGATGAAAAGTCTTTAGTTATGAGGAGAGACTGGATAAGCTGGGTTTATTTTCCTCAGGGCAGAGGAGGCTGAGGGGGATCTGACTGAGGTATCCAAAATTATGAGAGGTATAGATAGGGCAGATCATGAGAATCTTGTCTCCATGAAGAGCAGAGGGCATTAGTTTAAGGTGAGGAGTAAATACTTTAGAGGAGATCTGAGAACTTTTTTCACTCTGAGGGAATGTGCTGCCTGAGAGGGTGGTGGATGCCCCTCTCGTAACATTTATGAAGAATTTGGATGAGTACTTAAAATGCCAGGCCATAGTAGGCAATGGACAAGTGCAACTAAATGGGATTAGTATGGTTTGGTGTTTGTTGGTCGACATAGACATGGTGGACCGAAGGGCTTGTTTCTATTCTGTGTGACTCTATGACTCTATATTTGCAAGACGTGATTGTTGAGAGTGAATAGCTGTGTAACTTATAGACTTGCAGTAGTGCAGTGCTAAGCTATAGTGTGCATTCAAGAAATTGAATGATATATACAAGCTATGTCTGGCACAGATTGTTTTGATGTGATGAACAGGTGTCTGGTAACTTGAGCACCACAGTGAGTTGTTGTAGTGCATCTTATAGATGGTACATTCTGCTGCCAGTGTGGATCAGTAGTAAAGAGGGTGAATGTTGAAGGTGGTGGATGAGTTGCCAATCAAATAGGCTATTTTGACCTGGATGCTCTGAGTTTCTTGAGTTTTACTGGAGCTGTACTCATCCAGACAACTAAGGAGTATTTCATTATCTTCCTAATTTATGTCCTGTAAAACTTGAACAATCGTTAGAGAGACAGGACGTGAGTTAGTTATCACAGAATCCTAGCTTCTGACCTGGTCTTGTAGCCACAGTATTTGTATGGCTCAGCCAGTTCAGTTTCTGATCAATAGTATCCCTCAGAACGATCATTATGGTGGATACAGTGATGATAATGTCTTTGAAAGTCAAGGGATGATTGTTAAATTCTTTCTAGTTAGAGATGGTAATTGCCTGGTACTTGTGTGTCACTTGAAAAAGAAAGGTGAAGAGGTGATCTAATAGTGATAATTTTAATTACAGACTATGCTGACAGAATGGTTACAGAGAAGGTGGTTCCTTTGTGTGAAAGAGCACAAACGGGGGCCATTAAAATAAGATAGTCATCAAGGCAGCCAATTGGCAATTCAGAAAAAAAACCCTTCAACCAAAGGCCAGTGAGAATGTGGAATATTTTACCTCGTAGGCTGGTTGAAGCGAAGAATATAGATGCATTGAGGAATAACCAGACAAGAGAATGAGGGGACAGTGAGTAATGATAATTTTAATTGAGAAAATATGGGAGGATTAGCAATTGGAGCATAAACACGGTCCAGAACTGGTTGTGCCAATTCACCTGTTTCTGGGCCATTCAATTGTACTACTCACGCTGATAATACTTGTACCTTTCACTTCCAAATCACTCACTGCACTCACTTATACATTTAATGGTAAGGTCCTGGGGAGTGTTGCTGAACAAAGAGACCTTGGAGTGCAAGTTCATAGCTCCTTGAAAGTGGAGTCGCAGGTATATAGGATAGTGAAGAAGCAGTTTGGTATGCTTGCCTTTATTGGTCAGTGCATTCAGTACCGGAATTGGAACGTCATGTTGTGGCGGTACAAGACATTGGTTAGGCCACTACTGGAACATTGCATGCCGCTCTGGTCTCCCTACTTTAGAAAGGATGCTGTGAAACTTGAAAGAGTTCAGAAAAGCTTTACAAGGATGTTGCCAGGGTTGGAGCATTTGAGCTATAGGGAGAGGCTGAATAAACTGGGGCTATTTTCCCTGGAGCATCAGTGGCTGAGGAGTAACCTTATAGAGGTTTATAATATCATGAGGGCCATGGATAGGGTGAATAGTCAGGGTCTTTTACCTGGGGTGGGGGATTCCAAAAATAGAGGGGATAGTTTTAAGGTGAGAGGAAAAAAATTTAAAAGGACTTAAGTGGCAACTTTTTCATGCAGAAGGTGGCGCGTGTATGGAATGAACTGCCAGAGGAAGTGGTGGAGGCTAGTACAATAACAACATTTAAAAGGCATCTGCATGGGTAACTGAATAGGAAGGATTTATAGGGATATGGGCCAAGTGCTGACAAATGGGACTAGATTTCATTCGGATATTTGGTCAGCATGGACAAGTTGGACTGAAGGGACTGTTTCCGTGCCGTACAACTTTATGACTCTATGACATCTCAATCACTCTCACATCTCTTCAGAGGAGTATTGCTGGCCAGATCCAGCACAGATGTCAATTTGCCTAATTTGTGTCCTCCTTAATTATCTAGTTATAGACAAAAAAATGTTGGGCTTCCCATGAGTGTTTGCCAGTGTACTCTTTCAGTGGATAATCCTACAGTCTCTACAAGCAGGATACCAAACGCCCTACAGTTTTACTTTTAGATTTGTGCTGTAGCCCAACAAACTAAAATTGGACTCATTTACAAAGCCCTGTTTCAGGTACACGTATAGCAAAACTTCCATTTCCCCTGAATCTGGTCAGGGTTAGAACTACGATATCAGAAATGAAGGACCAATACTTTAAAACCAAAACTGCCTTATTTTTCCCCAGATGGGATTTGATTCAACTTACTCCTGAAGGATTTAAATAATTTCAATTTCTACAATTGAAAGATGGTCTTATTATTATTTCTCAGCGAATTACAACAAATTCATTATTAGCATAACAAAATGTTTACTTTTCTGTTACCTGTTTTGGGGCGATAGCACAATTGTTAATATTTGATATGGAAAGATGTTTGATCACGTAATAAGCTGGTGTAATAACCTCATTAATATTTACAAGAAAACATAAAAATGCCTCCTAAAATATATTTAAAATTGTGCTGCATCTTTTGAAATACAACCAATGTACAAATACAATATATCTATCATTCGGTTTTATTCTAGTATAATTTCTTAAATCCAAAATTTTTTGATAAAATTGCATTGATGTAATCTAAAAACTAGTCTCAATATTAATTAGGTTTATTCTTGCATTCTCTAGAAAGGCCATGAACACAAAGAGTAAAATGAATTGCGAATGATTCAGTACAAATTTACTCAAAATAAATTGTATACGATTGACATTTTGGAAGGAGAAAGCATCACCTCACGGAATAGTGAAAGAATATTGTCACAAAAATGCACCTCTTGATGGTATCTCCACTCAAAACTAGGAAGAGCTGCAGATTTTTACCAAATTAGTAATTCCCAGCTGAAAAGCAATAAATACATTATGAGCAAGTGCATGTTTTTTCACTTTTCTAACCCATCAGGTCAATCCTATAGCTGGATTTAGTAAAATCAAAATGGTATTTGTTCGTTTGCAATGCTGTTATCCTTGTCTCTCTTGACCGTGTCACCCTTCTGCTTACTATGTGGAGATGGATGACTTGGACAACTGCGAAGGTGTCCACTGCAGATGGGCATTAGCAGCTGGGGCTGATGCTCTCTAAGATCTCCTAGCAGAAGAGTGTCCTTTTTCTAAATAGCTAGATATCAAACACAGAATGTGAGATGCAGTGGGATTTCTGATATGAGCTAGCAATCTGTGGCTTAGTATAAATTAGACCTCCAAATTACTCTTCCAACTGTTTAATGTGTTTAGGTATCTGCTAACTTGACATTAATCGCAATAATTAAAATGCCATCAGAGTAACCATCATAGCCTCATTCAATGAGACATAGTTATTGATTTCACATGTTAATTACTTTGTAGCTCTCAAAATAAAGTCAACCATCACCATTTTGAGGTTTTTATTACAATCCTTCCTTGCAACTATTTGACTAATCTCTTTGAAATTGCAGTATTTCATGCATGGCTTAGTGAAACATTTTCACCAAACAGTCAGATAGTTAGAACTTTATTCATAAGTAATTAACTTTGGAGTGACATTTGAAATCTGCAGAAAGCTGATGAGAATAGAACATGGTGGCTGAATAATTTGATGAGGTTGCTATCTTTTTACAGGCAGCCATGGAAAGCATAGGTGCTTGCTCATTGCAAGAAGCTGTTAAATGTGCTACTAGCCATCTTAGTACAGGGAAATGTTGTTCTCAATTAGCTGCAAGCCCAACCTCGCTGATTGATTGTCAGTGAAATATAAAAGGAAGTAACATGAAGATGCAGTTGTGTTATGTTTCCCTTCTCTTAACTTTAATTGAAGCCAACTATTGCAATTGTAATTCCCAGTTCAAAATGTTTGCAGGCCAAACCCAAATTACTGTGCAGCTTATGTCAAAGAAAATTATACATAGGTTAAGAAACAGCTATATAACTGCTACAGTGCAACCTAGACATTGTAGGTTAAGGAATCAGATTGAAAACATGCAAATGTGTAATACTTTATGTCATAACAAAAATAAAGAATGCAATTCAGAAGGAAGAAAGGGAATGTTGGACATAAGATATTAAACAGAATGCAAAATTAAATTAAAGTTTGATGAAAATTATGAACCAGTGTAGTATCCCTACATTGTAAGTACCAAAGTACACATAGTTTCATTATTGAAGTACTTCATTGATGACTTGAAATATACACTAAATAGGCTCTGTGTTGTTACCTTTTAATTCTGAATGTTAAGTCATCAAATTTAACCAAATTTCTCAGCTCTCTTGATTGTTCTGACAGTGATGGCTGTGATCAGATAACTTGCATAAGTGCTTTACAGAACTCAGTTAAATTATTAACTTCTTAAAAAAAAATCTTTCCTGGGAATTGCTCTAAAGAAGATGGTAGTGAATTGCCTTCTTGAATTGCTGCAGTCCTTGTGGTGTAGATGTGCTTAGAAAGTGCAAAATCCAGGATTTTGACCGTCCTGTTTATTGAGTGTCAAGCAATTGAAGGGCACCGTCGTACAGTAATAACTAAGTCAAAGACCAATTTCGTTGTAGAGTTAGTTTATTCTTTTGTGACCTAGATGTTAACTTTTATTTTTTAAACACTATAGCCAAACACTTTAACACAATCGGGAAGTGTAACCCTCAGGTCTTGTGATCAATAACATTATCTATTTACAGTTACAGACTGTGTCCAGTTTTTTTAAAAATAAATTCGAAATATCTTCCAGGAATTCAGAAATGGAGCATTAAAGCATGAGTCAATTCTCCCATCCTGAATTTTACGACAAGTGCCATGGTATGATCCATCCATCATTTCTTGGCTGGTACATAGTTGTTTATCATCTCAGTATTGGAAATGCTATTTTGTTAACTTGCTCAATATTTTATGTAATGGATTCTTGCCATACTGGAAGAATTGCTTTCCAAATGGGACTGCTGCAGCAAAAAAAAAATCAAGATCGCTGTACACAATGTGTTGTGTCATCAACATCTCAATTTCAGTGTACCTCCAACTCCTCTCTGGTCTAGGATATGCATTCAAGATATTACTATGAATGGGGTGATGAACACAATAGGATGCAAACAGATAATTTATGTGTTATGTAACTGCTATAGTCCAGCCAAGATACTGACATTACTGACATAAATTTCTGAAAATATTCAGAAATTTCATTTCCATCTGATGAAATGTAAACATTTCAGAGCAGATATGCTGCCATGGGTTAAAACTGTACAATAAGAGCAATGTGTCTCTTTATTGTCCTGAACAAAAGTAAAGGGAAGGACAAAAGAAAAACAGCCAAGTATCAAGAATCTAATATACTGACTGCTGCCATCAAGGGCCAGTTGTTCACATAAGCATTGAAATTGGAGGCAGGAGTTGGCCACTGAGCCAATCAGGTCTGTTCCACCCTTCAACATGGTCAGAGCTGATTCTCTATGCTTGTGTCATACTCCCACACTCTCCCATACCCCTTGCCTTTATCATCAAGAAATCTATTTCTTTTTTAAATGTATCCACTCACTTGGCCTCCACCACTTCTTTATTCAGAGAATTCCTCAGCTTCACCACCCACTGAGTGAAGAAATTTCTCCTCAACTCGGTCAGAAATGGCCTACCCCACACACTAGGTCACAACACCCCAGCCTCCAGTCTGTCCAGCCCTGTTAGAAATTAAAAAAAAACTCTAATAATTATCAGCAAACCATTGTCAATAGTTGTAAAAGACCAAGAGGTTCACTAATGTCCTTTCAGGAGGAAACTACTGTCATCACCTGGTCTAGCTTACACGTGATTCCAGACCCAGACTAATGTAGTTGACTCTTAATTGCCCTCTGAATTGACCAAGCAAGACAATCAGTTGTATCAACTGCTAAAAGGTCTCAAAAAGAAAATGAAACCCTGGTATTGACTTAGGAAATGGAAATGACAATGGCAAACATGGCCCTATCAATCTTATTAAATCCTTCTTCCTAGTATCTGGAGGCTAGTGTCAAAATTAGGAGAACTTTCTCACAGACCAGTCAAGCAAAAACCTGACATAGTTATACTTACAGAATCATACTTCTGTTTTATTCACTCATGGGATGAAGGTGTTACTTACTAGGCCAGCATTTATTGGACATCCAGAGAGCAGTTAAGAGTCAACCACATTGCTGTGAGTCTGGAGTCACATGTAGTTTTGACCAGGTAAGGACAGCAGTTTCCTTCCCTAAAGGACATTAATGAATCAGATGAGTTTTTTTTTCAATAAACTGACAATAGATTCATGGCCATTATTAATCTCTTAATTCTAGAGTTTTGTTGAATTCAAATTTCACCATTTACCATGGCAGGACTTGAATCTAGGTCCCCAGAACATTAACCTGAGTCGCTGATTTAACAGACCAGCGATAATACCACGAGGTCATTGTCTTCCATTTATACACAATTTCCCAGATACTATCATCACCACCCCTGGCATGTCCTGTCTCACCAGCAGGACAAGTGTAGCAGAGGCAGTGGAACAGTAAAATGCATTGGGCGGGATTTGTTCTGGGAGTCCTTAACTTTGGACCCCAGGAAATTTCTTGACATCAGGTCAAACGTAGGCAAGGAGACCTCCTCTGATTAAAAAGCACCACCCAATTTAGCTGATAAATCAGTACTCCTCCATGTTGAACACCACTTGGAGAAAGCACTATGGGTGGCAAACAGGCAGAAAGTACCTTGATTAGAGACTTCAATGTTTATCACCAAAAGTAGCACGGCAGAACCACTACTGACTGAGCTGGCCAGGTTATAAAAGACATTGCTGCTGGAAGTTGGTCAGTGGCAGATGGAGAGGGGACAAAGGGAAACATAAAGTTGACCTGATGTAAGGCTCACCAGTCTATATCCTCAGTCACGGGTACGTTTTTGGAGGGGATTCTGAGGGACAGGATTTACACGAATTTGGAAAGGCAAGGAATATCCAGAGATAGTCAACATGGTTTTGTGTGTGGGAAATCGTGTCTCACTAACTTGATTGAGTGTTTTGAAGAGGTTACAAAGAAGACTGATGAAGGCAAAGTAGTGGACATTGTATAGATTTCGGCAAAGTGTTCAACAAGGTTCCGCATGGTAGACTGGTTTGTAATGTTAGATCACATGAGATCCAGGATGATCTAGCCAATTTGATAGAAAATTAGTTTGAAGTTAGGAGACAGAGAGTGGTGGTGGAGGGTTGTTTCTCAGACTGGAGTCTATGAACAGTGGTGTGCCCTGAGGATCTGTGTTGGGTCCACTGCTTTTTGTCATTTATATAAATGATTTGATTGTGAATATAGGAGGAATGGTCAGTAAATTTGCAGATGACATCAAAATCGGTGATGTAGTGGACAGTGAAGAAGATTATCTCAGAGTACAATGGGACCTTGATCAGATGAGCCAATGGGTCAAGGAGTGGCAAATGGAGTTTAATTTATATAGATGTGAGGTGCTGCATTTTGGCAAATGGGACTAGGTCAGATTGGGTTTCTGGTTGGCGCGGATAAGTTGGACAGAAGGGTTTATTTCTGAGATGTATGGCTGTATGATTCAATGGCTCTATGATCCAGTTGAATGGCAGAGCAGACCTGACTGGCTGAATAGCCCACTACTGTTCCTTTAGCCTGTTCACCTTGCCCCGATTGACATACATTGGCTAGGAATCTATATTGTAACAGTAGTGATAAAAGGACGTGACAGTCAAAGTAACTTGATTATATTTTCAATGCTATTTTCAGGGCTTTTATTCCTTCAAAGCCCTATCACTGAATAGGATGACCTTAGCATATAATGTTACAGTTTCCACCCTGTTCAGGTTCTTTAAAAGCCTTGCTATCTGGTTGCCAAAATGGAGAATTGTCTCATGAACAATCACAGTTTGAAATTTTATCTATCGTTTTCTCTTGTCATTTTTGGTTTGGCATGGCCATGGTCATGGAATACATTTCTGCATCATGGTCATGCCTACCCTTAATCTTAGCCTTGGTTTGTCCCAGTTCCCTTAGTAATACTTCAGTTGGTAAAAAATATCTGTTCTGTTCTACCAGTATCTGGACGTAGGCATGGTAAAGTAATTCCAAGTATTTATTCATATCATAGACATTGTGTCAGTATAATAATGTGTTGTTCTCTCTGAGTCTGCATCTCAGGTTTTTCTCTCTGTATATCCTGCATAATTCATGGTAAGAAGTAATTAAACAACTGATTTATTTACATTCACCCCTTATTCCACAATTTTATGATTGGAATTACCTTCCTCTTTTCTAGCTTTGATTATTTGATTAATCTATATTTATTTTTTAAAGCTTATAAGATCCACTGCCCATTTTCAGCATTTGTATTTTGTACATAGGAACAGGGCATGTTGTAGAATTTCTGCAGGGCATTCGGTCTGGCCCCATTTGGAGTACCAGATGGAATTCAAAATTCATCTCGTTTTTCAGAAAGACATTACGATGATGGAAATGTTACAACCAGTATTCAATAGATTGACACAAGGAATGGAATTTTAATTATAAATAAAAAGTCTAAAAATTAGGGCTTTCTCACTCAAATAAACTTTTAAAGTAGAAAATTGACTTTAAAAAGGATAAATGAGGAGTTAAAAGTTGTTTTTTTGTTTCCTATTCATTGAAATATCAGTGGGTGACAGACTGATGTTTGTCACTGAAATAAAGAAGTGGTTTATTAAATGCACTTAACACAGAGGTGTAGTTGGTGCTGTGATGTGTTATGCAATGGGTGACTGTTCACAAAAAAGAAACAAATTTAAAATCAATTATTGCAGCAATTTGTGCAATTGATAGCTGGCAGTGAGTCTGTATGACTATAACTGGGAAATTAGACCAATAATCCCAGTTAAAGAGGTGGCACAGAAGAGTCAATGGGCCTAATAATGACCTAACTGGACCAGCAAAAACTTGACACTTTCTGTTATTGTAGTGCTGTGTTAAAACTGTAAGTATGTCTTTTTATTTCATGCTATCATGAGATCCACCATTCTGCAATATGAGCTCTGCTGTTTCTTTTTCTAAATATTTGATGGGGACACTTGATTCTGACAGATAAGTAGACATTAGCGATCTGTTTAAATGTATTTGCATAGAATCTACATCGCAGAAACAGGTCATTCAGTCCAACACATATTTATCTTTGATAACAAGACGTAAAACTGGATGAACACAGCAGGCCAAGCAGCATCAGAAGAGCAGGAAAGGTGACGTTTTGGGTCAAGACCCTTCCTCAGAAGGAGTTTTTTTTTATTCCTT
>NC_063335.1:53833100-53846509 GCF_021869965.1 Rhincodon typus | reverse complement strand
TCTGAAGAAGGGTCTTGACCCGAAACGTCAGCTTTCCTGCTTCTCTGATGCTGCTTGGCCTGCTGTGTTCATCCAGCTCTACACCTTGTTATCTCAGATCTCCAGCATCGGCAGTTCCTACTATCTCTGCAACATATTTATCTCGGTGTGCACCTCCTCCCACTCTCCTTCATCTAATCCAATCCACGTCTCCTTCCAAACATTTCTCAATCATTTAGTTTTCTAGATTCCACAACTAAGAATTAGACTTAGGAACTTGATTGAATAACTTTAGAAATCTGGATCAACTTTAAAGAAAAGTTACTGACGTATAATTTCAGTTTGGGAAATTAAATAGTAGATTAGAAACATTACTATTTTATTGTTTATGTTTTGTTTGTCCATGGGACGTAAGCACCATTGGCAAAACTAACAATTGTTGCCAATCCCTAATTTCCTTTTTTTCATCTTACAATGTTATTAATCTGTGTGTTGCTTAAAATTTCACTGTAGGCCTAGAGGGACTTGCATTGTCTTCTTAAATTAACACTGTTCCACTGCATGGTGTTGAGTGAAACAAAAAGATAAACGCAATCTTAAATTTGTTTGTGTTAGTTTGTTCAGTTCAGTTTGATATTCCCTCAAGAACAGGAGAATTTTTGATGAATTTGATGCATGCATCATTATCCCCCAAAAAACAAAATGTTGTGCATTTCAAAAGACCAATTTTTACAGTTAGCTTAAAGCTGTGTGAATTTCCACTTGTTGCTTTTAAAGACAAATGTTCTGGTGTCAGTCTAGGATTTTTACTCTAAATTAAAAATGCTAATATTGTGTCTCAATCTTCACCAGAATCGAGAAGAAAAACAGTGAAATTTCAAGTACAACAATTGATTTTAATTTACTTTTTAAGACAAGTTTCTGTCAAGCAGTTGAAAATCAGTTTAGTTTATAATGCAACTACTTAATTAATGGCATAACTTAGAGATCACTGCGCAACTGCTGGTGTTAGCAGAGTTCATTTTAGACATTGTATTGGTTTATGGCATGAGGAAGGAGGTGATGTCGTGGTAATATCACTGGACTAGTAATTCAGAGGACCCGTCTAATGCTCTGGGAGCTTGGGTTCAAATCCCAGCACAGTACCTGGTAAAATTTGAATTCAATTTACAAATCTGCAATTTCAAACAAATCTAATGATGACCATGAGTGTCATCAAGTGTTGTAAAAACCTGGGCTCTTATGTATTAATGTCTAACATTTTTACTTTGGGAAGGAGATCCATTGTCCTTACCTGGTTTCATCATATAAAAACATGGTACCAAGGTACGGTGGAGGAGAGGTGGAATTCCTTGTTTGTTAAGTGATGGAGAGTGAGCAGTGAAATTGAGATAACATCTCAAGTTGATGACATTTTATCAGATCTTCTTCCAGGTGGAAATAAAAGGTAGATGGACAGAAGCAGTCCAGAAATGCTCTGCAGATAGCCAACACCACTGGAATCCATTAAGAAAATATCTCCAGCAACTGTAGGTACAGATTTATGATGTGATTAGCATTTGTTGAGTCAGTTTAGTTCTATCTCCTTGAAACCACATGAAATCAAATTGTAGACACATTGTGTCACAGCCATTGAAGGGAAACCTTAACAGACACACTTTGAACACAGAACACTGTTACAATGACAAGCTTAACATCTTCCATGTAAGGAATAAATAATTGCTTTTCTATAATGTGTTTCACATCCTGCTGGATTTTCAAAGTGCTTTGCAGCAAATGAATCTTTTTTGACATGTAGGAACCATTATTTGCGGTCAATTTAACCAACAAAAACTTTCAAACATCAATGGCAGGATTGTGTCAATTTAATCTCTTTTATTTGTACAGTCTGGATTGAAGGCGGAATGCTGGTCAGGACATCTTGCAGCCTTAACTCATCCGCACTTCTCTCTGTGGAGACTTCTATATTCACCTGAATAGGCAGAGATCATTAGTATTTCATCTGACAGGCAGGTGCTTCCAACAAACAGGCATTGAATCTCAATCAGAAGGTGCCAGTGCCAGTGCTATCACTGTACCAATACTAGTGGCACCACAAAATGCAATAAAATTGCAAACAAACATTATGTTTGTGTTAAGCCAAAACCAGAAGCAGTAGATGCTAGAAATGTGAAATAAAAACAGAAATGATGGAAAGGTGCTGATGATCATTCACAAACCTGTAACATTAATGAATCAGATTTCCATGAAGTCAGGCTGGCTTCAGAGATCTTTAAAAATTGTTGCCAGTGACCTGATGCGGAGGTGTCACTTCCATTTCTGATGGCTCCCATTTTTGGCTTTGGGGGAAAGATTGAAACAATAATCACAAAAGCAAGAAACATGAACTCAGCCACACCACTAGAAATTAGTGCTGAGTTGAAATTGGCACATATTTACTCTACTAAGGAAGTTACCATGCAATGTAGGAGTCATTATTGATGAAACAGGCTTAAACACTCTTAAAGACTGGATAAGGTCTGCTTATCGTCATGATGCAAAGTTTTTTTTTCAAATTTACAGCCCTTTAAACATGGAAAAACAGACTGAAGTTGCTAGTTATTTTATAGATTTTTTTTAAAAATCCAGGTTTGATTAACAGGTCATCCAATACAGATTAGGAATAAAATCTCCATCCGTTCCAGCAGATTCAACAGAGGTCTTTGATGACAAATCCAAAGTATTGTTATTATAGTTGAGGTCATTGAGCATTTATCTGAGTTTGAAAAGCTACAAAACACTTATCTGAGCAGAGGAATCTGGTTCATTTTTGAATGACAGTTTAAAGAGGATATTAAAGAATTAGTTTGAAGCAGTTACTGATTAGAAGCATAAACAAAGTTGCTGGAAAAGCCCAGCAGGTCTGGTAGCATCTGTGAAGGAAAAAAACAGAGTTAATGCTTCAGGTTCGGTGACACTTCCTCAGACTCTTCCTCAGAAGGAAGGGTCTCCGGACCCGAAACATTAACTCTGTTTTTTCCTTCACAGATGCTGCCAGACCTGCTGGGCTCTTCCAGCAACTTTGTCTTTGTTCCTAATTTACAGCATCTGCAGTTCTTTCGGTTTACTGATTAGAAGCATGTTGTTTATTACCAAAGACTAAACACTTGAGCGTGTTTAAAATTTTTGAATGGGTTTTATGAATGAGGATTTTTTTTTTCAAATAGCAAATTTGTAGAAATGAGAACTCTATAAGAAGGTTTCGTTTCATCTCTACATGGCTCCTGAGATTTGTTCATGATGGACTGTGGGTGTGTGACAATGGAGGTATGTAGAAAGCATGATGAGAGATGGGGTTGTATAATAGGCATAATGTGGTATGAAGGTGTATTAAGAATGGGTGGAGGGGGGTGAAGGAATGTGAGAGGTGAAGGCTAGAGAGCGTAAAAACTTCTAAAGCAACAGGGATGAGGTCCCTGAGAACCAATGTGGACTTTACAACCAGTCAACCTCAGAACCCTTCTGTCACATGGACTTGTCTTCTGAGGTCAGCAATCCTGATTCTTCCCCCGAACCACTTCACTGGAATGAAAGGTGAATGCAATGGGCCCCTTTAAACAGACATGAATCTACTTAACTGAGCAATTTCCCAACTCATGCAGCCCATCGCAGCAGCAAAAATCCAAGTCATTAATTTTGTTTTTCTCTTCACAAATGCCGCGAGACCTGTTAAATATTTCCAACGTCTTCTGAACTCATTAAATATTTGTAAATTACATCAATGTGGTCTCATTATGTGTAGTAGTGACTTGTTGGAGATCATGTGGTAATGAAATCCACTCTCCATGTCAATTTCCTCATTGATTAATGTTTTCAAATTTCCCACAATCCCTCACCTAACTGCTCACAGCAGCTAGTTGAAATTTCAAGTATGTGGGTTACAGAATCAATGCTACACTGTAGGAAGTCATAGGCTTCCTTGAGATCCTCATCTTCATTTAATTCACCTTCCTGCTGGGTGCATAGGGGTGCAACTTTGCAATTTAAAACAGTAATTGGAGGTCATGATTGTAAAGCCACTTATCCAAACAAGCTTGTGGCCAATGTACAGAAAGTGACTTCTTTATTTTTCAGCTTTATTTAAAAATTGTGGATTGAAATGAGAAAGAATTGATTTATAACCAGTGGTGTAAAGAATTGCTGCATGTTTTGAAAAGCAAGTTACCTGTCACTCATGGTAAGCATTGTCTAAATAGCTGTTTGAATAAGCAGCAATTGAAGTGGTTGCAGATGAATTGGTGCCAAAGGTTGTGTACAGATGCAGATGTGGTTGGGAAAAGAAGTTGATTGGTCTAACAACTCGTAACCAGTTATCGATGACAAAGGTCTTTTGCCTGCCAAAGGCCACATGACAGGTTCTCAGGTAACTGAACAATTTGTGGCTGGGAAGAAATTATAGAGAAAGTATTTGATCTTGACAACTCAAAAATGGTCACTTTGTTCTCTGCAGACAAACCTCACTGTAAACCTGAAGAAAACAAATTTTAGTTCTTTGGCAGTTGTTATAAACTCTGATTCTTCATCAATAAGTCAGAGGCCTTTTATAAGAGAACCAACCATATTATATATCTTATAAACCAATGGAAGCATCTGGAGAAAGACAACTGAAAAGCAACATCCTGACAAACATTGGTGTCAAAAGGATCATTGAGCAGCCCATGAATAGGAACCATCAAATTGCCTTTGCTGTTTTCTTCTGTCCATAACCTACTTTTTCCCCATTATGTTTGTCTGTCTGTGGAATTTGTAAAGGGGCATTTAAAGAGGATTAGAGTTTTAATTGGTGGTGACTCCAAGATTAGTGATTTCACTAGTGGTGCTACACCAATGAGGCATGACACCATTAATGTTGGATTCATAGCTAGCTTGTCATGCTTCTTTTTATCAAGCAGCTAATTTTGCTAGCCCACTATCAATTTGAGGGAGAGGAATAGGTAACAAGAGTTCCCCTTTTGATTCCCTGTCCTCAAGAATTAAGTGATTTTGAAGCTGTCCCTGTTCATGCTGGTCACTGACAAAGAGAGGAAGGGAATTTGAATGCAACTATAGGTCTCTGATTTTAAAGACTTAGTCATAAGTCTTTATCAGCAACCAAAAGTTGATGACTTGTTTTATCATCAAAGGGAATCATGGTGACCAAGGTCTCTACCCCTGCATGGTCTTACAGGGCGGGAATGCTCTTGCCCTGTCATGTTAGAGACATGGACTATGTAAAGTGGATATCTCAAACTCCTTGAGGAATACTACCAGTGATTTCTGCTCAAAATCCTGCAATTCCAATGGCAGGATGGACACTCCAATATCGGTGTCATCTCTCAGGTCAAGATCACCAGCATTGAGGCATCAGTTACTGTCAATTAACCATGTTGAGTGGGTCACAGTGTCTGCATGTCTGACATAAGTCTCCTAAAACAAGCTCTTTACTCCAAGTTTTCTCACAGCAAATGGTGGCCAGGTGGGATAAGTTAATGCTGCAAGGGCATCCTCAAAGCCTCCTTGAAAACTTGCAACACTCTCACCATCCCACGGGAATTTCTAACCGAAGACTACGTTAACTGAGAAGAAGCTTCTGCAAAGATTCCAACCACCTCATGTATCTCCTACAGGTCCAGATGAGGATGCCAAGAACAAATAGTGGAAAGAGTCTTTCAAATATCAACCTTGCCTCCAGTGGTAATGTGTGTGAGCCCAGCATTGGACTGTTCACCACTTCAGAACGCACGACTCTATAGTGTGCCCAAGGGAAGAAGTAAGATAATGGTACCCTATAAATATTGTGGAGCAACTTTATTGGAGAGAGAAAAAAAGATAAAAGACAAACTTAGCTTCCTTTCAGCTGCTTGTTCCTAGACCGTCTGACTTTTGCTAAACTGGGAGCATGGGCCATATAGCACTGAGAACTATAGGATGATCCTGTATGAAGTTGGGGCTGGTTTATATAAAACATGTGGGAGTGAGGGTGCCTATTAGGTTACAGAAGCAGTATCTTTCATTGGAGTGTCATGCTTCAAGTAATTCTGGGGTAAGATGGACTATGAGACATTTATACCCTCCAGTAGCAGGCCATGATACATTGATGAGCATGTCTCTTAAAGATATACTGACAGTTAAACATAATATATCATCTGCCCTTTTTCCAAATATAAAAAAGAACAGGTATTCATAGTGTCAGAAACTTGGAAATTAAACAAGAAATTTACAAGACTAACAATTCAAACTTCAATGCTTGCTTTGTAGATCTGGCAACTCATTCTGATATGGTGATTGTACATTTGTCTGGAGAGGTATGCATTGTTCTCTGTTGCATTTGTTTAACAATTTGGTTGTCATGCTGCTGGTTGCTGTTACTCAGCATCACCAAACAATGATTATCATCTAAGTGTTCTTCCTCACTTGCTTTGTGAATAATTGGTGTGCTGTGCATTTGAGCTGGCTTCTGTTTCTTTGTAATGTGGCGTCATGGTCAATTATGTCTTTGTAGATCTAGGCCGATTGCATGTTTAGGAAACATTTGCCAGTATCTAAGTATTTGTATTTATAACTCAACTCTCTGCCTGTGTGCAGTTTTGGTAGTTTCCTTTATGCTTGCTCATCATGTATCCTTTTTATTCTCCTTTCTTTTAATCTTTGAAGGACATTATCCTGTGTCTCACAATGTATGCAGAATTGGTTGCTGGACACAGTTGTTTACATTTGCTTCCTGAGCCGGGTGTTCACTGGTGTTTCATGAAGATGCAGCATTGTAATGTGAAAGCCTTGTTTTGATTTGATTTAAGTGTTATTGTTGCATGTGCTCAAGTACAGAAGTACAGCAGTATGGTGAAAAGTCTTCATAGAATCCTTACAGAGTGGTAACAGGCCATTTAGTCCAAAAAGTCCACACTGCCCCTCTGAAGAGTATCCCACCCAGACCCATTCCCCTGTAACCTGGCATTTCCCATGTCTAATCCACCTAACTTACACACCCCTGGACACTACAGGCAATTTACCTAGCCTGCACATCTTTGGACTATGGGAGGAAACCCATGCAGACATGGGGAGAATGTGCAAACTCCACACAGTCACCCAGGGTGGAATTGAACCTGGGTCCCTGGCCTTGTGAAGCAGCACTACTAACCCCTGAGCCACCGTGCCACCCCAAAAACCCTTAAGCCTTGCCGGCGGGGAATTGAACCCCAGTCTCCCGCATGACAGGCAGGAATACTAACCACTTTCCTAACGAAGACGGCACCATCTTAGGTACGAAGGTACCTAGATACAAAATCTAGGTACAAGTAGTAACACAGAAATGAAGTTAGAAGTAAAGCATCACCATTGTTCTTAATATAAGTGGAAAAATAAAGAAATGAAGTTCAACGTTCAGCAGGACCCGGCAGCATGGAGGAGAGAGTGGGACCTGACAGTGCGGAGGGGAGAGAGCGGGACCTGGCAGTGCGGAGGGGAGAGCGAGCAAGCTATTCAAGATGGCGGCACCAAAACAGTAGGCCTGCCCACTTCAGGCCGGTCGCATTCCTTTTGTCTTCTCACTCCTTGTAGTCTTTCTTTTTACTTACCCTTCTGAAGTTCTGTAAAGAAGCAGCAGTGGTGATGGCATTGTGGAAAGCATGGCAGTGGCCGTGAGTCCCAAGTGTTATCGGCTGGAGATCCAGTGCGTGAAAGTGGCTGTGGGCCTGAGTCTAGCATGGTCAGAGCAAGCTCGAAGTGTGGGTGAGGGATGTGCCCTGGCATCTGTGACATCGAGACCGGGAAGCCTGAGGGTCCCCGGAAAGAAGGACAAAGTGGAGAAGATTGAGCCCTTGCGGGGAGTATTCCTAAAAAGGACTGTTGAACTTTTCCCTTTATTCCTTTATTTTTCTACTTAATACTATGAAAGACCGTAAAGTTAACTTAGTTTTGTTTCTTGACACATAATGATCATTGCTTTGATTGTAGATGCCATATGGTGTGCTAGACCATTTGAATGTGGATATTGGGTGACAGTGTATGATGGGACACTACCCACTTAATGCCTTTAAACAGTTTGCCATTGAACTGTGGTCTATCATTGGTCACTACCAGATCTGGAACATAGAATAAACTGAAAATAGATCGATGTGTCAATAACAGTCATGATCAATGTTTTACTAAATCATCAAACAGAGGGGACGTTAGAAAAGTAATCCATCACAAAGGCAGAATTTTCCCTATGCACTGCGAATTTGCCTGTCGATACTCTTGTGCAATAAGTGAATGGAACACTGTATTAAAAGCTCCCCCATCTGCTGGTGTTGATACCTTCAACATGCCTCATGTGCATTTGTAAGTTAGTGAATATCCTGATTCACCCCTGACTGGTACACCAATTCAGTTACTGGCTGTTTTACCCAATCAACATCAATACTTCCTTCATGTAACATGGACCATGACATCTTGGCATAATTCTTTTGGTAACAGCTCTTGTTTGCCCTTGAAAATTACTTGCTGAGATATATTACGTCTGTCTCTGAACGGCAAAAATGAATACATCATCTTAAGGACTTCTTTAATTCCTCTGTGAAATTTACAGACTTGTATCCATATTTTGCATCTAGTTTGGAAAAGAATCCTGCTGTGGAAAATTTAGGATTTCTGTGAACACTTTTAAAGTGGTGGCACCTTAGGCCTAGGCATACTCATATGGTGTCATCTTTAAAATGCACACAATGAAGATCCACAAGTCTGTGGTGGTTGACATTCTGAATTATACCAGTTCACTCTATCTTGTTCAGCTCTGCACAAAGCTTCTCTGGAATGACTACACTATACTTCCTTAGAGGAATCCTTAATATGCAATACTGCATGACCCCAGACATCACTGATTACCCTATATCAGACTGGGTGCAAGTGTCGGAGATAGTTGACTGATTCACTTGTGTCACATGTGCTCTGTCCAACCACAGTGGGTGTGATGTGAATCCAATGAAATTTGACCAAACGGAAATCTCTGCATAATGTAGTGCTGCCACTGCTGATCTGTTGGTATTGATGGGTTGAAGTTTTCCGTAAACTCGGATAAGCTTGATGTTGGCACTGCCAATGTAAGGAATTGGTGATCTGTTACATGCTGTGAAATAATCCCCCCAGTAGACTGTACTATCTTAGCTACTGTGCTCCCCTCCCATTCCTCACCATCATTAACTTGTGTCTGCGGCCTCGTGATTAAACTAAATCTTAGCAGCAGCCACTGCCTTTGTGGTGGCACTGATGGTCAATAACAGGATCCTTGATACTGAGAAAGGCCCACTGTTATTCAGTTAAGTACCTGAGAGAGGCTTAATTTTGTGGGTCTTCCCTCAAAGAGGGGACACAGGACTTTTAGCAACTTTCCTGCCAGAAGGTGAGATCCCCGTCAACTCTTAGCCACTCTGTTCATTCTGACTAAACAGCTTTACTCTGGACTCTATCTCAAAGGTATCAATTTTTACGTAGTGTTTAACATTGCCAGACATTCCAAGAGATCTAAGAGTAATAAGACTGTGCAATAGTATGTCCATGTACACAAGGACAGGATCAGAAACCTCGACTATAGCTTTGCAAATCTTTTGACTTCAAACATGATGATTTCCTCACAGCATTTTTACTTATTCAGTGTCAAACTGCTGTCTAAATTTTACTTTGTACCCATATTAACTGTAACATATCAGGAGTCATATAGAAAGCTGGCGCGCAAACATGGCTAACTCAGTCACAAATGCACACTCTGACTCTTTGGAGATCATGTGTGCCTTATATCTAGGCATCCCAACGTACTGACTCTGCAGGTGTTGTGTGGGAAGTTTAAACTCTTGATCCATAATTAACCAACAGTAGAAACTCCAAAGAGGTCCCCAAATTCTAACTTGCAATTAGTGTTTGAGAATTCCAACCTACATCCCCTAAGAGTTTCCCAGGACCAGTTAGAGGCAGTGCAACTTGCTTTAACTCTTGGATAACTATGGAACTGACTGTCCCAATCATCCACACCAACCCATCCATCTCATCAAATATGTACTTCCCTAAACCTCCACCCTCAACAGCACATCTCTTGTCTCTCTGCCCAAAAGTCCTGTGACTTCAAGATTAACCTATGAACTATGTGATGGCACACAAATTAAGGAGCATGACAGATGTCATTCTCATTGTGAAAGTTGCATGGTGGCTCAGTGGTTAGCACTGCTATCTCACAGTGTCAGGGACCTGGGTCCAAATGTTTGTGTAGAGGCTGTACATTCACCCTATGTCTGTGTGGTTCTCCTCCAGGTGCTCTGGTTTTCTCCCACAGTCCAAACATCTGCAGGTTAGGTGGATTGTCCATAGTGTCCAGGGATGTGCAGGCCAGGTGGATTAGCCATGGACATTGTAAGGTTACAGGGAGGGGGTTGGGGGTAGGTCTGGCTAGAATGTTCTTTAGAGGGTTGGTATAGGCCAAATGGGCTGAATGTCCTGCTTCCACACTATAGGATTCTATGACCTATAAACTGGCAAAAATGACAGAAACAACTGATAGAAGTAAATTTGCAATTGTATTGATGTGCATTTTGATTTACTACTAATTTACTAACAATATTGTACAACAATCTCTGTTATTTGAGTCTTTCTAGTGACATAAGAGCTCTACATTCTCTTCACCTAGGCATTCTGAATTCACTTCAAAATTGTGTATTCCGCCCTTAGTAAGGTTGTTGTTTTTCATTGGAACATGTTTTCTTTCGTGTTATAATCTTTGCTTGGAAAGTAGTGGCAATATGGACTTTCTTTTAGCAAAAATGCACTTGTTATCTCCAGACTGAGTTGTTTGCTTTTATTGCTACATAAATATTAATCACAAAACTGCTATCTCTCCATTTTGTATTTCTCCATTTTTGGCTTCATTGAAAAATTCTGATAGTGGATAGAAGTGAATAGAAATCACTTGCCTCGGATGAAATTTCCAAGCATCCTTTGATGCAATGTCCATAGAAGGAACAATCTTGTATGCCATGTCCATGATATGATTATCTGCGTTTAGTAATTTCGACTGGATTCTTTCACCTATCAATGTGCACAAAATCTATCACATAAATGCACAGTCTTAAAATGTGCTGATGTTGCAATAGAGTGATAAATTGTTCAATACAACAAAATACTTGTCAATTTTAACACTATTTTTCTGGTTTCAATCTGTAGGTTACTATTGTCTCCGGTAGCCCAGAGTTGAATTGTTCCCTAAATTGAATGACAATTGTGTTGAAATCTTTTTGCCTTGTTAGCAGGCAATAAAGTTTATTAGCATGGTATACACTTCCAGGCTCATTTCTATCTTCCACACTGCTTTCTTAACTCAAGATTGTCTTCATAAAATCACAGAAGTGTTGTAGTGAAAAAGGAAGCCATTCTGCCCATTGTCCCTGTGCTAGCTCTTCAAACAAATGTCATTACCTTGCATCAATCTCCTGCTTTTTCCACATATCTTTGCACATTTTTTCTATTCAAATAATCATCCAAAACTCTCTTGTATGCCCCAATTGGACCTACCTCCACTACACTTACAGGCAGTGCATTCCATACCCAAACGAGTCACCATGCGAAATAACTTTTCCTTACAGCCCCCTGCTTTGTTTGCAGATCACTTAAAATTTAGACCCTCTCAGGCTTGTAACTTTTATAAGTGGGAACAGCTTCTCCTTATCTAACCTATCTTACTGTTTTGTGTTTTTGAAAATCTCTAGCAAATCTCCACTCATGTTTCTCCTCTTCAAGGAGAACAGTCCCAACATCTTCAATCTTTCCTCACAACCAAAAGTTCTTATTCCTGGAACCATTTTTGAAAATCACTTCTACATTCTCTCCAGATGTGTTCACATCTTTCCTGTGATGTAATGCTCACAACTGTGCTTAATACTCCAACTGAGGTTTTAGCAAAGGCCTTCTACAAGTCCAACATCCAATTTCCACCCCTCTATAACTTTCACATTGTCCATTTTCGACACTCACCTTTCCTTGATCTCTCTGTCTCCATTTTGGGGAATAAACTGCCCACTGCCATCCCCTAAAAAGCCACTGATTCCCAAAGCTACCTTCACTACAGCTCATCACACCCCGCATCCTGCAGGACTCCATTCCATTCTCCCAATTCCATTCGCCTATGTTGCATTTATTCAGATGATGCCACCTTCCAAACCAGCGCTGCTGACATGGCTTTCTTCTTCCATAATCGTGGTTTTCTGCCCAGTGATTGACAGGGCTCTCAACTGCATGTGACCTATCACTCGTGCTTCTGTCCTTGCCCCTTCACATTACTCTCAACAGCATGATTGGGTTCCTGTTGTCCTCACTTTTCATCCAACCAGGCTCCGCTTTCAAAGGATCATTCTCCAAAATTTCAGGCAGCTCCAGCAGAATGCCAACGCCAAACACATCTTCTCTTCATTCTCCCTGTCTTCATTTTGCAGGGATTGTTCCCTCTGGGACACCCTTGTCCATACCACAACCACCAACACTACCGTTCACCCCGCACAGCACCTTACCATGTAACCGCAAAAGGTGCAACACGTGCCCATTAACCTTCTCTCTGCTCACCATCCAAGGGCCTAAACAGTCTTTTCAGGTGAAGCAACATTTCACCTGTACCTCCTCCAATCTTGTGTATGGTATTCACTGCACCGAATGTGGCCTACTCTGCATTGGAGAAACAAAATGTAGACTGGGCGACTGCTTTGCGGAACACCTCCAGTCTATTTGCAAGCAGGACTCCGACCGTCCCATAGCCGGTCATTTTAACACAGTATCCTGCTCGCATACCCATGTGTCTGTCCTCGGCATGCTGCAGTGCTCCAATGAATCACAGCTCAAACTAGAGGAACAACATCTCATTTTAGGACTAGGCATTTCACAGCCTTCTGGACTTAATATTGAGTTCAACACCTTCAAACTGTGAACCATTTCTTATGATAACAAGGTGTAGAGCTGGGTGAACACAGCAGGCCAAGCAGTATCAGAGGAGCGAGAAAGCTGACGTTTCGGGTCTAGACCCTTCTTCAGAAATCCAGACCTGAAACGTCAGCTTTCCTGCGCCTCTGATGCTGCTTGGCCTGTTATGTTCATCCAGCTCTACACCTTGTTATCTCAGATTCTCCAGCATCGGCAGTTCCTACTATCTCTGTAACCATTTCTTACTTCTTCACTTTCTCTTCCAATTGCTGTTTGTCATTTTCTAAGTCCATTACTGATTCCTGAACCAGCTTCAAATCCCCTTCAAGCTTCCTCTTTATCCTCTCAAGGTCCATGCGAAGCTTTTTCTCTTGTTCTAGAGAACCTTCAAGCTGTAATAAACAACAAAAATCTTCAGAATCTTCAAAACTATCAATGGAAATATTAGAAGTTCATAATATTCATTTACTAATACTAACATCATC
>NC_063335.1:53753889-53828100 GCF_021869965.1 Rhincodon typus | reverse complement strand
CAACTTTCCTGCTCCTCTGATGCTGCCTGACCTGCTGTGTTCCTCCAGCTCACACTGCGATATCTCTGACTCCAGCATCTGCAGTTCTTACTGTCTCGGGGAAAGTTATAGTTGTGATCCATATTTTCTGGGTAGAACTACTGTTTTTGCTTATTTTTGCTGATTACTGAAGTAAAATATCAGTTCCTTTTATGTTCCAAGGTCGCAATAAATATATTTCGAACATTGGATCAACTAATTAATCCTGTTTTCTCTAAATGAAAAGCACTGACACTTAAACAGCAGAAGTAAATCCAACAAATAGTGGCAATCAGAAAGAAAAGAGAAAAAAATGTACTAAGTAGATCCAACAATATTTATGCGGAGAGAAGAAGGGAGTTAATGTTTCTGCTGTGGACGCTTTTATCATACAGCGCTCGTGTTTATTCTTTCTATGTGCTGACTGTTCTGTAGAATATTTTGTGCCAATTTCAAAGTGTAATCTAGAAATGGAGCACTAAATATTGCTAAACCATCAAATACTTTGTTTAGTCAGTCAGCTGTACATCATTCAAAGTTTTCATTCAACAAAAATATGTTGGCACTAAATTTTCAAAGCACGACTTCGGGATCAAAACACAGAGGCAATACACAAAGTACATGAAATTAAAGCACAGAGAATTTTAGTGATGCATAGCACTGAAGTATTTTGAGAAATGTGGACAGAAGCATTAACTTATAAATGAGACAATGGTTGATTAAATGAATGGACAAAACTGTGGCAACCTGAATTTAATGTAAGTAAATTGAAGGTTCTTTTTTTCACTTTGGCTCCAATAAAGGATAGAACACAGTGCAATTTAAACGCTGAAAAGATTGGAAGAAGGTAAGGCGCAGAGAGATTTGTGGATTCAGGCACATAAGTTATGAGAGTGTCATGTCAAGATAATCAAAAAGGTCAGTGGAATGCTTACCTTTATATCCAGAGGAACAGAAAGCAGAGAAATAGACGTTATGCATAAGCTATCAAAGCCCTGGTTAGACCAAGTACAGTACAGTAAGTGGAGTACAGTAAGTGGTCACTCACCTTTGGAAATATATCTCGTCTTGAAGGAAGTGCAGCACAGATGTACTTGAACATTGCTGGAACCCAAGGTTTTAACCTGCAATGTTGTATGTTTTTAGGAATTTAGATGGTTAGTGTGTTGATTGAAATTTAAGATATCGAGGGAATGGAGATAAAGTGGCTTAAGAGAAAGAATTTCTTCTACTTGGGAGGTCAGGAGTACAGACTAAAAAAATGAGCCAGACCTTTCAAGAGTCAGATTAAGTCACACTTTGACATAAAGGTGATAAACATTTGGAATTCCGTTCATCACATACCACTTGGTGCTAAATTTATTAGTCAGGCTGCAAGGTTTTGTAAGCAAAGGATCAAAGGATCTGGGGTGCATGAATATCACCCGTGACCTTATTGAATGGCAGTGCAGACTTGAGTCATTAAATGACCCACTGATGTATTTTTAATTTTAAACTACCAGAACTATAATAAGCCTCAGAGGAATTCTTTCATGATTCTTGCTGGAGGGAAAGAAATTGTCTCCGATTTAGATGTGAGGCAATTCTCTGCTACTAAACTCACCCTTGTGATATGCCTAAAGCCTACTGTCACCGTGACCACTGAGCATCTAGTCTGGGGACTCTCCGTCTTGCTACTGTCCTCCAAGGGTACAACCAAATTTAATGCACAACATGTCTAAAGGATAAATAGTTCACCTCTTCTGATTTCCAGATGATCTTTTGTGGCTTTCCATTTTAATTTGATTTTTTTTCGGATAAACTCTTATGAATCCCAACCTGCTCATCTATCATTCTCCATCAAGATTGAACTGTATTATCTGTTTAGCACAGCTTATTTAAAACTGGCATTGTACAAAAGAAACTTGGCATAAATGTGTTATATTTGTTTTCTTGCATTCATTTTATTGCTGTAAAAGTTAGAAATGTATAACATTTTGATAACATTGCATCAACATTTTCTTACTCCTGGCTGCTACTGGTGGTAGAAGAAGCAAGCACTTAGTAAAATTTCTAAGAAAGGAAATAAATTGCAGGTAATTAATAAATTGCTCAGAACACCATCAAGCCTGTTCATTTTTCCTCTTTCATGACTTGGCAGGCAATAGCTTTTGTTGTATATTTCAGATAATTAATCATGTCATCTTGCAAGATTTAAAGTACGAGTGTATCTTAAGCTGTTTGAAGAATAATATTTTGCATAGGACCCTGAAAAATAGGGAAAAAAAAATTAGTCAACAGTTTTTCTTTGTAGTTCAGATTCTAAAAACATTTTATAAGTTTAGCTTGGCCAGAGGTTTCTTAAGTTTTTCTGCAGTAGACGCTTTCTGCTATCTGAAAGAAAACTCATTCATTCTGTTTGCAGGGTTCTGTTAATGGTTGCTGAGAGAGAATGTCAGAGCCTGTCATTCCTACCTGTGGACAAGCCTTTTATCCTCCATTAAATCAATGTGTCCCTGAGGTCACACATCTCCAAGTGCATGAGGGACCAAGAGGTAATGAGTGCAATAGGAAAGAATAGGGTGATAAATGTATGAGAACTTGAAAGGAAGCATATTTTTGAAGAACACAAGCTGTTAAATTCATGCAGAATCACAAGGTGCTAAATGCAGCGGAACCATAAGGTGGTGAAAGTGCAAGATCTCATGGGGCGATAAACATATGGGAGAATCTTCAGAAGAATTACGTGGAGAATAATAAGGTTGGATATGCAGTAGGAATTGTGAGATGAAAAATACATGTTGAACAGAAGGCTGTAATGCTGTGGAGACTCATGAATGTGGAATCAAAGGTGGAAGAAAAGGCTTAGAGAATCAAAATGCATCAGAAACATAATATGTAAATGCATAGGTGATTGATTTTGGATTTGGTGGCAGTGATATGGTATTCACATGGATCTAAACTGGTTTGTCCTGCAACTGGACCTCAGGCCTTAACTGGGTAACTTGTGTAATCTGCCAGGTACGTCTCTGCATTTCTATGCTTTAGTGAATTCAAAGGCTGTGTACCCCTGCCAGTTATACTAGTTTGAGTTAGTGACGAAGGCTGAATGGGATGATAGCCAAGGAGGTGAAGTTCCAACAGCAGCTATTAGCAGCCTCCCACAGTGCTGTGGAGCCCAGTAGTACATTCCATCTTTGGCCTTGCTGCCTGCCGATCAGTCCTGAAAAGATCAAGCCCAATGCCTACAAGTCACCTCCTGCCTTCCCAATGTTGGTTCACTATCCACAAAGCACAATTCAGTGATGGAGTACTCTGTACTTGGTTAGCTGGATGCAGCTTCAATAACACTCAAGAAGCTTAATACCATCCAGGAAAAGGCAGCTCAGTTGAATGGCATTCCGCCCACTGAAAATACGTTCCTTAGAAAGAAAACCAATAAACTTGTGAATGATGCACACTTGTCTGATACGGCTGGTATATGCCGGAGTAGTGCTCCTTTATAACCAGTACATTCATTTCTAAGTATTATTGTGTTTTTTTAACTTATTTTTCCCCTCTGGATCAGCAGAGACATATGCTCTGTGTGTCTGTGCCTGTGTGGTTAAATGGGGATTTCCAGAAGTTGCTACCTGTCTCTCTCTACTTTTCCTAAGGTTGTGCAGTTGAAGTCCTTGCACATGAAAATCTTAGCGATGCTTGGCTTGAAATGAATTTCCAGTTTTACTGTGTTATTTTCATGTTCTTGTACAGTGCAGCCAGAGTTTTGATGATGGGAATGAAATTCTGCTGCCTTCCTGGTGCAATCACTGTGTATGTCTAGGATAGCATCTTCTGATATATTCCAAAAGCTTCTTGTTTCCATGCCAACTGCAGACTGCCACAGCAATATCAATCTACCTGAAAAAGGAGACTTTTCTTTTTCAGTTCAGACCATAATCTAGGACCCACAGAGGATCATGGTTCAGATCATTCAATGTGGATTTGCAGTCCAAGAAGTTGGCCCCCAGGAACACCAAAAGCAGTGAATATACAAATGTGTTTCTGGCACTTTGTCCTTTAAAAGATAGACTTGACCATTAAACAAGGCCTTGCTAAAATCTCAAATGTAAATTAAGCGCCACTGCATCTGACCCTAATTTATTGCCATTTTATTGCACCTATGTCTGATTTATTTTTGGAATGCACCTGAATGGTGGCAGATTTTCAAAGAAATGAATAACATTTATGCAACATTACTGAATATATTTTTACAATGTGAAACCATCAGAGAGTTTTCATATTGGCTCCCTGCCTGGAAATTCCACTGAGCTAACTTATTGTGCTGTTCATCTCAGCACGTGCACGCATACACACACATGTGCACGCATAAGTGCGCACACAGCAATACAAACATTTTCTACCCAGAGCAGATTAGATAGCTTGATAGAATAATTCAGTTTACACTAATGTATATAAATTATTTCAGTTAAACAGGACAAGAAATAATACAGTAATTATTGCAAACCATGATAACCCTTCTTGCAATTGCAACAAATTAAAATAAACAATCAGAGCTGCGTTCCTATCTGCAATTCTGCCTGAAATCAGGTGAGATAGTTGCAGAAAATGAGAGAGACCTTCAGTTCTCTATGCCACTCTGCTGTCAATCTGAAAGAAACCAAAGCAGAAATTGCTGGAGAAACTCAACAGGTCTGCCAGCATCTGTGGAGCGAAGACAGGATTAACGTTTTGAGTCTCTGTGACCCTTCTTCAGAATATTTGATGCAGCCAGACCTCCAGCAATTTCTGTTTCTATTTCAGATATCCAGCATCTGCAGTTCTTTGTTTTATTATCATGCCACTTGTAACTAGAGGCTGAGAGACAATGCCCAAGTCCTCAATATGTTTGTAACCTTTTGTTTTGGTTTTAAAGATGTTATAGAGCATGTAACATCTCTGAGGATATTCCACAGATGAAAATGTACTTTTATCGACTGCGATTGCCTCAGTTCTGGACATGACTCATTTCATTGGCCTCCATCACTGTTGAGACCTTCCAAAACTTTCAGCCCTCCTTAATTTTTCAACAACCTCTCTGTATATTGTGTCAGTAGTTCCTCTTTGGCACTGAAGAGGAATTTGCTAGATAGAACGCAGCCCAGGGAATCTGTGCTAAGGTTTGAGGAAGAGCATGATAAGAAAGTGAAACAGGTAGAAGCCTCTCCTCTTTAGATCTTTATTCGTGCTCGACTGCTGCCCCTCATCATACTTCACTTCAAGAAATTTCACAGCAGAGGATCCAACACAAGTTCAAGTGAAATAAATTCTGTCCAGAGTAAGAGGAAATGGATATTTTTCAAAGTAATGTGGGATGTTTTGTACTCTGTCAAGGAAAGGGCTGTGGAAGTGAACTCAATGGCGTGGGTTGAAGGATACTGTCACCAATACTCTTTCCTTGACTCAGTATAAGGGTCTAGTTATTTAAAAGTGGCAAACCACTAGTGAGTCTTTAGGAGGAGAGAGCCTTGCATTCAATGCGATGTAGTTTTTAACATGATAACAAACAGGTACGAGTTACATCAGTTACATGAGTTATATTAGTACAGTAGACATTTTTATTAACCCTATGAGGAGACTTGTAGATGTGGGTCTTCACTCCTCAGATGTTCTGCCTTACCCCCTACCCAAGTTTGTATTACATCATCAAGCCCTTGAGCCCATTATTTTATACAAAACAAGTTGGGTAGTGACAGTGATGAAGAAAAATGAAATAAAAAAAGCTTTGGGCTGGCTCCCGAACATTCTCCTGCCTCCTCGCACATTCTTTGGAGGTGGTCACACAGTTGTCATGACATTCCCTCCTGGTAATGATTGGAATCTAATCAAGGTAATTACTGAGCCAGTTTAATGTTGGCTAATAACACAGCATTTTAATATTGACAGAGTTGTTGGGCCATCACACTGTGTCCACACCCCAGCAACTAAGAACAGGTTACTAGGTGGTTGTAGGTGGTTTTTACAGGTGACCAGCAGAAAACAACATGGTTGCTATTTTCCTAGGTTCCAGTCTTACTCCCTGGGATGATTCTCTCTGATCCTACAGGTCTAATGATGGGTTGGGTTTTCACATAGTTGGGGAAGTTCTGCATGCATTTAAAAATGGCAGATGGAGCCCAATTCTGCAATTCTTGACTTAGTTTTCATCACTCACCTCTGGTTTGGGCGTGCGTAATAGTTCAGCACTACTTCACAGGAGATGGTGAGAGCTCTCTCCGATTTCCTGGTCACTATTTCCTCCCAATCAACAACTTATCTGGATATGATCTCTTCGCTGTTTTTGAGACTGTGCTAGTGGCTCACAAAACCAATGTACTCCATTGGTTTTAAATTGCCTGTCTGTCTCATTGCTGAAGAAAACAACCCACGATAGGGTCAAAAGGGCACACTGGCTGATGGGGTATATTGACATTCTCTCTTCAACCGACAAAGAGAGAATCTTGAGTTCACAGGAGATGATTGCTATTTTGATCACTCCGAGTGCCCAACTGACCATGGCCAACGTCCTGGGCTGAGACTTGCCAATGCCCTTGACTGAACGTGGAACCACTTTCCTGACTAACTGTAGTTCTCTAAGGACTGTTCTCCTTAGAGTTTTGTACACAGCTAATTGGTTGAACCTTGTGCAGTGTATTTTCTGCAAAAACCACTGGCACAAGCCAAAGGTGTGATGTTGAGATAGGATGGCACTGTAGTGTAAAATGTCTGTCTGCTTGACTGTTCAGTGCTGGCAAGCATGCCAAAGTGCTTGGGTTTATCTGCGCTAAAAGACAGGGCAAGGCAGAGATGCTGTGAGTGTCTAAGTAGTCACAAGTGATTGAGTTCTAAGAAAGTATCCTCAGAACCCTGAGATTCATCCTGTTCCAATTCATGGGTGCGTGCCCTTGGCATATATCGTCCTGGCAACAGTATTACAATCGAAGGTGTCTGTAAGTTTAAAGTACAGTATTGAAGTTCTGAACTGTAAAGTCAGTCCAAGACCATGATGTGGTGAGGCTGACACTTTGATAATACTGACCTGTTCTGGGCAGAGGATGAAGTTGGTCACTTTTCATGGAACATGTCCTGAGGTGATGGGCAATGAAAGGAATGCCTACAGAAAACTCTGGTAACCTGCATCAGTCAGATCACTTTTCTAACTTTGAAATCAGGAATTGGGACTGTCTCGTTTCTTACCAATGGTAGAATCACAACCTGCACATAAATGATGTGAGATTGACTATTAATGAGATACTAACGTATGTAAATAAGGTGCTCTCTGCTTCCTAGCAAAATTGTCATCTAGCTGTTATAACAGTAATGGGAGAAGTGGACAATTTTTTTTCTCTATGCCAAGAATCTATTTTTTTCATTCTTGTTGTATTCTCCCAAATCTCTTGCAGGTGTTCACATCATGCAGACACTGGAAAAATTCAGTCCCGTCTGTGTAAATCTGTGATATCATAGCCATATGCATTTAATACCGTAAGAAATAGGAACGGGAGTGTGCCATTTCACCCCTTTATCTTGTTCCACCATTTAATAGGATCATGACTAATCTGACAGTTCTCATGTGTACTTCCCAGCCATTCTCTTGTAACCCTAGATTACCCTACTGCTCAAGAATCTGTTCTATCTCAGCCTTAAATATATACAAGGGGTTTTCCCCCCACTGCTCCCTGTGGCAAGGTGTTCTATAGACTCTCAAACTTCTGAGAGAAGAAATTCCTCCTCATCTCAGTCTTAACTTGGCACCCCTTTATTTTGAAATTATGCTCTCTGGTCCTAGATGCTCCCATGACAGGAAACATCCTCTGAGCTTTTACCCTGTCAAGGCCCTTAAGAATCCTATATATTTCAAAAAAGATTACCACTCATTCTTCTAAACTTCACAGTGTAGAGTGAAAATCTGTTTAACTTTGCCTATAAGACATCCTTCCATACCGGGAATCATCTTTGTGAACCTTCTTTGAACTGCCTCCAATCAAATATCTTTCCTTAAATAAAGGGACCAAAACTGCTCACAGTACTCCAGATGTGGCCTCACCAGCACCTTATACAGCTACAATAAGTCTTCCCAACTCTTATACTCCAACTCCTTTGATCCAAGGGCCAAAATTCCATTAGCCTTTCTGATTACCTGCTGAGCATGTGTCCTAGTTTTTTGTGTTTTGTGCACAAGTACCCCCAAGTCCCTTTGTGTTACAGCTTTCTGCAGTTTTTCTCCATTTAAATAATACACTGTTCATTTTTTCTCCCTTCCAAAATGAACAACTTCACATTTTCCCACATTGTACTCATTTTGCCAACTTTTTGCTCACTTATTTATCATATCAATCTCTCTCTGTAGTCTATTTGTGACTTGCCTTTCCACCTATTTTTGTATTGTCTGCAAATTTAGCAACAGTACATTCACCTTCTTCCTCCCCATCATTAATATATATTGTAAACAGTTGTGTTTCCCAGTTCTGATCCCTGTGGAATCCAACTGGTTAGATGTTGCCAACCTGAAAATGAACCTTATCTCCACTTGCTGTTTCCTGCCTGCTATCTAATTCTCTAACCACATCAATATACTAGCTCCAACACCATGGACACTTATCTTAGGACTTAACCTTTTGAGAGGTATCTTGCTGAACACCTTCTGCAAGTCTAAATACAACATAATTAATGGTTTCCCTCTATCCACTCTGTTTTAGACTTCCTCAAAAATCATTAATAGATTCATTAGACATGATTTTCCTCATTTGAAGCTATGCTGACTCAACTAATTAGATTATGATTTTCCTATTATTTCCTTACTTATTGATTTCAACATTTTTCCAACAATAGACGTTGGGCTAATCGGCATATAGTTACCCACTTTTTGCTTTCTTCCTTTTTTGAATAGAATATTGGCGGTTTTCCAATCCTCTGGTACTTCTCCAGAATCCATGGATTTTTGGAAAGTTACTGCCAATGCATTCACTATCTTTGTAGCTACCACTTTTAGGATCCTTGAAAGCAAGCCATCAGGGCCAGGATCTTATTTGCCTTTAGCCCTATTAGTTTGTCGAATACTCCTTTTCTAGTTGTGGTGATGATAATTAGTTCCACTGTAAAATTAGTATTAATAGGATGTTCAAAGTATCTTCGACTGTAAAGACTGATACAAAATATCTATTTAAGTCCTTTGCTATTTCCTTGTTCCTCATAACTATCTTCATTCTCTGAGGGACTTTTATTCATTTTTATTTCTTGCTTCCTTCTTATGTGTTTAAAGAAGACCTTGTCAGTTTTTATATTCCTCGCTTTTTAGTACTCCCTTGCTGGATAGTGAATTTACTCCAGTCTTTGGGACTTTTATTTACTTTTGACACCTTATGTGCTTTCTCTTTCAACTTTGTACTCTTCTTAACTTCCATGGTTAGTCATGGTTAATTTATTCCTCTCTTAGAATCTTACTTCCTTAGTGAGATTGTTTTTGCTCAGAGTCACGAATTACCTCCTTAAACATCTGTCATTCCTTGCTGACTGTTATTCCTTTTAATCAATCCCTCAGTTCACTTTCACTAGCTCTATCCTCATTTCATTCTAATTCCCTTTATTTATGTTAATCATAGCTGTTTCCAAGCAAAGTTTCTCAAACTGAATATTAAATTCTATCATTACTTCCTACACATCTTTTACTCTGAGGTCATTTATTAAACCTGCTTTATTATGCACTGGCAGATCCAAGATAGTGTTCTCCCTGGTTGGCTCCATTACATATTGCTCGAGGAAACTATCCACAATGCACTCAATGAATTTGTTGTTGTCGCTACCCTTTCCAACTTGATTGACCCAATTAACATAAAGATTAAAGTCACCCATAATTATTGCTGTATTCTTTTTACATGTTCCAATTATCTGTTGATTTTTACCGTTTCCTGCAATGTGGCTACTCTTTGGTAGGAGCAGTGTCATGGCCCCAACAGTAGCCACATTGTAGGAAAGGGTAAAAATCATCAAATAATTGGAACATGTAAAAAGGATACAGCAATAATTATGGGTAACTTTAATCTTCATGTTAATTGTGTTGATAGGAGACATCGATAGGAGTAGTATAAAGACCCCAATGTCTTCTTTTCCTTGTTGATATTTACCCCAAATGAAATGGCCCCTACATCATCCTAGCATAGATCATCTCCTGTATCTGTCCTCTTTTCATCTCTTATGAACAGTGGTACCCACCATCTTTTCCATCCCTTCTGTCTCTCCAAAAGGTCAAATATCCCTGAAAGTTAAGTTCCTGGTTCTGATCTCCCTGTGACCATATCTCTGTAATGGCTACAAGATCATGTCCATTTACCTTGATTTGCACCATCAGCTCATCTACCTTATTCTGAATGCTTTGTACATTAAGATATAAAACCTTTAGGTTTTGTCTTTTTGTCCTTTTTAATCATTCTAACTTTTCTTTTTACTGTGGCCCTATTTCCCTGTTGCCTTTTATTACCTTATCTCTTGTCTTTGATTATATTGTTCTTTCTTTTATTGCCACCCTTGTTTCCCTTGTAACCCTCCTTCTGTTCCCATCTCCCTGCCATTCTAGTTTAAACATGAATTGTTGGGCTTAAAAATTATATCTCCAAACCAGATTGTGATGGGTTAATTGGACATGACAATGAGCAATTGAAGCAAATGAAAAAAAAAATACGTGAAAATAGGCTGGGTGTTAAAAAATTACAACATGTTTTGGCTGGGAGGTAACTGAATAACCTTGTCTGTAAGAGTCATTCTTTTCTGTAGCTAACTTGGAGTCATCTGATGATGTTTACACAGTTGAACGTCTGACAAAGTATTATAAGTATTTTGAAATGGTGATACAATGCATAACCAGAATAGTATTAACATCAGGGACTTTGACCCACTCATTGAACTTTGTCTCACCCTTTGCACTTTACCCATCAAACCGAGTTTGGTAGACTGGGCCCATGGACGTTCCCCATTAGGCTAGGGTTTATAAGACTGGTGCCATGTAAACTGAAATAGTTTTCACATGTATAAAGTAGCTACTAGATTTGCTCATTAATTTGAATATAAAGTAGTTTAAGTGATAGAATCGCTTAATAGTTGTATAATTAGTTTGTATAAGGATATTAAGTAGATTAAGCGAATAAATTAGCCATATATTAAAGTGTGCGTGTCTTCTTTTAATCATTTTGATCAGACCCTAAAGAATCCGTTATGTACTTTCAGCATAACAATGCACCACAAGAGCAAATACTTGCCCTAGACCATCAGTCCTGATTCTACCCAGGTGAACCCATCCAGTTTATACTTGTTCCACTACCCCCCACCTCCCCCAAGAACCAGTATGAATGTCCAAGGAATAAAATAGAGTCATGAACGTAGTTAGTATAAATAAACCTCAAGACATCAGCCTCTGTGACATATAGGAAAGAGTATATAGGATAACACAAAATACATCACAGGAGTACATCCCCACTTCTTCCTTGAGATCAGAACCAGGTCATTGCTGATCTGCATATTAACTTTACCTACTTTATTTGGGGCCACATACCCTTAATGCCCTTGCCTAACAAAAAAATTATCAATTTCAGTTTTAATGTATTCAATTCATTTCAATTAGGCTCAACCGCATTTTCATGTTATAGATTTTCAAGAAACACTTCCTAACATCATACATGAATGGCTTGGTTCTAATTTTAGAGTTATGCACCCTTGTCTAAGCTCCCTTCCATAATTTTTCTTGACCATTTCATTGAAACCACTCTTGGCTGGGCCGATGTGTCGTGTCAATATCATTGTGGTAAATAGTCAAATACAATTGGCAATAGGACAATGCAGTATTTCAATCTCTGAACAGACAGTTTGAAGTTTACACCTCACAAAACTCAACAAAAATAATTGCCATCCAAGCAGTTATCACAGTGAGAACCAAATCTTTTTCCTAATCCTGGCCACTGGTAATGTCTAATCTTCACATTTTTATACATTACATCAATTTTCATCAAGAATTATCTGTCTATTGGCAGGACTTTAAAAGATGGATGTCAAGATGGTTGAATCAACTTATTTTTAATTTAAAAATGCAGCATCAAGCACCAGCCATATTCAAAACAAGAACTTATCAAATGGAATTTAATGGCGTACATCTTCAAAAGCATGTAACCAAACCTAACCTGTTCAGGTTTTCATGTAGATATCACAGGAATAATTGCAGCATTATATGTTGCACCTAAACATCTGAGACCATAGAAAGCAAATTTTCCATATTCCTGTTCATAGAATGCCATTACCAGAGATATACTATTTTGGTAGTCTTCCATATTGGGGACTCAGCACTTTGGGCGAAGGGTGGGAAGGCTGCAGGCAGAAGGTGGTTGGACAAATAAAAGGACATTTTGGGACACTGTAGCAGCCGGGTTGAGGGCTGAAGGGCTGGTGGGCCTTTTTGGCCTTTATGTTGTGCGACTGTGGCAAAGAGGGAATGGGTGCTGCCTCAAATGAGGGGAAGGGACGTGCCTTGATAATGGGAGTGATAGTTGTGGGAGGGTGGGGTGTGGGTAGTGGGTATTTCGTGAGCACTGCTGACACTGGGAGTAGGCCACTAGGAAGAGAGCATAATACACACACACACAGGGGTCTCTGGAATCCAAGAAAATGAGACTCCTAAACAGTCTCAAAATGATGATTCAAAAATATGACACAAACAGCCTCACGGCATCAAACAACCCAGGCCGCTGGACAACCACCACACTGACTGGATACTCTTGAAATTTCTTGGGTATTTGGCCACCGTTTCCCACAACTAACCAATTTAACTCCACAAAATTAGGATACTGCAGTTTATGGACTAAATTAACCTCTCTCAAACTAATGAGGATGCCCTTATCAGGACAAACTCTTAGCAGTCATTAACAATTTGGACAACTTGAGGTCTCTCTGTGAATATTGACACTTGGAAAAAAAAACAAAAGGCTGTTGAAACTATATTCAAATACCAAATCTAAAAAGTGCGATGAAAAATTAATATATTTGGTTAACAATGGAGGTGGGAGGAGAGAGTGGGCAGTGTTAGTGTCTTCTTGGAGGTCCCAGACTATCAACTCCTCTAATCATTCTAAACATACAATTTAGAATACCTCTTAACCTTTGAAACTCAAGCAAATCTGCCTTTGCAATATGTTCTCAAAATGGAATCCTCTCAGTCCTGATAGCTGTCTGGTAGACATGTGCTGCTTCCCCTCCACATAATATAAATCAGTTTTAACTGGAGCCTTCTAAAATGTTAACTAAATTTTTGTGCCTTTGTATTCCAGACTGACTTAACATAGAAAAAAAAATTCAAGTAAGGAGGCTAAAAGATTCTTGATTGTATTGCCTTACATCCTTATTGAGACAAGCTTATAAAATAGTATAAAGAGAAATTGAATTGATAGTTGAAAAGAAAGAGTATAAAAAGATATAAGGTAACAGCAAGAAACTAGAATTGAATGAATTACTACTTTTGCAAAGTTAGCAGTGGCACACTTTTGATCGGCATAATAATGTTCATTTGCACAATATTTTCTATAGTTCTGTCTAGGAGTTTTAATTTAGTTTCACTTCTGGTTTCCATTGTCGTGATTTCTTAATTGTCCATTGAGTTATTAGAAGATTACAGTTTGTCGTTTGATGGGAATGGAGGTGGGAGTGCAAGATTACACAATCTCCAGAGCCTTTCTATGCTACTGAAAACTTCAGTTATACATTCCAACTTTGCGCTATAATTCTTACCATTTTCATTGAAGTTTTGATGATAGTTTGGTGGAATGACGCATGCAAGTTGTGCTTGTACAATGAAAAATAAAATTAAGTACTCAGCAAATCTTGTAGGCTGGGGAGCATTCACGCTATACTCTAACATATTTACTTGCATGAGGTGATGGTTTGATAAATATACTTTAAATATATTACATGCAGAACTATCCATTGCAATATTCAAGCTGATCCTCACTGTCTCAATAATTATAACATTTCAAGCAGAGCTGTTTCACCCATGGCTACACAAGACAGGACCTTCAATATATGATCTGGAAAATTGTGGAATCCTATAAATAACCATTTTGCCGCTTTGTGCTTTCCCTCTTGTCATCATTAATAATGAGACTTGGAGTCTCCTCACCATTCGTCTATTGATTCTCAATCACTAAATTTAAGCAAATTTAAACAAATGCTGTGGCGTAGGCTCCATAAAAGTACTGAAGATAACAAATCAGTAGCCAGTATTTAGTATATCCATTTTTCTTTTTTGTTAGAATTGTTCATTGGGAATTCCTGGCTCATCCAAAAAGTTACCTTTGGCATGATAAAAAAAGGCAATAGATTTAGTATCATATGTTTTGCATTGTTTCTGAAGGCCAATTTAATGAACAATCCATTTCCCAATTTTAAAACAAACCAACAACTGAAACATGTTCACAATCTCTGGACTAACAAAGCCTGATAGTCTACAGAAAACATACATGCTAATGACATGCACAAGTATTGGTGCATCTTTGAATACAGGCAGGAGAAAGGTCAAACATTCAAATGTCAACATAGGTAAGTTATAAACAGAATCACCTCAGTGGCTGAAAACCAAGTGGTGTGCTTGCTGCAGACAAATTAATTTAATCACTGTAAAAGTTCTCTGAAAATAGCTGGTATCTTTTATTTTTCATGCACGTTAAATCTTGCTGGGCATATTATTCCAAAAGATGATCTGTAACTAGTGTCAAGTACATTGAAGGTGCCAAATGCTTGCCTGCAAAAGTCGTAAAAATAAGATCGATGTTCTCACGCTTGAAGACTATACAAAAATAGATGCCTGCCAATGGCATTACACAATAAATGTTGATGTAGGAACTTGCCAACTTAAAAATGCCAATGATTTGAATAACAATTTCATGTCTGAACATAAGTGTATACACTACACATGCAAAATTTTTGGGAAGAAACTTAGCTTTTGAAAAAAAGCTTTGTATTATGATATGCTGATTTCATAATAGACATGAAAAATAGCTGATCCAAAGCTGTAATTACTAACTGTTCATTTACATCATAAATATAATTTTATGAAAGAAGTGTTGCCGTAAAATGTACTTGGAAGTTGAAAGGAGGTCAGAACCATGGGACCAATACTCTTATTGGTTTCCTCAGTAACGTGTACACATGAGAAACTAGTCTTCCTCTTCTAATGCTCTCAGGCAATACTGCACCATTAAATTATTTGCATGGCATTGATGATTTAAATGTGAGTAAAGCTTTGAGAGGTGTTTCAAACTGCTCTGTTGGATTGAAGAAACCCTCACCCTCACCCCCACCCCCACACTCCACCCCACTCAAAATATTCGGGACTGTTGTAATAAGGGTTTTAAATTTCAGGTTTTGAAAAGGGCCTTGAATTTATAACTTGAAATTCAGACTCCAGCTTTTCCTAAAAAAGTACAGTCAGAAGATTTAATGCAGATATGCAATTATCGTAAAGCTTCAGCTCATTTTGGTCAAACAGCTTATGTAGGTAATTTTATCATGATCTTGTTTCACTGAAGAACAGTTTTACACCTGAATATGCAATCTAATTGGTGAATGTATTGCTGAGAGTGATAACACAACTTGCAAATTGGATGACTGCTGACTGTGGGTGCAGCAATCAATGCACATATCAAAAGCATCAGCTAAAATGACCAGGGGAAACTAATCGCCTTGCTTCATTTGTATATTTCCTGCAAGCTGTAGGTGCCAGTCCAAACCCAGAATCTGCTTGCCAGGCATCGGAGAGCAATGACATCGATCAGCTGGGAATAGCATGCACAAAGTCCACGATAAAGGTTAAATGGTGACCAGAGGCAGCTCTTTCTTTTAGTGTAGAGATGAATGAATGTTCTTGCTCCTTGCGGGTATTTTGTTTAATTTGTATAAAAAATTACTTAGCTATTTTTTGGAAGTCTCCAGCCATCCCTTCTGAGAGTGGCTTGTTTGGCAGCTGTGCTCCCAGGAAAAGCGGATACAAGTGTGCACAAAACATACTGCTCTCAGTGACAATATTGGCAAGAAGCTTGAAACAAGCCTGGTTTTAACAGGCAATTGACAATATCCCAGATTCAGGCAGTTGCCATGGCTAATTACAGCTACCATATAGTGGATGACTCTAGGATGTGCAGGCAACAATCTGACAAAATATTGCTGTGCTGTCAAAATTCTAGACCCACACATCATCCTGGAAATTAAAAATTCGGAGACATTCATTTATTTCCATGATAAAGGGCAGAGGAGGTAGTTGATTGTTTTTGTAAAAATAACTTTTTTTTATTTATTTGTGGGATGTGTGCACCACTGATTGAGCTAGCATTTATTGCCTAATTGCCCAGAGGGCAGTTACAAGTCAGCCAGACCAGTTAAGAATGGCTGATTTCTCTCCCTAAAGGACAATAGTTAACAAGGTAGGATTTTTTGACAATTACCAATAATTTTATGGTCATCATTAAACTCTGAGTCCCAGATTTTTATTAAATTCAACCATTTGCTGTGGCAGGATTTGAATTCAGGTCTGGAGAACATCATCTGAGCCTTTGGGTCTCTGGGCTAATAGTCTAGTGATAATACTACTAGTCCCATAAACTCTATAAGTTAAGCTGCCCCACTATCTCTTCAAGATAGTAAATTAGCCATAGCCCAACTCTCTCATTATGGGGAGGGACAGAGAAAGAAACAACTGGTGGTGAGTTTAATCTGAGGGTCACCATGCCGCAGGCAAGGGCAAGGTTGAGAAGGCAGGACCTTCAAATTGATGTCAGCCAGTACAGGAAATTAACACATCTTGTTGGTGTCACTCAGCATCATAACCTAGCCATCCAGCTGACTTTATCTCATTAAAACAATAACTTTTGATTATCTCATTGTCTGCAGGTTAGAGAATGAGACAGAATGTGGCAATGTCCACACTAAGTTCAGTAATGATTCTCTTCAGGAGTTAACGCCTTGAAAATAAAAAGTGTAGCAATAGCGAATCAGAGGCCTGGGTTTTCACAGGCTCAGGCTGAGGTGAAAGGCCTTTAACATTGACAAGCAGGACTTGATTCTTGAATTCCTATGTCCTTTCTAGCTTCTGGTAATTTGTTTGCCAAGGTGGAAAGTGACTCCATGAACAGCACTCCCACCTTTGGTTCCATTTTGCTTGGTTTCACCCACACTTCAGAATTGCTGTAAGTCCTGACGGACTCTTATTCCTGAGTCAATGACCCAGAAAAAAAGTCATTCAACATTCTCTTTGAAATATATTGCCCCTCACATCTTTTCATAAAGCTGTCAATCAATCATACCCATTCTTAGTATCAATGACAAAACTATATTATCCATTTAACCTTTTAATCTTGAGTAAATAAGCATGCAGGTATTAAAATAATGACAACATAGAAAGATTAGCTTATTACAATGCAATAAAGGTATAAATCAAACAAAACAATCACCCATCCTACAAGCTGTGTCAGCATTGCTTGCTAAGCCAAGAACATTCCCTATTCTTAGAGCCCTTCCAAGTTTTCGTAATCAGTCAATCTGAAAATGGTATCCACATCAGCAGTTACAATAGATGGCTCAAGCGTCAATTTTCCAGATGCTTTCATGAATGCTTTGCTCTTAACTTACCAGACAATGTTGGCACAACATACAGGAAAGTTACAGCTCTGTTTTATTGACAGCTTTATTACTTGTATTATTCTGATTTCTTTTTATTTAATTTTCCAATGCCTGTGTGTTACTTTACACTGGTCTACAAGAGTTCTTGAGGGTAAGAAACACTTTGCATCAAAACTATGAATGGTTATGTTTAATTGACACTTTAACTGTGTGGAGTTTTCCACACTATTCAAAGCCTCCTTGGTTTTGTACCAGTTTCAGGAATGTTTAGAAGGATTGCCAATGTCTTACTGGTTCTGTACTCAGTGGCTACAGGGAGAGTGGTGTAGATGATACATGGGTGGATGGAGGATCCCAGGGGCAACTGAGATGTGTGTTTTTATTAGTCTCTTCGAATAAGGCTGACACTTGTTCATCACAAAAACCTGCACAGTGAGGCTTTTAAGGCTATTAAGTTCAGCTACCACACAGGACCAGAAAACTCTTCTCCTCTTACAGCCTGCCATAAACATGTCAGAAGGATGTTTATAGATTGATAATCAACTTAATTGGCCACATTATAACAAATCTGTGGCCATCTGGTGCTGGATGAGACTCAAATCCAGAGAGTCTGGTCTAGTGATAGAGACATAATCTGTAACCTCCTGCTCTGCACCTAAGATATTACGATATGTAGGGATCATGGAAAGGGACATGGAGCATGTGAAGGAGCATGGAGTGGGTCTGCTTCCAATGTTTTCTTCCACGATGAATGAAAATATAGTTGCTCAATGGATACAGGCGCATGAAGTCATAAATGTTCTTAAGTCATGCTTCTCCCAGAGCGAGAGAGGAGGGACCAGGCATTGGGTAAGGAGCAGGAGAAGACTGCCCCTATTTCCTACCTTTTCTGGAGACCCACACCTGGGCTGGTGCCCCTTCCCTTAGAAGCCCATCCTGTCTCACCTACCTATCTCAGGGGGATTTATCCTGAAACTAAATCCTCTGGGTAGGACCCATTACAATGTCAGCAGTGGCCACTGCTCCTAGTATTTTTGCAGTATGGCAAAGCTATTAACCTGGCAACTCTTGAGTTGGACTCCGACCTACTGGTTGTTAATTCAGGAGAAGAGCCAATATTCTGTGAATAATTGAATGATTATCTCAGAATAACATAATGCCTCCCATGGGGAGGTGGCAGGAGACTGCCACCAGTCTCCAAATGGTGGGTGGAGACCATATTGTAACCACTAAATTCTGTTGAGAGAGTGAGAGGGATTGGAAATGCTGCAATAGACAACATAGAAGCAATTTGGAGTGAAACCAGAATGGAATATCTATTACTTTGAAATGGGCAACAAAAACAGGATAAATTGACTGGTGTGGGAGTATGAAATGGAAATATAATGAAGAGATAAAAGGTAGATGTAATCACTACTGACACAAACTATTAAGTAGCACTGTTTAAAACAAAGTCAAGTAAGCCAACACATTTGTAGTTCTGTCAGTTTATTGGAGAGGACAGAATTTGAAGCAAAAATAATCGAGGGAGAATCTTCAGACTTTGGATGAAACAAAGAAACAGGAGTCACTCCTGCAGCCCTTCTAATCTGCTGTTTGAATGAGATAATCATTCATGTCACTGTCCGAAATAACTTTATTAATTGTAGATTTGAAGTCACTAATTGTGTGGGTGTTAGCTATTCTTTGAGACAATTCTACCACCCATTGCATGAAGATGTGTTTTCTGACTTATTGCTGCTGTATAAGGTAATGGTTCTGAAGGGGTTAATGTTCAGTTACAGAATTAATTCCAGAGATAAAAGGCTTGTCTTATGAGGAGGCATTGAGCAGTATGGCCTTTAACTCACTAGGGTTTATAAGGAGATCTAATTGAGGTATTTAAGATAGTAAAAGGGCTTGAAAAAGTAGAAATAGAGTGGACATTTCCCTTTTTGGGCCAATCTGGAATAAGAGGTCATTGTTTTAACAAAAGGTTGCAGATTTAAAACCGAGATGAGGAGGAATTATTTCCCTCAAAGCGTTGTGAATCTGTAGAATTCATTACCCCAAAATGCAGTAGATGCCGGGAAATTGAATTAAATTAAAGAGGAGATAGATTTTTAATTATTAGTGGGTTAGGAGTAATGGGGAGTGGGCAGGAAAGTGGAGTTGAGGCCAAGATGAGGTCAGCCATGATCAAATCAAATGATGGAGCAGGCTTGAGGGGCTGAATTGCACACCCCTACTCTTAGTTCTTATGTTACATTGGCTCCAACCATTCTACTGCTGTTACACAGTCTGTGGATTGAGACAGGTTCTAGCCTAGTTTTCGGTAGGAATGGAAGTACCCACACCAGCTCCCTAAGGTCCTAGGATTTATGCCAGATCCAATGTAAATGTATTTCTTGCTATCATGCAATAAATCTTCCTGTTATCTAAGAGCAGAGCCTCCTCTGTAGACACCTAATGCTGCTGTATCCTCTACCATTAATCATTGGATAAGACTATTGCAAGCAAAGGCAAGGGAGGATTGGTGATACTGAACTACCTCAAATACTGGTAAAAGTGACAAATACCAAAGGTACTAGGACTGATCATCTGGGATAATACTACAATATCCTGAATATTTTGCTACTGCACCACTTCCAAGGGCAATATATCCTTCCAGAGATGCAATGCCGATAACTGTACAATGTAATTAAGATGTTGTCTACCCAGGTCTGTGTACAACTGTAGCAAGTTACTCCTCATTATATCCTAGCTGTCTAGTTATAAAGGCTAACATTGCATTAGTTTGCCAGATTAATGTTTTGAACCTGAATATAACATTTTACTAAGTGGTGTAGACAGATTCTAAACCTCAAAGGTCTTCACTGTTACCAGGGTTTACTGTTACTATTTCATCTGCATTAGACATTGTGGACAAACTGGCTGACACTTTTATCACATTGCAACTGTGAGTACACTTAAAAAAAGGTACTTAATTGAACATAAAGTGATTTTGAGAAATCTGATATTCATCAAAAGTGTTACATAAATGCAAGACTTTATTTTTATATCAAATCCATTCAGGTTTCTGATATTTTTATGGTTCTTATTTGAATCTCTCCTAGTCTCCTCTGTTTAATAAAAATCTGTCTGAGCCTTTCTCTTAGTTAAACATGCCATTCCTGACAACATCGTTATAAATCATGTTTAGTTCACCCATCAGGGTAAAGCACTCATCAGAACTATTTGCTGTATTGCAATAGTAACCTAAATCCAACAGTGACCTTCTTGCTCTAAGATTCAATGCTCAGATAATTAAGGAAAGTATCATATATGTTTTCTTAACTACTTTATTCCCAATGTGCTCCCTTCAGGGATCAGTAGGCATGTATTCCAAATTCCTCTGATCTTCTACATTCTCAGGATCCTACTATTCACTGTCTATTCCCTTACCTTACTTGCTCTCTCCAAAGGCATTACCTCACACTTTTTCAAATTGAATTTCATTTGCCCCTCCAGCTGACAATATCTTGCATATGTAATTGTCCAGGACACAAGAAGCATTCTGGAGTTCCCACAAGGCACAGAATGTGTATTTAATGGAACTGAAGTGCCCTATCATACTCTATTTATTAATCTGTTAGTTAACCTCTTTAACCCAATGCACTGTCATATAGTTAAAGAAGAAAACTAGAACCCAGAGAGAAAAAAAATCATCCAAGGAAGCTATTAACTTTATAACTTGAGCCAATCTGTTTGTGTTGAACAGTCCTTAATTATTAATTTCTTTGGAAAGTCAAGTTTTTTTTCTCTGTACTGTAAAGATTGATGCAAAATTAATAGTCAGTAAATTTGTATTTTCATTATTTTCATTAGACATATTAGTCCTGTCTGTGTTTAAATGGCCAAATCCTATGTAAGAACATCTCTAGATACTGAAGTTCAAATTAACTCAGGCAATCTCTCTGGTGCTAGGCTGGCAGGCTCTGACAAGGCTGACACTTGCTGTTATTGAGAAGCCAGAGGGTGAGAAAGAACCACCATGGGTGGACTTTTCTGCTTAAAGAAGGGGACCCCTTGGTAGTCAACACCAGCCACACATGACTTGGGCAACCCTCAAGACTTATACTATACCAGCAGTAAATGAAGGTAGCACCAGGGTGCTGCTGACAAAATACAAATGGAACAAAAACAAAGTTGCCGGAAAAGCTCAGCAGGTCTGGCAGCATCTGTGAAGGAGAAAACAGAGTTACCGTTTCGGGACTGGACACCCTTCCTCTGAACCGGACCAAAACATTAACTCTGTTTTCTCCTTCACAGATGCTGCCAGACCTGCTGACTTTTCCAGCAACTTTGTTTTTGTTCCTGATTTACAGCATCCGCAGTTCTTTTGGTTTTTATAAAATACAAATGGAGGTAGATCAGTGAGAGACAGGTGAACGATGGCATCCCATCCAAATTTGCATCCAGACCTTTAAATGTCTGCTTGCCTGCAGCAGGACTGGGCAGGGTTGTAGACTTATGGTCTTTCTGTTCATCTTAATAGTCCTCTCAAATTTCATATCATGCTTTTTTTGTAGCTCTTAATTATAAAATAAGTAATACTGTTTATAAGTTCTTTCCCAATCCTTCGGAATTGGATCAATCTTTTCACTTTGATATGGAGCTTGATTTTTATCCCCACAAGAACGCAGGCAGGCAAACAGGGGGATCATATCACATTGTTGGTATCACATTGGACTGAGTGCTGGTTCATCAGCTCCAGTCTAGACATAGGGACACTACCACTGCACCATAGTTGCATTGAAATAACCTTTGACACCAGGTAGGCAATGCACCCTTTAATGATCTCAATGCAGCTGCAAAGGGTTGTCCAAGAATGAGCTGTATTGCAACAATGAGAAAGAAGCAAGTACTGACCCATGATGAATGAAGTGCCAGCCGCCAAGGGAATGCCTGTCAGGTTTCTAAAGCATGGGTTTCTTTGATTTGATTCATTACTGTCACATGTATCAAGGTACAGTGAAAAGTATTGTCTTACATGCTTTACAGGCAGATAGTACTATATAAGTGCATCAGGGTAACAGAATAGAGTGTTACAGCTGCCAAGAAAGTCAGAGAAAGATCAACATTAATGTTAAAGGAGTCCATTCAAAAGTCTGATTTTGTCATTTATATAGACTATTTGGATATGAATATAGGAGTTATTGTTGGTAAGTTAGTAAGTTTGCAGATGACACCACTAGTGTACAACGAAGATGGCTACCTCAGAGTGCAACGGGACCTTGATCAGATGGACACATGGGCCAAGGAGTGGCAGATAGAGTTTAATTTAGATAAATGTGAGGTGCTGCATTTTAGTAAGACAACTCAGAGTAGGACTTATATACTTAATGGTAAGGTCCTGGGGAGTGTTATCAACAAAGAGACCTTGGAGTGTAGATTCATAGCTCCTTGAAAATGGAGTTGCAAATAGACAGGGTAGTGAAGAAGCCATTTGGTATGCTTGCCTTTATTGGTCAGTGTAATGAGTATAGGAGTTGGGAGGGCATGTTGTAGCTGTAGAGGACATTGATTCATCCACGTTTGGGCTCATTTCTGGTCTCCCTGCTTTAGAAAAGATGCTGTCAAACTTGAAAGGTTTTAGAAAAGGTTTCTAGGATGTTACCAGTTTTGGAGGGTTTGAACTACGGGAAGAGCCTATTTAGGATTGTTTTCCCTGGAGTGTCAGAGGCTGAGGGGTGACCTAATGGAAGTTTATGAAATCCTGAGGGGCATGGATAGAGTGAATAGTCAAGGTCTTTTCCCCAGGCTAGGCGAGTCCAAAACAAAAGGGCATAGGTTTAAGGTGAGAGGGGAAAGATTGATGTAGAGGATGGTATGTGTATGGAATGAGCTGCCAGAGGAAGTGATGGAGACTGGTACAAATACAGCATTTAAAAAGCATCTGGATGGGTAGATTAATAGGAAGGGTTTAAGGGGATATGGGCCAAATGCTGGCAAATGGGACTAGATTAATTTAGAATATTTGATCAGCATGGAAGAGTTGGACTGAAAGATTTGTGTATGTATTCTGGCCAATGGAAGAGAATGGAAGAAAGTGTAATGGGAGTGGGACAACACAGTGTGGAGCTGGAGGGATACAGCAAGTCAGGCAGCATCAGAGGAGCAGGAAAGTTAACGTTTCGGGTTGGGACCCTTCTTCAGAACAGGTGTGGGAGATGTCTTTGATAATGTTGGTTCCTTTCTCAATGCAACCAGAAGTATAGATGAAGTCAATGGATGGAGGATGGTTTGCATGATGGGCTGGGCTGTGTTCATAACTCTTTGTATTTTGTTTCATTTCTGGGAAGAGCAGTTGCCATACCACACTGTGATGTATCTAGATAGGAAGTTTTCTATGGTGTATCTATAAAAAATTGTAAGAGTCTTGGTCAGATCAATGATAATTGGTTTGTTGAATTTAATTCCAATGAATTGGGGGTTCAGTGAGATGCTAATATATGCAATAAACTTCTCAACACCGGCTGGTGAAAATGCTGACTCAATCCTTGAAGTTTACCTTGGCGATGAGAATAAGATTCTTTTGCCTTTCACCTGTTTAAGTTCAATCACCCACCATAATTCTTGTCACCTCTGGGACCAGAAAATCCTTGTTATTGTAAGGAGGCCACTCTGTCCATTGTATTTGTTCCAGCCAAACACGCCGAGTAAGCTCCACTTCACGAGGAGAGGCAGTGGCACAGCAGTAATGCCATTAGATTAGTAATCTAGAAACACAGACTAAATGCTCTGGGGACGTAGATTCAAATCCCACCATGGCAAATTGCAAACAGGCCATTTGGCCCATCATGTCCACACTGACCCTCCAAAGAGCATCCCACCCAGACTCACCCCCTGCATTTCCTATGGCTAATCCACCAAACTTACACATCCCTGGACACTAAGGGAAATTTAGCATGGCCAATCCACCTAACCTGCACATCATTGGACTGTAGGAGGAAACCAGAGCGCCCAACAGAAACAGGGAGAATGTGCAATCTCCACATAGATGGTCACCCGAGGTTGGGATTGTATATAGGTCCCTGACATTGTGAAGTAGCAGTGTTAACCGGTGAGCCACCACGCTGCCCAGTTTGACAATATCATGGCAGTAACCCAAAAGGATCAGAAAATGAAGATCAGATTTTAGCTTAGTAGCATTCCTAGTGTACCACCATCTTCCCCTTCTTTGAATGAACTCTTAAATCCATGACAACTGCCTAGCGTACTGAGGCAAGAAACACACAGGAACACCATTAACTCCATGTCATGTACCATGCTGGTTTGGACACATATTGCCTTTCCTTCATTGCCACGGGCTCAAAACTTTGAGACTCCCTGCATAATTGCACTGTGGAATTACTTTCATCACATGACAATGACCTGTTCCAGGGAAATGGATAATAAAACCAATGATTCCCCAAAGCCCATGTATGTATAAAACATAATTATTGTACTCTTTGGGCAAATTGACATCAGTCACAAAATGTATGCGAGAACTCAGGGATGGACAGTAGTGAGTATGAAAGTGATTTAATGGTGGAAAACGGATACCCAAAATGCCTATCTGAAAATCTTCCCAACTTTGTTTCTATGTTGCGAACATGCCAAAACTGATGTGGATATTCATTGTCTGTGTATCTCAACTCTAATTCCAATAAGTTTCCAGCCAAACATATGCCTGGAGCTGTAAATAATTATGTAAGTAGACTGAGCAATGAACAGTGAATATCTTTTACACACTGGCATTCTAGAAAGACTGTGTCAGTTCTCAATTGCACCAGCATAGCAAAAACGGTCCTGCACTAATTTGTGGAAAATTGTGTCAAATTTGTTTTTCTTAAAGGTATTTTTCTCATGACTTTTTTTGAATGGCTTTGGTGGCTTTCTTCATTGAGTAGTTGAAACAAGCATAGTTTCAATTTTCATCCTGTCATCAACTAGCTGCTGATACATGTGTGTTGAGGTAGCAAATGATTATGATTTTGCCCCATCTATTGTAGAAGCTAATGGTTCCAAAAGGGTTAATATTGGAGACTGCAATAGGTTACACAAAATATGATGATGCCGTGCAGTCTTAGTTGGGAAAAGAGGAGTCCAAATTCTTTCTCTTGATGTGGACAGATCTGTTATACTTGGCTGCTGGCAGTACAAGTTATTTTGTCTAACTAGTCAATGTAATAATCAATGTAACATTTACTGACTGTTGTAATGCAGTTTGGTGCCTCTTCTTGTACGTGGGTTTATTCATGGTTCATGCTCTACTACTTTTAACAAAACAGGTCCATAAAGAGCCATCTAGTTCACTCATCCCTAATAGGGCAGAAACTAATATTTGACTACCTTGTGACACCTACATTCCATGAAAGAGTTTTTGTTTTAAATTTCAATAAGTTTTCTATTAGTTGTGTCTGGAACCTGCTTCTAAAGCAAAATTGTGCCCATAGATGTGAAAATTCAGCAAGAATAAGAAACATGAGATAAGACCTAACGAAGCACCAAAAGCGTATGGCATTTACTCACTACTTCCCAATATAAAGGTTATGACTTGGTGCTATGGTAGCTAGAACTTCTAACTTTTTACTTTAGCAGGGAGCCAAAGCCTTTAAATAGGAAATGGTAGGATATTGAGAACATATATAAAAGAGATAAATCACATTTTCTTTCAACTGATGTTATGAGTTACAATTATACAGCTCTATAAAATGTTAATAATCTGACTACACTGGCTTAAGGTATGATCAGTTAAATCTTTGTGATGACACTGAATATTAATTAAAGGGAAAATTATGACATACTCCATAAGTAAGGGACAGGTTTCCTGAGCATGACAAATAAAGCAAAGAGAACAGTAGTATGTAAGCATTTCATACAGCCAATAGGAATAAAAATTGGACTGTTAGTAGCACCAAAAATGAATGGCTTGGAGTGAGTGAGATGCTAAATAAGAATATTGAACATGACCCTGCACCACAGACCCTGCCACTTAATCATATTGTGTTCTCCACTGCTGGTTAACAACAATAAGCCATGAGGAGAAGTAGATGCTGTTTGGCATGAGCAGCTACATTCATGAATCATGATTGTGTGATTTAGAACCTGTGTCTATCACTCCTCTCCCCACATGCACAGACACACGTACACTTAAGATTCCCCCTGTCTATTCTGGCCCCTTATAACCATTTAATATCTACTGGCTACTACAAAAGTAAGATTCACTGAACTGGTCTTCTTCTGTTAATAGGTGCTGGCTTATGAGGGGCTGAAGTGAAAGTGTCACAAGAGTTACGTTTTGACAAATAGAGAGTGAGTGACAGTGAAATATTAGGAATTGGTACTGCAAGGGTTAAGGGAGAAGTCAGAAAAAGGCTGAGGATAGAGATATGAAGAAACTTTATTCAGTGTGCTATGTCTCACAGTCAGGATGTCAATTTTGATATGAAACACTTGCTTATGATATCATCACTATATCACAGAATGTGAACTGACGTTATAAAGATCACAGACTCTGCCTTACTCCAAGATCATATTGCATACTTCATTGTCACCTAGATTTCCACTCTGCCCCCTTTCCTTCAGATCCAATACTTTCCTCAATGTATGTGCATTGTCACAGTGATACCCACGCCATGCTTCCGTCTGGTGTCAGGTGCCACTTACCCTCAAGAGAAAATGTGAAGAACACTAGTGAGAGATGATCAGGGAATCTGCCTCTTATGGTTGTAAACTGCCAGTGTATATGTGAATTGCAGGTGCAAATTTTGCAGTGGCGTCAATATCAAGCACACCAACAGGCATGCAGCCAACAACAGCAAGCGATCTCCTAGTATGCTTACAGATCATTAAATAAGCAAGGAGCATTGAGTTTATATGTCATTCGAACTCTTGTCAAATGATGCAGGCTAACCATGCAGTCTGACAATGTATATTTCATTACCCTGGCCAAAATTCAAGGCCTTTGACTGGTGATGGCAAATGTGCGCCAGTAGGTACCAAATTACTTGATATCCTTTAGTGAGAAAAAAATGTAAAATTGACTGATCTCTTCTGGGCTGCCTTTGCAGCCATCTGTTGACCCTGCAGTTGATGTTGTGCTCAGTGAATTATGGATCAGGGTGATGAGATGGGCAGCAAAGTATACTGGAGCCTGCCACATGTATACAGGTGCCAGGGTATCTGCAAAGAAAATAATTAATTTCTCAAAAACCCCTCATTTTTTACAACCTCTATTTTCCAGGAAAGCTCCAGAAATCATTGGACAACATCAGGGTACAAGGGGAACAAATTCAGAAATTACTAGAAAATTTCAGCAGGCCTGTTCCTGTTCTGAGGAAGAGTCATTTGACCTGAAACATTAACTCTGATTTCTCTCCACAGACCTACTGAGCTTTTCCAGCAATTTCTGTTTTAATTTTGATTTATAACAACCACAGTGCTTTCGGTTTTTACAAGGTACGGGGGGGGTTATTTTTCCTGCTCTCTGCTCCTCTTTACTGACCCCCACAGCTAAGGAAATGAGCTATCTCCAGGGGCAAATTTCAGGAAATTCTGTCTGATCATTTTTTAATTGGTTACATGACCAGTAAGAAATCAGAAGTCTCTTAAGAGGAGCAATCAATATATAGTGGAAAAGAAAAATATGACCTATTCATTTATTCTTTACTTAAATAATTGCAGAAACATTCAACTAAACACAATAGATTTTCTGATTTTGATTTGAAACCATGCCATGGTTGAATTAATCATGTCCTTTTGAGTCACCTGAAATCGACAGTCTCCTCATCATAAAATCATGTGCTAGTTAATTTATAATTTAATGGCTAATAAGATAGTTTGAAAAAAATTGAGTCATTCCAAGGACAGAATCTGATCATATTTTATGACAAACTTTAAAAAGGCTTGATGTGCAAGGCTGGATGTTACTGAATATCTCAAGCTACTTATTACATGGCTGGTCCTGTATAAGGTATTGACTAGGATGGATCATTCAGTGACGTTCTGGTCAACTAATAAGAGAAAGACTACTATTGCTCAAGAGTATATACAGGGAGGAAATTAAGTAAAAAAGATGCCAGATGACAGGAATGTGTGTTGGCAAGACAATGAGCTTCAGGAAGTTTATCAAGATGAATTATGCAGACTCACAAATCAGATTCCAATGATAGAATCATTTTGGAAAATTTGAATAAAAGTCATTTAATTTCTCTAGTCTTTCAATTTGCATATTACTTCTGATAGATAACTGAAGAACTCAATCCTTTGGTTGTAGATTGGGAAAACTTGCAGAACTGAACATTCTGCTGGGCTTCATCCTGCTCAACTGTAACATCCCTGTACAGATTCTTTGAGCTGCTTGGCAAAATAAGTAATAAAAAATTGCTGGGAGCTCCTGGCTATATTAGATTTTTATTAAATTTACATTCTATCTTTCTCATCCTTTCCAATAAAAATTTCCTATTTCAATATTAAACAGATTTTTGTGGGCACAATTACTGCCAAGCACTCTTGAATTTAATGCAGCTAAATTTAGCGTTCCTTTCTTCTCCTTACACTCTGCCTGTAGTTTCCTTGAACAATCCTCATCAAAAATAGAAAAAAGATCCTTCCCTTTTGCACCACTGCCAAACTTGGTGCTAATGTGTCAGCGGACCGTTTTACATCTCTCTTCATGGACTTCAAATGAAATAGAAAAATAATTGCAGAGATTTAAAGTGATTAGCAAATAAACGATGATGAGGAAGAGTTTTCCAACTTAGAAAGTGGCTAGGATTTAAACTTAAATTTTGGTAGAGACAGATTCAATGGTAATTTTCAAAAGGAAATTGGATGAACAAATAAAGGAAGGGAATTATGAGGCGTGTAGGGAAAGGGAGGGGGAGTAGCACTGGGGGAGTCACACTTGCAGAGAACCACATGTACATGTTGGGACGAAAGGCTTCGTTCTGTGTTCTGACCATTCTATGACAGCCAAGAAAAAGTTACAAGAATCTTACATGACCAGGAAAAGAAAATTAAATTATTATCTTGTTGCTGTCTTCAAGGAGGAAGAGGCAGAAAATCTTCCAAAAATGCTAGCTAACCAAGGGACTTGTGAAAATGAGGAACTGAAAGAAATTATTATGAATAAAAAGATAGCAAGCAAAAAATTAACTGAATTGGAGGTCGATAAATCTGTTGGACTGCCCCCCCACCCCTTAGATGACCTATAACCCATAGTTTTGAAGTGGGTGCCTATAGACATAGATAATCTCTAATGCATCCACATTCAAAATTCTACACATTCTGGAAAGGTTCCTAAAAACTGAAAAGCAACAAATGTAACCCCCTACTTTCTGGAGGAAGAGGGAGAATGGAGAACTATAGACCTATTTGATTGATGTCAGTAGTACAGGAAGTTTAGAATCTGTTACGCAGGAAATGATAACTGGATGTTTGGAAGATAATTATATCATATGGCAGAACCAAAATGGATTTATGAAATGGAAATAATGTTTGGCAAACCTGTAGGAGTTTATGTTTTGAGGATGTTATTTGTAGCTCAAGGAAATCCAGTGGATGTCATGTACTTGGATCGTCAGAAGGGTTTTGATACAGTTCCACATTGGAAGTTAACAAACAAAATTAGAGCACATTGGATTGGGGGCTATCTGATGGTATGGATGGGAAATTGGTCAATAATATTAAACAAAGAAAATGAAAACTTGGATATTCTCTGAGTGGCAGCTGTTATTAGTGGGCCACCATAAGGGACCCCAGCTGTTAACAGTTTATAAGAACTGATATGGATGTGGGAACCAAATGTAATATTACCATATTTACTGATGATATAAAACACACTAGGTCAGAATAAATTTCAAGATAAGGCCAGGTCATTTAAGACCAAGATGGGGAAGAATTTCTTCACCTTGAGGTTTGTGAATCTTTGGGACTCTCTAACCCAGAAGGCTGCAAGATCTCAAGGATTGAGCAGGTTCAAGGGGAACAAATAGGTAAATTTGCAGATACTAATGGCATCAATATGTAGGGGGATAGTGTGGGCAAATAATTTTGCAGTAGATAATCCACCATGATTTGATTGAATGGCCGATCAGGCTTGATGGACTGAATGGTCTATTTCTTTTCCTATGTTACTATGCCTTTGCCTGGATTATCAGCCACAAGAATCCTGAGTTCACTCAGCGCTCACCACCAAAAGTATTTTCTGAGGTTAAAGAGCAACTTTATCATACTGTGTAGCCCATCCTGCTTGGCAAAAAGCAGCCATTGAATCAAGGGCCATCATGCAAGAGGGTCCTCTCCACATTTGCTGTTGTTGCCTTAGAGGAAGGGGAGTTGTGATACCCAAATGCGGCTTATGTGGCTGCAGTGAGGAGGATGGGTGAGGTGTGAAAGGAAATTTGGGAAAGTCAAATATACAAGCTCAGAATTGATTAGGTTGAAATTATTCAATTTTCTGTCTGCTATCTTGAGCATCAGCACATGTGGGTAGAGCTGGATTTTGTTTAGCGGCAGCTTGCATTTTCTTCTCCAGGCACAAATAGAAGTTATCCTCATTTTTGTAAACCTTTGAATTGTAGTCAACCCCCATTATGGTAGATAGCCCTCTACATTGCTGCTCTTTGGAAGAATCTACATTATTCTTATTAATGCTCTTAGAGTACAAATAAAGCCACATTATGTGAAGGGCAATGAATACTGTACTTTTTATCAGACTCAATCTGTACTTCCACATTCAAAATTTCAGGAATGAAACAGTTACAATTGTAAGTCTATGCAAAACTAGCCAAGTATTTTACTGGATGCTCCTGACTATTTTAGTAGTACTGTTAAAGTTTAGAGAAAATTCTATTAGGCACAGGCTGCAATCCAGTTTGGGATATTTTTATGATGGGTTGGAAATCAACAACTATCTCATCACATCTATCATTATTTATCTTTAACCATACCCTTCACAGTCTGCTTTTTAAATTCCACACAGCTCTTCAATTGTACTCTAGTGAGATGCTGCAGTCAACTTTTAAAGATCACATTGTTTAACAGAACATGATTTGTGCTCACGCAATATATTATCTCTATCATAATTAGAAGACTCTGTTTTCAAAATTAAATATGAAAGACTCCAATTACAAGCTTGGGGAAAGAGGAGATGCAATCAAATGAGCTCTCATTCCTGGATGGTTTAGTTGAGAAATTGGCCAGGGGCTTCTCTACTACTGTCTACCATAAACCTACCCTCACTTGGCAATATACACAATGGGATTCCTACAATTCTATGCACTACAAGACTGGCCTTATTACAAACTTATAAATAGGGCTCTAGCAAACTTGGTGCTGAAATAGGCTGCATGAAAGCCATTCTGCAGGCTAATCTTGCCTGATCTGATCATTCCTCACCGTATATCATATGTACTCATATATGTGCCTTAATGCATCATCTTTGGGCCTTGAAAGTTCCCAGGCTACCTCAGTTTACCTCGGAATGATAAGATATCACAAAGGTTTGAGAAACAGATGAAACTAGCTGTTTCATGCGGGTGCTATGCAGAAACAACATAAGTAATGTTTGCCACTAACAGGATGATGCCATCGAGTCAAAAGGACATTCTACTTATAACACAAATGAATAAAGAAGTATATAAATTTCAGTACCATCTTGATGGCAGGGATGTACACTGCACATCCCAAAGACTGATGGATCATATAAAATGGCTTAAATCTTTGGCTGTTCGCAGGTTGAAAGTTACTGATGTCGCAACCAGCTCAAGCTTGCAAACTTCACAACAGTGTCCCACATTATTTGTGATTCTGTGATTGAACAACAGTTTTTAAATAATCCTGTTTTCATAGAATTGCACTGACAACCAATGTAAGATTGTAAGTTGGGCTTGCATTGTGATTGATTTATGTGAATTATGTATGTTCAGACACAGGGCCCTGTTCTTTGCAGATAGAAAGAACATATACATGAATTATGCCTGTTTCCATGCAACAAAATAGATGACAGCAATTTGTTGGTTCATTTATTAGAGTAATGCCTTGACCAAACAGAATCAACTTCTGTTTTTAAACATAGCTGTTAACTGTCAGTCATCATTGTCTGGTAATGATACCTCTACCAATCAGCATTCTCTTTCATTCTGTATAAATGTTGCTTTGTTTCATTTTGGAATTTCTTGCAAATTGTCCTGATGGATGAAAAATGAAAAACTTTGACAAAATGTGCCTTTTTAAGAACACTCAAATTCTGTTTTATCAAACAACTCTTTCTAATATTATTGCTTACGTTATCCCGCCTAATAGATCATTCAAAACCTTTGTCATGTCAGGCGTAAAGAATCTTTCCCCAATGATTGTTAGAGATTTCCTTTACATGAAATATCTCAAACCCTCTAATTTACATTTGTAAAATACATCAGTTGTTACTTTTAATTGGAATAGCTGCTGTTACTAATTTATATCTCATTATTGATTTAGGTTATTAAGCTTATGAATTGCTGCCACTGTTGAGCCTAATCGCGATGCTGTTAGAGTATGACTAATCAGTATTTTAATGAGGACTATTTGGCCCTTAATTACCAATTATTTCATAAATGGTGCCAAATAGCTAAGTTGATTCTCTGAAATAACGATTTAAGCCCACCACCAGCTCGATTCATAACAGTCCTGTTTATAGAAAGTGGACCCTGATTCTGGATGTCTATCCTGGAGTCTTCACCAGTATATTGGGTGGCACACTTTTGCTACAAAATCTGTACCATATACAACACACAACACTTTGTTGTTTATTGTATGTCTGCCTTGGTGACAGCTGTAGGATTCTGGTTTGCACTCAGTAACTTGCTGATTTTATGTGGTTTGAATCACCCCCAGATCTCGGTTCTAGACACTGGACTTACTTAGGAAATGTGAAATGAAGAAGGCAGTAGACAGGTGTTTCAGGGCCAAAGAATCTCTGCATTTATTTAAATACTATGAAAAAATAAGTAAGTATAATTCAAGAAATACAGGCAAATGCAATAGACAGGGAAATTGACACTATCATCTATACATAAGATTATACTATTTTTATGTTTAATACTACTAAGTACACTATTAGCTAGATTAAACACTACTGGAACCTAAAAACGACAGTTCTAATCACAGAAACTTTAATCAGGCTTCCTATCTTTGTGTCCCATGCATTATCACCACCTTCCTTCCCTTCACTGCTAGCTAGTTCAGAAACTTTGGGGTCTCAAGAGTTTCAGCTCACCACTGAGGTAAATGCAAATTTGAAGTACAGCTGGCCATTCCTGCTTTTTGTACCCGAGCCTGGATGAAGACTTTAGACTGCGTAGGCTTTTCAGTTTGGGTTGAGTCTGCTGATGCAGTAGGATGCGTAGTGGATCTGTCAAGTAAGTACTTGGTTTTGCCTTATTTTCTGCTGGTTTTCCAGGCCTGGTTTTCACCTCAGGATGTGTTTGAGGCCTGTTGGTGTTTGTCAGTCGGTGGTTTTCAGAGTTTGTCTTTTCTTGTATCTGCTGGTGGTGCTCAGTTGCCGTTGCTTCCCCTGATTCAGAACAGGCCTGTGTTGGCAGCACTTGGAATTGCTGTTGGGATCCCCCTTCTGGAGACAGCTCTTTGGAATGCTTATGGTGATAGCTCTTTGGAACTTCCTTGGGGCTCTTTGCCTCAGGTGAAAGCAGGGCCTACAATTATACTGATTGTGGGCTCCTTATCTACATGTCAAATCTGTGCCATCCATTTTGTTTCTGGTGTTTCCTCTGAAGTCAATTGGTTTCCTGACAGTTAAAAATATGTGTGCATGGATTTTGATTGAAGTTGAATATCTGGTATCTCTGTGAGTGCCTTAATATTGAATGTTCAGTGTCTTTGTAGGCCCCATACTGTCTGTTCTGGATAGTCCGAGATGTAAAAGCTAGTTCCGGCCTAGAGTGTTAGGTTTAGTTGATTATTCTGTTAGAGTAGAGATGGGTGGAACTGTGGCTCAGTGGTTAGCTCTGCTGCCTCACAGCACCAGGGACCCAGGTTCAATTCCACCCTCAGGTAACTATCCATGTGGAGTTTGCACATTCTCCCCATGTCTTTGTGGTGCTCCAGTTTCCTCCCACAGTCCAAAGATGTGCAGGTTAGGTGGATTGGCTATGCTAAATTGCCCATAGCATTCAGGGATGTGTTGATCAGTTGGGTTATGGGTGGTCTCTGAGGGTCAGTATGGAATTGTTGAGCCAACAGGCCTGTTTCTACACTGTAGGGTTTCTATGATTCTAAATTGGAATTCTAGGTTTAGCAATAGTCCCAAACAGAAATCATTTAGGTTCCATTGTGTGTCTGTTGCAGCCTGAACCCAGGGTTTTGCCTAGTATTTTAGATATTAGAAAAGTCCCAGGTCTTCTCCAGTATTTTAGATGATGGGGATTTTTGCTCAATTCTACGCAGCCTGGTGGTATTATCACTAGTCTATTAATCCAGAGACCCAATTAATGAATCCCGCCATGGCAGAATTTTAATTCAATAAGAATCTGCATTTAAGACACCAGTGATAACCATAAAACTACTGTTGATTGTTGGAAAAACCTATCTGGGTCACTGATCTTGTTTAAGGAAGGAAACTGCAGTTCTTATGTTGCCTGACCTTCATGTGGCACCAGACTTACAGCAATTTAGACCACATTTAGAGTATTGCGAGCAATTTTGAGCTGATACCTCAGGAAGGATATATTGGCCCTTGACCGGGTCCAGAGGAGGTTCACAAGAATGATCCCAGGAATGAAAGGCTAAACATATGAGGAATGTTTATGGATTCTCAGTCTATACTCAATGGAGTTAGCAGGGTGCCGGGGGGGGATCTAATTGAAATTAGAGAATACTGCACAGCCGGGACAAAGTGGATGTTGGGAAGATGTTTCCATTGACAGGAGAGACAAGAAGCTTAGGGCACAGCCTTACAGTAAATGGTAGACCCTTTAGATGGAGATAAGGAGAAACGTCTGCAGCCAGAGAGTAGTGAATCTGTGGAATTCGTTACCACAGAGAGCTGTGGAGGCAAAGTCATTGTGTATATTTAGGACAGAGATAAAGAGGTTCTTGATTGTCAAGGGGATTAAAGGTTGGGGGGGTGGAAATTGGAGAATGGGGTTGAAAAATGTATCAGCCATGATTGAATGATGGAGCAGACTCGATGAGCCGAATGGCATAATTTCTGCTCCTGTGCCTTATGGTCTTATGGTCAATGTGGTTGACTCTTAACTGCCCTCTGGGCAATTAGGAATGAGCAATAAATGCTGGCCTAGCCAGTGATGCCCACATCCCATGAATGAATAATAGTAAAAACTATGGCTGCAACAAATTTCTAGACCGTAATAAATGTGTTTTAACAATAAATAGAATTTTGTACGAATGATATTGAAGAGGATTTTCAAATAAGTAATACGTTTGTTTATTTTTCAGTGAGTCCTGACTGATCCCTTCACCTGTGAATGAGATTGCAAACTCAGTGCAAATTATTGGAATAGATTTTCCTGTTTCCTGATAAGTATAACAATCTTATGTAAAATGCAAACGGCTTGTCTTACCCTCATTTCTCCTTGTACACTCTTAGATTAATGGGAATTCATACTGTTGATAGGAACATTGGTGTAATCAAAATATTGATATCAAAATATCAGGGAAAGACCACTAATATGGAATTTCTCTCTGCCTATTTTCAAAGTCCTACAGGAGATTCATGGAGAAAATACGTGGCAATCAAATGCTTTCTTTGAACCCATCTGAGTAGACAGGCTCAGGCCAAGGGAAGATAAAGCAGACATGGAAGAAAATAAATTCAAAGGAGAGTAAGGCAGAGGGATTCTCATGAGGGAACAGGACAATGAAACAGATGAGAAATTTGAAAAAAGAACAGCAAGATAAATTATAACTCTTTCGTATCAAAGTCTCGAACAAAATAACTTAAGTATTATGGAAGAAAGAAGGAACAATTTGCTTACCTGTTTGTGTCATACCGCTATAGGGAATGATCAAGTGGTAAGCAAAAACCTCCACATAGGCAGATAGACACTGGAGCAGGTTTGAGGAAGATTGTTTGTCAGTGAATACAAGAGTGTCAGAGCTGCAGTGGTTTTGAGAGAGGGAGTGGTAATGCAATGATGGTGATGTCAATGATCACAAAGTGTGAGGAAGAGATTGGTAATTTGATTATCACAGGGGTCCTTTTGAACCCTTTACTTGAAATCAGCCTCTGTCAGCACCCTGAAAATGACTTCACAGCCTTGTTGAATAGAGAGGAAAAGCAAGTTGACTTCAAACTTGATAAACGAATCAAGTATTATAAATGTTAGCAGGAGGAAGAAAATGCATGTTTTTCATTTTAGGATTGCTGTACTTATTTTATGCAGGAAGTGCACCTTGTATTGTGTTGTGTATTTGGTTAATTCCCCTGATACAGATTGTAGGAGGAATTTGATGAGTTATGCTTGCACCCTTGCCCAGTGGACTGGATTTGGTGGGTGGATGTTGTCGGCAGCTGGGGACGTGGGTGTATCTGCCAGTCCTGCCCAGCCTTACCTCCAAGAGAAAGCTGCTGGACAAACGGATGGCTCTTTGCTCCTCATGCCAACATTAGAACTGGTGGTCATTGCTGGACCTGCAATCCAATCTTATAGAAATTCTCATTGCTGGAGCTGAATGACAGGTAAGCAGAAGGAGAATGAGAGAACTGAATTGGGTTGGACTCAACAGCTTGGCTCAAGTTTTGGGGCAGTTGGGGGTGTTGGGGAGAGAGTGAGGGGGTTGGTTTGGGGAGGTGCAGATGGTGTGGAAGGAGGTGTTTGGAATAAACAGGACAAGGACAGAGGAGAAAGGTAGGATGTTTAGACCTTGAAAGACCTTCAAACAAAACAGAGCCCTATGAGAAGGCACTCCAGGCAAGTGTCAGAAAAGCAGCCATGGCATTTCAGAGTCTTCCTACACCCCTCCAAGCTACAAAAACCAATTTGCCTGGGAGAGTAAAGTATTGTCCTGTATATACTGGAAACATGCCAAACTCGCAATGGTTGACAAATACCTACAGTCAGATTCTCAAGTTTAGCAGAAACAATCTTATCAAAGTTATCAACAACTTCAACAATACCTCCTAATAGGTATTAAGGCAGAAGAGATAGCTGTCTTCCATCAATATCTTAGGCTTATTATTTCCTGTAATATGTTCCCTGCCCAATTGTTGTTTCTGCCTCTTTCTACATTATTTTTTTATTCAGGATATCCATATGTTTATGGCTGATGATGGAGCCCCTATAAACATATTCCATTGACATGTTGAAGGATGTGTTTACATTTAGAGTAAAAACAAAATCAGTGCCTCAGGATTGTTGAATCTGAACAAACAGAACCCTCAGAACAAGAAATAGGAAGGAAACGTGAAAACAAAGTGAAAGAGAGTGTACAATATGCTGCAAAGGCAACAATACTAAATAGAAGAAAAAGACAGGGAGTGGATTGCCAATGAGAAACTAGCAACTGTGAGAGAATGACGAAAGAAATGAAATTCACCTGAGTGTGATGAAATTGAAATGTAATTGAAGAGTGTGTGTACACAAGTGAAAAAGAAATGGTCTAATGCAATGTGATGTAATCTTGAAGCTGAAAGGAAATCGCAAACTTAAAGAGTTCTGCACTTAAAGAGTTCTGTTATAGAAGTCTTTAACAGACAAAAGGAATAACGTGGATGCATTAAAGATAAATACGTCAAAATATTTTTAAAGGGATGCAGTAACAAAAGGATGGACAAAATATGTAAGCAATAATACATGATGATCCAACTTGAAAAATCCAAATCATGAAATAGAGGCAAATAATGAATGAAACATTACAATATTAGGGTAAAGATTGCTTTGAAATTGATAAGAACAGAAAAGCTCCAGGCTTAAATGAAATTACAAAAGAACATCAAAAAGCCCTTGGAGAAACAGAACTGGAAGTGGTGACTGAAATTTGTGACAAATATATAACAAAGAATACATTTTAACTGATTTGAGACATTTAACATTTATGTTATTGAACCTAACGTACTGGAATGCAATCATTTTAGAACTATGAGCATAGAAATCATCTCATTACAGTGATCTAAACGTTATAATAGAAACAAAGAATAACATATTTGAAATTGATTGTCAGTGTAGCTGAGCTTTTCACACACTCGGGATTGTTCAACATGTCTTGACCAATTGCAGAATTCACATCTAAAAATTAATGTTTTGTTTTGGGTTTTGCAAGTGTTGGCTGATTAGTCCAGTCAGTACATGCCTGTTGGGAACAAGCAAAATAACATGTTTTACAATTATTTCACCAGACCTCCGGTCTGACCTACAGCTACCAAGCAGAAAGGAATCTCGTGCAAAGCCACTCCCAATGAGCAAAGAACAGGCTGCAGGGCGGGAGAGATGCTTGGTGTTGGGGTGAAGTGGAATTAAATCTCTCACAACCAGGAGAATCTCACAATTTCACCTGGATTGTGTGGTCAGTTTTGTGGTTAGAGCCTAATTCAGACAGATTTGATATTTGAACCAGTGTTACAGGTCACAGAAAGCATAATTGTACACAGTTCTGGGCATAGCACACAGTTATATTTCACCAACCTTTTCATCTAATTCAACTAATTCTGGCCAGAATATGCTGTAATTACTATTGTAAGCAAAGTACGCAAGCCTTTAATTTTTGCTTGTTGACCGAGAAGTATGACCACTGTTACCGGCATCTTCAGCAGGTCTATTTTGTTGGGTGGGTAGTTCTGTTGTTTCCAATCCAAAATTCCAACTTGCTGAAGCAGAAGAAGGAAGTCTATTGCAGCATGGCATGAAAGGTCTTTGTCATAGAAATCCAAGTATCAATGGGAGATAATCCAACTGAGTATGCCAATTGCGCAACTTAGGAATTTGCTAAAGATATCCCTCAAGTTGCCACATAGTCCAAAGTGCATTGTAGTGTCAACAGTTGTTCATCCATGATGGCATAGGCATTGATGCCTCTTTTAGTTTAATATGGGCTGAATTTTTCCAGCCCTTAAACAACATATAAAATCATGAGGGGCATAGATAGGGTTAAGGGTAGGTATCTTTTCCCTAGGATGGGGGATTTCAAGACTAGGGGGCACATTTTTAAGGTGAGAGGAGAGAGATTTAATAAAGACAAGAGGGGCAAATTACTCATCACAGGAGAGCTACTCGCCACAGTATTCTGAGCCTCTGAGTCGCTCTTGTAGCCACTGTGTTTATGTGGCAAGCCCAGGTGAGTTTCTGGTCAATGATAATCCCTAGGATGTTGATAGTGGGTCATTTAGTGATCATAATGCCATTGAATGTCAAGGGGTGGTGGTTGGATTGCCTTTTATTGTGAGATTTAGAGGCAGCATGCTAAGATGCAGAATGGATAATAATTGTGAAGAGGGGGCCACTTTACATATAAGGATCAGAGGTGAAATAGCATAGGAGGGCATGGGATACTGCAGAAGTCAGTTGTCATTGATGGTCACTAGTACCCTGGGTGGAGGACAGTGAATAACTACATTTGGCAAAACTAAGGTGTATGCCCAGAGATCAATGAGGTAAAGTGCGTGATGAGCAGTTAAATAAAGAGTTAGGTGGAAATGTGAGGAAATCAAAGCTGATGGGTTTAACAAGGAGGGCTAGACAAAAAGGGACCTAAAGGTGAGGAGATCAACTAGATTTAGAGGTTTGGACTGCAACCCACTTTGTGAAGAGCTATCTGTGTTACCTTCCATTCTCATCCAAATCGAAACAAAAAATGGACATAATGAGGTGAACAGCAAAGAATTGCATGAGCACTAGCTAGAGGTCATTAAGAGAAACCTTGCATGATACTCGCTGAAAATGACAATTAGTTGATTTTTGGTAAAATTCAAACCTATATGTTAGTCTGCAAAAAAGTTAACACAGTCTTCTTCAATCAGATATCTGAAGTTTATTTATAACACTAAGGCTGTGGTATCACGGAATTGAATACTGACTGAGTTCTACACTTATTGATAATAGTACACATTACACACAGAAGATTGTTGATAGGCTTCACTGTCTCTGTTACACAGAATAACACAGGCCACATTGCCATGCAACTATCTTAAAGGCACAGGTCTGTCTGCCCTGGAATCTATGTCACAAAACAATAGGTAATGTACCCCTTCACATTTAGCAATGTCTTTGCCCAGCAGAGCCCTTGGTTGACTCCTGTGAATAAATCTGCTCCCTTTATAAAGAGCACCTCTAAGGCTGAAATCCTTGGATATGGTTGGTTGGAAAATCTCCAGAATCTGTCAGCAGTGAGGTTCTTGTTTCTCCTCTTGCAACACCACTTGCTGTCCTTCACCTATACCCTATGACTCTATCAATGCTCATCCCTCAATGGGCAAATTTATAGAATGATCACAAGTTTTTTAGAGTTTTTTTTTAACCTTTGGGTTTAGATTTAAACATCTGGCCATACTTGTGAAGCCATATCTTCAAGTACATGTCTTTGCCATACATTTGAAGTCAGGCCTTAATTATATTTGCAAGTAAATCTTGTAATTTAGGTTATCTGGGACAGAATGTATTATCATCAAGGCATTGTCCTTTGGAGATATAGTGAGTCATCTTTTCCTGCAGTACGGTATTCTAAAATATAGTTTGTTTCATTCTGCAAATTTGGAATTTGCACACAACACTGAATTTGCAGCGCCTTATTATATTTCAATCAAGCAGATAGAAAAGCAACATTATATGCAGCACAAGGCAGAACTGCATCACCCTCACAAAATACATAGATCTCCTGTCATTTTCATTTGGATATCGAGCCACTAAAATCCATCTGCCGTCCATATCAACAAGACTGCGTGAAAATGTGTGACAAATGAAATTATACAGAAAGAAGAAGATATGTCATTGCTACAATGATGTCTGGCTTATAGAATGTCATGCAAGTGAGAGAGATAAGACAGAGAATAATCTTTGCCAGTGCTGCCCAAATGTTTCCCTGCAATGATCTCATTTCAAGTCCTAAAAGTCGTTGCGATCCTTGGTGACCTTAAAGTTACAGATCAAAATGCCGCTTAGGATTCCAATCTCCACTTTAGGATGCTCTGAACTGTGCCTCTGTAATCAGAAGTTCAAGAAAATCTTCTGATGACTGATATTGGAATAAGATGCATCAATTTTTGCTTGGCTGGAAAAAAGAAACAGTAGTACATAGTTGGAAGAGCTCGACTGAAAAATTAAAACTTGAAATTTAATTAGATATAATTAAATTTCAGAGAATTAGAAAGAGTTCAATTCTAGACACCGAATTAAAAGTGCAATGAAATTCACAAAATTCTTTGGGCTGCAATGGATCATTCATTAGTGAAATCTTGGAGGAAATCTTTTACTGTTTAGTAGTCCAAAATATCAGGAAAATACATCACTTTAATTAAATGGTGAACAGACAGTAGTCTGGCACAGAAGAAGTCCTGCATTATTTCCAGTTTTATATTCTTTTTGGCCTTTATAGAGAGGTACACCAACAAAGGCATTACAGCAAGGTATTTTAGGTCCACTGCAGGTTCTTGCTGTAAATGGCATATCTGTGGTAGGTAGTACTTTGATGCATTATTAATTTCCTGAAAGACATAAAAGGAACTGAAGGAAGTGATTTGCAAGCAAGTCAAAATGTTACATCATTATGCAGTTAATATGATGTTGAAAATCAAGTTCCTTTGTGACCAATTTAGAGACTAAGTTAGAATTTTCGAGTCTGCTTTGTATCTTCAGTAGAGATGGGTTCAACAAATATAATGATGATCAATTTCTTGAATGGCCACTTGATCATTTTACTAATTAAGATGTAGAATTATGCAAAGTCGATTCAACTATATTGCCAATTAAGAAAATAGATTTTTGTGCCTATTATATGAAGAAATTCAAAGCTAACCTGCATAATCAAGAAGCGAGTAATTATTTTAAAAAGTCACCTCTATGTACTTGCTTTCTATTTCTGCTATGATTTCCCAGAGCATTAACATTTCAGAATGAAAGATCAGAAATAGAGACAGAATGCTCTCAAAGATATTGAATTTGGAATTAATGCTGATGATTAGCTTTCAGTTGCTTTTCAGCATCTTTATCCTGCACTCAGAATTGATCTCTGCCTCATTTTCACAAGAAATATTTCATCCATGAATCTGAGATTGAAAAGATATTACTAACTGTGAATTTTTGGTTTTTTTGAGAATGTGTTTCCTACAGGGATGCACAGATATACAGAAATCGGTTTCTGAGGCATTTCACTGAATCTGACAGTCTTCCCTTTCACGTAAGATTACATGATCCCTGCTAGGAGATAGAGAAGGAGGCATGTTATTCTAGCACTAGGTAGAGATACTTCCTAACATGAAAGTCTGAGTGGTTACCTGGCAGGTCCAGCTTGCTGCTTCCTTCTCAGGATCTTCATTTTGGCTAGCATTCCCCAACAGCTCACAGCACTCTGTATGAGTATCTCCAATAAACTTGGAAAATAGTCCTCCACTTCAATACTGCATTTTGAAGCACACCAACACCTTTTAATGTATTGCAGCTGCCAGGCTACTTTGCTTGCAGATACAGGCACCTCTCTCCTCTTTTGCAGCAGGTTGCAAATCAGAGCTCTTTGCTTGCTGTCTTAGCGCTTACTCACTTTGCTTGATTGCTCACTGCCTTTTTTGCCTTTTTGTATCTTACCGCGTCGTTCAGAGCATAAAGGCTCATAGTGCTTCCACCTTGCATGACTTTTGAGCAGAATCAAAGCAAGACGAATTGTCATGGTGGTCAGCAATGATCAGTCAAGGAGGTGGTCATGCAACTGCACAGTACCATGCCACATTAATATCACACCTACAGGATGCCCCAGCATCTTATGTGTGGCAAAAGCACAGCATGTGCTTCCACCAAATGGTTATGCCTCAGATCCAAAAGAAGTAGTCCATGTTTCAAGTATATGGAGACTGATTTCAGTCCAGGGGGATCCTGCCAAAATCAGTCAAGAGAAGTGTTCAATCTCTACCAAGGGGTTTGGATACAGTCAGTCAGCTGCTTGGGGTGGTCCATCACAACCAGTCTGGGGATGAGTGGTAAATCAGAAAGAGGTGCACAGAGACCAGTCATCAGCTGGACTGGTTCATCGGGGAATTGAGGTTCAGACACTTAGATAAGTCTAGAGGAGGCCTTGCAGTATACTCCAGGCAGAATGTGCCCCATAAACCTTGCAAGCTGTGCTTTGCACAGCTGGAGAAGGCAAAAAGGAGATGTGTTGGAAGGTGAGGAGCTGCATAAACAGCAGTTGTCTTCCAAGGAGGAAGGTGAAGAGATGGTGCATGAGGAGCATCAGCTTTGCCATGATAGAATAGTAAAGCATCATGTACACGAAGCCAGGCAGGACTTAATTAATAGCTACTTAAAATAGATCAGAGTCAAGTGAATCATCATTCATTGACAATAAATATGTTGTTTAAAAGGCAAGCAGGTCCTGCTTATTCCCAAAGCAAATGCAACAGTTTTGGTTTGCTTTTCCTTTGTTTTTCCTGTATTTCAGAACAAGCTAACCTGTTCTGTTGTTTGAAGGCTTTCCAACATAGGATGCTCCCACATTGAACAAAAATGAGATGTTGTCCTATTATGGGCAGTAAGGGAAGAGTAGCACTCTTTGATAGAGAACTCTAACAGTGTCTCGCATAAAGATAGATAGCCTCTGTAGCTTGATTCTTCTAGCTGCAGTTACAACCACAATCTATCAGAAAGATGATGTATAATAATAGTAGTAATAGATTTGTGAATGTAAGCTTCTATTTCCAATTTGCCCTCAGAAGCTTTTTATTATTTTAATTTCCCTCCCTGCTGCCTGCTGTGAAAGGCTAATCATGGCTGGAAGTGCTTGACCTGATGCACAGCTGGGATTTAAATATAGCACCAGGAAATTACAGAAGGTCCCAGCTTTGGTGCTTCCTCCACTGGTGACCGCAAGATAGTGTGACAGCAGCACTACAGAGGCATAGTGCAGGCAGAATGTGGTGAGCAGAGAAGAATTGTGCGAGATGTCTCTCCAGCTCACAGAAATAAAGCCCTCCATGAAACTCCACAGAATTGGCAATTCCGTTGATTTTTAATAAAATTCACCACTCTCCCTCGCAACAGATTTGATCTGAATCACTGAAGAGGCTTGAATCCATTCCCAGCGTATTTTACCAATTATGATTCTTTCATATTCAACATGAAGATCAGTGAAGTATTTATGGGAACTCATGTTTTCATGTGGTCAAAATGTTTTTTTCAAACTAAAATAAAACAAAGAACTGCGGATGCTGGAGTTCTGAAGAAGGGTCAGTGTGCTTGAAACGTTAATGCAATTTTCTCTTGACAAATACTGCCAAACCTGTTCAGTTTCTCCAGCAGTTTCTGCTTTTGCTTTTCATTCTTCTTCATTGACCTCTTTATTAATCCAGTAAATAAGGTAAATAAGGTGTTCAAAAGCATTTCTGTTCATATATATGCATTTACCCTCATCCAGATTCATTCAGATCACCTTTTTTAAATTATAGTATATCAGGTCAATTCCATTCAAAGGCAATGGTACACAACTCAACACCAATTTACAATATTTTTTGTGTCTTTTTTTAACTCTTTTGATCTGTAGTTGTTGGTCATCCACAACCCGAGCTATAAATCTTCACATGAAATTTTTGTTCTGTTGCTACGTTTCCCTTTAAAGAGAATATTCATCACCAGATTTATATATGAATGAGCAGAGTGCCAAAATCAGGGGTACAATTGATTGAATTGCTGGGAATGCATAAAACAATAATATTGTTAACCAATGTGACTGGGGATTCTGGAGATTTGAAATTAAAAAAAGATGAAATGGTGGAGAAACTCAGCATATCTGACTAGATCTATAGAGAGACAAAAATCAGAGTTAACATTTCAAGTCCATTAACTCTGTTCTCCCCTCCACAGATGCTGCCAGACCTGCCAAATTCATTTTCTTAAGGCTAGCTGTGATATGGGCACATGAGAAATTAACTTCTGTTCAAAAAATTCATCCAAAATATCTAGTTGAACAGTACATTGATTCTTTTTACAAAGAATGTGCTCACCATTGAGACCTGTTGGGTTAACATTTCTAATGGGAATTTCAATATTGAAGTGTTCACACTTAACTTCATACAAAACTGTAATTAAATGGGAAAAAAAATGCTTTCATGTAACATGGTTTATCAGCACAGGACATCCTAAACCACTGAAGTATTTTGAAGTGTATTTGATGTGTAATCACTGTGGTACAGTAGGAAACACTGTAATCAATATACAGAAAAAAAATCCCACAACTATCAACAGTGTGTTAATGATAAGACTGAAAAACAAAGAACAATACAGCACAGGAAAAGGCCCTTCAGCCTTCTAAGTCTGCGTCGACACATTTTGCCCTTCCATTCTAAAACTATCTTCACTTACAGGATCTGTATTCCACTATTCCCTTCAAATTCCTGTATTTGTCCAGGTGCTTCCTGAATGCTGCTATTGTGCCTGCTTCCACCACCTCCTCTGGCAGTGCATTCCAGGTACTCACCACACTTTGCGTGAAAATCTTGCCTCACACATCTCTTTTAAACTTCCCCCCTTGCACCTTGAACCTGTGTCCCCTAGTAATTGACCCCTCCATCTTGGGAAAAAAGCCTCATACTTTCCACTCTATCCATGCCATTCACAATCTTATAAACTGCTATTAGATCACTCCTCAACCTCCTGCGTTCTAGTGAAAACAAACTCAGTCTATCCAACCTTTGTTCATAGCTAAAATCCCCTATACCAGGCAATATCCTGGTAAAACTCTTCTGTATCCTCTCCAAAGCACCCACATCCTTCTGGTAGTGTCGCAACCGGAACTGTATGCAATAATCTGTCTTATGATATGGATTGAAGAGTAAAAATTGGCCAGGACTCTTTGGTTAACTATATTGCACTTCTTCAACAAAGTGCCAATGGGTCATATCTATCCACTTGAGAGAGAAGATGGAAGCTTTATTTTACAACTTATCCAAAACACAGCAGCCCAAATTATCTCCAAAAGTTTTTGACATTTCTTCCCCTACTGCCTGATGGCATGGTAAGGACATGTTCCTCCCTGTGGAGAGATGTTCAACACCTTTGTGGTAATCAGCAGTGTAAAGCCAGAATGCTTCATAGCTTCCCACTCTTCAATCTCTTTTTTTCTGCAAAATCTAAGTATGGCAGGCATCATCAGTAGGTTATGTTCAAGAAAGTTCTCTAATCTCTTGAGATTGGAAGCCACCCCCATAGCCACAGAGGTAGTTATTAGGGAACTTCTGTATGCAAATGATTATATCCTAGCTGCCCACAATAGGGAGGATGTCCTATGACTAACAAATTCTTGAGTGCTGCCAAAATCATTGATTCCAAATCAGTGCCTCTGAGACTGAGATTATATATCAGAGCTCTGGAACATTTCTATGAAAGATGCCTGAGGTGCATCAATTCGATGGCAAGACAAAATCAGAAGCAGATTAAATAATTCCATCATGCTGGGCTCAATAACACAGAGAGCACACTTCAGAAAATTCAAGTTAGATTGGTAGGTCACTTCTTCCACATGGATATCCCCAAGCAGGTCTTCTGTGGACAATTCTCTCAGGGCTAGTGACATCAAGACAGTCAGTATAAATGATACAAGGACATCCAAAAAGAAAGGGCCCCGAAAACTTTTGCAATACAGACCACCTCTGTTTGGAAAACATTGATCCAGATGGAAGTTAGCTCTGAAATTTGGTTCAGCAAGTTCTGGACCATAATAGATCAAACTCGCAGCATCCAACATGCCCTCAGAACAATGAGAGATGGTGGAGCAGCTGACAATCCTCCACCCATCAACAACATGAATTGGCAGCTCTATGGATGCCAATGCTGATCTCACATCAGGCTCTGCAGTCCAGAAAGGATTCAGGATGAAGTCATTTGGACACACTTGAATGAAATGAATATACCACCCTAACATAAACCCTGAGAACTACACAAGACTTGACATTTATGTTGAAGTTCCATGTAGGTCAATGAATTCATAACCTCTGTCAACTGAGCAATAGCTGCCATTATAATGATTCTTTTCCCTTCATAGAATTTGAGGACCATTGGCAAAGCGGCTTTTGTCATCCATCTCTAATTGTCCTTGAACTAAGTGGCTTTCCTTGCCACTTTACAGGGCGCTAAAGAGTCAATCACATATATTCTGATTTTGAAGTACTCATAGCAGAAGCAAATTTTCTTCCCTTAGGGGCATTAGTAAACCAGCAATCCACTGTATTTTTACAAATCCAGCTTAATTAACAATTGAATTCAAATCCAAGCAGCTGCAGTTATGGGATATAAACCCGTGCCTCTAAAGCATTTAGCCTGGGCTGCTGGATTACAAGTTGAGTAACATTCTACACCAACATCTCCCCAGAACTAATGCCAGTGATATCGCTAGGTGGCACTGTGTTACCTACTGCTCCCCCACCAATCACTTAATACATTCTCCAAAAGTAATGTCATTTTATTCTCAGCAACTGAAATTTCAAATGTATAAAATAAATTTTCAAAGATTCACAGGCATACTTATCAAAATAAAATAACAATAAAGTAATTCAATTCAATTCAATTCAATAAATATGGTTCATTGTGACCATTGGATTGTCCTTATATGTTTTAATGCATACATCTGGCTCAAAACTTCAAGCTACCTCATAAGTTTGCACTATGACCAGATATTTTTGCCTTGAAATTGTGCAAACATATCTCTGCAGTCCTTGCGTTCTACACATGTGCAGTTTGCAGATTTTTCCAGAACACAGTCAGATATCAGTAAGAGTTGAAAGATAGCTTTCACTCTGTAAAACATTAAGAGACCATTTGTTTGTCTTTAAGAATTATTGAGACTAAATTTTCAAATTTATTTCAGACATTTGCACTTTTTCATTTTAGATTCCACAGACAGCAGAAATACCAATGAGAGACAGCAGATGTGAACAACTATTGCAGCTTCCTTGTTAGATGGTAAGAAAGCAAAGGTTTCTTCAAAGAGAATGCTCTGTTTTAGTCAATCATTTTTAGATGTGTTGCTTTCCTGTAAACAGAAAATCTTTCTCTTCTGTAGTGTTTTTGGGAAAGAAACTGCATAAAAGTTCAAAAATCATGAAAATTCTGAGCTTTTTATGAAGTAACACATCCTAGTTTCAACGAGTTTGCTATATATGTATACTTGAAGTTTGTACATATCAGTAAACCCACTCATAGTGCTTCACATGTTCCATATGCCAAGAATGCTGAGAAAGGGTGTGCCTTCCCAGAACATGGTTGTCCAGTCATTCATTTTAAGAGCCTGAAAATTTGAATTGATATGTTTTAAAGCAGGAACGTATAAATGTGATATAGGTTATAATGACTCTTGACTCTATCCCTCAATGTTCTAAGATGCTTCTTTTTGTACTTCGCGACTAGGAGTCTTCCAATTAAAGGACCTATCTCAGCACTCACATTCTTCTTTCATGATATAGAAATATTCTGAGATGAAATTCCCAGAGCTCCTAAATTTCCAAACTGTTTGATGCTCCTGCATCTAATAACCTTGTTAGAAGGTGTAGAGCTAGATGAACGCCGCAGGCCAAGCAGCATCATAGGAGCAGGAAGGTTGACGTTTCGGGCCTAGACCCTTCATCTGCAAAGCAATAACTGTTACCATCTAAAAAGACAAGGGCAGCAGATAAATGGAAACAACATTACCTGCAAGTTCCTCTCCAAGCCACTCACGATCCTGACTTGGAAATATTTACTGTTTCTTCAGTGTAGCTGGGTCAAACTCCAAAAAACTCACTTCCTGGGTGTATCTACAACAAATATCTTGCCGGATAGATCTTGTGAAACTGTTGTAATTCCATAAAACTGGAGAAAGGCATTGTCTTTCGATTTTAGAACGGTTTGCCTGTTTCAAGGGCCTTCGAACCAAATGCAATAGGCTTACCAATCTTTAATAGACAGTCTTCAATTCTTTGAAGAGATAATGAGCAAGTTAGACAAAGGAGAGTCAGAGGACATGAACTATTTTTGATTTCCAGAAGGCCTTTGACAGGGCCGCAGAAGAGACTACTAAATAAGATAAGAGCCTCCAGTGTTAGGGACAAGGTGCAGGTGTGAATAGAAGGTTAGCTGACTGGAAGAAGGCAGAGATTGGGGAGAACACATCTGTTTCAGGATGGCAGCCAGTGACTAGTGGAGTTCCATAGGGGTCAGTGTTGAGACTACGACTATTCATGTTATACACTAACGATCTGGATGAAGGAACTGAGGGCATTACTACTAAGTTTGCAGATGAGACAAAGATAGGTAGAAGGACAAGCAGTTTTGAAGAGGTGGGGAGGCTGTAGAAGAACTTACATGGGATAGGAGAGTGAGCAAAGAAGTGGAAGATGGAACACAATGTAGGAAAGTGTGAGGTTATGCACTTTGGTAGGAAGAATAGAGGCATAGTCTATTTCTAAAAGAAAGGGAAAGAAAGGAAGCACAATGGGACTTGGGAGTCCTCATTCAGGATTGTCTTAAGGTTAACATGCACATTCAGTTGGTAGTTAGAAAAGCAAATACAATGGTAGCATTTCTTTTGAGAGGGCTAGAATACAAGAGCAGCAATCTACTGCTGAGGCTCTAGAAGGTTATAGTCAGTCTGCATTTGGAATATTTTGAGCAGTTGTGGGTCCCTTTTTATGGAAAGAAAGATGTTTTGACTTTGGAAGGGGTCAAGAGGAGGTTTACAAGAATGAACCCAGGGAAGAAGGGCTTGTCATGTGAGGAGTTGTTGAGGACTCTGGGTCTATGCTTGATAGAGTTTAGAAGAATGAGGGAAAATCTCACTGAAACTTACAGGATCTTCAGAGGCCTGGATAGAGTTATGTGTTGAGAAGTTGTTTGCATTAGTAGGAAAAGCTAGGACCTGAGGGCACAGCCTCAGAGTGAAGAGACAATCCTTTAGAACTGAGATAAGGAGGAATTTCTTCAGCCAGAGAGTGGTTAATCTGTGGAATTATTTGGCACAGAAGGTTGTAGAGGTCAAATCATTGAGTGTATTTAAGATAGAGTTAGATAGGTTCTTCATTAGTAAGACGATCAAGTGTTACAGGGAGATGACAGGAGATTGGGGTTGAGAAACATATATGCCATGATCGAATGGCTGAGCAGACTCAATGGGCCAATTGGCCTAATTCTGCTCCTGTATCTTATGGTATTATGCTGGTATGGTAGGATGATAAAGAATTTTGAGAGATTGACAAATATGCAAGCAAACTTCCTGCCACACATGTATTTTGTGGAGAAGATCTTGAAAAGCAGATTCACAAAATTTAGAATATATGGGGCTTAAAATTTAAAGAACCTGAGACAACTTCAGAACTCATTTGTCTAGTGGTGTTAGTAGGATCTTCGGCTGTTTTAGGATCAGATCTAATACTGATTGGTGAGTCAATTGAATTGAAATAAAATTATCTGGTTAATATTGATTTGATATGGTTTGAACATAAGATCATGTTTCCTTGCCTCTGCTGTGAATCAATGGAGACTTATATCATGCTCTTTTTTCTTCTTTCCAAGAACTACAATGCTTTTTGAGATACAGTGTCAGCCTGATGGATTCCTGATGGTATGATTCATATGTTGTTGAAATATGTTCTTGCTGAACGGATAATTCAAAAGTTAATCTGAGGAAGCAATATCTGCCAAAAGTTGTTCTAAAATGTGACTCAGGCAAAAGATGTATCAACTATTATCCATTTTTGGCATTGAACTTGGAAAAATGTGTGGCAACTTGAAAGCTTGCAATTAAGCTCTTTCAAGGCAGGAATGTTGTGGGGCATCTCTTTGGTGCAATATTTAGATACATCAATTATTAATATTGATATATAGTACTGGCTTTTTTTTTCATAACTCACATAATGGAATTGCACCAATCAGTACGCTGTTTGTCTAACCAGATTTTGTTTTAAACCATGGAATCTAATTCCACCCTGAGCTTTTCAAGAATGTGAATGCTGTACGTGATAGAAGGTAGGTGATTTAAATATATTTTAGTTTCTTTTAGTCAAACCATCTTTGACTTCAGATTTTTGAATTTTGAACTGGTGACATATAGGACTTTCTATGCATCTGAAGGGGTCTAATTATCAACATAGGAGCATAAATGTAGTCATTGTGATTTCTTTTAAGACAATTTGAGAGAGATAATTTCCAGTAACTAATTTATTTTATTCATATTGGGATAATTTGTAAGCCAAAATACAAAGTAGCACATTAAGTTTTCGAATTGAAGATTGTGCACTTGTTTTTTTTTTAAGTTTGGGGAAGACATCCAAAGCCTCAAGAGAAAGCCTTCAGTTCTACTTTGACTTTCAGTGGTTTTGAAATGTTCTTTGCTGAAAATGGATGTGTAAAGCAGTTGCTCCTGAGAAAAAAGAGAAGATAGTTTAGATTTGTTTTTTAAAAATTACCTCAAGAGTAAGGAGTTTAGAGATAGTTCCACCCCAGAAATGTTTGACTAAACTCTGAAGGGGTTATTTGAAACTGACAAAGTTTAAGCTCAGGTATATGAAGACTCCAGAAAGATCCAATCAGACGCTTTAGACTAGAGTTGAAGCCACTGTTATATTCAGCCTGTGGAGGTTATAGACAAAGAGATTCTCACTGGCGGGTGTGCTATATAAGGTCATTTTGGGAGCTGTAAATGAGTGTCTGTAATGGGAATGTATTTTTACTGTCTGTTCCAAAATATTTTATTTGTGTGTAATATGCATAGGCTTTACTTATTCTATTCTACTTTTAAATTCTCTGTGTAATGGAATCAGTGAAATGTCTTCTGTCAATCAGCTATTGCATGTAATGTACACTTCATCAGGAAGCACATATGTGTAAGTCTGTGATATTCTAACCATGGAAACAATTAATATTGCTAATGAACTTAAAAGACATCTGATCCAACAGGAACTTAGTCTTCGTGACATATGTTACATGGCTAACATACAGAAAACCATTAACTGCATCAACAGTGCACTGGGCTGACAGGGAGAAAGTGAAAGGGCAGTTCAGCTTGACAGGCTATACATTGGAAAGCAATAACTATTAGACAGAGATTTCCCAGTCACTTTTCTCTGTATTCTAAATTGCTGTCATTTTTTTCATTCTAAGCTTCACAGGAAGATGTTACATGGACTGGCTGAGTGACTTTACAATAGGTTGGCCTTGGTACCAGATAAGTAAAGCACTGCCACTGCAAACGTGATAAACTGAATGCTAACTCATAACTCTAACTTACAACATATCAGTTATAGGATGGTTCAGAAGCCAGTTTGTAATGGATGGTTCGGATTGTACTTCTTTCAGTTGTATCCCAATTCTATTATTCTTGGCATCATTATTTTATGGGCTGTACTGAATTTGAGATTCAGAAAAAATATATAATCAATGAATAATTCAAGAACCACAACTGGAATCAGATTGAGCTGCACTCAACAGAGATCAGGAAATGGCATGACGAGCTCAAAGTGAAGGCTGAAAGGTAAATAAAAATAAATATTTGCTAAGTTACCAAAGTGACAAATAAGAAATTGCGACAGGAGATGTTTCTTGTCACTTTTTTTTAATCTCCGCTTTGATTCCCATTTGTGGCCTCTGATTTCAGGACTTTTTTCAATCTATTTATGCGTAGTGTTGCATGTTTAACCAGAAGGAAAGTGAAACTGCTTTCAAAAACTATGAAAAGTCAGAATAATTGCGTCGCAAACTTCTGATGCCTCAGGAAGTCTGACATGGGATCGAGCTAGCCTATCTGCAATGTTATTACTACTGCAGGCTGACTCCAATTATAACAAATGACTAACTATCCTCAAACATCCAAACCAAGTGGCACATACAGCTGGACACCAAAAATCTTTTTTTTTAATTCAGCGACGTAGCTACTTTAGAAAGTAGCAAGAAATTGAAATGTGTTATAATTATGGTTGTAGAAGCAGAAACTAAATTTATTTAAATCATTTCAAGTTTGAATGGAATGTGCTCTGCTAATATTGTAGAATGGGGACTCGTTGATTAGAGTACATCAAGCATTCCATACTCTGCTAGGATTTTAGTGATGGACAACTTCCCATGAGTATCATTGGAAAACTAAGGCTAGATAATTCATGAATCTCATGGGCAAAGCTTCCCATTTAATTCTGCCTGCAATGGGAGATGAGCATCATCCAATTAAATTTCAAGATCTTTCTATACTTAATTGTTTCCACCACTCTTTGTACTACTTACCTTGATTTCTGAAATCCCTAATCAGTTGTTCAGCATTTAACCAGGAGAGAGATCAAGCACTGAGACCCTAAAATTTCACACTCTTGCAGTTGATAAACACAAAGTTTATTGATGTTGCGTCTCCCCAGCAAAGACTTAGAACACAAGGAAGCTATCAAAACGCATTATGCATAAAGTGACCTAAAATCTATCTCACAAAAAAACAATTAGTTTGACAAAGGGCATAAAAGCTTGAACCTTATTATACTTGTGGATGTTTTAAGAGTTCCAATTATCTCCTAATGTGAAAATTGGACCCCTGACTAGAGGACAGATAAAAAAATGTTAATTCCTTAATGGTTTTATTGCATGTCCAAAACCTTTCTGATTTTTGAAGAAATCTTAAATTATACATTTCCGAACCCCTGACACAATCCGGTAACAATCTAGTCTGTTGTTGGATATCATAATTAGCTAAAAATCTAACTGCTGACACCACAGCAAGACTTTAGGTTTAGCTAAGCCTGCCTCTGGTTTAAATAAAAACTAAAAGAACTGCGGATGCTATAAATCAGGATCAAAAACCGAAGTTGCTGGAAAAGCTCAGCAGGTCTGGCAGCATCGGTGAAGAGAAAATCAGGGTTAATGTTTCGGGGCCGGTGACCCTTCCTCAGTTCCTCAGAAGGGTCACCAGGCCTGAAACGTTAACTCTGATTTCTCTTCACAAATGCTGCCAGACTTGCTGAGCTTTTTCAGCAACTTTTGTTTTTGTTCTTGCCTCTAGTTTAAATCTACTTCAAAACCTGTTTCCAGAAGAAAGCTTGCATTTGCCTGAAAACTGACTAAAACTGTCCATGAATATTATTTTGTTCAGCTTTCACAAATTTTAAATAAATTTTGCAACCTTAAGCCTACTGAACCAGCCCCTGAATCTGGGCTCTTATAAAATAAAGCATTCACCGGAAGCTGACTTTCTGGACTCAATTGAAAACTATGTGAGCTATTGTTTATAGGTTTGATCTTTTTCTTAAAAGTTATTCTTAATTGTAAACCTTTCCTTGCCCTTTTTTCTCTTCCTTGTATGTATGTGTATTTGTATGTGTTGTAAAAATCATCTGCCGATTTGCATTACTAATAAAGCATATTTCTAATTTAATCCTGAATGAGAGAAGTTGTAGCAGGTCATTTAAAAATTAAACCACAGCCTATCTCTAGAGAAATTACAAAAAAAGACAAAACAGTCCTGCTTATAGATAGAAGAGAAGGAAAATAAAAGAATTCAAATACTTCACTTCTTTGATGGCGACAGCATTAAAACCTTTCCTTGATCCTCTACTTTAAAGAGCAAGAAGTGAAAGATTAAAAGCCTAGTAGCAGTGATTCCAGGCTAAGCAATCATTAGTAAATGACTTCCGGTTCTGTCTGCAGACCTGGACAAGTTACTTCATCCTGGTTCCTTAACAATGTATATGAAAGCTATTCTCTCACAAAGTGTCTTGTCATCAATTGCACCAGCTGCCAAATACATTCTGATATAACTTAAAAGGAAGATTTTCAAATGAATATGAGGAAGCTCACGACCAAACAAATTCAGTCATCATTGAATCTTGTTGACAGCAAATCCAACCCATTGCTTACAGTAAATTACCATTCACAGAGTTTACAGCACAGAAACAGACTAAACACAAAATCAAAACACTGCACTTTCTGGAACTGTGAAATAAAAATAGAAGGCGCTGGATATATTGATCAGATCAGGCATTATGAAGAGAAATGGTGTCACTGGAAAACATTCCCCAATGTGAACTCCTCTGTTGGCCCCATCAAGTTCCCCACAGCATGGGAAACATGTCCACTGGCTGTTAAAGCCAGTATTCCTGGATTCAGACAGGAGTTAACTATTATAATTAACTTTATGTAGGCAATGGCTTCAAGGCAATTCCTCGCTTACAGTAAATCAACCTGAGTAAAACCATAAAACTTGGGAAGTAGGACAGGCCATTCAATCCTTTGAACCTGCTCTGCTATTCAGATCTGCTGGTTGGCATGTGGTCTCAATTCCACTTCCCTGTCTGCTGCCATAATCCCCGATACCTTATCTATCAAAACTCCCTCTAATACAGACTTGAATATATTCAATGACACAACCTCTAAAGTTTTCAAGTATATTTTTGCATACTAATGACACTTTAAAAAAAGCCTCATCTCCATCTTGTTTGGGAATTCGCATACTCTTTAAATGTGCCCAAAAATTCTAGTCTCCCCCAAAAGAGAAACCAGCATCACAGTATCCAACCATGTAAGCCGCCTCAGAATTTTATATATATATCAGTAACACCATCACTCATTCATTCGGCTGACCTGTAATGGGATGCTGTAAGAATCCAAACTTACATTAGTTTTTTAGGGGATTTAATACACATGTCAAATAAATCAATGAGTTTAATCAAGTAAGACTTCCTCTTCAGAAATCCGTGCTGAATTTTGTCAGATATTTTCTGTTTTCTCCTTTAATAGATATTCTAATATTTTTCATACCATTATTATGGAACTGACTGACTTATATCTTTCTGAATACCTTCTAACTTCCTTCTAAGATATCTGTACAATGTTAGTTATTCATTAGTTGTCTGGCACTACTTTTTTTAGTGAATCACTAAATCTGTCTAATAATGTTTCAGCTATCTCTTCATTACATTCATTAAAAAATGTGAAGATATAATCCATCTGGACAAGCTATTTTATTCTCTTTGATTTTTATTTGTTTATTGAATACTGTTCATTATCGGGGAAAAAAATGTCCCGTAGTCAGCATTGTGTGAAGCAGTCTAGGAAGATTATCCTTCAGTCAGTTCTTGTAGCAAAAAGAACAAACATGACATCACAGAAAATCTATAAGCTTAATGGCTGAAGTATTGAATTTTCAGAAGGTTACATGAGGAGTTAGAAATGCCACCTGCCTGAGGAGTCATACAGGCAGTGGTACCTGTGAGGGAGCAGCAAAATGAGTTTGAAAGAGAGTGAGAAAAACAAAGAATGTCACCACAGGCAAACCATAAGTTAATTGGTTGGAAAGAAACTGCTGTTAGAGATTATCTACAACTTGCTGCAAATTTAAAACGAAAAGGTATATTTTTTAAACAATCCACTGCACTTGGATTAAACTGAGAAATTTAGGGTCATAAAAATAAGGATATAAAAGTAACATAAGGGAAGTTAAGACTTAAAGTAAGGGTTCCAAAGGCTTAATGAAAAGGCTCTGCATTGCAGCAGGTGGGTATGAAATGAAATAAAGTCCCTAGCATAATTTGTATTCTTAAAAGGGAGCTTAATTGAAATTGAAGTCATGACAGCAGAACTCGCACTTGCAATATGCTTCTCCTATGCTATAAAGGAAGTCACGGACAAAGTATATTCACTTGCAGCTACTGACTAGTTATATTCAGAGCTGGAGTGGTGGGTGGATTCACTGTGGAACATCCATGATTCTGAGATTGCAATGGTTAGTATGCCTAATGAAGTGGTCAGACCACAGGTAAAGATTGAACAGGCAGAATGGGGATTGGTGACCACCAGTCAGAGTAGAGGAAGGCAGGAAATAACAATGTTCCTCATATCCGATCTTTTGGGGGAGATCATCTCAGAGTTTGGTGGCAGATGTCAACTCAATGCTACCGTGGGTAGCTCTGGTGCACAAGATGGGAGGAAAAAGAATGGCAGAGCTATAATGATAGGGGCTTCAATAGTAAGTGGAACACACAGGTGTTTATATGGCTGCGAAAGAGACTCCATGATGATATGTTGCCTCCCAAGTGCCAGGGCAAAGATGTCTCAGAGATGTTGCAGGACATTCTTAAGAGGGAGTACAAACAGCCAATGATCATAGTACATATAGTTACTATGACATCGGTTGAAAGAAAGGGGTGAGATCGGACCATCAGAATATGTGCTAAGCAGTGACAATAAGATAGATGAATTAGCAGTGCAAATAGATATAAATGGTCATGATACAGTTGCAATTACAGAGACATGGCTGCAGGGTTACTGGGAATGGGAACTGAACATGCTGGGGCATTCATTATTTAGGAAGGATGAACAAAATGGAAAAGTGAGGTAGCATTGTCAGTAAAGAAGCAAAAATCAATATTGAGGAAGGATATTTGCTTGGAGAGTCATCTTGTTAAATTTATATGGGTGGAGATAAGAAAGACCAAGGGATAGGAAACATTGTTGGGCCTTATCTCATAGGCCCTCAAACAGTAGTAGAGGTGTAAAGGAAAGCATGAGACAACAAATTAGAGATGCTTGCTTTGATACAACTGTAATCTTGGATAGGGACGTAGTTAGCTTGGATGGCTTGTGTATGATGCAGAGTGATACCAGCAGCTTGGGCTCAGTTGCTGCATTGGCTGAAGTTACCATGAAGTTCTCAATCTTTCGCCTCAACTGTGGTATGGCGACCCCCAAGTTAAACCCCATCAGTTATCTCTCTCGAGTAAGACAGCAACCCTATGGCCTGATAAGACTATGGCAACCTTTCTAAACACGGGTAAGTTGAATTTACATATAGATCGGACAAACCAAACTAGCAATGATATTATGGAAAAGGATTTCCTGAAATGTGTACCTGATGGTTTTTAGAATACATTCAGGAACTAACCAAAGAATAAGCTATATAGATTGAGCACTGTACAATGAGCAAGGATCAGTTACAATATTGTTATGTGGGGTCCCTTGTGGAAGACTGACTATAATATGTCAAATTTATCACTAATGTAGAAAGGGGATATAACTGAAATAAATTAAGTTCTAACAAGGCTTGACAGACTAGATGCAGGGAGCACATTTTCCTTGGCTGGGGAGAGTGGAACCGAGGGATTTTGTCTCAAGATATGGAGTACACCATTTAGGACTGACACGGGGCAACATTCCTTCATTGAAAGGGTAGTGAATCTGTGGAATTTGCTACCACAGGCTATGGAGACCAAGTCACTGTATATATCCGAGAAGGAGATAGATACATCTTTTAGACTTTAAAGACACAACGTTGTATGGGGAAGAAGCAGAAATACAGCTTTGAAATGGAAAATCAATTGTGATCATATTGAATGGTGGAGCAGGCTTGAAGGGCTGAATGGCCTAATCCTGCTCCTAGAGGCTTTTAAATATCTTGAACATAAATTAGATTATGTAATTTCTAACCTCATCTTCTGATGTCATGTCCACCTGATCTAAATACTAAAATAAATAACTTATTGTATATTTCTGTCATTTTGTCTTTGGTGTTAAATAATCTTTCCCCTATTCTGAGCACAATTTCATTTTCTTAATTATGCTTTAAGAACATTTTACTATTTTAATTCAAGGTTGTTAATAATTTACTTTTAGCTTTTTTTCATTTTGCTATTTGCTTTTTTTTTCACTTTGCTTCTAATTTCTTACCTTAACATTGCTTTCCTTACATACCTTTCCTTATCATCAGTAATCTTTTTCATTCATATTCACTTACTTCTGTTTTCTTTTCTCAGAATGCATTTCCCTTGGTGTTGGTTGCATTCTGATCGAAATAATTCCCATACTTGTTCTACACTATTGTTTACAATTTGATATCAATCTTATATTCTTAAATTCTCATTTCAGCCTCTTAAAACCAGTTTTACTCCAATTAACTAATATCAATTTGGCCTTGTGCTTTTAATTATTATCTAGTTATCCAATAAAATGCAGTACATTATGGTTAATATTAACTAGATGCTTCTCTTGATTTACCCAGCTGTGTCAGTTTATTTCCAATTACCAGATCCAGTATCAAATTCTCCCTTGTTGGATTAGAAAGTGGTTCTGTAAATATTAAAGGATCTTTACTGCCTTGTTCCTTTTAATTTACAATTTCTGGACAATTAATTTCAGGATACTGTCATTGCAATCTTGAATTATTGTTACTTTCTCTATTGTACACAATTCCATCCTTTCCAAATTGCCTTTCTCCATTCTACTTTCACTATTAAGTATCTTGTAAACTAATCCTATTAGTGTGATTTATCCTTTATTAGATTTTTAATCTATCCACAAATATTGTGTCATAGATAGCAATATCACTATTTTTACTGTAATTTTGTTGATTCTAATAAGGAATAACCTGCTCATTGCCACTCCATTTGTGTTGGGCCACCAAACTGCAGATCTCTTTGCTTCAAACAGGGACAAATCAGTTGAATTCCAGAGTTGAGGTGAGAGCAATTTCCCTTGCCAACAAGGCAGTATTTGACTGGGTGTGACATCAAGGACCCCAACAAAACTGGAGTCAATGGGAACAGGGCCTAGTCTCTCCATTCGTTGGAATAATGCCAGATGCAAAGGAAAATGGTTCTTGTTTGCGGTCTGTCATTTCAGCCCCAGAATATCATTGCATAATTCCTAACATAGTATTCTTGGGCCAATCACCTACAGTGAAATTGTGAGAGGTTAGCAGCACTGAAAGCTAGCCTGCATTACATAAAACCAGCTAGCACCTCCTAGTGCATTGAAAATGGGAGCAGATGCTGGAATTGTTTGCAGAAGTGAATGTGAACTAGAAAACTGTGAATATTGGTGCAAAATGGCGTTTCATGATTTTCCAATACTACTCTAGAGGCTCTAGTCAAGGCGCTGAAGAGGAATGATGTTAACTATCATTTGGCTGCCTTCTTGATAAATGTTGAAATGGAAAGGGGATCAAATCTTGGCAGTTTGCTAGGTCAGACCAGTCAGATGGAAGTTACTAAAAGAATATGTGCAATCTCCTTTCCTGATCCTGCTACTGGTCCCCCACTCCCTCACTTCAGACAATCTGTACACAATAAAGGAAGGATAGAATCACAAAGGTGACAAAGATAAGTCAAAACACTGTTCCTAATGCAGATCCTGTGTTAAATGATGGAAGCTTTATTCATTTCTGTATTTTTTGAGCTCCATCTGTGAAAATGTTTTGAGAAAATGCATTGAAAACATTGAAGCAGCACATTCAATTAAACTATCGCCTGAATTTTGTCACAAAATGTCCTGCTGGTCTTGAAGGACTTGATTTACTGAAGCAATGGAGAAAAGTGGGGATCTATTTGTTCCATGTGCAATTTATACCACTGCTTACCATATTATATAAACTCTTCATACTGTTAGTCACTATAAGGGAGATTTGCTAGCTATCAGAGATCCTCTTTTGTGGTTGGGATCTATAGCAATGATTATCCTTGTGAGGGTGGTACAGGAAAGCTACTTCATAGTCTAATGAGAAAGGCTCTTATCTTGAACAAAATATAGTTTATAGCACAACAGCAATTAGGAATAAATTACATTAATATGATAGATATTGTTACAGAGATTGAGGAAAATGTAGACGGTCAATTTTAGCCCTTGAGATTGTTTTTGTTCTCTGTCAAGTCCATATGGCATTATTGCAATGGGTGATGTTAAAGGCACTCCTCAACATGAATCTTTTCTGATCCTTAAACTCTTATACAGCATCTCCCTCAAGTCATTTTTAAATAATGTATGTTTTAATGGTTGCAATTATACAACAGCCCCATCTGTTTCCAAGTCTCTGAATTGAAAATTTCAAGTGAACTGGAGCTTTCACTATTCTTCTGGAGCATGATCTCTTCAGAACTTGGAAGTTATCTGTGGTGAGAACTGTTGGCTTTGATTCTGTTTCCAACAATGTGAGGTCTGAAAGTTCCTGTAAACTGGAGGCCTTTTATCTCTTGGATTTCTTGCAATGTCCTGGATTTCTTAACCAGGCGATTTCTTGTTGGCTTTGCAGTGAATCTATGGATATTAGTCATTACTTCTCTGAGGTGACTGCCATGATGTTGTCCTCAAACTGCTTCAGCACTTTTTAAATCTCAAACTGCCAGTAAATCTGTCCTGAAATATATAGACGTTTTACTTCAACTTGTTGTTTAGCCTGGACACTATCATTCACTCTCACGGATTGTAGCGTTGGTGAAATCAGCATGTTCACATCTTGAGTTATTTTATTTGGGAATTGTTTCTTGCTTGGTATGATCTCTGTCAGTGATGCTCACTTCATGATCTTATTTGTCTGAGTAGCTATTTGAACTCTTGGTGCTCTGTGACTGAGTCCTTTTTTGGCACATTTTAATAAATGGGCACTGTTTGTGCCTGTGAGATTCTCCTGCTTCACAGTGCTAAAAATGTTGGTTAGTATCAGCTGTCTGTCCTACCCACTGTATTAGTTTTTCATATACATCTTCAGGTGTTTTGTATCTTAAGGTCTGGATGGACTCTGCCAATCTTCTATGATATGGCTATTCTTCTCCTTTTAGAATTGGTCTGTGTTGCTTCTGGACTTCAGCCTCATTCACCATTAATATTCTTTAGAATTAATCTTCTTTTGTCTGTAATAAAGCTGACAAAAATTCATCAGCAATTCCAAAACTATTTCTGTCTCTTATGAACTCTTTAAATCAGCATAGCCAAATTTTTCCACTAATTTGTGTCATTAACTAAATTATTTATGGATTCTCCTGAATGCTGAACTCTTCTGATAAGATTTTTTTTTAATTTCAAGGATGTCATTTGCTCTGAGGTTAAAACAATTGTCAAAAGAATTTTTTTTTTGACAGAACTGCTTCAAAAATATGCGTTCCTTCTTTGATATCTTTGTGAGTTAAATATCATCAACAATGCTCTCAAGTGTATTTTTTTTTCACACACATTAGCATCTTTTGCAAGTCACTTTAAATCTGTGCCCTCTCATTTATCCTTTTAGAAGTGGGAACAGTTTTTCCCTATCTACTCTATCTAGCCACATCACAATTTTGAAATCTTCTACCAGATCTCCCCTGAGCCTTGTTATTTCCAAGGAAAATTGGCCCTACTTCTCCAAAGAGAAAGAAAGTAGGAACTGCCGATGCTAGAGCCTGAGATAAAAAGGTTCTGGAGGAACACAGCAGGCCAGGCACCATCAGAGGAGCAGGAAAGCTGACGTTTCAGGTCGGGACCCTTCTTCAGAAATGGGGGAGTGGAAGGGGGCTCTGAAATAATTAGAGAGGAGGGGATACAGTGATAGAAGGTGGATAGTGGAGTGGATAGGTAGGAGAGAAGACGGACAGGTCAAGGAGGTGGGGATGAAGCTAGTAAAGGTAGGTGTAGGTAGGAAGCGGGGATGGGGATTGGTCAGTGAACAGAATTTCTCATCATTCTTGTCATTCTTCTCTGCTCTCACCAATACATTCACATCCTTCCTAAAATGTGGTTCCCAGAACTATACACAATGTTTCAATTGAGGTCTAACAACTATCTCATAGAAGTTCATAACACCTCATAGCTCTTGTAATCTATGCCCCATTAATAAAGCTAAGGATACTGTATGCTTTATGATTTTTAGATTTCCCTTTATGTTGGCTGACAGTCTCTTCTCTTAATTCCTCTTCTCCACTATGTTTTTTCACCACCATTCTGAACCATCTGTATTTGGTTTAAGAAGGTAGCTCACCATGACCTTCTCAAGGATAATTAGGGATGGGCAAGACATGCTGGTCCAGCCAGCGATGCCATGGCCTATGAGTGAAAAAAAATCCTTTTGGTTCTCAATTGCAGTTTCCACCGTTTCAAAAACACATTTTCTTTTATCATTTGTAAAAAAAAAATTCCTTTGTCATCCAGACAGCTCTGGATTTATTTGTCTTTCCTTTTCTTTTTGGGTGAATGTATTTTGTCTGTACATGTACAATTGTGTCTTTGAAAGTAACTAATTTTTCAGGAACAGTTTTTTTCCACCAACCTTTCATTCCAGTCAATCCTGCCCTGTTCCATTCTTAACCCATTGAAGTCACATCTCCGTCTGCTGATTTTTCTGTCTATGGTGTACAAGGTCCTTGATTGGGATTGTTAACCTGGGCCAATCAGGGAGACAATGGCTGACCAATATTAACAGAAGATTTAGAATCCCCTCAGTTTAAGGAACTGACTCCGAGCTGGCTGGCCACAGCCTGTGAACTGTGCACAAGTAAATAAAAGGTGACTTGGTGATGGGATACTGGCCTCTGTGCAGTTACTTCAGTGGCGAAGGAAGAACACAGTATGAGCCTGAAGAACTTTCACTTGTATCTTTGAGTTGGAGTAAGCATTTCTGACATCATGACTTTATTTGGGAAGCTTGACTCATTTGATCCTGCTGCCGAAGACTGGCCCCAGTATGTAGTAAGAATGCAATACTTTTTCAGGCAAATGCCATTGGGGCAGATGAAAAACAATGAGTGATCCTTCTGACTGCTTGCGGACCTGCATCATTTTCTGTTATAAGGGACTCAACCTTCCCAGAGGCACCAGACTCTAAAACCTTCCAAGAGTTGATAGAGTTGGTTAAGGAATATTACAACACCAAACCTCCTCTAATTCTGAGACACTATCAGTTTTATTCAGATATTAGAGAGCCAGGAGAATCCGTATTAGGATTTTTGACAAGGTTAAAACGACTGGTAGAGGCATGTGATTTTGGGTTAGCCCTGAATGAGATGCTGAGAGACCATTTGGTATGTGGGATTAATGACCTTACTATGCAGAAACGCCTACTAGCTGAAGCCCAACTGAACTTCAAACAGCACTACAACTGGCTTCATCATTAGCAAATGCAGTAAGTGGAGGGACTGCAGGGCATCTCAATGGAAGTGGACTCCCTCATCTGTCTGATTGAGTTTGGGGAACACCACTTAAGTGTAGGTAATTGCAGAGCCTTATGCAGGGCATATCCTGAGCAGAGGGACTCTAGGCCAGCCCACTGCTGAACCGCACAACAAAGTTGAACCTCAGCCAAGTGGCTAAAAGATCCTTCAGGATCTGGGCTGGCAAACCATTGTAGTTGCTGCTAGTATGTGGACTCAAGTCAACAAAGGAGCCATACAAGGCCTGACTTGAGTAAGAAAACTCATAGGCCGGTACCCAGGAGAGTGCACACCCTGGAGAGTTCCCCTATGTGTGGTTTGGAATAATTAAATTGCTTAATGGCATCCAAATCAGAACCGATTAAAATTAATGCTTGGTCAAATGGTCAATCAGTTCCCATGGATATCAATACCAGAGCAGCTGTGTCTGTGATTGAAGAACCTATCTTTACTAGGATTTGACTCCAACCCTTATGTTTGTGCAAGAACTCAGCCAGACTGAGAACGTACACTGGGGAACCATTGCAGATTAAGGGTATGACTTCAGTTCCAGTCTCCTATGCGAAGTAGTTGGTGCAGTTACCACTGATGGTAGTAAAAGGCTCAGGCCCAAGCCTATTGGGGTGAAATTGGATGAGAAAGCTTCACCTCAGTTGGCTCAACATTTTTTGATTGGAAAATGGCTGCATCAGTGAAGTCCTAATGAAATAACCACAAGTTTTTCAAGAAGGGCTTGGGACTATCAAAGGGGCCAAAGCCACTTTACATGTTGACCAGGAAGAAATTCTGAGATTTTGCAAGGCCCACCCAGTGCCATTTGCCTTTTGGGAAATCAGGAGATCGGAGAATGAAGTAATCAACAAACCGGTGCAGTTTGCAGAATGGGCAGCACTGGTCATACTGACTGCGAAGCCTGATGGCTCAACTTGCCTTTGTGGGGATTTTAAACAAATGGTAAACCGCTTCTCGCCGCTGGATAATACCCAATCCCTCGCATGGACGATTTGTACGCAAAGTTGGTGGGGGAAGGTGGTCCTTTACGAAGCTGGACATGAGCCACACTTACCTGCTATTGCAAATGGATGAGGAGCCCCAGAAGTATGCTACAATTAATACACGTAACCGTTTATACCAATATACAAAACTGCCATTTGGAGTATCATCAGCCTGCACCTTTTTCCAGTGGACCATGGAGAACATTTTACAAGGGCTATCCCAGGTTTCCATTTATCTGGATGATGTGCTAATAACTGGGAAGGTGAATAAAGAGCACTTGGACAAAGCGTATAAAAGTTTCTCCCAGGCAGACATACACTTTAGAAGGAAAAAAAATGTGTATTCCAGGTGCCCCAAGTGACCTACTTGGATTACAGAGTCAACAAAAGTGGGTTACACCCATTGGAGGATAAAGTGAAGGTGATCAAAGGACCCCCAGCTCCCATGTCTGTGCCGGAACTTAGGCCTTTCCTTCGGTTAGTGAATTATTACAGAAAATTTATACATAACCTGGCCTCCATCTTGGCACCCTTACATCTGCTACTCAAAAAGGGTCAGCCTTGGAAATGGTCGCATGGCCAAGAAGTAGCCTTTATAGAAGTGAGAAAGTAGCTATCATCATCTAAGGTGTTGGCCCTCTATGATCCAAAGCGAGAGGTAGTGCTAACACGCAGTGCCTTCCCATACAGTATTGGGATCGTGATGGCTCCCCAGCGGCCCAATGGAGAGGAGTGCCTGGTAGGCCATCCTTACTGGACTTTGGCTGATGCCAAGCCCAAGTATGCTCAGATACAGAAGGAAGGTTAGGCGGTCATCTTTGGTGTGAGGAAGTTCCACCAGTACATTTATGGATGGGAATTTATCATGACAACAGATCACAAACCTCTGCTAAGGCTACGGAAGGAAGGCAAGACGGTGCTGCCCATAGCTTCCGGTAGAATATTCTGATTGCATATTAATATCGGAAGCAAGAGTACTTGTCCCAAGTAATGGTTGCTGCCAGATACTGGCTGAAATCCATCAGGGCCATCCAGGGGTTTCTAAGATGAAGTTGCTAGCAATAAGCTATGTCTGGTTGTCAGGGTAGGATGCTGACATAGCTGCATTGGGGAGTAGTGCCCAGAGTGCCAACATGGACAAAAATTGCCAACAGTAGCACCCCATGTTCATGGGAATGGCTGGGTAAACCCTCCACTCGGTTGCATGTTGACTATGCTGGCCCTTTCATGGGATCAATGTTCCTTGTCATTGAGGATGCCCTTTCAAAGTAGTTGGATGTGCATAACGTTCATTGGGCAAACTCAGGGATGACAATCGAGGAGCTGCGAGCATCGTTTGCGAGACACGGACTGTCTGAAGTGTTGGCCACGGACAATGGGACATCATTTACCAGCAGGAGATTCGAATATTTCCTAAAGCCAAATGGCATTTGGCACATAAAGACAGCCCCATATCATCCATCGTCCAATGGTCTAGCAGATAGAGTGGTACAAACGTTGAAGGCAGGCTTAAAGAAGCAGTCTAATGCATCATTATAGGACCACTCCTCACTCAACAATAGGGATTGCTCCAGCAGAGTTGCTGATGGAGAGAAGGCTTTGCAAGAGGTTAAACCTGATATTTCCAGACCTGGGCTGGAAGGTGAAATGGCAGAAGGAACGCCAATGCTGGCCACATGTCTCCTCTAAGCAAGAGGGACAAATTGAATTTGAGTGACAAAGTTTGGTGCCGGAAACATGGAAATGGCCATGTATGGGTACGAGGTGAGGTTGATGCAAGGTCAGGTCTGGTGACTTACAAAGCTCGGGTAGGTGAAGCAGTCCTGAACAAACATGGGGATCAACTGAAAGCTATTACCTCGCAAACAGGGCACGAACAAAGCATACCTGGCCCCTCGCAACAGCCAGAAAACCTGTTAGAATCCACAGGTTCTCCCCCTTTGCCTAGTGTCGAGGAAACTTCAGTGTCTGAGACGGATGTGACCTCGATAGCATTACTGCCGGAAAAGAGGAAGAAACTCTCCCAAGACATTCTGGATGCAAGAGGCAGGCTACGGTCCGATAATCGCCACCTGTGTCAGATTCTCAATCAGAGGAACCAGATGTGGGGCTAAAATGTAGTAAAATGTACAAGAGAAAGACCAGGCCTACATTCCTGGACTTGGAGGGACGGGTGTATTGATTGGGATCAGGTGGACCTCATTGACGATGCCGTCCTTGATTGGGGTTGTCAACCTGGGCCAAGCAGGAGGCACTGGCTGACCCATATAACCAGGAGATTGTCCGCTCCTAGGCCTGGCCAAGCTGGCCATTAATAGGCCCTGGCAGCGGGCCATGGAGGGGGTCATTATGGCCGACTGCCTGCCCCTCTTCCGTGGCTAGGTCCTCACCCAGGTGTCCCTGGAGAGGGAGCAGGCGGTGTGCACTGACACTCTCAATGCCTTTCGGGAGAGGTGTGCACCGTGGGTTGTGGTGTGCTTTGTTGCCCCCACAAACTCTATTTTGATTTAATCCTTCCCGTCCCCCTCACTTTTTCTTTCACATAAGCATTGCCCCTACAGGGCCTCTGCTTGATACTGATGCTTTGGTCACGTGTGATTTTCCTGGTGGTATGTCAGTAAAGTTATTTGCATACCTGGTGTTTTTTTCTAACTGTGTCTCACACCTGCACACACATAAGAAGGGTGCTGGGGAAGATAAGCACTAAGAAAATAAAGAAGAAAAAATATAACCAGGGGATTAGAATCTCCTCAGTCAGAGCGCTGACTCCTGAACTGACTGGCCACAGCCGGTGTACTGTGCACAAGTAAATAAATGGCGACTTGGTGACAGGATACTGGTCTCTGTGCAGTTATTTCAGCTTTAAACTTAAATCAAAATCCAGACACAAGGGGTAAGAGAGAAATACTCTGCTCTCCTGTGATACCATATTTTAATTTGTTGAAGCAACTCCATTGCTGGTCTGTGTCAGGGACCTCTCCACACTCGCTGCCCCTGTTAAATCTCTCTTGCCACTCCTGAGTCCCACACAGCCTCAAGCAACTGCAAAGCAAGTGAGCTCCAGCAAGGAAACTTGAAGCCATAAAATGCAAGCTGCCTCCTTGAACTGCTGAAAAAAAATATAAACAGGAGATTTAGAATCCCCTCAGATGAGGACTGACTCCAAGCTGGCTGGCCACAGCCAGTGTACTGTGCGCAACTAAATGAAGGGTGACTTGGTGACAGGATACCGGCCTCTATTCAGTTATTTCACATGGATTGACCTTTGTCATTCTCCACCATCATTCTGAACCTTACAGTATAATGATCATCGTTCACTAAATGTTATTCCACAGATGCTTGACCACTTGGCTTACCTCATTACATGAACCAGGTACAAAAATGCATCCTTTCTGTTGTAGTACATACTGTTGTAGTAAATTCTACTGAACACATTCTAGAAACAACTTGCCTCTTCTGTCCCCAAAACTACCAATATCCAAGTCAAAATTTGAATAATTAAAGATCTCCATTATATACATAATGTTACTATCTGTCTGTCATTTCTCTAGAAATTTGTTCAACTACATCCTTCCCACTGCTTTGTGGTCTGTAAATTATATTGAACAATGTAACTGCACCCTTTTTGTTCCTCAACTCCAGCCAAATTGATTCAGTCCTTAAACCATTTGAAACAGCACTTTTTCTCCCACATAACAATGACTGCTTAATCAATACTGCCACCTCACCTCCTTTCTTTCCTATTCTATCTTCTCTGAACAAATTATAGCCAGAAATATTTCACAGACAGTCTTGCTTTTCCTTGGGCCCAGTCTCTGTTATTGCCACAAAACAAAATTCTACATGCAATCTATGCCTGTTGCTGCCTGTTCTTATTTACTGAGCTCTGTCTAGTCACATACATCTACAGTAACCCTCATTTCTTTCTCCTTACTCTGATTCTCTAAGCTAAGCTATCTGACTATTCAGATACTTTGTGAATATTGGTACTCTTCTCTGATATTCCCTTCGAGTTACCTAAACACCTTCCAATAGCACTCATAAAGTGCCCAGCAAGGAACTCGGTCCCAGTCCTGTTAGGTGCAACCTGTCTGTCTTATACAGGTGCCATTTTCACCAGACCCAGGCCCAGTGTGCCAAGAATCTAAAGCCCTCCCCGCTGCAACATCTTTCAAGCCACACGTTCATCTGCCTTATCCTCCTACTTCTGTACTCACTTGTACTTGGCACTGGGGAGTCATTCAGAGATTACCATATTTGAGGTCCTGCTTGCTAACTTTCTAACAGGTAGCCTAAATTCTGATTGCAGGACGGCATTCCCATTCCTACTTAAGTCATTGTTTCTAACATGGACCACAATCTCTGGCTGTTCACTCTCCCCAGGAGAAGATCCTACAGCCATTCTGTGGCATTCTTGACCCTGACAGCACCATCCTGGATGAAATAGCTCCACAAAGGTTGATATCCCATCACCAAGCCACCCTTTATTCACTTATGGAAACTCCATGAGACTGATCCAGCTTGCTCAGTGCCAGATCTGAGTGACAGGATGCTTAACACTTCTCTTTTAATCTGTCTCCCTGATTGGGCTAGATTAACAACCTCAATGAGGGAATTCATATTCTATGAGGTCCACCATGCTGACCTTATTACAATCATTCCATCCCTCCTCCTCTTAGTCCGAGGACATAAGCTGTTTTATTTTGTAGCTGCTACTGGGGTGTTTTGGCACCACATCAGGTTCCTCCAACTCTGCCTCAGATATAGATGGTGTGCAAAGCAAAGTAAATCGTCTCTTGTACCCAGAGGATCTCAGAAGAAATTCATTCTCTTCTTCAGGTGACACAGGCATTGAGGCAGTGAAAACTACCATGTCCATCTTAGATTCTGAGGTTGATGGCGAGGGAGAACCCATGGGTTCTCACAACCTTTCTGACTGTTCCAAGGAGCCGGGTCCAGTTTGCTCCCATTTGCGAGTTTGCAGTTTTCATGCAGTCCACACGATTTTTTGGGATCGTCACACCTACCTGAATTTTATACGTCACTGGACCTGACCTCACATTGACTGTGCCTTTCACCCATGCAGAACCATATCCTGGTTTGTACGCCAAACTTTGTCCCCTGAAGCAAACTGTCTCTCTCACCTAGTGGCGTCTTGTGCCCAGCATTGGCATTCCTTATGCCGTTTCACTCCCCACCCCACCCCACCCCCAGACCAGAAAGATCAGATTTAGCCTGGTGCAGAGTCTTCTCCCCATTAACAGCTCTGCTGGAAATATCTCTGTAGTTGCATGAGCGGTGCTCCTACTATCAAATAGGAACTGAAGCAGTTAGGTATCTAGTCTAGGCTGTTTCTTTAAGCCTGCCTTCAAAGTTTGGACTGCTCTTTCTGCCAGATCATTGGATGATGGATAGTATGGAGTTGTCCACATATGTCAAATGTCATTCAAATTTAGGTAATACTCAAATTCCCTGCTGGCAAACGATGGCCTGTTGTCTGTGACGAACACTTCTGGAAGTCTGTATATTGCAAAAGATGTGAGCATTTTTCTATCGTTGTCCCAGTGTTTGATGAATGAACTCTATGAGTGGGTGTCCACAATGACTAAGCCCATGAGCCCATGAAAGGACCTGCAGAGTCAACATGTAACTGGGTCCATGGGCGTTCCTTTCCATTGGGCCACCTATGGGCCAAAATTACCCTGATGCTTGGGTTCATAGTGTGCCAACCTTAGAGGATGATAGCTGCTTCTTCAAAGCTATGACTTGGCTACACACCATTTCCAAGGCTCACCCTTTATTAAGAGATGATGCAGAGGTGCCAGGATGAGGCCAAATTATGTATGAACTTTTTGTAAATATTCACCAGCTAAGGAAAGATCTAAACGTCCAAAGAGTTGTGTAAATAGGTGATTTGGAATGCCTTTTAAGTTGTATGTCCGCTTGGAAGAAACATCTAAGAACTCTGTCCAAGTTCTGTAAGTGCTCCCCATTAGTCTTTCCTGTTGTTAACACGTCATCTGGATAAATGGCAACCTGGAGCATATCTTGTAAAATATTCTCTAGAGTCCACTGAAAGCTGAAAGATGAAAGAATTGCCTCACAGACAACTTAGTCATGCTTATGGAATCGAACGTTACAGACAATGTCCCAGACAACACTTTATCTTTACTCAGAGAGTAGTAAGGGCATGGAATGCCCTGCCTGCAACAGTAGTAGACTCGCCAACTTTAAGGGCATTTAAATGGTCATTGGATAAACATATGGATGATAATGGAATAGTGTAGGTTAGATGGGATTCAGATTGGTTTCACAGGTCGGCGCAACATTGGGGGCCGAAGGGCCTGGATTGCGCTGTAATATTCTATGTTCTAACACCATCACCATCCCTGGGAATATTCTATTCTGCCCTCAGAAAAGGTCCAGCAGAGGTGGCATCATAGTGGTATACAGTTGTGAGGGAGTTGCCTCGAAATGCGCAATGTTGACTCTGAGCACTATGATGTCTCATGGCATCAAGTCAAACACAGACAATGGAACTGATTGCTGGTTACCACATACCAACTCCCTTCTGCTAGTCCACCATCTCTTGTACTGTGATTTAATAGATGGCAAGGAAAGTATTGGGTGGATCACCTGACTGTGGCCCAACATAAGCCATGAAGTGTGCAATGAATTTCCAACTGAAGCCCCCTCTACTCTTGCTCTGAGATAATATTTGACGAAGTCGGTCCCCAACCTGCTTAGACAAGTTTTATTCTACATGCTGCTAGTCAGTGAAAGGGAATGCCCCATTCCCAAGCCCCTGTACCAGCCAGAGGTCACCCTGATCCCAAACTGATCTCGGACGTAGCTCAGTGTCTTCTTCTATTGCTGATCAACACCTTCCCATTCTGCCAGCAGCACCATCAGACAGGTCTGCCATCCTCCTACAGCTGGATGGAGATTCTGGTGCATTTGATAAATGGTCATCACCCAAATAATTTTAGCAGTGTGAGCTGGCTAACCAGAGATGGACGCACATCCAAAATTTATGCCAAGGTGTGGGGAGCCTGCCCTTAGCCTGCAATTCGGTCCATGATGTTAAGAATGCATAGCAGACTTTCTGACATAGGATATTTATGAACAAACAACTCAGAAAAATAGATGATTAGAAATTAAAATGTGTAATAATATTAAATTGCTTCTCATCAAACTGGTAGCCAGAATTGGCTTTTGGGCAGCCAAGACACAACTACTTCTGGGATAGTAGGAACTGCAGATGCTGGAGAATCTGAGATAACAAGGTGTAGAGCTGGATGAACACAGCAGGCCAAGCAGCATCAGAGGAGCAGGAAAGCTGACGTTTTGGGCCTAGACCCTTCTTCAGAAATGGGGGAGGGGGAAGGCATTCCAAAATAAATAGGGAGAGAGGGAGAGGCGGATAGAAGATGAACAGAGGAGAAGATAGGTGGAGAGGAGACGCACAGGTCAAAGAGGTGGGGATAGAGCCAGTAAAGGTGAGTGTAGGTGGGGAGTTAGGGAGGGGATAGGTCAGTCCAGGGAGGACAGACAGGTCAAGGGGGCGGGATGAGGCTAGTAAGTAGGAGATGGGGGTGCGTTTTGAGGTGGGAGGAGTGGATACATAGGAGGAAGGACAGGTTAGGGAGGCGGGGACAAGCTGGGCTGGTTTTGGGATGCGGTAGGGGGAGGGGAGATTTTGAAGCTTGTGAAGTCCACATTGATACCATTGGGCTGCAGGTTTCCCAAGCGGAATATGAGGTGTTGTTCCTGCAACCTTCGGGTGGCATCGTTGTGGCACTGCAGGAGGCCCAGGATGGACATGTCGTCTGAGGAATGGGATGGGGAGTTGAAATGGTTTGCGACGGGGAGGTGCAGTTGTTTAGTGCGAACCGAGTGCAGGTGTGCCACAAAGCGGTCCCCAAGCCTCCGCTTGGTTTCCCCGATGTAGAGGAGGCCACAACAGGAACAGCGGATGCAGTATACCACATTAGCAGATATGCAGGTGAACATCTGCTTGATTTTTGCAAAAATGCCATCCCCTATTCCCAATTCCTTCGCCTCCGCCTCATCTGCTCCCAGGATGAGGCATTTCACTCCCGAACATCTCAGATGTCCTCGTTTTTCAAGAACCGCAACATCCCCCCCTCAGCGGTCAAGAATGCCCTCGACCATGTCTCCCACATTTCCCGCAACTCATCCCTCACACACCCACCCCTCAATAACAACCAAAACAGAATCCCCCTCGTCCTCACGTACCACCCCACCAACCTCCGGATCCAACGCATCATCCTCCTACACTTCCGCCATCTAAAATCTGACCCCACCACCAAAGACATTTTTCCCTCCCCATCCTTATCTGCTTTGCAGAGGGATCACTCTCTCCGGGACTCCCTTGTCCGCTCCACACTCCCGTACAGCCGCACGACAACTGTTCCCATTGTGGCCTCCTCTACATCGGGGAAACCAAGCGGAAGCTTGGGGACCGCTTTGCAGAACACCTACGCTCGGTTC
>NC_063335.1:53733015-53753489 GCF_021869965.1 Rhincodon typus | reverse complement strand
CTTCCTCCCACCTATCCCCTCCTCCCACCTCAAGCCGCAGCCCCATCTCCCATAACCTCATCCCGCCCCCTTGACCTGTCCGTCCTCCCTGGACTGACCTATCTCCTCCCTACCTCCCCACCTACACTCACCTTTACTGGCTCCATCCCAGCCTCTTTGACCTGTCTGTCTCCTCTCTACCTATCTTCTCCTCTATCCATCTTCTATCCGCCTCCCCCTCTCTCCCTATTTATTTCAGAACCCCCTTCCCCTCCCCCATTTCTGATGAATGGTCTAGGCCCGAAACGTCAGCCTTCCTGCTCCTATGATGCTGCTTGGCCTGCTGTGTTCATCCAGCTCTGCACCTTGTTGTCCCAGCTTGTCCCTGCCTCCCTAACCTGTCCTTCCTCCGACCTATCCCCTCCTCCCACCTCAAGCCCCACCCCCATCTCCTACCTACTAGCCTCATCCTGCCCCCTTGACCTGTCTGTCCTCCCTGGACTGACCTATCCCCTCCCTAACTCCCCACCTCGATTCACCTTTACTGGCTCCATCCCCGCCTCTTTGACCTGTCTGTCTCCTCTCCACTTATCTTCTCCTCTATCCATCTTCTATCCGCCTCCCCCTCTCTCCCTATTTATTTCAGAACCCCCTTCCCCTCCCCCATTTCTGAAGATGGGTCTCGGCCCGAAATGTCAGCTTTCCTGCTCCTCTGATGCTGCTTGGCCTGCTGTGTTCATCCAGCTCTACACCTTGTTATCACACAACTATTTTTGTCAGCTCTGTTTCTACTTTCTCTATTACTTCTGATCTACTATTATTGCAAGCGATGATAAAGTCAGAATTCACACAACATCAGGTTATAGTCCAACAAGTTTATTTGAAATCAGAAGCTTTCAGAGTATAATTGAAGACGAAGAGGCAATGGTCCAAAAGCTTGTGATTTCAAATAAACCTGTTGGACTATAACCTGGTGTCGTGTGAATTCTGACTTTGTCCACCCCAGTCCAACACTGGCATCTCCACATCATGGCAAACAATGATGTGCGTTAGATAAGTGACATGCTGCCCCCAAACTCAACTGTACCTCTTGTATGATTAAACAGATAAGCCTAATCTCCACAAATACTCTGACTTCCAGTTAAATATGCATGTCTTGGAAACATCTCCCATTAGCCTCCTAATTTTATTACTTACTTTTCGCATCAGTGATCTGTTGGAATTATACTGTTCGTTCATATCATCACTGATCTCATTGTAAATAATCAACTTAATGTATCTACTCCTGTCCCAGCCTAAAATAATAAAGATTTCTCCAGGTTACATTCAAACAAGAAATAAAACTATTTAAGATGATTTCTTTTGTTTGCTAATATTTAGAGTTCAGCAGGAGACCACTTCTGAATGACAATGCAAAAGGAAGGAACTTACAGTAATGTTTTCAGTAGAGGCTTAATTCCTATTTGTGTTAAAATGAATACACATAGGAAGATGCATTTGTTTTCTTCAGATGCAGATTCTCCAGATATATAAGAGGCGGTAGATGTTGAGCATTAGATTTTTCTCAGATATATCATTTTTTTGGGTTGTTAAAATTATTTTATTCTTTCACAGGATTTGGATGGCACTAAACCAACATTTATTGCCCATATCTAATTACCCTGGACAAGCTTCTGGTGAGCTGCCTTCCTGAGCTACTGCAGTCCATGGGTGATATGAGCACTACAGCACTGTTGAATGAGGAGTTCCACGACTTCGATCGAGCAACAATAAAGGTGTTGCAGGCAGCATGGTTCCAATTCAAAGATGGCGTGTGATTTGAAGGAGAACTCGCAGGGTGGCAATGCTGCTTGTCTTTCTTCATGGTAATGGTCACATATTTCAAAGCTGCTGTAGGAGGGAACTTTGTTGAATTGCCTCAGTGCTTCTTTAAATGGTACTCACTGCTGTCACTGTGCATCAGTGATGGAGGGAGTGCATTTTTAAGTTGGTGTTTGTGGTGCCAATCAAGCAAACTGCTTTGGCTTGGATGGTGTCAACAGGAGTCAGGAGCAACATTCACTCCAAGCAGTGTGGCTACATGTGAGCGCATTCGCACTGATGTTCCGTGCATGGTGATCAGCATGTCAAAGTCACGTATCGAAATCTACGCAGCTGGTAAGAAAAATAGAGGGAATATCCGTCAGGAGATGTGTAACTCACCTCAGAATTCCTAGCTTCTAACCTGCACTTGTAGCTACAATAATGTTTGCTCGTCAAGTTTACTTTCTAGTCAATGGTAAACCCCAGATGGTAGATATTAGGGGATTTAATTATGGCATTGTTATTGAATGTCAACGGGGAATGAAGAGATTATCTTTGGTTGGAGATGACCATCAGATACTTGTTGCACAGAGGCTAAGTTAACGCTGTATTGGAGCAGTTTGGCTATGGCCACAGCCCATTCTGAAACAAAAGTCTTTGATTCTATTGCTGGAATGTTGTCAGAGCTCCATAGCCTTTGAAGTATTAGTTCCTCGATTTGTTCCTTGACAAGACATGGAATGAATCAAATTTATTGAAGACTAGCATCATTCAGGCTAGAGACCTCAGGAAGAGGCTGAGATGTATCAGCCACTCAGCACTTGAAAACAATAACGTTACAAAGTGCTGAAAATACTCAATGTCAAGAAGCATCAGTGGAAAGTGAACCAAAGTTACTGTTCAAATTTGAATATGACTGCCCTTCAGAAGAAGTTTTTTAATTGTCCACCATTGTTCATGACTGTATGTGGCAGACATGTAGAACTGAGACCAGATCCGTTGGCTTTGGTGTCACTTTATCCTGTGTGTATTGCGTTCTCCTCCTGTTATTTAACAGTATGTAAGTAATCTTGTGTTGTAGTTTCACCAGCTTGATACCTCATTTTAATGATGCACTCCTGCACTCTTCATTGAACCAGTGTTGATTCCCTGACTTGGTGGTAATGGAAGAATGAGTAATACGCTGGGCCATTGGGCTACAGATTGTGATTTCATAATAAAAAAACTTTTCACACTGCATGCTATTAGGATGTTGAATGCATTGTCTAGAAATGTGGGGGAGGCATATTCAAATAAAGCATTCCAGTGGGCATTGGATGTTCCTTTGGATGGTAATGTGGTGTGCAGAAATATGGGCAAAATGCAGGAGATTGGCACTTGATAATAGAGTGGGACTAGATAATATTGCTGGGCTAGACAATGGAGCCAGCGCAGTCACATTAGGCCAAATGGCCTTCGTGCAATAATTCTGTGATTCAAAATCTGTTCCTTTAAGCACAGTGGCTGTGTCAACCAACACAAGTGAGTGCATCCTCGGTATGAAGACTTTGTCTCCACAATGACAGTGCAGTGGCCATTCCTATTGATACCAACATGGACAGATAGACCTATGGCAAGTTGAATAGCTTTGTCCCTCTCTTTGCTGCCCTCACCATCTGCTGCAGTTCACAGGTTTACCAGAGAGATCGTTCAGGATTCAGCCAGCTTGGTGGGAGTGGTCTTATCAAGCCTCTCTCTTTTAGAGGATTTTCACTGTCCTTCAGCCACCCTATTTGCTGGCAAGGAAGATGTACATAAAATAAGGCAGGTATCTCCTCACTGACTTTCTGCCCATTCCTCAGTTATCCCCCATAATGCAGTGGGCAGGTAAGGCATTGCCAGCCTGCCTACCCTTAGTACAATTTAAGGCTTTCAACAGGTAATCAGATTTCAACCAAGGACCTGTTTTCACCTCTGTTAAAGTAATTTGTGCACCTGCAGAAGGTGGAACAAAGAAAACCAACTTGTTTCTTCTCCATCTCTAGGGAATTGGCAGCAGGAAGGAATTGGGAATAAGCTTCTCCTTTGGGGAGTGCTGTTTCCACTCCAAGATGTTAAGACAGACCTCCTGCTCTTAGTGCCTTCCCACCTACCTGCTATAACCCAAACCCGCACAGCCCACCGATGTTCCCAAACATTCTCTAACCAAAAACCCTGGAATTGCCTCGATTTCCAGTTATTTTGGATATTCTCCTTCGGACTGCTTGTTTTTATCAGCCAATCAGATTGACAGGCAGCTTACAATGATGGAACATCCTGTCCCTGAGGAGTGAAATTCATGTATCTACTTTGTTAAAGCCACCCTCAGTACATTATCACAGCCCTTAATCTCCTAACGTGAGTTCACAACTAACTTATCTATTAGGCTGAGAGGCTGATGCAATCAGTGTACTCCATGCTTCCTCCCCGCGGTAAAATTCAGCCTTTAGTCCTTGGCATTGAAATCCTCCACCCAAATTTCACAGTAAACTGGATATAATAAAGTGGAAATGTCAACGTACTAAATTTAGCCTGAAAAATTGCATCAGAACCTTTACCCTTAGTATGTCTCATTTTCAATATCTCATCTCTATTTTAATAGAATTATTGAATTATAGAATCATTGAATCTCTACAGTTCAGAAGGAAACCATTCGCCCATTGAGTCTGCTCCTAAGAGAATCCCATCCAGTCCCTCTCCCCCAGGCTATCCCCGTAACACTGCACATTTATTTTACTTTTACCATGGCTAATCCATGTAACCCCCGTATGTCCTTGAAAGTTATAGGGCAATCTATTATGGCCAATCCATCTAACCAGCATATCTTTGGACTATGGGAGGAAATCACAGCACCCAGACGAAATCCACACACACACAGGGAGAATGTGCAAACTCCATTTGATCCAAGGTTGGAATCTTAGCATTATTGGAACCTACTTTGATGTATATAAATTGGCTTGACCAATGTCCCTGCAACATTTGCCTCAATTCATGTTCCAACATTTTATTCAAACAATCCTAGTAACAGTTATCCAAATGTGCGTAGTTTCAACATAAACAGCACACCACACTACCAAATTCAGATCCACAGAGAGAAAATAAGAATAATGGTTTCATGTCAGGGTCATGTGAGTGTGTGGAAACATTTCCTTTACAGCCACTTGCTTGGAAAAGCAAGGCCACAAATGTTAAGCGCTGTTCTGTGTTTGCTCTTAATAAAATATTTTAAAATTTTCACAGCAATCATAATAGGCTCTACATTATTGCACAAATAATATTGTCAGCAGCATTCACTTTTTAAAATTTGATTTGAAAATTGGACAGCAGCATCTAGTAACTTGCCTCTTGTCAAGATGAATGTAGATGCTTCAAACTTGCAATTTGAATTGTCTAACTCCTCCAAAAACTGTGTAATCAAAGTATCACTTACAGATTGACCATACAAACATTTTGAATAGCATGAAATTGCTGTAATCACCTCTTTCATGTGGACACTAACTCAACAGAAAAAGTTGGAAGTTGTCCATACCAAGTTGTCCAGTAACCTCCTTTTAACAGTTCAGTATCTTAATCACTTTCTAACAAGCTTCCCACCACAGTAAGTGAATTTTTGTGACTGTGGAGTCTGATTCCTTTAAATTTTAATGGTTAACAGAGTAATGTTTTACATATTTGTGTGAGATAGGTATTCATTATTGGGATCTTATTGTAGGGACAATTTTCAGATGACATGAAATTTGGAAAAATGTAAACTATGAGGCGGACAGTGTAGAATACCAAAAAAAAATGTAGACAGGTTGGTGGAGTGGACAGACAGGCAGCCAATGGCTTTCAATACAAAGTATTGTGAGGTGATGCATTTTCTAGGAAGAACATTGAAAGACAATATGAAATGGAGATACAATTTTAAAGCAAGAGCAGATGGACTTGGGTGTATATGCATGCAGATCAATGAAAGAGGCAGGACAGATTTAGAGAGTAATTAATATAACATGCAAGAACCTTGGTTGTTTTGATAGGACCATAGAGTACAAGGCAAAGGAAGTGATGTTGACCTTGTATGAGACACTTGTTAAATGTCAGCAGAGTATTGTATATACTCCTGGATGTCACTTATATTAAGGATGTGAACACATTGAAGAGAGTGCAGAAACGATTTACAAGGATGATTCCAGGGATGAGAGATATCAGTTCTGAGTATAGATTTAAAAAGTTCCATCAGATCTCCTTAGCGATAGGATTGAGATCTAATAGAGTTTATCAAAATCATAAGCGGGCTGTACAGAGTAGATAGGGAGAAACTGTTCCTGTTTGTAAAAAGATCAAGAACCATTGGGCACAGATTTAAAGTGATTTGTAAAAAGAACAAATGCAAGATGGGAAAACAATGTATTCTCACAATGAGTAGTTAAAGTCTGCAATGCAATGTTTGGAAATGTGGTGTAGGCAAATTCAATTGAGGCATTCAAGAGGGTATTGGATGATTACTTGAATAGAAATGATGTGTAATGCATGGCGAATGACCAGGAAATTGGCAGTACATAACGGGGCTTCTTTGAAGATCCAGAGGAAACATGATGGATCAAATGGCCTCCTTCTGCTAACAACCCTATGATTCAGTGAAGTTTTATTAAAGGCTGTGAATGAATAAAACTAACTTTTTTTCTGTCATTTCTTTTCTCTTTAAATAACTTAATTACATCCCTTCTTTTCATTCACCTTCTGTACTCAATTTTACATTACAATGAAAATGCAATCAATATTTCCTGCAGAATTTGCCCTGCTCCTCAATGGCCCACAATCAAATAACAATGAGTGAGTGCATTAAATATTGATTGATTTGATTTTCAAGCAGGCCAGATTTGTGGGTAAAGTAATCTTTCTTATAAACAAAGTCAAAGATCAAGGAGGAAAAGATTGATGAAAACCAATGTAGGTCCCTCCAGTCAGAAATGGAGGAATTTATAACGAGGACAAAAAAATGGCTGACTGGCTAAATTCATGTTTCGCTTGATCTGTCTTCACAAGGGAAAACACAAATGATCAACTAGAAAAGATGGAGAACACAGGGTTTAGTGAGAGGGATGAACTGAAGCAAATCTACATTAGTAGAGAAATGGTGTTGGAAAAATTGATGGGATTAAAGGCTAATAAATCCCTAGGACTTGACCATTTATGTCCCAGAGTACTTAAGAAAGTGGCCCTAGTGGATGAATTGGTGGTCATCTTCCAAAATTCTTTAGATTCTGGAACAGTTCCTACAAATTAGACTAAACCAATGTAACCCTAGTGTTTAAAGCAGAAAGTAGAGACAACAGGAAATTATAGACTGGTGAATCTGACATTGGAAGTAAGGAAGAAGCTAGATCCATTATCAAGGATTTTATAATAGAGCACTTAGAAAATGGTGGTAGAATCATATATAGTCAGAATGGATTTACAAAAGGGAAATCATGCTTGACAAATCTACTGAAATTCTTTGAGAATGTAATTAGTAGAGTTGATCAGTGCAGCCAGTGGATGTGGTTTATATGGATTTTCAGAAGGCTTTTGACAAAGTTCCACATCAGAGATCAATGTGTAAAATTAAAGCACGTGGGACTAGGAGGATTGTATTGAGATGGATAAAAAATGAGTTAACAGGCAGGGAACAGGCAGTGGGAGCAAATGGGTCTTTTCCAGAATGGTAGACAGTGATTAGTGGGATTGATACTAGGACCCCAGTTATTCATAGTACATGTTAATGATTTAGATGAGGGAACTAAATGTAATACCTCAAAATTTGCAGATGACAAAAGTTAAGTGGAAAGGAGAGCTGTGAAGAGGATTCAGCGATGTTGCAGTGTGAGTTGGACAGGCTGATGAAGTAAAAGAATACATAGCGGATGCAGTATAACGTGGATAAATGTAATGTTATCCTTTTTTGGTCACAAAAATGGGCAGATTATTACTTGAATGGCTGTAAATCGAGAGGGGGGAATGTTCAACAAGACCTGATGTCTTAATGCACCTGTCACTGAAATTAAGTGAGCAGGTGTAGCAGGTAATAAAGGAAGCAAACTGTATGTTGGCCTTCATAATGAAAGGATTCAAGTACAGGAACAAGGATGTCTTATTGTAATTGCACAGGGCATCGGTGAGGCAACATATGGAATATTGTGTGCAATTTTGGTCTCCTTATCTGAGGGAAGATCCTCTTGCTACAGGGCAATCACAATGAAAGTTTACCAGATTGATTCCTGAGATGGCAGGACTGACATATAGGGAGGGACAGAGTCAGTTAGGATTGTATTCACTGTAATTCAGAAGAATGAAAAGGTATCCCATGGAAACGTATAAGATTCTAACAGGATGTTGGCATATATAAATAAAGGAGGGATGTTCCTGATGACTGCAGAGCCCAGAACCAGTGGTTATATTTTAAGGATAAGGGTTAGGGCTGGGATGTGGAGAAATTTCTTCACGCAGAAATTCATTGCAACAGAAAGTGTTTGAGGCCAATGCATTATATGTTTTCAAGAAGGAGATTGATACAGCTCTTGTGGCTAAAGGGATCAAAGAATTTGGATAGCGGATGAGATTAGGGCATACTGAGCTCAATGATGAGCCAGGATCATATTGAATGACAGAGCAGGCATGAGTGGTTGAATAACCTACTGCTGTTCCTACTTTCTCTGTTTCTGTGTTTCTATGAGTTTAATTTGCTTTGGATGCTATTTGTGCTTTAAATTCAGCAGTGATTTTATTGATTTCAGGTGGATTGCACTGACAAATCAATGCAAATGAGAAAAACTTCTAACCCATGATTTTAGTTCTCAACAGAATCAATGTGTAAAACAAACTGCAATATTTAATATTGACAAATAGTTTGCCTTTAATAAGAAAATGGAATAATTTGATCCAATAGTTGCTTGAACATACAGAACTTGAATCTGGCTGAAAAACAGACATGTTTGTCATCATGTCTATTCAATCAGATACAACCTAATTGCAATCAATGCCATTCAGTTCCACATAAGAGGTACTGCATTTTTAACATCCCTTATTTTTGTTCTGTAGCCTCATTTTTAGATGTTTGGACAGTATGCAATAGGAAAAGCATCACAGCTAAAGGAAACTTATGTGGAGACTTATGTGTTTGTCTCTGCCCTGTCCTATGAATATTTAGACAGCACCACCTTTGTGACAGGCAGTTGCTGCTCCATCACCTTGTTGTAGTGATACATTTCTTTACATGGGTGGTTCTTGCACAAACTAGTGATGGCTTGATAATAAATGCAGCCAACTAATAAAACCTTTTATACCTTTCTGGTTAAGATGCACAGCAAGAAAGAGACTGATTAGGCCCCAAACCTTATAACCAGGAAGGATGTGGGGCTGGAGCCAAGATAAAGAGGTAGGATTAACTAACACTGACCTTTGTTCACCATTGGTCACAAACATGCCAAGGTGGCATCAGTGGAATTCATTTGAATGTAAGGGTCAGAAGCAGGCTGCCATTAAGCCTGAGTCATCACCTTCATACAGCCTGCTTTGTGGATAGATTACTGGGGAGGGAGGAAGAGGACGAGGACAAAAATGTCCATTCAGTCTTAGGGTTCACACATTCTCCCTGACCCACATTCTCCCAGTCAGGTGCAGACTCTTTCCCTGTTCCATACTCACCTTCTTTATCATACTCTACACTCCTAAGCAATCATATTCACACACTCTCCCTGTCCACTCACACACACACACATCCTACACACCCTCTCTTCAACACTCTCACACAATCTCCCAATCTGTCTCAATCTCATACCCTCCCTCACTCACATAGTCCCTCACGTTTTCCCCCAAAACTTTTTCCTTCACATATGCTTCCTCCCTCAAATTCCTCATCCCACACACACACTCCCTCACACACACACACATTTCCTGCCTCCATCACAAATGTAGACATTCCCTCCATCACACACACATACTCTTACTCTCACACTTCTTTCCTCACATTATTGCTCCCCCTCGCTCTGGGCCCAGGCTTCCCACTCTGCCATTTTCATTGAATTTCTTTTAAAATACACTGCCTATATGGAAAAGGAGGCGCCTCACCTGGCTCCTGCACTCACTTCTTTTTTTCCAACATGAACCTACTATCAGAAAACATAGGATCAAAATGGCAATTGATCAGAGGAGCAGCTCCTTGAAGAATCTTCCAGTTATCCTTCCTGCATTTGGAACTATCATCATGGAACAGATAGGGTTTCTCCAGGCTAGAGTCTGGCCCACAACTGCCTTTTGGGCAAAGCAGTTTTCTCCATAACAACACCTCTACCAATCAGAGTTCAATCACCAATCAATCAGCACTCTCATCCAGTATGAATGCTGGTTTCCCTCTATATTGGTTTCTTGTGAACTGTGAGTGCAAGAAGAAAACCTTTGACAAAACTTGTCCTTTGCAGGAATAATCTGTATTTACATATGTCCCAAAAATCTTTTCCTTCCACAGCCATTGAATTACATCTGAAAAGTACTGACTGTCATAGGGATAAATGTTGCAACCAATTTGCACAAAGAAAGGTCCCATAACATAATACCAGTTGATCTGTTTGGTGATGTTGGTTGAAGTTTGACTGTTGGTCAGCACATAAGAGGATTTCAATGTTTTTCTTCAAGTAGCACCTTGGGACATGTTGCTTTGGATAATTCACCTCAGAGAAGGAAAGCTCCAGTAATTATTTTGTTATCTTTTTAAATTAGTTTTGAGATGACATTTATTTACATGAAGCTAGACTGAGTGTCATCAATTTATCAAACTTTATCGAATTATTATTCAGTAATAGTTGATTCAAAATCTAATTAGTATGGAGCTGGGAGACAGGACTTAAACACAATTAACAGCCCATCGTTGCATGGTGAAAGCTTCACATAATCAAAAACTCTGCTGATGTTTGTAATATTGTAACTTAAAAGCTGGAAGTGAAAAAAAAGTAAGTCACAGACTTTAAAGGACAGTATTAAAAAGATGGCAATTACTGACGCGAAAGGAAAGGCTGTAACGTAAAGCTAAAAATATATTTTGGTGAAATTCGTATGCAGATATGTCCTGCCTGTCCAACATTCACCATTTTTAAAGGTGGCAGCAACTATTTATTTTAAACAGGGTAACAATGTCATTTTGAAATGTCTTTTGAAAGCATTATTTGTTAGTGTATTGATGTTTCAAATTATAATTTATAGTAAATATGAAGGTAGGGCATGGTTGCCTAGAGCATGAAAAAGAAATACTTTGGGGTAACACTCAGACCTAAAATCATCACTGAGCAAACCATTTTCCCTAACCAAGAATAAAAAATAGGATCTGAGCTTTTGTATGTTTGTCATAAGCTACTGGAACTAGTCACACCAACCCTGGCCATTCACCCAAATAAGTTTTGCATCTAAATAAAAGCAAAAGAAACTGCTGCTAGTACTCAGCAACTCTGGAGACAATTATAGACATAGAAAAAGAGTACAGCTAAGTCCATGTTTCTCTTGAGTTGTTGAGACTTTAAAAAATATGGATCAGAGCCAGATCCAGAAGTTCCAATCCCATACTTGACTTATCCTAATTTTTGCTGGTACGATGAAGGCCTTTAGGAGTACCTGATACATTAGGGAAATCTGAACTGACCAGGGCCATCTGAACTCAAGGCTAAGTTCACACAAATCTCACTTTGATTGGAGTGCGAACCTTATCCCACAGTGCAGGAGATACAATCTTGTAGAGCAGATTTCATAGTGCTTGTGAAGGGTATATAAGGAGATGGCAAATGAAAAAAAGTTCAGTTTAAAAAAAACTTTCCCAGCAGTTTCAATAACTGTTTGTTGACATAAAACTGAGTACTATCAAGATAGAATATGAGCCATAGACTCACACAGGTTGACACTAAGTTGACACAGGGGCTATAAGGGGCATTAAGTTGGCCAGAAGGCATGCATTGGTCTGTATGGTCATAGGGAGTGTGAAAAGAATTTGATGTTAGGTGAAGAATGCCTAATGCCTTAGAAATCAACAGACCATGTGAGAACTAATAATCTACATTCTGAAGTCAACTGCAGTATGAACCCACACCCCAACCCCATACCATCCCATCAAAAACAATAATCTCACTATTTGAGGCAATTTTTCTCAAGGAGGGTGAAGTGAAACGGGAGTGAAAGCCCAGACCAATCTTTCATCAGAGCAGTCTGCCTGCCTCAAGAATGACTTGTAAGTGTTGTTAGAAGTGGTTATGCGAGTTCATCTTAGGAAAGGGTGCTAGAGTCATAGCGTCATACAGCATGGAAACAGATCCTTCACTCCAACCAGTTTATGCTGAACATAATCCCAAACTAAACTAGTCCACCTGCCTGCTCCTGGCCCATTTCCCTCCAAACATTTTGTATTCATATACTTATCCAAATATCTTTTAAAAATTGTAATTATACCCACATTCACCACTTCCTCAGGAAGTTCATTCCACACACGGACCACACTTTGCGTAAAGAATTTGCCTCTTATGTCTTTTTTTAAATCTCTCTCCTCTCACCTTAAAAATGTGCCCCTAGTCTTGAAACCCCCTATTCTAGGGAAAAGACAGCTACCATTAACTCTATCTATGCCTTTCATTATTTTATAAACTTCTATCAGGTCACCTCTCAAACTCCTATGCTCCAGTGAAAAAAGTCTCAGCCTATCCATCCTTTCTTTATAACTCAAATCTTCCATAACCAGCAACATCCTGGTAAATCTCTTCTGAACCATCTCCAGCTTGAAAATATCCTTTTTAGAAGTGGACAGCCAGAACTGGGTACAGTATTCTAGAAGAGGCCTCATCAATGTCCTGTACAATCTCAACATGACTTCCCAACTCTTATACTCAAAGTACTGAACAATGAAGGCAAGCGTGCCAAACACCTTTTTAACCACTCTGTCTACATGTGACGCAAACTTCAAAGAATTATGTACCTGCACCCCTAGATCCCTCTGTTCTACAACATTACCCAAGGCCAGATCATTAACAGTATAAACCCAATGTATGCAGGACAAGGGAAGTACAAATGTCCCTTAGGGAGACTTTAAAAATATTTGGAGAATTACTTTCACTGTACCCATGGAGATCATCAATAATGACTGATTTTACGAAGGAAGCTTTCAATGTTTATCAGGCCGTGAATTAATACATTCTAGTGTAAAATAAAACTTTCCAATTTTATGTGTTCACTTAGGGCACTCAAAAGGTGGGATAACCCTATGCTGTTAATCCAGCTATTACTTTGGTTTCATTTTGTCCATTTTATGCCCAGAAGTAAGGACGATGCATACAAACTTGTACCTTAATGATTTACCTTTCCATGAAGAAACAACGTCGTCTGGGGACAGTCTTGGAGGTCATCACATTGCATGTGTATGAGTGCTATGAGCTCTCGTGACACTGTGGCAGTGTTTCTACCTCTGGCTCAAAAGCCCTGGTTTCCATTGCCTAATAGAATCCCTGAGCAGATTGATTAGAAAATATCTATAATATGGTGTGTACATGAAAACAAAAAATGCTGGAAATCACAGCAGGCCAGGCAGCATCCATGGAGAGACAACAAGCTAACCTTTTTAGTGATTTCCAGTATTTTTTGTTTTCATGTACACACCATATTGTAGATATTTTCTAATCAATCTGCATAGGGATGTTATTAGGCATTGGAAACCAGGCCTTTTGGGCTGATGATTCTTTGATGAAGAGTTATCGAGACTCAAAATGTTAGCTTGCTCTCCCTCCATGGATGCTGCCTGACCTGCTGTGATTTCCAGCATTTTTTGTTTTCAGTACAGATTCCAACATCTGCAGTAACTGGCTCCTATATGGTGTATACATCATGCCCTGAACTATTTTCTGGATCTTGTTTTCCCAAATAGCTTCTCAAAACAAATAAAATGCCTTTCATCATAAATGGAGCCTTCATACTGTAATTATTTTAAACAATAATAATATGCTGATTTAGCTTAGTTTCTTTTACGGTCAGTGTTTGATCAGTTATTTATATTCATTATCTTCTTATGTCACTCAGTGTTGAATCTTACTGTACAATGCTGCTATGAGACAACATGACATTAAAGATGCTATGTAGATTCAAGCTGTTGTTGTCATAGTTGAAAAATTGGCTTTTTAGTCACATCCATCATTCAGTTTGAAAACCCTAATACTGCTTAAGTGAGCAGTTTTCAAATTCTACCTCGAACATTATTCGAGCAATTTCCAACACAGTTTCCAAATGAATCTTGAAGCCCTGCCATGGATAATCAACATGGTATTTTACTCCAGCATGGGGTAAGACTTTAACCATGATGGTTAGCATCCCTGCTTCTGAGCCAGAAGCTCTGTGTTCAAGCCCTATGTCAGGACTTGTTAGTCATGGAAGGTGTATTCATAATATGACCAGAGGTTAGGACAGCACTGTGGCTCAGTGCTTAGCACTGCTGCCTCACAGCAGCAGTGACACATGTTCAATTCCACCCTCTGGCAACAGTCTATGTGTGGAGTTTGCACATTGTCCCCGTGTCTGCCTGGGTTTCCTCCAGGTGCTCCAGTTTTCTCCCATAGTCCAAAGATATGCAGGTTAGGTGGATTGGTCATGCTAAATTGCCAGTAGTGTCCAGAGAGGTGAAGGCTAGGAGGATTACAATGGGAAATGCAGTGTTACAGGGATAGGGGAGGCGGGGTAGGTCTGGGTGGGATGTTCTTCAGAGGGTCGGTGTGGACTCGATGGACTAAATGGCCTATTTCCTCACTGTAAGGATCCAATGATTCTACGAAACAGGTTGATTACAAATAATATGAGCAAGGACGATAGGTTCGAGATAACTATGAGCGTGTGATTGGCATAGGGGATATGATGCCTATTAGAATAGATGAAAGCCATTAGATTGCATGGGTCAGATAAGAGGATTTGTATTTTAATCTTTACTTATGAAGTTTGTCAACAGTCTTGGATCCACTGAGAACCGGCAGTCTCTTAGGCTTTTCTCAAGCCAGTTTGATTCCTAATACAGTCTGCCGACGCTGTAATAAGAATTAAAAATGCTGGAGGGAAAGGGTCTGGTATTTTAAACATCAGGTTCATGGAGCCTCCGATACTTCCTATTTCTGCTCCCGGACCCAGAACATAAAATCAAGGTGTACGTGTACAAGCTGTTACACATTATAAAGGAAGGAATCACTATTTGACACATATCATCCAATGAATCAAACTTCAGTCAGTTGAAAATGAGAAAACAAATAATTTGTCATTTTCCACTCTCTTGAGTATCATGTGTAATAGTGAGAAATTTGGGACAATATGGTGGAAATGGAAAAATCACATACTTGATGGTGAGAAGTAAAAAATCCGATTTTTCCCTTTGTGCTTAAATTGTGAGTTCTGAATCTACTGAGCAGCAACTACCCAATCTCTATCCATTTGTATCCAACTATTCGCCCAATGCACCTTATTTCTATGCAGCTCTCCATTCTCCTTTCCTACCCTGAAAAGGAGATGTAAGCTCTGTGGTTTCTGAAGAGGAATGTGTAAAGTCACACCTGGGAGAGAATCAAGTCAAAACACACTGGACTGCGATCTCCTATGATTACAGAGATAACAGAGGGCAGACTACAACCCCTCCACTACAACAAGCAAAAAGTCGTCTCCTACAGATTATGTCCCAGCCTACAGAAAGGTTTGTGCTTTTGCCTTTCAAGTATACACAAGGTCAATGATTAAAAAACTGTTTCAACTCTGATCTGTATGTTTTTCTGAACTAGTGCACTGAGGAGATTGCAGGTTGAGATATGTTATTAAACATCTCTGTATTGCTGGTATAAAGGAAACATCATTTTCCTCTCTTTAATGGAAGCAAGTGAAACCACATTTGAAAAGAAAATAGTCAAAGGGCTTTCAGCAGACCTGCAAAGGCAGGCATCTCAAAACCAACCACCTAACAACAAAAAACTGTGTGACAGATATCACCCAATGCAATGGCCACAATGTCTTACTATCTATACTTCACAGAATAACTCAGAGACTGATCTTCACATCTCTTAATTTGTTTTTGGACTCAATTCTCATTTCTAATCTGTGTGTATGATTTGCATTATTGCACCTATTCTCCTTTAGTAACTGAATGTTAAATATTCTATTAACTCAAAAATGCCTCGTGGTATTGATTCCTTTTAAAATATGAATTTATTCAATCCTGGAGAAAGGGATGGTAAGGGATCCTTTTAAAACTAACCTTGTTGTGACCAAATGAAGTGTTGCATGAACAAAATGGGGAGCCATTTCACTGCTCACATTTTGGCAGCTTGACAATTTTGGATTATCCCTTCTGGAACTGCAAGGAATTGGTGACCCCTGCCCATGGACTGGTCATAACACATGACACAGCAATAACCCTACCTGCTACCCTAGAATAACATGGCTGTGTTTGGTGGCAAGGCCTCCTTTGCTGGCCATCAGGAAAAAGCAATGGCTTTGTTTCCACCAGCGTGTCCATTAGCACCCCTGTGTCCCTGTCAGCAAGACTGGGAGCAAGCTTCCCTTTCTAGATCATGTCCTTAGTGATGATATTCAACCACCACTGTGTGAAGAGCAGTAACAAAAACAGAAGTTGCTGGAAAAGCTCAGCAGGTCTGGCAGCATCTGTGATGAAAAAATCGGAATTAATTTTTCGGGTCCGGCGACCCTTCCTTAGAACTGTGAAGAGCAGTTCCTGGTTTGCAGCATCTTAAATATGACCACAGCTACGGGAGCATCACAAAGTCCAACAGCAGTGATCACCTCTGTTCCTCCTGCTGCAACCTTCCACTAGACAGGAAGATTGTGTAAGAAAAGACAGCTTGGGCCCTGGCACACTGGTCACCTCGAATCTCACTTGAAAAATGTCTTTGCCCATATCCGACGATACAATGGAGAATGTTTTGTAGCAGTTTAAAATGAAATTGAAAAAAAAGCAGTAATTAGCACACAAAGGATTTCATCTTCAAACAACATGTTGAAGTCATAAAATTTGATATCGTTACAAAATGCACAAATTTTATGTAGTTATTATACATGCTTCAATTTGATATATCTTCTTATTCAGCACCGAGGATTCAAACATAAAAATAAAACAAGGAAATGATCATTAGGAATAGCTTGAACTTGTTGCTTCTAGAAGATATCACAGCAACGTAAAACTTTTTGCTATAATTTGAAAACAATACAGGAAGTGTTTGCTAACATTTCAATGATGTAATCATTAGATATAATAAAAGAGCCAAACAGAGGTCTACCTGAGAGGTTAGAGACCGGCTCTTTAATACATTGCATATAGTGCACCACAGAGATCGGTGCTGAGCTCCTTGCTCTTTTGAATGTACATTAATGACTTGGAGCCCTCAGAGTGTCAGAATGTTTGAAGCATGTCTTTTTGTCCGTCAACCACGGCTCCCTGATTGGACCAGATTAGCACCCTCAGTTAGGGAACTCATTTTCGATGAGGTCCACCTGGCTGACCTTGTTACAATCACAACAGGCTGGGTTTATTTTCCTTGGAGCAGAGAAGGCTGAGAAGGGATCTGATTGAGTTATACAAAATTATGAGAAACATAGGCAGAGTAGATCGTAAGAATCTTTTCCCCATGGGTGATGTGTCTAAGATCAGCAAGCATTATATTAAGATGAGGAGTAAGTGGTTTCAAGGAGATCTGCGAAACGTTTTTTTCACCCAGGAAATGGAATGCGCTGCCTGAGATAGTGGTAGAGACAGATACCCTCATAACATTTAAGAAACATTTGGATGAGCACTTAAAATGCCAGGATACAGCTGGTTATGGACCAAATGAAGGTAAATGGGCTTAGTATAATTTGGTGTTTGTTGGCTGGCGTGGACATGGTGGGCTAAAGGGCCTATTTCTTTCTGTTATGATTCTTTGACTCTACACTGTATTCTCAATGATTGTAACACTTTCATTTCTTTTTTTAAAATTTATGTTGAGTATCAACAATGTAGTTTTTTTCTAACTCGGCATACAAAGTGCTGCCACTTCTAGAAGCATTGTAATATCGTTTTTAAAAGGAAAATCTTTGGGTTGCTGGCAAATGGAGGTAAACAGAGAAAACATCCATGGAGAAAGAAATAATTCTAATATCTCATAACAGGCCTTTTATCAGAATTGTTCTACCATTAATTAGTTTGGAAGAATGTTCCGTAAAACTATTCATTGTACAATACTTTAAAAAAAAGCAGGCAGGGAAAAAAGAAAAGATTAATATTTCCTGTATTTCTCGTATGTCTTTGAAGCCACGTTAAACAAAAATGATCGGTAAAGATGGAAAGCAATCACGCTAGATGACATGCATGTTTTGGTTATTTGTTTTTATTCAGTCATAGAATGTCTGCCTCACTGTCTAGGCCCAGTCCCTACTTGTCTTTGAAACAATTCTTTATTTTAAACTGTTGTGATCCATGCTTTGTAGCTACTCATACAGTGCTGTTATGAATGTACGAAAAAGGGACAAGAGTAGGCTACTTGGCTCTTTGAGCTTGCTTTATCATTAAATAAGATTGTGACTAACCTGTTGTTAACCTCAACTTGAGGTTGACAACAGGTTAGTCACGATCTTATTTAATGATAACCTTTCATACCCTTCGTCATCAAAAATCTACCTACCTCAGCCTTTAAAATATTTAAAGATTCTGCATTCACTGCATTTGAGGATCTGTGGGTTGGAACCTTTTTTAATTCACTTGTGGGATGTCATTGGCTGGACCAGTATTTATTACTCACCCCTAATTGCTCTTGAGCAAATGGTGGTGAGCTGCATTCTTAAACCATTGCAGTCCATGTGTTGGCGGTAGGCTGACAATGCTGTTCGGAAGGGAGTTCCAGGATTATGATCCAGTGATCGGAAAGGTGATATATTTCCAAGTCCGAATGGTGAGTTGCGAACTGACCGGTAGACCAACTGTTGTATGTGTGAGTTGAGGAAGAGAGTGTACAAGTTTAAGAAATGTACTTTTCACATAACGATCAATTTCTTATGGATTATCAGGCTATCTCGCAGAAAAAGCCGTTTACGTCATCACTGAAAAAGTACAAAACAATTCTTCACTGGCAGGGACCAAAGGAAAGGAAAGATAATGGCTATAGCGATGATGCTGTCAGGGAGATTTGTGTGTCCTCTTTTCTATATAACAGTCTGGCAGGACATAACAGTGGTTCACAGTATGAGATAAGCCAAATTTCAAAACCAAAGGGGATGTGACACTTTGGGTCCCAGTGCATGGTCATTGGCCAAAGCTCCTCAAACAAATGATTAGCATTGAGTAAAAAGGCACTCAGAAACCAAGAATATTAACCAATGATTGAGGTTCTAGGGATTTTCAGAGAGAGGAGAACCAGGAGAAGAGCTTCTGAAATAACTCCACAGAGGCTGGTATCCCATCACCAAGTCACCTTTATTTACGCATGAAGAGTCCTTGACACTGATCGAGCTCCCCCAGAGTCAGCTCTAAGAGTTTGCAGGATGTCTGACACCCCTCTATTATCTGTCAGCCAGATCTCCCTGAATGGACCAGATTAACTTGGCGAATCAGGGAATTCATATTCTGTGAGCTCCAACTGGCTGACCTTGTTACAATCACTACAACTTATATTGCACCATGCTTAGTTTGAGAAGAAAGGAGACAAGAGGATATAGAAAAGACAACACACTGCCACCACTAGCTGCAGAAATAGGCTTCATCTGTCCACTTATCCTTCAGGACCAATAAATTATCCTTGCCTATCACAGGCCATGAATTTTTCCTGCATACTTCGCTTATACATCATATTTAAATTGTTGCCCCCTTCCCATTGTGGCAACCTGAAGTCTAACTCATTACAAACAACACTCCAAGAGATTTGTTCGTGTCCTCAAATGCAAAACCGAAGAAATAGCCTTTGATAAAAGGAATTAAAGATTATACAAAAAAACATTTCTATACAAGAATATGGCACCACATCCATTGAAATAGTGAGAATATAATGGATGACTTACGACTAGTTAGTTTAAAAACGCATTTTAAACTTATGTCAATGCTGCATGATCCCCCTAGGGGCGGGAGGAGCGTTTCAGTTCAGGAAGGCTTGCTTGTTCCTCTTACCACATACGGCTATGCCCATGAGAATATGAATTGAGTATAATTAATCAGAAAGATTGGAAAGCTTTTCTTTACATTCTTTTAAACTACAATTTTTTGGACACATTTATTGTTAATTCTTACTTTATTGTTAATTCTTACTTTTCTCAGGGTCTGTATTTCAGTGTACTGATTAGAGTACAAAAGTGAATAATAAGAATCTTGTTGCCTCTCAGACAAGAATTGGTCAAGTGCTGCAGTTTGTTAATGTGCTAGTGTATCCATTGCCAATATCCTCGTACCAATGGCAGCTGCTCTCAGCTTTATTATTGAACCCACAAGTTTTGGAGTGCAGTCTGTGTTTGCACACTTGCTGTGCTAGTGTTTAATAAACTGATGGACTATCTGATGCCTCAGGTATAAAAGGAACAACCCTACTGGTTTGATCAATAATACTACATTTTTTGAAATATATGAAGCATTTATACTAGACACATGACAGAATAAACAGTGATTTGAAGAACAAAAACAAAGTTGCTGGAAA
>NC_063335.1:53703326-53732615 GCF_021869965.1 Rhincodon typus | reverse complement strand
GTTTTTTTCCTTCACAGATGCTACCAGACCTGCTGAGCTTTTCCAGCGATTTTATTTTTGTTCCTAATTTACAGCATCCGCAGTTCTTTTGGTTTTTATTTAGTGACTTGAAGAAAATCCTTAAAAATTGAGTCACATCAGTAAATGTGATGAGCTTGGCTAGATTTACTGTCTAAACCTCAGAATAACATTTCAAAATAAAGTTTTTTTAAAAAAATAATTTCTTTCTTTTATAGATTGGAGTGTCCAGCAAATTTCAGATTTTGTATGCTGCAGCTTTGATCTAAATCAGGAACAAGCAGTAACAGAATAATGGCAGCCATTTTTGTTTCTGTAACAAACATTCCTTTGAATGTCAATACTCTGTATCAGACAGTACATTGATTTGCTTTATTTAATCCTCATACCTGAGTTAATAAACTGTCATTCCCTCCGATATACAGTTTTTCTTCGCATTCCAAGCATCACAACACAACAAAGAAGCAATCACCTTTTCTTCCCAGATCAAAATGTACTTTATTTGAAAAGAATGAATAATTTCTATTTCCAAGGGCTGCAGACTTCATTATAACAAACACTTTTGTACCTTCACTTGAGGAGAGAGACAAGCCGTTGTGTTTAAGGAACTTAATGACTCATTTAAATAATTATATCCTCACTGTGCTTTGTGATTGCAAACAGGGAAGAAGGGTTTTGCAAAGTTATTTATTTTTAATCTATTTGTTCTTGCGTTTTTGAATTTGCTAACTAGGTCAGTCTTCTTTTTTTTGACAAGGTAATGGTGAAATAACTACTTCTGGTGTGGGTACACCCAGAAAGCTGTTAGGAAGGGAGTTCCTGAATTTTTACATAGGGACACTGAAGGAGCATAATGTTAGGTTAGTCAGGACTGTCTGTTGCTTGAAGTGGAAAAGGAGTGATATGCCTAGGCATCTGCTGCCCTTATCCTTCTTGATTTCCAGGTCATTGGTTTAGGAGGTACTGCCAAAGGAACCCTGCTGAAGTGCTGCAGAACATTTTTTCTATGATACGCTTTGCTAGAGAAATGCTTTTGTAAATTGTACAATTATGGCTTCTCATAGTGATGTAACTGCTGTAGCTTGCTTTCACTTTTGAGTTAGCAACTATAAAAACACACTACAAGGAACATGATGCCAAAAGTGTGTAGCTGAAATTGTGTGGATTTCCTGAGCTGCAAGACAGCTACCTACTGTAAGAAAAAACAAGAAAGAATTAGGACAACATCCTGAAACTTGAGATACTGGGTCAGTCAAGGTGCCAATGAATTATCCAGCTCACAGCATGAACGAGAATGTCCTACGGCTCTGAAGGACAGAATCAATTTGGCTAAACCTAAGGAACAAAAAAGGAGTAATTACATTGCTTGGTGTTGTCTATAGGTCACCAGCTAATGGGAAGGATGTAGTGGAATAAGTCTGCAATGAAATTACTGAGAGGCACAAAAAATTTAATGTTGTTGTAATGGAGGATTTTATTGATCTGAATTTTGACTCAGATAGTACCACTACAAAGGACAGAGAGGAGCAACAATTTCTAAGCTTATTCAGGAAGATTTTCTGCAGCAATATGTTTCCAGTCCAATTAGAAAGGAAGCACTGATTGACCTGATTCTTGTGAATAAGATGGGCCAAGTAGATCAATAGTCAGTGGGAAGATATGTAAGCAATAGTGATCACTGTCTCTTAAGGTTTAGGGTAACAGTGGAGGAGTACAATGAACAATCCAGAGTAAGAATTATTAATTGGGGGAAACTATCTTCAATGGGGATTGAATGGATTTAGATTGAATACATTGGTTGCAGAGATTGGAAGAAAAATAATGGCGAACAATGGGCTACCTTGAAAGAGGAGATGGTTCAGACACAATCAAGGCTTATTCCCTCAATTGGGAAAGGTAAAACAAATCCACAGCTTCCTGGTTGAGAAAAGAGGCAGAAATTATGATAATCTCTTTATGACTGATGTCAAATAGAAAACATAATTGAGAACTAAATTGAATGTAAAATGCTAAGGGGGAGGTGAAAAAGTAATTACGAGAAGCAAAGATGGAGTACGAAAGAGACTAGAAGCTAACAAGTAAATTCCAAAGTCTTCAATAGATACATAAGCCACAAAAGTGTGGTCAAATGAGATATGGGTAATGAACGTAAAGGGATTTACACATGGAAGCAAAAAGAATGGAGAAAGTGTAAAGCAAATAGTTTGCACCTGTCTTTAGCAAGAGGAACATATGCCTTGGCCATGGTAGAAGTGCAGGAATTGTTTAAGACTGATAAGGAGTAGGCATTTGCACATGCTGTCTGTACTTAAAGTTGACAAGACAGTGGGAACTTGGGGATAATGAGCAAAGTGAGAAGAGAATATTCAGAGGTACTGGCAATACTTTATGACTCCTTAGACTTCAGAGTGGTGCCAGAGGACTCAAATATTGTAAGCAGTGTGCCGTGTTCACAGATGGATGTAATAATAAACTAAGCAATTACAGACTGATAATTTAACATCAAGGGTTAAAAAATTCTTGTAGCAATAACTCAGGGCAAAAATTCATAGTCTCATGGACAAATGCAGGTTAACCAAGAGCCAGTATGGATTTCTTAAGGGAAAATCATGTTTAACTAATGCACACAGTTTTCTTTGAAGAGGTAACAGGGAAGATAGATTAAGGTACTTCCAGCAGGCATCTGATTCAATCTGAAACAACAGACTTGTGAGCAAAGTTAGGAGTGATGAAAAAAAAGGGACACAAGGCATTTGATTTATTTATTGTCACATGTACCTAAGTACAGTGAAAAGCTTTGTTTATGAGCAGTACAGGCAGATCATAGTAAGTAAAGACATACAGATGGTAGGGTGAGAAAATAACTCAAATAGAGGTGTACAGGTTATGTCGCACAGGGCGTGCAGTAGGCAAGATTAGCATTAGCAAGTCCAGCATTATTTGAAATTAGAGTCCATTCATCAATCTAATAATTGCCTTGGAAGAAGCTGTCCTTGAGTCTGCTGATGTGTGTGTTCAAGTTTCTGTATCTTCAGGTTGTAGGAGAGCATTACTGGGGTGTGATGGGTCTTTGATGAATGTCGGCAGCTTTTCCACAGCAATGAGCCATGTAAATGGAGTCCATTGGTGGAAGGTTGACCTCTGTGATGGTCTAGGCTGTGCGCACAGCATTCTACAGTTTCTTACGTTCCTGGGCAGAGCAGTTCCCATATCAAGCCATTATGCACCCAGATGGTATGCTTTCAATGGTGCATCTGTAGAAGTTGGTGAAGGTCCTTATGGACATACTGAATTTCCTGAGCTTCCTGAAGAAGAAGAGGCGTTGTTGTACCTTCTTGACTGTGACATCTACATGGGAAGTCCAAGTCAGGTTGTTGGTTATCGTCACTCCTAATAACTCGATGCTCTCCACCCTCTCAACCTCAGCTCTGTTGATATAGGTGGGAGCGTGTTGTCCTCCTTTCTTTCTGAAGTCAATGATCAGTTCTTTAGTTTTGCCGACATTGAGAGAGAAGTTTTTCTCATTGCACCACGTCACCAAGCCCCCTATTTCCTTCCTGTATTCTAATTCATTGTTGTTAGAGATCCGTCCTACCACAGTGGTGTTGTCAGAAAACTTGTAGATGGCATTCATTCGGAATCTGGCAACTTAGTCATGGGTGACAGGGAGTACAGTAGGAGGCGGAGGACAGGTTCTGGAGGGGGCTCCAGTATTGATTGTTATCATGGAGGAAGTGCAGTTACCTATCTTCACTGATTGTTGTCTGTGGGTCAGAAACCTGAGGATCCAGTTTCAGAGGGTGGACCTGAGACCAAAGTTTTTGAGTTTTGAGTTCTGTTTGGAGGGGATAATGGTGCTGATGAAGGAGCTGTAGTTGATGAGAGGTGTCTGATGCAGGTGTCCTTGTTGTCCAGATGTTCCAGGGATGAGTGTAGGGCTAGGGAAATGGCTTCCGCTGTGGACCTGTTGCATCAGTAGGCAAATTGTAGGGGATCGAGGCAAGCTGGGAGACTAGAATTGATGTGGGCCATGACCAGCCTTTCAAAGCACTTCATGATGATGGAGGTCAAAGCCACTGGGTGGTAGTCATTAAGACATGTTGCATGTGCTTTTTTAGGTACAGGGATAATGGTGTTCTTCTTGAAGCAAGTGGGAACTTTGACTTGTGGGAGGGAGAGGTTGAAGATGTCTGTGAATACCTCTGCCAGTTGGTCTGCACAGGATCTAAGTGCTTGTCCGGGCACTCCATCTGGGCTCATCACTTTCCTTGGTTCACTCCCAGAAGACTGACCTGATGTCTGCAGCAGTGACAGTGGGCACAGATATGTCCGGGGCAGTCAGGATAGGTGATACCATACCGCTGGCATTCTGCTCAAACCGAGCATAGAAAGCATTAGGCACATCAGGGAGGAATGTGTCTTTGTCCACTATCTTGCTCTGCTTCATTTTGTATCTCATAATGTTGTTTAGGCCTTGCCACAGGTGTTGGGAGTAAAACTAAAATGGATACAAAATTGACTGAGTGATAGGAAACAGAATAATGTTTATTCAATATTTTTGGGCTAGAAGAAGAGGTATAGTGGAGTTCTCTGGGGGTCAGCATAAGGACTCTGGCTTTTGCTGATGTGTGTTAATGAGTTAGAACAAGAACATTCAAAATGTGTGAATTAGACAGCCTGTGAGGAGGTAGTGTAGAACTTCAAAAGAACAGGCAAGCTGGTGATGTGAAGGAAGAGGGGACAGATGAAGTTCAGTTCAGAGAAGTTTGAAGTGACACATCTTGGTGGAAAGAATGTTTTGTGTGTACAACACAGCACTGTGTTCAATATGAGGCCTTTATTGAAGTGAACTGAAGATGCTTGCCCACAGTGTGTGTGCCTCATGGTAGAGGTCACATGATGACGGCAGACTATGAAGGACATTTGTACATGATTGTATTTCAATCCAAATACCCTGTTTTACACAAAAAAAATCAAAAATGCACATTTTTCAAGTACATTTTGAGTTAGCCAGTTTAACAAATATATATATGACTGTTATCAACTAATAACAGTTCACTTTTCATGTCAGTGTATGCAAATGCATTTCACATATTGTACACATATGTGTTATCATTCACAATTCATCTGGATGGTGTCTGGTATATGATCTGTGTGGATAGTGTGCTCACCTCTTCAAGATCAGCCACCTACATTTGAGGAATAGCTTCTAGCCTTAGGCCTACATGCCTTTTGTTGTGACAATATGCCTGGCCACTTACTTCCAATGTGTATGATCAAGTTGACAACTGCTCAATGAAGGACACAAGTTGTCAGTTGGACTGAATCCCCTTGGGAGTGTTGAACATTTGTACCCTGACTCTTTCTCCAATGCTCAACTCTGGCAATGGTTTACCAGTCTTGTCGAAATCAAATTTGGCTTTATGCCATTACACCTTGATTTTGTTATTCTGTATGACTATGTCAGGCTATTGCTTGAATAATCTATGAGGCAGCTCTCCCTAGTTTTGCATTAACATGCAGATGTTAGAAAGGAGGATTTTGCAGGGTTGGCAGGGCCTTTTCTGCCATTGTCTTTACTTTATATTGTATCAAAAAAGCACAGGTATGTGGAGGGAAACACAACTATATGCAGAACTGTGAGCTGCTATCATAATAAAGATGATAGATTTTCTTCCTTAAAGGACATTAGTGAACCAGATTTTTTTTACAAGAACTGATAGTGGTCACGTTAGGCAAGCTTTATAATTCCAGATCTTTAAAAAAAAACAAATTTAGATTTAATCCAACTCTCTGACAGACCACATTCCAAGTTATATTGATACAAAAATCATTGCTACAGAGACTTTGGGGAGGACCCAATGTGAAGTCTCATTCCTCCAAAATCTTGAGCTGTTCTGCCCACACGTCCATATAAAACTCATTCACAATAATTACTGCTATGCCAGCATCTCCCCAAGCTATGCCTTAATCTCCTCAATGTGGATATAGACTCTAAACTGATTGTATCAAGGATTATTTTACTGATAGAATGTGTTACATTGAGATCATCTCTAAACTCCTAAAAATATAGATCAATCTACTCAACCACTGGTCGGTTGATCCTTCCATCCCAGGAACTTGTTCAGCTGATCTTTGTAGCCTCCCCTCTGAGGCAGTATGTTCCTTACATTATTCAATAAATAAAAGCTAGAAAGTATGAAATTATATACAACAGGTATTTGGAAGTTTTATTCCTAGTCACAGGTAGGTAGGATAATGAAGAATGCGTTTGGTACGCTTGTCTTTATTGGTCAGGGCATTGAGTATATGAGTTGGGAGGTTACGTTGTGGCTGTACAGGACATTGGTTAGGCCACTATTGGAATACTGCATTCAATTCTTGTCTCCCTGTTACAGGAAGAATGTTGTGAAACTTGAAAGACTTCAGAAAAGATTGACAAGGATGTTGCCAGGGTTTGAGGGTTTGAACTATAGGGAGAGGCTGAATAGGCTGGGGCTATTTTCCCTGGAGCGTCGGAAGCTGAGGGGTGACCTTATAGAATCATGAGGGTCATGGATAGGGTAAATAGACAAGGTCTTTTCCATGGGGTGGTGGAGTCCAATTCCAGGGAGCATAGGTTTACGTGAGGGGGAAAGATTTAAAAGGGACCTAAGGGGCAACTTTTTCATGCAAAGATACATGCATGGAATGTACTGCCAGAGGAAGTGGTGGAGGCTGGTACAATTATAACATTTAAAAGGCATCTGGATGGGTATATGAACAGGTTTAGAGAGATATGGGCTAAATGCTGGCAAATGGGACGAGGTTTATTTAGGATATCTGGTCGGCATGGACAAGTTGAACCAAAGGGTTTGTTTTTGTGCTGTAGATATCAATGACTTTATGACGCTATGTGCTGAACTAGTAAACATCTGTACTGAGAGTACTTGCAACATCCCAGTTGGCTTTCCTGCCTTAATTTAACAATTAAAAACAAAGCCAGGGCTCTCACTAGAAACTGAGTTAAATTGAGACAATGCTTTCAAGGGAGGAATGAAGAAAGTTTCATGGAAAGCAAAATCAAACAACACTGCTTCATCTCAAATGCCTAATAAGATGCTTAATCTTCTTTTCTCCCTGGATTGCATACTGTTGTATGTCATAATGTACAGATACATACTTTACACGATTGGAACAAACAGAGTCATAAAGAAACACTGCAGTGTATTTTACACAGCTTTGGAATAGGAAATTGGCACAGTGTAAAACCAGTTGTTGATTCTCCTTTGACCTCCTTTGTGCTTCCAGCACTAACAAATTTCTGCACACACCAACACCACCATAAATTGTTCAGCAATAATTTCCTGTCATCACCACTTTTACTGAAGGTGTAAACTCACTAAAGGTTTGATGTAGTCCAGAGTCAGTTGACAAATACAAGCATTTTTTAAATGCAACAGGAAAAATATTCTCCCATATGTATTCACCATGCTTAGAACCGAAAGGAAACAATTCCTCAACATTCCAAAGCGTTTGTTGCAGTTCTGTTGCTGCTTAGGGAGCAATAATCCAGATGCAACCTAAAAAATAGTCAATTTGTAAAACAATACCAGCTGAAAATAATAATTAAATTGCTTTCTTCATTTTTAAAATTCAGGAGAGGTCTATACGTCTCTTTTCTTAAAGTAATATTTCTTTGATCCTTTGCACCAAACCCGTGAAACCTTTTCCTTCCCTGACTGACTTGCAGCAGTGCCAGAATGTGCTGTTATTGGGTTTAGGGCTAGTACTTACATTGGGAAGATATAGAAGGAAAGAAGCATGTGTAAAAAATTGTTACTTTCTATTTATTGTGGTTGCAAGCATTAAAGGAACTCAGGGTAGAAATTGGGTGCTGCCCTGGTCAATCATCCACCCATCTGGAAGGGAGGTGTGATTAATGTTCTCCGTTAAAATCTGTACCACAACAGTCACAAATCCCCAATTCTCACCCATTTCACACTTTTCATCTTGCTATTTCAGATTTCAATCCAAATTCAAAATTTTGCTTCCTGGAAAATTTAGGTCAGAAATTAAACTTCTATTCTCCACAGGAGACAATTCATGGCTTTGTAAATCACCCGGAATGGTTTGGAAACTTGAAAATGTAAATGAGTTTACTGATGATGTGGAAGGGATGGTTGATCTTGATTATTCATGCAACATTAACCTAAGGAATGCATTATATTCAGTGTGTTGTTCTAATACTGGAGACCGCTTTCAATCACAAAACTAAAACATTGCTACTTTTCACATGGGGAAACAAGTCAAATCATTAAGCATATTTCCTCAATAGAGATTGGCAACCTAACCACAAAAGCAGCTGATATTTTCCATTATTTGTGTCTTATTACCCCATCAAATAATTGCAGATGAAGAATAAACTGACTGGGTAAATCACTTATTACATTGAAGGTTAGATTAATCTGTTTTAAATGCACCAGAACTAATTATGTATCCTTCGGGGATTCAGTCACAGATCGGTGCACGCAAGCCACACCAATTAGCATGTGTAGGCATAATTAGTGTAAGTAACAGATTATTTGGTTCACCATCCCAGGGTACTTTTTAACTCACCTGCTATAAGTCTTAGGGCGTCACATCCTGGATTGGAACTTGAATCTGAACCCAGTAGTTGATACTCCCATTGTTCCTCAAGACCATCTAAATGAAAATGGAACTTTTTCAGACTGCTATGGATCCAGGTACCAGGCCAGTGTTTATGATTGATTTGGGTCTATTTCCTTAAACTAACATTTCTTTGATCCTTTGCACGAAACCCGTGAAATCTTGTCCCTCTGATTGTTTAACGTGAAGCAAAAAAGTTGTTTATCCAGGTTTCCTCCAGTTTCAGCAAATTGCTGCAGATGCAGATTGAATTTTTAAAAATGTACGATAAGGAATAACAGAATTGCGGATTTTTTTTACAATGATCCTACTTGGGGGTGATTTTTGAATGTTTCCTTTTTTATCTTTCTTGTTGGTAATGATATATCACAAAGTTGTGCAAAAATTTAAAACAACTGCACAACTGCCTGACATGCATAAGTGACAATTTCAACTTAAATTATCATCGGCATAAATACATTTGAAGACAGAATATAGTATAAAAAGTTTGGTATTTTCATGAAGTAATAAATGTTTACTCTGATAATGCTGATCTGGATCACAGAGATACTGTTCTCATGCTCTATCTGCAAAGAGTGCAAGAGAACCATAAAGTTTCAGAATTTCTTTTATTTTGTTCACTTAGAGTCAGGGAGTCATATAGCATGTAAAAAGACACTTCAGTCCAACCATTCCTTGCCAACCATATTCCCAAACTAAACTAGTCCGACCTGCCTGTACCTGGCCCATACCCCTCAAAATCCAGCTTCATAATATCCTTCCTACAACAGGGAGACCAGAGCTGGACACAGTATTCCAAAGACCTCACCAATGTCGTGTACAACCTCAATATATCTCCCAACCCCTATATGCAAAGGTCTGAGAAATGAAGGTGAGCATGCTAAATACCTTCTTAACCACTGTGGCTATATGTAATGCAAACATCAAAGAATTATGTACCTAAACCCCTAGATCTCTTTGTTCTACAACATTACCCAAGGCCCTACTTTAATTGCATAATTCCTGCCCTTGTTTGTTTTACCAAAATGCAATATCTCACACTTATCCAAATTAAACTCCATCTGCCACTCTTCAGCCCATTGATCCAATTGATAAGATCTCTTTGTAATCTGAGATAACCTTCTTCACTGTCCATTATACCACCAATTTTGGTGTCATCCGCAAACTTACTAACCATGCCTTCTATATTCCGATCTAAATCATTTACACAAATGACAAACAAAAGTGGACCCAGCACCAATCCCTGTGGATCATTGCTGGTCACAGACCTCCAGTCCAGCAAACAAGCCTCCATTGTCACTGTGTGTCTCCTGTCATTAAACCAATTTTGTATCCAATTGGCAGGCTCATCCTGAATCCCATGTGATCTAACTTTACTCATTATTCTACCATATGGAACCTTGTTAAAGGCTTTACTGAAGTCCAAGTAAACAATGTCTACTGCTCTGCCCTCAATCTTCTTGGTTACTTCCTCAAAAAACTCAATCAAGTGTGTGAGACATGATTTCCCTTGCACAAAACCATGCTAACTATCTTTAATCATACCTTGCCTCTCCAAACGATTTGGAGCTGCTCTTGTATATCGAAATAAATAGTTATTATTTCATTTAAATCTATTCCTGTTGTGCTGTTGCTATTCCTTCTACCTGAAGCCCAACATCTGATCCTCTAGTTTGGTCCATTTAATGATGACAAATTCACCAGGGAAGAGGAAAAGAACGAACCCTTCCCATTCCTGGACGTCATGGTAGAACAAACACATAAAACTTGACCCTACATATTCACCACTGCAAAGGAAAACCGGAAATGAGGCAATCAAATCCAACGAACCCCATGGTTTAAATACCAGGTGGGAAAATACAACAGCACTTCATTGAAAGCTGCATTGATGATGTTACCCAACAGGGTAATGAAATGTCTGCAAACTAACAAACAAGGTCAACCACAGCAGAGGTAAATATTATTGTTTTCAGAGATTTTCACGCAATATTCAACCAAATGATCCTCTTCATTTGAAAAATCTGCCGTTCTATGTAGGTGATGCTGCATTTTTGTGCCTTTAGGATGTATAAACATGTATTATGGCTAGGTATAAGTAAGTACTGAAGGACTTCTGTCTGCTGGTTGTGGGTGAGACCATTTTCCTGAGATGAAAGGGAAAGAAACCTACTATTATTAGGTTTATAAAAAGTGATCATCCTGGACCATGGGTGAATAATACTGCAACCAGGAAGTAGTGAACTCATTCCCCAATTCATTTGCTAGCCCCATCTGAAATCCCTGAGTGGGTGATGGCTCATGTGGGGTTTTAACATGAGCAAGGACCAGTTGGGTATAATACGTCAATTTTTGTGCTGTAAATTCAGTGCAATTGCAAATTGTTACACAGATAGTAGGAACTGCTGATGCTGGAGAATCTGAGATAACAAGGTGTAGAGCTGGAGAAGGGTCTAGACCTGAAATGTCAGCTTTCCTGCTGCTCTGATGCTGCTTGGCCTGCTGTGTTCATCCAGCTCTACACCTTGTTATCTCAATTGCAAATTGTATGTAATTCCAATGTATCTTGGTGTCTCTGTAATGGTTTCATTTGTCCTGTTGCCTCCACACCAGAAAATTAACTTTTTACATTTTTTTCATTAGATCTGGGAGTTTTCAGAAAAGGTAGCCTTTGTTACCCATCTCTGGATGCCATTAGATGACACTTCCCACCTCGAGGTCTGACGGCATTGCAGTAGATGAAAAATTCAACCCTGTACCTTTAAAGGCCCATTTCAGTCAGAGAAAAATCTTCTATTCTCAAAAATTTGTTCCCAACACTATTGAAACTAGAAAGACATAAAAAGACATACCATATTGAATAGGTGCTAGAAAATAGTCAAAAAAATGGAGATTCAATGGCCATGTTAATGTAAGCAATGGCAGCACAACATCATAATTGAAGAAAGTTGAAGCATGGAAGCCAAGTCAGCATAAAGCAGAGGTATACCCCTCTTTGATAATGAAAACTGAAATATCCAGAGAGGAGCGCCTCATCCTATAATCTATTTAAAGAAGTGTGAGAAGGGATGTAATCCGGTTTTTCAGCAACTTGTAGTGTTTAAGTAAAATAAACCTCTGACACTCACTTTACAATCAACAAGTAACAATTTATTTATCCAATTCTAACAGTGAAAAAGTTAACTAAATTATTAACAAAACCAAATAAACCCCATTTAACTACCAACTATTCCTGAATAAAACAAGATTAAAATGGTATGCTGTTCCAATAAATACAAGTCCCACTTACATAAAACATAAATAATAAAAGTAGAAATTAGCCTCTCAAAATTATGTGACTTCCGGAATGTTCTATGCTTTCTCTGTTGAATGCTCTGTCGAGAATGATTTCTCTATTGAATTCTTCTGTCATGAATATTAACTAGTTGTGCCGTAGGTAACTTTTGACTTAGGTGGTGCTTTCTCTAAAACTTAGATAAGACTGTGAGAGCTAGTGATTCTCCCTTTGGATCTGGGAGCTGTTAACTCTTGCAGATGGCAGTTTGCTCTCCTGTCTTTGCCCAACTGCCCCTTCTTTTATACCCTTGATGACATATCAATATTCCTTACAATAGGATTACTTCTATGTTGTCAAAGCCATGAGATTTAAATTTAATTGTTTTTTGGGTATCTGGGTGCCTAGTTCAAATTAATTGACTAAATTCAAAAATTCTTGTCTTAACAAAACAAAACTGCTGCTTGCCCTGCAGGCTGTAGAACCTTTTCAATTCGGGTGCTCTGTGTACCTGCAAACCTACAAACTGCTGCTCACAGACATCATTTTTAAATCTCTAAGCATAGAAGAAGCATGTAATCTTTTAAAGGGACCATGCACTGCTTCCCCTTCTAGCATTTTACAAACACCAATATTGTACAAACACTAAATTCTAATTTCCTGCCTTCCATACCACAAATACTCTACCCAACTTCGCAACACCTTCCCCACTTAAGGAAAAAATGAACCATTATTTTAAAAAGATGGTTTCTTCTTTTCTTTTAAAACCTTAACTCCACTACATTACTAGATCCATATCTCATTAATCTCGTGTTACACATCTCATACAAATTCTATGTGTGTGTATATAACATTGAACACTATCGTTTCTATCTTATGTAAACATATTTTCTTTTAAACCTGCGATAAAGCATCTGCAATAATATTTTCACGACCTGCAAAATGTACAATCTATAAATTATATGCTGGTAACACAAGACTCCAATGAAATAATCTGATGGTATTGTCCTTAAATCTAGAAATATCAAATGATTGTGATTGGTATACACAACCGTCTCTGATACATTGTTTGCAATGTAAACATTAAAATGTTGTAAGTCCAGTTCCAAACTCAACAGCTCTTTTTGAAAGGTTGAATTTCTTTTCTGGTCGATACTGAGTTTTTTTTTTAAAATACCCGACTTGCCTTTCAATTCCACAATCATCCTTCTGTAACAACATAGCTCCAAACGTACATCGCTTATATCGATTGCAGCTTTGAAGGGTTGCAAAAAATTTGGCTTGGCTGAAACTGGTGCAGTAGTTAACTCTGCTTTTACATTCTCAAATGCCTCCTGGCATTGTTCTGTCCATCGAAATTTCATGTTCTTTTTTAACAAAAACATCAGCAGTGCCACCATGCTACTGAAGTTTGGTACAAATTTCCTCTAGAATCCGTTCAATCCAAAAGATCATAGCACTTCCATCTTCGAGGATGGTCTTGGAAATTCCTCATTGGCCTTTGTCTTCACGTTTTTCAGTGTCATCCATCTGTGTCGGATGTTGTGCCCTAAGAATGTCACTTCCGCCTTTGGAAATTTTGTTTTTGCCAGGTTTATGACCAACTTTGCCTTCTGCAGTCTCTCAAAGAGTTCTGCAAAATGCACTATAGCTAAGCCATGTATATAGATGGCACAATTAGTCAATCCTGCCACAGCTCTGTTAACTAATTTTCGAGAAGTGGCTGGTACATTTTTCATTTCAAAGGGCATGACTTTAAATTGATATTGTCCATTTGCGGTTACAAAAGCAGAAATTTCTTTTGCTCTCTCCAACAAAGGTACTTGCCAGTAATCGCAAACGATGTCCAACTTTGTAGCTTGTCCTACTTTTTCCACACTCGCCTCCAGCCTTAGAATTGGGTATGAGCCAGATTCAGTCAGGGTGTTGAACTTCTGATAATTTACGCTGAATCATTGAGTACCATCAGGTTTGGGAATCAACATGATCAGCGAACTCCACTCACTTTGACTGAGCTCTATGATATCTTCTTGGAACATCGCTTCCACTTCCTTCTGAGCCTGCACTGTTTAGAAAGGATTAAGCCTGTAGGAGTGTTGTTTTATTGAAACAGCATTCCCTATGACAACTTCATGTACTATGGTGTTCGTCCTCCTCATTCTATTTCTACATATGTCCTTATAGCACAGTAACAAGCCTTTCAATTCAGTTCTCTGTTCTTGGGGAGGATAGCTCACTACTCTATCCCATGCTTTAAGGACTTCCTCATTATTAAATTTATTCTGAGGCACATCAAAATCCATATCATCTGGATTTTATTCTTCACTCTGAGTGGCAGTAACCTGTTTCTCTGGTTCCCTTTCCCTATCATAATAATGTTTCAGCATGTTCACATGACATATCTGATTTTTTTTCCTATCTGGTATCTTTACCAGATAATTCACCTGGCGTAACTTCTTCTCAATCTGACAGGGCCCACTAAACCTTGCTTTGAAGGGATTTCCTACCACTGGTAATAGCACCAATACTTTATCCCCATGGGCAAATGTACGAATCTTAGATTTCTTATCTGCTTCTTGGTTCATTAGATGCTGTGCCACCTTCAAGTGTTGTCCAGCTAATTCACCTATTCTGTTTAATCTTTCTATCACCTCAGATACATAACCCAACTGTGAGATCTCTGACTTTTGACCTGTCAACTTTTCCTTAATTCATTTTAAAGGCCCTCTAACTTTGTGTCCAAATATCAATTCAAATGGAGTAAACTGAGTTGATTCATTTGGAGCATCTCTAGTAGCAAATAATACAAATGGAAACATTTATCCCAGTTTGGGTAATCCTGGCAATAACCCTCAGCATGGTCTTTAGGGTCTGATGCCACTTTTCCCATGTTCCCTGGGATTCAGGAAGGATTTGCACTTGATTTAAAGCATTGGGTGCCTCAACTATCCATGACCTTAATTAATTTGGCAGTAAAGTTGGATCCTTGGTCTGACTGAATCTCCCTAGGTAGTCCATAATGGATAAAGAAAGCAAGCAATTCCTCCACAAACTTTTTTGCCTTGACATTCCATAATGACAAACCTGGTGGACACATCCATTATGGTTAGCAAATACTCGTTCCCAATTTTGGTTTTAGGGAGGGGACCTACACAATCAATCATGACCCATGTAAAAGTTTCTTCAAATGCAGGAATTGGCATCAAAGGCATTGGTTTTATGACTGCCTGTGACTTTCCCACCATCTGACACGTATGACAGGTACAGCAAAATTCAACCATATTTTAATGTAATTCAGGCCAATAGAAATGCTTCTGTGTCTTAGCCTGAGTCTTCCTCACACCTAGATGACCTCCTGCAGGTAATTCATGTGTGCTACCCGCAATACTTCCTGTCTGTATTTTACCGGCAACACAATCTGGTGAACTTCTGCCCATTTGTCATCTGCACTAATCTGCCAAGGTCTCCATTTCCACTTTAAGATGTTATCCTTAAGGTAATAGCATTCTGCAATACATTCTGATTCCTTTTCTAAGTAGGCCTTACAATATAAATCTTTTATCATCTCATCTTTTTGTTGTAATTCCATTAATCTTTCAGAACTAAACACCTCTGCCTGATCCTCTATATGTTTAGGTTTTGCCTTTACCATTTCATTAAACAGAGTATCAGCTAGCTGTACCTCAACTCCTTCATCTTTCTTTTTTGTTTTCTCTCTTGTTTTATAATACGGGCTGTGGAATCTTGTCACTACGCAGTCTGGAAAAATTTCAAGATATTTTCCTTTTAACTCATCAGTTTCCCTCATTTTCTTTTGGCTTCTCTAGTACAATGGGTTTCACTCCCACCTAAGATTCCAGTTATATCATTTCCAAGAAGAAACTGTATTCCTGGAATAGCCAATTATTCTATCACTCCCATTATCACTTCCTCAGTCTTGATTGGACTTTCTACCCTTACCTTACACAGGGAACACTAATTCTCTCTCCTTTTATTCCACACATTATCACTTTCTCATGCAATATTTCAGAAGAAGTGCAAATATTTTAATCTCTTACTATTATAGACTGACCAGCTCCCATATCTCTGAATATGTTAATTTCTTTATCTACATCCCCTGTTCTACCTGAGTATATCTAACCCACAGAAGTAAAGTCTTTGAAAAGATCAGGCACTACCTTACTTTTGAGTCCATGACCAGGCTGTGCACTCTCCTGCAGTTCCCCAACTTCTCTTGTGATTTCCTTCACTACCTCAACTAATCCCACTGTTTTAGCCACTTTCACCACATTCTTTTTCCCAGTGCCCTTCTTAGACCACCAGCACTGTGACTTTCTGTGTCCCACCTTATTGCAGCGAAAACACCTGAGGTCTTCCACCTCTTTTCCACATTCTTGGGTTTCTTTCTTCACATGTAGTAAACTGTTCCCAATGTGATCTACTTTTTGTTTTTCATTGAAGGATCTCCCTCTTTCCCAATTTCTATCTCTCACTTCTGGAACTTTCTGTCAGAAACTAAATTTTGATTTATGCACTAATGCACATTCATCCGCCATCTCTGCAGCTCTTCTCATTGTTTTAACTTTCTGTTCCTCAATATGAGTTCTTATCACTTCTGGAAGTGAGATTTTAAACTCCTCCAGCAGAATAACACCTCTAAGATCTTTATATGTCTTTTCTATCTTTAATGCTCTCATCCATTTATTGAAGTTGTTCTGTTTAATTCTTTCAAACTTGGTATAAGTCTGACTTGGTTCCTTTCTTATATTTCTCAACTATTATCTATGTGCTTCTGATGCCAATTCGTAGGCTCTCAAAATAGCCTGTTTTACTTCTTCATATTCTCTTGACACCTCCTCTGACAGCACTGCAAATACCTCACTAGCCCTGCCTACCAATTTTGTCTGAATTAGCATTACCCACATAGACTCTGGCTGGTTCATCTGTTTAGCCAATTATTAAAGGAAATGAAAAAGGCTTCAACATCTTTTTCATCAAATTTTGGTAAGATTTTGACATTTTTATATATCCCTACCAAGCCTTTGGGTACGATGGGCTTGCCCATCATCACTCTCCTCCCCTTTAAGCCTATCATCTACCTTCATCTCCATTCTTTTAAATTGACTTCCTGTCTAATTGTTAACTTCTGAAGTTCAAACTCCCTCTCTTTCTCTCCTTCTTCCCTCTCTTTTTCTTTTTGCTCAGCTAAGAATTTTCTTTCCCCTTCTTTCACTTCTAACTCCAGTTGTCTTATTTGCAATTTAATTTTTTTCTAACTCCACTGCACTTGGTTGTTTCTCTAATATATCTAAATGCTTGTCTAACTCTGTTACATCTTCAGCTTTCTTCTTGTACCTAATTAAACCCAATTCTAACCTATCTGCTAATTCTAGAAGTGTCTCCTTTTTCTGTCTTTCAAAACTTTCTTGGCACATTTGGGAAGGATCTTCGACCCTTGAAACCTCTTTAGCACTGTTAAGAGCCATTTCCCCAGTTTTCATTTAACCAAGAACAAGCAACCAAAATTAAAGAGATTTACCACTTCTCACTTAAGATTTATTTAAAGGTCTAGGACACTAAGCCCAAATCTGCTTAAATCAGCTGGGACATTTCATACCCAAAATCTCTTCAAATCTGTCCAAATCTGTTCAATTCCTGGACACGATTTGTCTGAACCTGTCGAAATCCCGGTCCCGAGCTGGCCAAATCCCAGACCTGAACTTCCAATCTGTTATAAAGCACAGGTTGACACACCCCGTCTGATGACTAAACTGAAACACCCAGAGAGGAGTACCTCACGCTATAATCTGTTAAAAGGAGTATGAGAAGGGGTGTAATCTGTTTTTTCAGCAACTTCTATAGGTTAAATAAAATAAACCCTGACACTCACTCTACAATCAACAAGTAGCAATATATTTATCCAAATCTAACAGTGAAAAAGTTAACTAAATTATTAACAAACCAAATAAACCCCTTCTAACTACTGACTATTCCTGAATAAAACAAGATTCTATGGGTTGCTGTTCCAATAAATACAAGTCCCACTTACCTAAAACATAAATAATAAAAGTAGAACTTAGCCTCTAGAAATTATAGCCATCTTATGTGTCTTCTGGAATGTTCTGTGCCTTCTCCATTGAATGTTCTGTGAAGAAAGACTTCTCCATTGAATTCTTCTGTTATGAGTATTGTGCAGTAGGTACTTTTGACTTAGGTGGTGCTTTCTCTAAAACTTAGAGAAGACTGTGAGAGCTAACAATTCTCTCTTGAAAGCTGAGAGCTTTTTACATCTTGCAGATGGCAGTTTGCTCTCCCGTCTTTGCCCAACTGTCCCTTCTTTTATACCCTTAATATCAATATTCCTTGCAATAGGATTGCTCTTGTGTTGTCAAAGCCATCAGATTTAAATTTAATTGAAATTAAATTTAATTTGATATCTGAATGCCTGGTTCAAGTTAATTGGCTAAATTCAAAACTTCTTGTCTTAACAAAACAAAACTGCTGTTTAGCCTGCAGATTATACAACTGTTTGATACAAATGTTTCAATTCAGGTGCTCTGTGCACCTGCAAACCCACAAGCTGCTGCCCACAGACATCCGTTTTGATTCTCTTAAGTATAGAAAGAGCACATCGTCTTTTGAAGGGACCACACACTGCTTTCCCCATAGCATTTTATAAACACCATTATTTTGCAAACACTAATTTCTAACATCCTGCTTTCTAATCCACAAATAATCTACACAACTTCACAACAATACGTCGTTATTTTTCTGAATGTTAGTCCCCCAGTCTAAATCCGGATTCAAGCTCTGTTGCTAAACATTGCCACATTTTTCAAGCAAGTAAATGATTATTAGAAAGGGTTATGGACTTTGCATTTGTTACCTTTGATCTGTGCCCCAGATGCAAAGTGAAACATTTACCCCATTGCAGCAGACCAATGATGCCCTCCTCCTCTTTTTCAAATATTATCATTTAAGATATGTTTTCTGTATAAAATAGCATTGTCAATAGAATAGGTAATTACGGCATTAGCAGTAATGTCATGTCCTGTATAGGACCTTTTGCTTCAACGTGGTCATGCAAGGATCCCTTGTCTTCTCTGTATACAGTGCATGTAATTCAGTTCATAGCTTTTGCTACCAATACCTGCTCAACGTCAATCTCAAAGCACACTTACACCATGGTGGCAGCAGGAGGTTGTGGTATAAAATTATAAAGCAGCAGCTATCAATTGGAAAGCTAATGATACCATTGGCAGTGACATCAGGACACGTGACATTCAATGGATAGAGTCGCTCACTTCAAGATGCTCATATCAGGATTTTTTTCTGCTCTGTATTTGCTGTATCAATTCCAATAAAAAGTTCTGGCTACCAAGATTTGGTGCAGGTCTACTTCTAAACAAGCTTACAAAATTGCCCTTCACCATTGCTTCTAAAATGTACCAGTCAACATTTTTTTTTGTCCGTGTTAAATATCAACATATGAACTAGGAGTAAACTTGGCCTACTTGCGCCCCCCAAGCCCACTCCACCATTCAATAAGATCATGACTGATCTGATTACTCTACATTTCTACTTATTCTCGATAATTTTTCACCCCCTTGGTAATCAAGAATATATTTACTTCTGCCTGGAAAAGTTCAAAGACTCTGCTACCTCTACATTTTCGAGAAGTGCTCTAAAAACTCCGCAGTAAAAGAAATATCCCCACAACTCCATCTTAACTTGTGACCTCTCATTCATAAGTAGTAACCTCCTATCTCTAGAATCTTTCGCTGAGAAAACATCCTTTCCTCATTCACCTTATCAAGATCCTTCTGTACCTTAAATGTTTCAATCAGATCACCTCTTACTCTTCTCAATTCACTTAATAAATTACTTCTGCAATCTCATCGTCCATCTGCGAGCCTATCTGTATCCTCCTAAACTCTTTCCAATTATTGGAAATTTGTCATACATCTCCATTTCAATATCATGAGCAATTTCTTGATATCATTCCCTCTCTTATAAATTTGCTGTGTACACAATAATTAACAGCAACCTCAAAATGAGTCATAGGGAATATTAGGTGCCATATCTTTCTAGCCTGAAAAATATTTTTCTTCTTTCTACCTCTTGCTTTTTCGTAATTCAATAATCTTTCCATTGTTAAAAATCTGATAAGAATTGTGCACTGGTAATCAAGCACCAACACAACACAAGCCACACCAAAAGTGAAAATATTGCATTGAATCACCAAATTGTTAACGTGTCCCTCTTTCTTACTAATATCCAGCGTAGAAAAAATTTTCACCTGCTTCTTTTGACTAACTAAAAATTAATAAATTTATTGTAAGTGAGATTTCTTCTTTAAACAATTGGAAAAATTATTTTGTCCTTATTCACAAGGTATTATTCAGAATTAGACTATATTCTCTTAATCCCAAACACACATGTTCACGCATAGACAAGACAACATCTCTGCAGAGTTATTCTGGGTTGGAAAAAGAATAGGCAAAAATGGAGCAATATCCTGGTAGTCAGGGGATTTAATTCATAAAATGGTTGTGGGTTGACCTCTCACAATTTTCCTTGTCAATGAAATCAGATTGCAGATAGTCAAAGAATTATAGAAGATCTTCAGGCCAGATTTTAGATTCAGACGCAAAATAGTTAGGAATCCTGATATATGAAACTATCACATTTTGCAAATACTTTGTTATGAAATTTTCAGCTGGTTTTGCATTGTCCTTTGCTTATTGTGAGAGAACTAGAAATAAAGAGAAAGCTTTGCTTTTCCCTGTAAGTTTCTCCAGTACCCACATCCAAGTCTGTGATGACACATGTCAACTTCAGTCTAGATGCTGTTGCTAGACAACTAATAACACAGACCCTATGGCTTTTGCAAGTTTCTTTATTCAGCAATTAAATGTCATGAAATCTACCTCTTGTCTCTTCTAAAAAGAACTCGAGTAGACTCCTGTCCCCAAATTATTTGCTTTTCCAGTTGATCACATGATAACATCTATTCATACCAGACCTGTTGAGACAGTTCCATATTCCAATTTCTCATTGTCTATAAATACATACAGATGAATTCCTAACACTATCCAAATGGAAACATTTCCTTATGCCTCTGTTCCATAATATTCACCATTCATCTCTTTGGTGGCACCAAATCAGATATGCTTAATCCAGTTCTTTTATTCAGCTTCTTTGTTCTTTATTTCAAGAATTGTACAAGATTGATCAGGCTAAACCTTTTTACCAAACTGTGCTGAATGGCCCTCATTCACACGCTCTTCTAGTACTTATTCATTTTGGCACATATTAAAGATTCTCATATTTAACAAAAACTGAAGACCAATAGATATTTAAATTCCTGATATTCCTTCTCAAATTTTTGAAATTGTATTTTTCCCATTTCTACGTTAAAATAAACAGAAGAATTCTTTTGTCCATAGAATACACTAGAGTCATCACTAAATGTTTCTGTTGAGTCATGACTAAATGTTTCTGTTTCTAAATTTCAAGCAAGTCTGAAATCAGATCTAGACTTATAATCTCTAATACAAATTAGGACAAATTTCACAAGGATTCATTAGTTTTCTAATTTCATAAGAGCAAGCAGGCATTCTGTCCCCCTGTCATCTGCCTATGATAGTTGTCCTTGCAGTAAGGGATAATTGGGATGTTAAATCTCAAACAGCACCCAGAAGAGTTCTTTTTGTGTTGAGGTAATGTGTCACCATGGCAGCAACATTAGTAATGGATGTGTTGACTACATTAAGGCAAGGAAGCTGACCCTTGGCCTATACACCTACTTTGAAGCGTTGCCCTTTGTGTAACCCGACTGTTCTCTCTCTAGCTATGGTGAAAGACAGCCGGTTTTGTAGTTGCTGCCCACTATCACTACAGCTACTAGTCTAGAAGCAAGCCACACCTCCCCTTCAGAGGACCAATGCTGCAGGTGAAGGCAGCTGACATGTCACAGGGGAATCTTACAAGCAATGAGTTGAAATTCAATTCAGTGGCCTCTAAGGTACTTGAAAGGTACTGGACCAAGTTGCAGCTGCCAGAAGAAAAATACAGAGAATTCACGTTGAGGGAACTGTTTCTATCAGTGCAGGCCCTTGAACAGCAAGATTTTAAAATCCAACCTTTATGCTCTTATGCAAAGATGCTGCTTTATGGCTTTCTACAGTGCACTCATCCCATTCAGCCTGGTGAGACGTGGGAACAGCGTGGAACCTGCATTGCCTGTAAAAGTCAGATTGAAGGATTAACAGCACTTTTAATTGACTTTTTAATTATCTTATTTGGTTTCCTGACAATTCAAAGGGGGCTTGACTTTGGCCTTTGAAGCCACTTGAGGGAATGTCAGACATCAGGATCATGTCCTGGTACTACATTATGGGGATTTAACTCGCTGTGTGCAGAAAGGTATGCCTTCCCTTTCCCTGGGGAAATTCCATCCTTTTTTTTATTCTTTTGTTTTTATACATTTGCCTGCAGGTGACCCTTTCTGATCAGTAGACCTTCCCCAAACCCTTAAATTGTAAGTCAGAAAACACCAGCTTTTCCACACATTATGGTTAATAGTCATCTTCAGCTGTGAGCTTGATTTGACAACTCACAAAATGGACTTCTGCTGTGCACCCACTGTCCTTTTGCAGCTCAGGTCACCTGAATATTTATTTTGCCAGTCCCAAAATCAATATTTCTTTATGTGATGATACTGCAGGAGTAATACAGCATGACTGAGAGAAGAAAGGCCTGGCAGAGAGACAGACACAAATTGAAAATGTACACAGACAGACACAAGCAGACCCAAATCTTCATTTACCATCTTTCATGATTGTGAAAGACCTTTATAATGAGTAAACTAAATATGATTGTAGGGAGATAAGTTTAATGCAAACTGCATTTACTTTAGAGCTGTTGGATTTTTGTCTGTTTTGAAGATCTTAGGGTTAGAGATCAGGCCTTGAAACAAAGTTAAAAGCTCATTATTTTGGTGTACCCATGCAGAATGAGCACGTGGCTATGCTACATTTGTGGAAAATAATTCTGTTTTGACTATAATTACGCTGTTATATTCAGCTTTCTTTTGTCCTGCATCGTATCCATGCTGTCTAACCTTGATTTTCTATTTGCTGTTAATAAAACAGAAGTAACTTTATTTCCAAACAACAGCGAGCAAGGTAGCCAGTGAGATGTAAAAACTTATAAAATCAGACTCCACTCAATCCAATAAAATCAAAAAGTATGGGAAATGTTCAAAGGATCTGACAGTATCTCTAGCAGGAGAAACAATTAACACTTCATATAACTCCATTTTGGAACTGAAGGAATGTGGAAGTGTGAATGAATGTAGAATTGTTAGTAAAATGGGGGAGGTGGAGGGATTGCAAAAGGAAGCTCTGGAATAGGATAGAGGGTGGAAAAGTTAAATGACAAAGATGCAATGGAATGTGACCTTATCATTATCAGGATACCTACCTGTAACTAATGGAATGCCAGAGGGATCAGTGCTAGGATCACAATTATTTACAATATGTATTAATTGCTTGGATGATGAAAGTGAATGTACTATCATTAAACTTGCATATGACCATAAATAGTTAGGAAGGCAAAAAGTGAGTATGACACAGTATATATAGAAAGGTTAAGTGAGTGGGCAAAAACTTAGCAGATGGAATAAAATATGGAAAATATGAGTTAATGCACTTTTGCAGGAAGAATTGAGGAGCTGAACATTATTTACATTGAAAAGACTTTGAAAGCTGCAGAAAAGAGGGATTTTGGAATCCTTTTGCAACAATTACAAAAAAACTAGCACCCAAGATCAATGGGCAACAAGGAAGACAATTGGGTTGTTGGACTTTCTGTTCCATTCCTGCTCCTGTATCTTATGGTCTTATTGTGTAACAAAGGGTAAAGTGATTGCTGATGTTGTAATTGAGTGTGTGTGGCAGAGTAACAAACAGCTCAGTCTGAAGTAAAAAGTAGTAAAGCAAGATTAAGATTAGCACAGGATGAAACAGAATCAAAATTGGGAGAAAATATCCACGGACTCCAATTGTTGAACTGAATTTGGAGCCCAGAATGCTGTGAAGTACTGTGGCGGAAGATGAGGTGCTGTTTCTCATGCTTTTGTTGCAGTGGGCTGTGGACAGAAATGTCAGTGTGAGAGCAAAGTGGTAAATCTATTCCCCCCAGCGTTCTTGCAATTTTTTCCAATTAATATTCTGTATCTGCTGCTTACAATGCAAACCCCTCTGCACTGGGAGAATGCAACACAGGTAGGGTGACCACTTTGCAGAACAACTCCTCACAGTCCACATTTGTGACCCAGAGCTTTCTACTGTCTGGCATTTTTTCCCGTCCTCCCAACCCCAATAGAACCACAGCATCCCGTTTCCTGCTCATCTCCACCTTTGATTCTGCCAGTGCAGTTTCCATCAGGGTGTTCAATAGCCCCATTCTAAATTCCAGCAGAACTCAGTGCAGCTTCACTTTTACAGGGAAAATCAGTATTTAAGAATGTGCTGTAGGCTGCACCTCACTAATTGACCCACTGCCGAGGGCAGAGGCAGCCAGCAGTGAAGGACTTACTCAGGTAAGTAAGATGGGAGCACCAAAATGAGGCTGCCCACCTCATCAGAACTGGTATTTGAATGCCATGAATCATGAGACCTGTGTCCAAAGGGTGGTAGTAGTTTGTTGATTGCTCATATCAGGGTCTAAAACTAGGGGTAATGAATGTAAGACAGCCACTGCTAAACCTAGCAAGCAATTAAACTCCTTCCCTCAGAGGCTGGGGAGAGTGTGCTTGAAGCAAATAGCAATGATACAGTTAAAGCTAAGATAGGTAAGTGAAAAACAATGAAAGACGTTGGAGGGTATGATGAAAGGTTTATACAGCAGAAGATGGGAGAAAGTTCAAGTTGAGCGCACAGACCAATGTAAACTATTAAGTCAAATGACCCAGTTCTGTGTTTTGAATTCAACGAAAAGCAAGTAAAGACTGAGACTACTTTTTTGTTCTGCTGACCATGTTGACCTTTGTGGGATACAGATAGTTTTAGTGATCACTTAGCCAGAAGTGAAATCTCAAAGTATATATCATTATGTGTAACAAAATCATGAATTCATTGCTTAAAACAAAGATCAAAAATGCTTATCCAAATGTTTATTTGATCTTTAACAATTGAACTTATTCAACACATGTGCTTTTAAGACAATCTGTATTCTGCTGTCTGTGAAAATCTAGTTCATAATTCATATGTTTTAGAATAGAACTTTTAGTTTAGGAATGTGGCCTTCAGGTTGGAATTGAAAATTTTAAAAGAAAGATTAATGCAAAAAAAAAGGCCTGGTTAAGAAACTGTTAAACAACCCTAATATAAGGGCAAATCAAACAAGCATAAGTTTACTTACCCTATGTTTTTCTTACAAGGTAAAAGTTAATGGTGAAAAAACTTAAACCATGAATACTTCAATTTGAGAATATCGGGTAAATCATTATCTCCATGAAAGAAGCAAAAATCTAGCCAGGAACAATATAAAATTTTAATACAGTTTACAGAATCAAAAGTTCTTTTGTTAAATTTATCTGGGTCTGTTTGCTGACAAGATGTTCTAGTTCAGTTTGGGTAAGAGACAAGGTTTTTGCACCTTTCCTGTGGTGTAGACTGTATCTCATGAAATTGAGAAAGCCAACAGGAAATGATTATCAGCTAGGTCTGCAAATTAAGGAGGTAAAATATGAACAATGAACTTCGTTGCCCACCGTGTGGAAAATAGGTGGGGCTTGATCTCACATTGGATTTTTTAAGGAAAAGCTGTGGAAAATTTGCTCTCGCTTCCACCTAGTGAAAATAAAATCTACAGTGGTCCTCATAGAAACTTGCAGTGGAAAGCAGCCAGCAAACATAGTCTGGGAAGCTTGGAAAGGCATTTAGTTATCCTGAAACATCCTGAACAAGGGGCTGAAGCATCTACAGTTAGAAGGCGTATGAAGAAAGTCTTGGGGCCATGCAGCCAAAAAGCTCACAGAAAGACCTCAACAAAATCTTACCTCCCAGGTGAATTCTGGACAGATGGGGCACATTTTTGGGTTGGTCCCACGAAGAGTGGATGGAAGGAGTGAAAACTGGAACTGATTCCGTAGTGCAATAGTCTTCACAGGCAATAATGTTAAATTTGCTGTGCTTGCTTTGGTTTTTTTCTTTATATATAATAACTGTTTGTTTTCTTTAAAATTTGCGAAGTCTTTTGTTGTACTTGTCAATTAGTTGCTGGCTATTTGGATTTCTTCTTTAAATGTTAAGATGACATAAGATTCTAACATGATCATAACAGCTGTAATCCCAGATCAACATAAATACTGTGGCATATAATGAGTTTATTAAATGCAATTGCCTTTTAAACTTAGGAGAAAACAGTTCCAAATTAGACTTTCATATTTAAAGGTAGCAATAAATGGAAAAGGCCAATCTTTTGGCAACATTTGTATTTATATTCCTAGATCTCTTATAATCAGACAGCTTTAAGTAGCTTAACTGAGATGTTTTGATTCTGCTGGATTTCTTTGGTGAAGCAATAACTAAAACTCTTGTAATTAAAGAAGGATAGTTGCCAAAAGACATTAATTGGACTATAAATGTTTAGTGGGCATCAGCCAGTATGGTGTTACTGTAGCTGCACTATTCATGTAATTCTGTACTTCTTTTGAGGAAGAGAGTGGAACATACAAAGTGTTCATAAGTAATCTTCATTAAAATTTCATGTTAATTTATTACTGCATTCTGATATATTATCAATTTCTCAATACAATGTATCATCTTCCTCAGATTCTGACATTATATTGCGATTGGAATCAGTGAAAAAGCAGACAATAACTTGACAGTCAAATAAAAACAAAAGAACTCGTCACTATTGTCTCGGGGGTTGGAGAATAGAAACAGTATTAATATGCATCTAGTTCAACTGAAATCAAGTTACGATTGTGTGAAGAATATTTACATAACTATCAAAAATACAACAATAGACTGACAGCAAAGCACTGCTGTTATTGCCTGTGGATAAATTATTCAACCCAGTTTAATTGGCATATATTTTAAATAATTGATCAGATTGTACCCAAGTGAATCACATTATTGTCCTATAAACAGATATACTTTCAAAGCTCTGGCGGTACTGCAGTAGTGTCCCTACCTCTGAGCCAAGAGGCATGGGTTCAAGTCTCACCTGCTCCAGAAGTATGTAATAATATCTCTGAACAGGTTGCTGAGAAAATAAAAATAAACTTTTACAGCCAGTTGATCCATATTTTATCCTCTTTGTTATGTGTGACAGTCAGGCCAACAACAGCAGTCACTGCCTGAAAAGCAATGATTTTTTTGTTCAGCTTCTGTCCTTTGTAATCACAGACACATGGCTCAATTGTTTTCCTCTCTTTCTAAGATCCCACAGATTCCAATTATCTTTGATTACCATGGGCAGTTTATTTGATTGAGGAGGATGAGTTGTGAGGATGTCAACAGAATGTACACGTAAGTCCAAACTTCTGCCCAACATATATGCATCCTTCCCAAATGTGGGTGAGATATCCCCTGTTGATCCCAAAGGACAAGGAGTAGCAGATGGAGTTTAATTTAATTTAGATAAATGTGAGGAGCTGCATTTTGAAAAGGCAAATCAGGGCAGGACTTATACACATAATGGTAAGGTCCTGAGAAGCGTTACTGAACAAAGAGATTTTGGAGTGCAAGTTCACAGCTCCTTGAAAGTGGAGTCCCATGTAGATAGGACAGTGAAGTAGGCATTTGGTATGCTTGCCTTTGTTAGTCAGTGCATTGAGTATAGAAGTTGGGAGGTCATGTTGTGGCTATACAGGATATTTGTTAGGCCACTTTTGGATACTGTGTTCAGTTCTGATCTTCTGCTACAGGAAGGATGTTGTGAAACTTGGAAGGTTTCAGAAAAGATTTACAAGGATGTTGCCAGGGTGGGAGGGCCTGAGCTACAGTGAGAGGCTGAATAGACTGGGGCTATTTTCCGTGGAGTATCGGAGTCTGGGAGTGACCTTATAGAGGTTTACAAAACCATGAGGGGCATGGATAGGGTGAGTATCCAAGGTATTTTCCATTGGGTGGGGGACTCCAAAACTAAAGGTAATAAGCTTAAGGTGAGAGTGGAAAGATTTAAAAGGGACCTAAGGGGCAACTTTTTCATACAGAAGGTGGTGAATGTATGGAATAACTACCAGAGGAAATAGTGGAGGCTGGTACATTTATAAGCTATTTGGATAGGTATATGAACAGGAAGGGTTTAGAGAGATATGGGCTAAATTCTGGCAAATGGGACTAGATTGATTTAGGATATCTGGTTGTCATGGTCGAGTTGGACCAAAGGGTCTGCTTCCATGTTGTACAGTTGTGTGACTGAGGTCACTTCTAATAAAACCTTCCTGCTGAAATTAGTTCTAACCAGTCTAAAGATTAAAACTAGGCCCTTCAGTCAAAAAGCTCTATGGATTTACCAAATGGGCAATTTATGATTCCATGTATAATCTATGAATAGAATGTTGTAAATTTGTGGTCTTGAATTTTACCAGATAGCAGCTCATATTGGGAGTGCTAAAATACAAAACAACCTTACTGTAGGATCCAGTAACAGATTTGTGATAACAGGATTCAACTCTTGGCTTCTTTCTGGGAAATACATTTCTACAGCTGAAGGACCTCTGGAAAAGAACAATTTCTACTCATTTCAATCTGAATGGAAACCCCGTTATTGCACACTGTATCCTTTATTTCTAGCCTCTCCCATAACGAGGAACAACCATTTACCATCTGCCCTACAAATTCATACATATCCTACAAACTCAAATGGTTACAAACCCAAACCTGTCCAATCATCATTTGATAACCTTTCATTCCAAGAATTGGTCAAACAAATCTTCTCTGAGCTGTTTCCAATGCAATTATATTCTTTCACATCTAAGGAGATCAAAACTGCACCCAACACTCTATATCTTCTGTCACCGATGTCCTGTACATCTGCAGCAGGGCTTCAATACTTTTCTATTCCATTTGCTTTGCAATAAATTATACCATACCATTTGCATTCATCATTACTTATTCTGTCTGGGTATTGACTTGTTTGTAATTCATGTAGCCGACACCCAGATTCCTCTGTACTGCAGAGTTCTCCAAATTCTCGACAATCAAATAGCACACTGCTTTTTATTCTCCTTGCAAAAGTTCACATTTTCCCATATTATACGTTATTTATCTTTTTTTGCGGTCTCAATTTCTCAATATATGTAGATATCCTATTCACACCTCTGCAAATTT
>NC_063335.1:53691517-53702926 GCF_021869965.1 Rhincodon typus | reverse complement strand
AGGCCCGAAACGTCAGCCTTTCTGCTCCTATGATGCTGCTTGGCCTGCTGTGTTCATCCAGCCCTGCACCTTGTTGTCTCGGATTCTCCAGCATCTGCAGTTCCTACTATCTCTGCAAATTTTCTATTTCCTCTTCACAATACTCTCCTACCTATATTTTGTGCAATCAGCAAACCTTAAATCCTATCCCTGTATTTTAGTCATTGTTATGCGTTGCAAATCATGCTAATCCCTGTAGTATTCTTTTAGTTATACCTTGTCAACCCACTTACCCACTCTCTTTTTCCTAGTTACCTAACCAATTCTGTATACATGCTATGTATTAGACAGTGTGCAATTAGCTCTTGTTTTGTGTTGTAAATGTCAACGCAGCAATTTATCAAATGCCTTTTGAAAATCCAAGTATACCACATCTACAGGTTTCGCTTTATTCACGTTGCTTGTTACTTCTTCAAAGACATCTAATAAAGCAGTCAAACATGACATCCTTAATTTCATTTAATTAACATCACTATTAGTAAATAGAAAAACCTAAAAGGCTTGCATTTTATTCCAAAGTGCTGGACCAGTTGCTTATATCAAGCTATTGAAGTGAAAATGTTCAGGGATTTGGTTGGTACAACACAGAGAAACTATTTACTAAGGTGAAGGATCCTTACACAAAGGACACAGGTGCTGTTTCTCATTCAAAGCCCAACTGTACGGATTTGCGATCATTTCCAGCTCTGAGAATTCTACCTTTAAAGATAGCCATTTCTGAATTTCAGTCCAGGGAGCAGGTAGATTGGGAGATCAGCCATGGGGCCCAGGAAGAGCCTAAGAGGCTGCAGTTCCCAATTCTGACACAATGGCAAATTTACCTCAGGGTTCCAGCACTGTGGTCAAAGTTCAAAACTAAAGTCTAAAACTTAAAACATCCCTCCTGCTTTCTCTCTTCATTTCAGAAAGCTTTGCACAATCAGGAAGGAGAGATCCAGCCTGAGTGAGCATATAGTTCAGCGAGTTTGGAGACAGCATAGGAATGCAATGAAGAGGGAAACAGGTGCTTTGTGGATGCTTGTTTGGCTCATTGTTTATAAGGTGTTTTTTTTTTAACATGACAAATTAAAGCCAAGAATCAGGGGCCCAGCACAAAAGAGAGACATCCCAGCTAAACTGTAAGTTCATTGGTTGGTGATAGCTACTGAGTTGTCTTCAGGTTGAAGGTAAACAGGGGAAATATTGACAGATTACAAAATAAAAGACCAGTAAAATGTTTTTTTTTTAAATCAAATTAAGAGCTAAGTAATGAAAATAGAAATGCCAGGCGAAACAGTGTGGTGTAACCACATGATATGGCAGCTGGTGGATCCCATTGTGGTTTGTAGTGACTACATCTACAACAAGTGTTGGTTGCTTGAGGAACTCTGGCTCAGAGTTGACGAGCTGGAGTCTGAGCTTCGAACACTGAGACACATCAGGGATGGGGAGATTTATCTGGATGCTATGTTTCAGGAGGCAATCACATCCTTTAGATTAGCTACCTCAAAATTAGTCAGTGGTCAAGGACAGGAGGGTGTGACTGCCAGCAAGGAAAGTAGCAGGGTCCAGGAGGTAATGCTAAAGGATCCTTAGCCTTTAAGCTTGTCTAACAGGTTTGAGATTTTTGCTCCCTGTGTAGATGAGAGTAGGGGCTATAGGAAGGATTAGCAAACTGACAAGAACATGGAGCTATTCAAGAGATAGAAGGGAAGACGAATGTAATTGTAAATGGGGATTGTATAGTTAGGGGAATAGACACCTGCCTACTTAGTGCCCAAGTTCAGAATATCTCATCTGGGCTGCAGTGGAACTTGGAGTCGGAGGAGCAGGATCAAGTTGTCAATGTCCACATATGTTGTGACGATCGAAGTAGTAAGAGGAAAGAAGTTCTGCTGAGGAAATATGAGCAGTCAGGGGCTAAATTCTAAAAGCAGAATCAAAAAAGGTAATAATCTCTGGATTACTAACTGAGCCACAAGCAAATTGGCACAGGGTCAACAAGATTAAAGAGGTAAATACATGGCTCAAAGATTGGCTTGGGAGAAATGGATTCAAATTCATGGGACATTAGGACCAGCAACGCTGAAGGAAGGAGCCGTTCTGATGGAACGGACTTCATTTAAATAATGCTGGGACCAGCTAATCGCATGACTAGGTCTGTGGATAAGGCTGTAAGCTAAACAGCAGGAGGTGGTCATTTGCATGAAACTTATGGAAAAAATTGAGGAGGGAAGGCTCAGGCAAGGTTTATAGCTTTCACAACAATAGGACAGAGCATATGAAAAGGGTCATGAATCTAACTAGAGGCACAGCAGATAAGGGGACAACTATGAGAAAGATGGGACTGAGAGGGTGTTGTACTTAAATGCACACAGTACACAAAACAAGGGAAATGACTTTGTGCTGCAGATGGAAATTGGCAGATATAATGTATCACAGAGACATGGCTGCAAGAGGATCAGGGCTGGGAATTAAATATCCAAGGATCCAGGCGAGGGGGATTTCCATGTTAGTAAGAAATGGATTTAAATTGATAGCAAGAAGTGATATAGAGTTAGAAGGCATAGAATCTGTGTGGGCCACGTTGAGAAACTGCTAAGGAAAAAAGACCCTGACGTGAGATATGTACAAGCCTCCCAGCAGTAGTCCGGATGTAGGGAAGAAAATAAATCAGGAGATATAAAAGATGTGTAAGAAAAGAACTATTGGATGGAATGGTATTACAATTGAGTAAAAGTAACTATAAAGACATGAAGAGCGGACCAGAGTTGATTGGAAGACATGTCTAGCAGGGAAGATGATGAAGCAGCAGTGACAGGAGTTTTTGAGGGTAATTCTGGAGACACAGTAGAAATTCATTGCAAGGAAGAAGATGCATACTAAGGGGAGGACAAAAGAACCATTGTTGGCAAGGGAAATCAGGGACAGCATAAAAGCAAAAGGAAAAAACATACAATATGGTGAAAATTAGTAGGAAGCCAGAAGATTGGGAAGGCTGTAAAAACCAGCAGCGGATAACGAAAAAAAAGCACGAAGTGGGGAGAAAATGAAATATGAGAGTAAGCTGGCTAGTATTATAAACCAAGATTGCATGAGTTTTTTTAGATACCTAAAAGAGCAAGCGAGAGGCAAGAGTGGACGTTGGACTACTGGAAAATGAGGATGGAGAAGTGGAATAGAGGTCAAAGAAATAGCAGAGGAACTGAATCGATATTTTTCTTTATTTTCACAGTGGAAGACAACAACAGCAGACCAGAACTTCAAGAGAGGGGCAACTTCAAGTCAGGGGCAGAGGTGGGTTTAGTGGTCATCACTAAGCAGAAGGTGATGGGGAAGCTGAATGATCTGAAAGTCAATAAATCACCCCAACCAGATTGACTAGATTACAAAGTTCTGAAGGAGGTAGCTGAGGAAATTGTAGAGGTATTAGTGGTGATCTTTCAGGAATCACTGGAGTGAGGGAGGATCCTAGAGGACTGGAAGATGGCTCATGTAACTCTCCTTTTTAAGAAGGCGGGGAGGCAGAAGACAGAAGACTATAAGCTAGTTACCCTGACCTCGGTCATTGACAAGATTTAAAGTCTATTATTAAGGATATGATTGATGAGTACTTAGAAGTGCATGGTGAAATAGGACAGAGTTAGTGCAACTTCATCAAAGGGAGGTCATGCCTGACAAATCTGTTAGAATTCTTTGAGGAGGTACTGAATAAGTTAGACAAAGAAGAGGCAGTGGATGTGGTCTATTTGGATTTTCAGAAGTCCTTTGGCAAGGTACCACATAGGAGGCTAATTAATAAGAGCCCATGGTGTTAGGGGCAAAGTACTGGCATGGATAGGGGATTGCTGACTGGCAGAAGGCAGAGAGTGGGGATAAAGGGGTCTTTTTCAGGATAACGACCAATGACTATTGGGATTCTATAGGAGTCCATTTTGGGACCACAACTTTTCACATGAAAATGACTGAGGGTATTTTTGCTAAGTTTGCAGATGACATAAAGATAGGTGGAGGGACAGGTAATGTGGAGGAAGCAGAGAGGTTACAGAAAGAGTTGGACAGGATGGGAGAGATGACAAAGAAGTGGTAGATGGAATACAATGTGAAGTGTGAGGTTATACATTTTGGTAGGAAGAAGAGGCTTAGACTATTTTCTAAGTGGGGAAAGCCTTTGGAAATCTGAAGCACAAAGGCACTTAGGAATTCAGGATTCTCTGAAGTTTAACAAGTAGGTTCAGTTAACAGTTAGGAAGGCAAATGCAATGTTAGCATTCATTTCAAGACGGATGGAATACAAGAGCAGAGATGTACTGCTGAAGCTCTATAAGGCTCTGGTCAGACTGCATTTGAAATATCGTGAGCAGTTTTAGGCCCCTTATCTAAGTAGGATGTGCTGATGTTGGAAGATGTCCGAAGGAAGTTTACGAGAATGATCCTGGGGGTGAAGGGCTGGTCATATGAGGAGCGGTTGAGACTCTGTGTCTGTACTCAACAGAGTTTAGAAGGAAGATGGGGGATCTCACTGAAACTTGCAGAACACTGAGAGGCCTGGATAGAGTGAACATGGAGCAGTTTCTACCAGTGGGAGAGACTAGGACCTAAGGGCATAGCCTCAGAGTGAAAAGATGACTTTTTAGAACAGAGATAAGGAAGAATTTCTTCAGCCAAGTGGTGGTTAATCTGTTGAGCTCATTGCCACAAAAGGTCATTGAGTGTATTTAAGACAGAGATAGGTATGTTCTTGATTCATAAGGAATCAAGGTTTACAGGGAGAAGGCCAGGAATTGGGGTTGAGAAACCCATCAGCCATGATCAAATAGCGGATCAGATGTGATGGGTCGAATGACTTAATTCTGTTTCGATATCTTATGGTCCTCTCATCATCAAATTCTCATCAATGCCAATCTACCCCTGTGTTCCCATCTTCCACGGCCATTGACAAACCCATGCCAATCTATATATCTCCCATAACTCCTCATATATCATGTGCCCTCAAAACATCCCTGTAGTTCTTTATGTCAACTCACTGCCTACTCATAAAACCAACCACTAGGGTTTCAACGGTACTGTATCATTACCCCTCTATGTTTATGGAAGACACAAGAAGAGAGCATGAGACAACAAAAGAACAAAGAAACTGTCAGAAAAGCTCAACAGGTCAGTTAGCAACTGTGGAGGGAAGGAGTTCAGGTTTCAACAGATCAACAGAAGCTGAATTTCCCTTCCCACCTTCTGGAGAAAAAGGATCTCTATCCTCTCATTCACTGACTCCCAAAAGTCCTCCAGGTTATTGTAGGGAAAAGGCAGGGCAGTTCTGCCCAAGTTTGTGGTATCTTTTTCAGTTGATTGTGCATCCATTCATGGCATGTGTCAAATAGGCACAGCTCTGCTTCCATTCCTGCCCCCAACACTGCTGTTTGGGTGCCCAAACCACACTCTAGCTCACTGGCAGCTTGCCTCTGTAAAAAATGGATAATGTGACTGTGAACCCAGGAGAAGGGGGTGGGGCCATGACCTGGAAGCTATCATGACATTACCTTCCCTGGAAGGTAATGAAAGTCAAATCCTTATCTGAAGCAGTTTCTTGTTAACAACTCTTCAGCTTGTTGAATTTTCTAACTGGTCTTCTTGTGTGATATCCCTTTCATATAGTTGTGATTTTTTTTTTCCTTTTCTGACAGCTGTAGCCTGGGTCACTTCTTTTGTGTATGTGTTCTATATTCTGCGGAGTCCATTTGCAAGCTCTCTGCTTTCTCCTACTGACCTCTTATTCCCTGAGTCTACTGTATTTGATCCAAATCCTTCCCCATTTGAAGAAGATTTCTCTGAAATACTGTAATGTCAAATAAATTTCTCTCCAATGTTCCACAAGGCTGCATCTCACTTGAAAGCTTTCACTTTCTCTGATATTCCCCTCCTCTCTGGCGCCTATAACATAGTTTGAATTATCCATAAACTGTAACAGGCTATCTACGTCTTCTTCACACTGCTGTCTCTGACATTGGAACTTTAGCACACTTGAGTAAAAGCTTGAAATCCTGCACCTGACTTGTTCCTGTTACTCAAAATGTTGTCAGGGTATTTAACCTCACATACTCACCCATGGATAATAGTTGAACGTTTTCCTGTTCAAAGCAATTTGCTGGAAGTTATTTGCTCACTTTTCTCATTGGTCAAAGGAACACCTTGAAAAGTTCAAATCAAAAATTACTCTGCAAAATTTTGCAAGAACAATATAGCATCAAACAGATTCAACTGGAAAAGTAATGTGACTCTTCTAGTTAGACTAAGAATGTAACTGTCCCCATTCACACTCAAACACTTTCGCCTCGGAGGAATCCATACTTAAGTAACAAGAAGCATAATTATTAACATATTGCTATGACTGTTCAGTAACTTCATTATATTAATCCAGCCTAATAATTAATTCATACTTCTCTGCTTTGATTTATTTGTTTTTTCATTCTCATAACATATAAAGCTGCCTCGCTAATGCTATAGATAATAAGGTGTAGAGCTGATGAACACAGCAGGGACGTTTCGGGCCTAGACCCTTCTTCGTCAGCCTTCCTGCTCCTCTGATGTTGCTTGGCCTGCTGTGTTCATCCAGCTCTACACCTTGTTATCTCAGATTCTCCAGGATCTGCAGTTCCTGCTATCTCTATCGTCGCTAATACTATAGCATCTTTTCATATTTGATAAGAATCATTTATGTGTTATTCTTTTAGTTAACAAGGAAAATCAAATGCTGCCAGGTCTTGTTTTAATTTCCAAATGTTATGATCCCTCAGCAGAATACTTTTGCCCAATGAACAGAAGAGCAAAGCAACACATAAGAAGAATAGACTTCTCAAAAACATGAGCCTGTTCCACCAAGGAATGTTGTGTTATGGATCAAAAAAACCCAAAAATTACTGGAAAAACTCCATGGTTTGGCAGCATCTATGTACAGAAAACAGACTTAAGAATTCAAGTCCAGTGATCCTTCTTCATCATCATAGCATTTAGGAAAATATAGTACTTATGCTAATAATGATAATGGGGATAAAGGGGTAGGCATATAAGTGGAGCAGGAGCACAGAGTGAGAGAGAAAAAAATGGCAGGCAGACACAGGAATTATTGACAATAGGGAAGAAAAGAAGATAGATTGGTAATAATGGGGACTACTATGTTATAGAGTCACAGAGTCATACAGCACAGAAATAGACCCTTCAGTCCAACCAGTCCATGCTGACCATAATTCCAAACTAAACTAGTCCCATATGCCTGCACTTGGCCCACTTTCCTCCAAATATTTCTTATTTATGTATTTATCCAAATGTCTTTTAAACATTGCAACCGTACCCGCATCCACCACTTCTCTGGAAGTTCATTCCACATATGAACCATTAGGGGAGCACAGTGGCTCACAGCACGAGGAATCCGGGTTCATTTCCACACTCAGTCCACTGTCTGTGGGGAGTTTGCACATTCTCCCTGTGTCTGCGTGGGTTTCCTCCGGGTGTTCTGGTTTCCTTGCACAGTCCAGAGATGTACAGGCTAGGTGGATTGGCTATGCTAAATTGCCCATAATGTCTAGGGATGTGTAGGTTAGGTGGATTAGCCATGGGAAATTCAGAGTTACAGGGATAATGTACGAGGAGGGATGCTGTTTGCAGAATTGGTGTGGACTTGCTGGGCCGAATGGCCTGTTTCCACACTGTAGGGATTCTATGATTCTGTGGTAACCACTCTTCATGTAAAAATAAAATGACATTTTTAAAATCTACCTCCTCTCACTTTAAAAATATGTCCCCTAGTCTTGAAGTCCCCCACCCCAGGGAAAAGCCATTCATCTTTTTTATAGCCCTCATGATGTTATAAGCATCTACAAGGTCACCCCCTCAACCTCCTACAATCCAGTGAACAAAGTCCCAGACTATCCAGCCTCTCTTTATAATTCAAACCCTCCTTTCCTGGCAACATCCTGGTAAATCTCTTCTGAACCCTCTCCAGCTTAATAATATCCTTCCTAGAACAGGCTGGCCAGAACTGGTCACTGTACTCTAGAAGAGGCCTCATCAGTGTTGTACACAGTTTTAACATCCCAACTCCTATACTCAATGGTCTGAGAAAGGAAGGAAGGTATGCTAAACAACTTCTTAACCACCATGTGTATATGTGAAACAAACTTAAATGAATTATGCACCTGAACTCCGAGGTCTCCCTGTGCGACAATATTACTTAAGGCCCTTTTAATTGTTCAAGTCCTGCCTTTGTTTGTTTTACCAAAGTGCAATGTCTCACATTTATCCAAATTAAACTCTATCTGCCACTCTTCAGTCCATTAACCCAGCTGAGCAAGATGTCTTGGTAATCTTAGATAACTTTCTTCACTGTACACTACACCAACAATTTTGGTGTCATCCACAAACTTGCTAACCATGCCTTCCATATTCTCCTCTAAATCATTTATATAAATGACAAACCCCAAAAGTGCACCTAGCACTGATCCCTGTTCGTCAGTGCTGGTAGCAGGCCTCCAGTACCAAAAACAACCCTCTACCATCATTCTCTGTCCTCTGCCATTAAGCCAATTTTGCATCCAATTGCTAAGCTCACTTTGAATCCCATGTGATCTAACTTTACTATTTAGTCTACCACGCGGAACTTTGTCAAAGGCCTTACTAGAGTCTAAGTAAACAATGTCTACTGCTCTGGCCTTATCAATCTTCTTGATTACTTCCTCAAAAAACTCAAACAAGTTGACATAATTTCCCTTGCATAAAATCATGCTTACTATCCCTACTCATTCCTCGTCTTGCCAAATGGATATAAATCCTATCTTTCATAATCACCTCCAACAACTTACCTACCACTGTAGTCAGATTCATAGGTCTATAGTTCCCAGGTTTCTCCTTACATCCCTTCCTACATAAAGGCACAACATTAGCCACACTCCAGTCATCCAGCACCTCACCCGTAGTTATAGATGATACAAATATTTCTGCACGGATCCCACAACTCCTACGTAACTTCCCACAATATCCCAGAATGTGTCTCAATGCATGTGCATGAGTTTGTTTGTTTGGGTGTGTATCTCTCTGGGAGTGAGTGCTGTTGCTTGGCTGGTTTAAGAGATGGAGAGGGAAGAGTGGTTGCCAGTTACCTGTAATATTTTCTTGGAGCTAGGAAGAATAGTCCTCTTCCCTGTTGCTAACAGTATACTTTTGGGAAAGAGTTCGGGTCTGTTGGTGCTCATCCACTTAAATGACCAAACAAAAAATAGCAATGATACTGTAAATCTTTCACAGACCATTTAAATGGGCAGATTTAGTGTCCTATGGGGTTTAAATCTGCAATCTCAAAATTGAAAGTCAGAACTCCAATATAAAGATCCCGTGCAACCCAATCATGCAACAATTACAAAAAGCTCTGTAAATTGCAATTTGTGATGAAGTATAGACAGAATGTGTTTAAAAAAAATACAAGCACTTAAAATGTATACATGCAATTAGTAAGTATTTAATACTTGAATATAGGTACAATATATTTCTGATAGCAGTTGTGGTTTGGATTAAATTAATTGATCTGGCTCAAAGAGCAAAGAACAATACAGCACAGGAACAGGCCATTCAGCCCTCCAAGCCTGCTGCAGCACAATTTGCCCTTCTACTCTCAAACTATCTTCACTTACAGGATCTGTAACCCTCTATTCCCTTCCTATTCATGTGCTCATCCAGATGCTTCTTGAATGCTGCAATTGTGTCTGCTTCCACCACCTCCTCTGGCAGTTTGTATCAGATAGTCATCACTCTTCATGTGAAAAACTTGCCTCGCACATGTCTTGTAAACTGTCCCAACCACCCACCCCCCAACCCCCGGCACCTTGAACCTGTGTCCCCTAGTAATCGACCCCTCCACCCTAGCAAAAAGCCTTATGTTTTCCACTCTATCCATGCCATTCACAATCTTATAAACTTCTTTCAGTTTCAGTTTCTCATACAGGGCTAATAAGTGTTGCCAATTTATATAACAAGCAATTGAAGAGCTAATCCATTGACTACTCTAATATAATAATCCCGTCCTAAGTCAAAAGATTATAAAACTATTTTTGTTACGATTTAAATTTTTTTTTAACTTGATTTATAACAAATCATGGATGAATTAATCAGTACATTGTGGGTGACTGAACGATCAAGCTAAGAATGACATGCCAATTTGGTATATTAACTTTGATAGTTAAATAGAGGAAAGCATAATGTCAAATGAATTACATTACAGCAATGTAAAGGCAATCAGTATTATGAATTTACTTTCACAAATAAAACACCTGATATGCCTTCAGGATTTATGGACAATTTAGCTCCAGGTAGCATTGAAACACATGTAAACCTAAACATAGCTATAGTGCATACAATTCACTGAAGAAATGTGGTCAATTGATTTTGAAACACCTTTAGGTTTGTAAATACTTCTTTGGGAAATAATTGTGAAATTCATACTTTAGTCTTCTGTGGGTTATCTATTCTTCATAGGCATGTTAGATTCATCCACAATTTTTCCATCAAACATCTTTTTGTTAATGTGGATAGCCGTTTGGAACAAAGCACATGAAGTCAGAAAATTAATTAATTGACATAATTTTAAAAAAGTTGCAAAAGCCTTTGAATGTCTTTGAAAGGCAGAAAGGCCTATTGCTACTCCTATTTATTTCGTATGATTTTTAAAAATTCTTTATGAAACAGAAACTTCAGGATTTAAATATACTGTTATTTTAAGGTGACGCAACAAGTCGATAAGGTTGCTAAAAATGTATATGTAACCTGAGCTTCATAGAAAAAATTTTATATGCCATAACGGGCATGAGACAAATGGACAGGGATGCTTTAAAAACTCATGCATAGGAAATTCCATCCTAAGCTGTGCTATCATATTCACTTGAAGTAATTAACAAAGGTGGAATTTGGGGAGGCAGTGTAGCTGCAGTTTGCTAACCTGGAAAAGACATGATTAGAAAATATAATGAGACCTCATATTTTAAAACAATCTTAAATTTAATCATCATCATAGGAGCAGAGAGGCTGACGTTTTGGGCCTAGACCCTTCATCAGCCTCTCTGCTCCTATGATGCTGCTTGGCCTGCTGTGTTCATCCAGCCCTGCACCTTGTTGTCTCGAATTCTCCAGCATCTGCAGTTCCTACTATCTCTGATTAAATTTAATCATTCTGGGTTATGTTTCCCAAATTCTGAGAAATCTGACCGCTAAAAAGAGATAGTAATTGTCAGTTTCAGCAAGCTAGATTTTTCCAGCATTGCTCGTAAGCCAAGAGGTTGTTCTTCAGCCATCAAAGTGAACTGCTTCAAATTTTGTGATACACTTTATGTATTCCTTTTTTTAAAATCTACT
>NC_063335.1:53637976-53691417 GCF_021869965.1 Rhincodon typus | reverse complement strand
GATACACTTTATGTATTCCTTTTTTTAAAATCTACTTTGCACTCACAATGTACAATCTTATTACCCTGTCTCCAAATTTTTCCCAATCCACTATCTCCTCTGCATCTCCCTTTCCATGTCCTCCCAGGTACCCCACAATATCATCCTGATGCATAATTTCACCTTCCAACCTTCCTTCTGTTGCTTTGTCCTCTGTGTTTCATAGATGTGGACTTATGGCACAGTTTGTTTCCAGCTGAAGGCAGTCAGCCTATCATCCTGGCTGAGAATAAGTTAGGAAATGTGTCATAGCCCTAACTTTCATTATATTTGGCAGAACAATACAAGAAAGCTACACTTCTGCATTTTTCGACTGCTGTAATTTCGTCCAATTTTCTTCCTTTATGTTTTTTAAATATTAAAGCAAGGAAGTTATGTTAAACTTGAACGGGTGGCACGGTAGCTCAGTGGTTAGCGCTGCTGCCTCACAGCACCAGGGACCCGGGTTTGATCCCACCCTTGCGCGACTGTCTGTGTGGAGTTTGCACATTCTCCCTGTGTCTGCGTGGGTTTTTTTCCAGGTGCTCCGGTTTCCTCCCACAGTCCAAAGATGTGCAGGGTAGGTAGATTGGCCATGCTAAAAATTGCCCGCAGTGTCCAAGGATGTTTAGGTTAGGTGGATTAGACATGGGGAACTTCAGGGGTAAGGAGAACGAGTCAGGGTGGGATGCTCTTCTGAGGGGCGGTGTGGACTTGTTGGGCCGAATGGCCTGTTTCCACACTGTAGGGATTCTATGAAATCATTCCTATTTAGTTCTCAGTTGGACAACTGAGCCTGATTCTCGGCACCACATTTTATGGAGGATGTCAGGATGTTACAGAGGGAGCAGAGGAGACTTACTTTGAAAATGTTTCTCATCAACCTGTTCAGAGATGTTATTACAATACTCTTAAATAGGTGGGACTTGAAACCCAGCCTCCTAGTTCAAAAGTAGGGATATGACCACTGCACCTCAATAGCTGCTATAATTTACTACCATGCTACCAAGGATGAGTGACTTCAGTTCTGCAGAGATGCCAGAGAAATTGGAACTGTTGTCTTTAGAATTAGATATTTCTATGAAAATTCAACAGACCTGCTCAAAATTACACACAGTTTTGACAGCAGATAGGAAGTCACTATCTTTGCTGGAGCTTGTGTAGGTACATGCAGACATAAAATAACTCATTTAATTGTTAATAGTCCAAATATTAGTCTAATTAGTAAAATAATTTTAAAGAAGGGTCACTGAACACGCAACATTAATTCTGTTTTCTCTCCATATAAGCTGCCAGGCATGTTGAGTTTCTCTAGCAATTTCTGTTTCTGTTTCAGATTTCCAGCATCCACAGTTCTTTGTTTCAATATAGTAAAATAATTATTAACTGAATTAAGAATAGGATAAGCAGAATGTATTTTACAAAGTAGGATGGAAGCAGATTCCACAGCAAAGCAACTGCACATTTTTTTGTGAACGAAATGTAAGCTGTGAGCCTAAGGTTCCCTAAAAAATGGAAGAATGGATCAGTGTGCCCAACTGTCGGTGAAAATAAAATTAGATATTTCTGCACGGATGATTGGTCGAAGTTAGGGGTGTTGGGGAGTGAGTGGCGAGACTGTAGGAGAGGGAGGTTGTCAAAATGCACAAGTATAAAAATTAAAGATGTTCCAATGCCAATAAAAAGACAATCACATCATCTCCCAATTTCAAAAAAAAATTGAGGGTAAATAAAGGATATCTCAGCAGCAAGTTAACTGGGACAGTGGAAAACTATCCCAGTTATGCAGCAGTCCAATTAACTGCAAGACTCATTGTCAAAGGCATAATAAATCCACTGGACTATTTCCATTTTTAGTGGCTGAATGATAAATATGGACCAAGACATCAGGAGATATCACTTGTCAACTTTGAAAAATGATAACAGGACCTCTGAATAAACATGAACAAGCAGAAATATCTCTGGTTTAGCATCTCATACAAAAGACTTTGCTTTGGCACGACAGCAGTCTCTTGTACTGGACTGAATTGTTAGCCCAGTTCATGTGACCATGATGTCGGATGTGTCAATTGAGATTAACTAAATAACAACAAGAAGACAAAAAAAATCCACATCATATTATTATCTTCTTTCAATATATGAAAAGTAAGAGGCAAGCCAAAGTGAACACCAACCCCTGAGAGAATCAGACTGGGGAAATAATAACATGGAATCAGTAAGTGGCAGAGGAGTTGATCAATACTTTGCATCAGTTCTTAAGGTGGAAGATACGAAGAGCATTCCAAAAACAAACTAAATAATTAATGGGCAAAAGATGAAGGAAATAAGTACAATAAATATAATTGGAGAAAAATTACGAAAGAAACTAATGAGTCTAAAAGCTCATTAGTACCCCAGACCTGACGAGATACATTCTCACATATTAAAGGAAGTTGCTGCAGTGATAATGGATGTAGTGACAATGCTTAGATTCTGAAAATGATTGACAGGATTGGAAAGCCACCAATCCAACATCCTTATTCAAAAAGAGATAAAGACAAAAAAAGTCAGGTAAATGTAGATGAGTTAGCTTAGTAGCTGTCTTTGGGAAAATGTTAGAGTTTACTATAAAGCATGCAATATGTGAGATTTAGAAATACATAATATAATCAAGCAGATTCAAATACATGGGAACCAATTGATGTAATATATTTGGATTTCCTAAAGACATTTGATAGGACATTGGGCCACCTAATAAGATAGGAGCCCAATGGAGTAGGGCGGAGTATATTAACATGGTTAGAGGATTGGCTAACCAATAGAAAACAGAAAATTGGGATAAAAGGGAGAAGATGGGGAGTATTTTCATGCCAACAACCTGTAACTAGTAGATTGCCACAGACATTACTGCTGGGGCTATGATTATTCACAACATGCATTAATGATTTGAATGATTTAAGTGAATGTACTAATACCAAGTTTGAGCTTAAAACAAAAAAAAAAGAAGTGGGAAGGCAAGTTTTGAGGATGACTCGGAGTCTACATAGGGAAATAAGCAGGTTAAGTGAGATGACAAAAACTTGAGAGATTGAATGTAATGTGGGAAAGTATGAGGTTATGCACTTTAGCAGAAAGAATGGAAGAGCTGAATATTCAGTGGGTAATAGGGATGATAAATAGCATATAAAATGAGGGAAGTCTTGCTAAAACTACACAAGGCAGTAGCCAGACCACATCTTGAAATCAGTTGGTCCGCTTATCCGTGGAGAGATATACTGGCAGGCAGTGTCAAGAAGTTTCAGGAAGTTGATCCCAGGTATGGTGGGTTTACTTATGAGGGGAGGGTGTGTAGGTAGGTTTTGTACTCAGTGGAGTCTGAAAGAATGAGAGAAGATCTTCTTGAAACATATAAGATTCTTAAGGGGCTTGACAAGGTAGCTGGAGAGAGGTTGTGTCTCTTTGTGGGAAAGTCTAAGGATAGAGGGCATTATCTCAGAATAAGGGGCTGCCTATTATGACAGAAACAAGGAGGAACTTCTTCTCTCAGAGTGTTGTGAATCTGTACGATTGTTTATCTTAGAGGACTGTTGAGGCTGGTCATAAATTTATTTAAAGCTGAATTAAGATTTTTAACCAGTAAAAAAATCAAGGCTTATGGAGAAAAGGCTGGAAAGTGGAGTTGATGATTATGAGATCAGCAAAGATCTCACTGAATGCTGGGACAGAACCAGTGAGCCAAATGGCCTACTCTACTCTTTCGTCATATGGTCTATCACCTGGGCAGATGGCTCATAAGCAGAGACTCTATCACTATACCACAACAGCCCTAAACATTTTTAATCGGCCTGTGCAGACATGTTATGACAGACATCTGAGCCAGAGAGGATTTCAATCCAGACTTTTTGATTTAGATTGAAGGCTCATACCGCAAGACGTTTCATTTGATGTTTTATCTTTGCAGAGCTAATGTGGAGATCAACATTTGCTCAAAAGTAAATTGAGGGCCGCAAATTTCTCCAGATGTGTTTTGTTTTAGTTAGGTCGCTGAATGCATTTTTTTCCAATATTCATCTGTTGATACACAAGAAAGCTGATACCACAAGAGATCGGGTCAGTTGTTAAGGAATCAGGTCTTGTTAAAATGAATCATAAGCCTAACTAATTAATAGTGATCTTTATAAATTCTTAATAGAACAACAATTAAAACTCAAAAGTTCAAAAATGTAAATTATGAAAAGACTTCTTTCACCGCACACAAATTTATGCTCCTCCCCTGATTTCAATGGGCCTGCTTAACAAACTATGCCATTATCTAGATCTTAGTTTGGATAATGGCATAAATGGGATAACGTTCTTATCATCATAATTGATTAGTTTAATTGGAGGTGAATTAAATAATTGGAGGTGAACTAATTCGACAATTCAAGAAGTTGTAATTGCCATACGCGAGACTTTAATTACAATGTAATTAAGTATAATTATTATGTAAAAGGTATATGGTATTGGTTGAGTTATTCACTTGCATATCTTTACATCTGGTTAATTATCTGATGCACACTTTAATATATGACGATTTTCCCTGGGTGCTATGTTCTCTGATTAAGCCAGCCAGAAAGATGGTGATAACACCTGTCAATGATTGCCTCGGACTGGCAGTTTGCCATTGCCATTTAACTAAGCTTGCTCATGGCAACGATGTGGGCCGCTGACAGCAATCCTTAGGCAGAGCTGGATTCATTCCACCAGCTGTTCATCTGATCAGTACACTTTTTTTTTAACTCGTAGGACATGGTCAACACTGCCTGGGCCAACATTTATTGCCCATCCCTAGTCGCAATTGAGAAGTTGGTGGGGAACTGCCTTCTTTAACCACTGCAGTCCACATGCTGTAGGTAGGTGCACAATGCCCTGGGGAGAGAATTCCAAGATTTTTACTCAGCGACACTGAAGGAACAGCAATATATTTCCAAGTCAGGATGGTGAGTGATTTAAAAGGGAACTTACAGTTGGGGGTGTTCCCATGTATCTGCTACCCTTGTCTTTCTAGATGGTAATGGTTGTGGGTTTGGAAGATGCCATCTAAGGATTTAGTGAATTTCTGCAGTGCGTCGTGTAGATGATCCACTCTGCTGCAGAGAGGATAGATGTTGCAATGCTAATCAAACAGGTTGCTTTGTCCTGGATGATATCAAGCTTCTTCAGTGTTGTTGGAGCTATGCTCGTCCTAGCAAGTGGTGGGTATTTTATAATATTGCTCACGTGAGCCTTGTAGACATTGGGCAGGTTTGGGGAGTCAGGGTTTGAGACACTTACTGCAGGATTCCTAGCCTCTTACCTGCTTTTGTAGCCACTGTATTTATATGACTAGTCCAGTTGAATTTCTAGTCAATCGTAAAGATCAAAACATTGGTATTTTGGGATTCAATGATGCTACCACCAAGGGGTGACGGTTAGATTGTTATTTATGAGAGATAGTCTCAGGGTTCAATTCCACCCTTAGGTGACTGTTTGTGTAGAGTTTGCACATTCTCCACATGTATGCATGTGTTTCCTTTGGGTCCTCCGATTTTCTTCCACAGCCCAAAGATACACAGGTCGTGGTGGATTGGCCACGCTAAGTTGTCTGTGGTGTCCAGGGATGTGCAGGCTAGGTGGGTTAGCCATGGGGAATTTGGGATTACAGGCGTAGGGTAGAGGGCTGGGTCTGGTTGGGTTGCTGTTAGGAGGTTTAGTGCAGACTCAATGAGCCAAATGGCCTCTTTCCGCACTGTAGGGTTTCTGTGATAGTCATTGCCTGGTATTTGTGTGGCAGTACTGTTATGAATGTAATGGGAGGAATGTGCTGAGAATCAAGGATCATTGCTGCATGAGACACACCATCAACATAAATGTTTTGATTCAATTACCAAAATGACCAAACGCTTCTCGTTTGTGCCACTATTAAAAAAGAAAGGAATATTCATTATTCTTCTTTAATGAATTCAGAATAATTAGTTCATTAAGAAGAACACATACTATTAAGACAAATGGGAAATACTGGTTAACACCTAAGCTCTGATCTGAAACCAGAATTTGCTTCATTTAGATAAATGATTAGGATGTGAACATTAGTAAGTTTGCAGATGGCACTAAAATTGGAGGTGTAGTGGACAGTGAAGAAGTTTACCTCAGAGTACAACGGGATCTTGATCAGATGAGCCAATGGGTCGCGGAGTGGCCGATAGAGTTTAATTTAGCTGAATGAGAGGTGCTGCATTGTGGAAAAGCAACTCAGGGTAGGACTTATACCATTAATGGTAAGGCCCGGGGAGTATTGCTGAACAAAGAGACATTAGAGTGCAGGTTCATAGTTCCTTGAAAGTGATGTTGCAGGTAGATAGGACAGAGAAGAAACCATTTGGTGTGTTAGCCTTTATTGGTTAGGGTATTGAGTATAGGAGTTGGGAGGTCATGTTGCAGCTGTACAGGACATTGATGAGGCCACTGTTGGAATACCACGTGAAATTCTGGTCTCCCAGCTATAGGAAGGATACGAAACTCGAAAAGGTTCAGAAAAGATTTACAAACATGTTGCCAGGGTTGGAAGGTTTGACCTGTATGGAGAGGCTGAATAGGCTGGGGTTGTTTTCCCTGGAGCGTCGAAGGCTGAGGGGTGACCTTATAGAGGTTTATAAAATCATGAGGGGCGTGGATAAGCTAAATAGACAAGGTCTTTTCCATGGGATGGGTGATTCCAAAACTAAGGTGTGTAGGGTTAAGGTGAGAGCAGAAAGATTTAAAAGGGACCTAAGGGGCAACCCCTTCACGCAGAGTGTGTTGTGTATATGGAATGAGCTGCTTGAGGAACTGATGGAGGCTGGTACAATTAGAATGTTTAAAATGGGAATATGAATTGGAAGGGTTTAGAGGGATATGGGCCAAATGTTGGCAAATGAGATTAGATTTATTTAGGATATCTGGTTGGCATGGACAAGTTGGGCTGAAGGGTCTGTTTCCATGCTGTAGATCTCTATTATTCTACGACTCTATAACTGTAGGCTGAATTTTCAAAAACACAGCCAGTTGTCATTTTCAGGTTGTTTTGTGGAGGGCTGCTCTCCTTGAGCTCCAGCTAATTAGCCTATGCAATTCTTCACTGCTCCATTCATTAAATAAGCACTACACCTCCATGGTGCCACTCTCACGCTATCCTGCACCCTCCACTTTTTTACCCCTATAGCTTAAGTCTGCACAATTTTAACCTCCTTAGGTCCACAGCTTATTTTGCCAAACATTGTTACGCACTGTCTCTCTGTCGATGGCAAGGTGGTGGTGACTCCTCACCCTGATTGCCCCAAGCTCCCAACTGATTGTGTGCAAGCCTCTGTACTAATATCAAATGATGTCCTTCACTGAATGTTTCATTGAACTCTTACTAACACATTCTCCTGGACTTGACTGAGGACTACTTAACCTTAGACTTGGAGACACAACTATTTGGTTGAAGCAAATGGAGTGTGTTTGCCGGATAAGCTGTTGCCTCAGGCTGTCAATGTGATATTAAGGTAACATGCTGCCTTACAGCAAAGACTCATCCCCTTGACTGTTCATTGCACACAAACATGCAAAGTTCTTCAAGGTTGTAAGTGCTGACGGAGGTGCTAGTAAGCAAAAAGGCAAAACAAAGGTGCTGTGTGAATTCAAGTAGGTACAGGAGCTCTTGTGGCCCTTTAGTAGTGCCCCTACCTCTGAGCCAGGAGGCCCAGCCCTAAATCCCACCCACTTCAGAAGTGTATAATGACATCCCTGAAATGGTTGATTCAAAAATATCTCCAAGTAGGTTCAGAGCGAGCGCTAAAGAAGCAAGCAAGAGTCCTGAGATGTATTTTGCCACGATGCATGAGACATGTTCCCTGTGTGCAAAGCTGCCTTGCAGCAATATTGCAATACAGTGTTGCTGAACTCCAAAGTACAGTATTGAAGTTCTGAACAGTGTTATAAGTGAGTAAGAGATGTGTGATGAGGCTGCTTCTTGCCCAATTCCAACATTCTTTGATGAAAAATGCAGGCTCTCACTGCCCATGAAATGTATCCTGAGATCTTGGGGGATGCCGGTCAAGGTAGAGATATGGTTAAGATGTTGGTGAGCAGCCAGCACCTGACAAACACGCAGACTTTTATTGTCAACACCTAGTTTCTCTTCACTGCATATAAATTAGGATTTTGTAATAGATTTAATGCATGCAAAAAGGCCCCTCATCGCTCACTAGTAAGATTCACATCTTACCATTAAAACCTTACGCACTAAATCTGACTTAGTTTCTCAATGTCAAGAATCTTATTTTTCCATTCTCTACAACAGACTCACCAATACCCATGTTATTCATGACTTGGTTAAATTATGTACGCTTAATTCCAAACACTCACACAATAAAATAGACAAGTCTCTGCAGAGATGATGGTGTTTTTATTAAAAAAGGCAAAGGAGGAGAGAAATTTTCCAAGGGTCTAGAAAGAAAGGAAAAAATTGGCTATCTTCTTACATCCACTAGGTTTCCTGTCACGTGGCTGGAATGTTGACAGCATGATAGATGATTTGATGCAGTCACTCCATTCACCAGGGCCTTAGTATCATTGGCCTTTTGCAGTGCGGTGCGGGAAGTTTGCCTGTTGTGTCTATGGAAGAGGATTTCTGAGATTGGTGTGACTGGAGGAGCCTCAAGATATTAGAAATCATTTCCAGAGCAGCTCTGAGGGATGTTTCTGGGTCTAGGCATGACAGGTGGAATGGGAAACGCTGTGTGGGGCTTCCTGGTGGAGTGATGCCTGGACTGCACGGTTATTGCGAGCAGAGGCTGCAACAATGAGTCATAGATTCATAGTATATCTCACAATTTTGTGGGAAGCTAGTGAAGGGATTGCTGGGCCCCTTACTGAGATATTTGTGTCATCGACAGCCACTGGTGAGATGCTGGAAAATTGGAGGATGGCTAATGTCGTTTCATTATCTAAGAAAGATGGTAAAGAAAAGCCAGGGAACTGTAAATCAGTGAATCAAAAGTCATTGGTGGGTAAGTGGTTGGAAGGGATTCTGAGAGATAGGATTTACATGCAATTGGAAAGGCAAGGACTGATTAGCCACAATTAACATGGCTTTGTGTTTGGGAAATCGTGTCTTACTAAATTGATTGGGTTTTTTGAAAAGGTGACAAAGAAGATTGGTGAAGGCAAAGCAGTAGATTTTGTCTCTATGGACTTCAGCAAGGCATTCAACAAGGTTCTGCATGGTGGACTGGTGAGCAAGGTTAAATCACATGGGATCTAGGGGGAGCTAGCCAATTGAATACGGAATTGTCTTGTGGGGAGGAAGCAGAAGGTAGTGGCAGAGGATTGTTTTTCAGACTGGAGGCCTCGACCAGAGGAGTGTCACAAGGATCAGTGTAGGAAGCACTGTTTTTTTGTCATTTATATAAATGATTTGGATGTGAATATAGGAGGTATAGTTAGTAAGTTTGCAGACGATATCAAATGTGGTGGTGTAGCGGGCAGTGAAGAAGGTTATCTCAGTGTACAGTGAGGACATTGCTCAGATGGGCTAATGGCCCTGGGGAGTGTTTCTGAAAAAAGAGACTGAGAGTTGCAGGTGCTTAGTTCCTTGAAAGTGGAGTCACAGGTAGGCAGGATGGTGAAGAAGGCATTTGGCACGCTTGCCTTCATTGGTCAGTGCATTTAATACAGGAGTTGGGGCATCATGTTGCAGTTGTGCAAGACATTGACGAGGCCACTTTTAGAATTCTGTGTTCAATTATAGTCTCCTGCTGTAGGAAAGATGTTGTGAAACTTGAAAGGGTTCAGAAAAAATTTACAAGAATGTTGCCAGGACTGGAGGGTTTGAGTTCTAGGGAGAGGTTGAATAGGTTGTGGCTGCATTTTTCTGCAGTGTCAAAGGCTGAGGGGTGTCCTGACAGAGGTTTATGAAATCATGAGGACACGGATAGGGTGAATAGCCAAGATCTTTTTGCCAGAGTAGGGACATCTAAAACCAGAGGTCAAAGGTAAGAGGGGAAAAATTTAAAAGGGACCTGAGAGGCAATTGTTTCACAAAGAGGGTGGTATGTGTATGAAACAAGCTGTCAGAGGAGGTGGTGGAGGCAAGTACAATTTCAACATTTAACGGCATCTGAATGGTAACATGAATGGGAAGAGTTTAGACTGATATAGGCCAAATGCTGGCAAATGGGCTAGATCAGTTTAGGATATCTAGTCAGCATGGACAATTTGGACGAAGTGTCCATTCCCGTGCTGTATGACTCTATGACTCTTTGATTCTATGTCCAGTTCTGATTCCAACCAACTTGAATCTCAGTTTTTAAGAATTGTACAAAGTCCACATGTACATTTTCCCATGTATTTGAAAACTCTATCAGGCTGCCAGGAATGTCTACTGGGAACAGGATTTCGGGGCAACACAATATAAATAATTATCTTTTCTTTACTGATTTCTGGACCTGTAAAACAGAATTTTAAGTCCAGAAAGTGTTTATTGGCAATCAGTAGCAATGCATTCCACGCCCCTACCACTCTCTGAGTAAAGAACCTACCTCTGACGTCTCCCCGATATCTACCTCCTTTCACTTTAAAACTATGCCCCCTCGTAATAGCTACCTCCACCCTAGGAAAAAGTCTCTGGCTGTCTACTCTATCTATACCTCTGATCATTTTGTACACCTCTATCAAGTCACCTCTCATCCTTCGTCGTTCTAAAGAGAAAAGCCCTAGCTCTCTCAATCTTTCTTCATAAGACCTTCCCTCCATTCCAGGCAACATCCTGGTAAATCTCCTCTGCACCTTTTCCAAAGCTTCCACATCTTTCCTGTAATGAGGTGACCAGAACTGGACACAATACTCCAGATGTGGCCGAACCAGGCTTTTGTATAGCTGGAGCATACTTCACGGATCTTGAACTCAATCCCTCTATTAATGAAAGCTAACACACAGTACGCCTTCTTAACAACTCCACGTTGGAGCACAGTGACAAAATGAGTGTTTTGTATAGTATTCCAGGATGGTCCTTGGTTCAAGAGCATACCCTACATGATTGTTGATTGTGGGATCATATTGAGAGTTTCCTTTCTTCTTTTACTGCTGGCAGCATCCCACATTCCCCTATCCTGCAATTCCCACCCTGCAATTTCCTTCCCACGTTCGCTCATCTGTAGCCTCTGTGCCAGCGATAATATGAGACGTCAGGCTGCTATCATACCAGCTGAAGCTATGCCTACCTGATTGTACTACATTTCAGTCAAGCTCCTAGCATTAAATCTGAGCAGATGAGATTTTCACTGCCCAGGGAGCTTAATCCTGTGGAAGGCCCACCACTCTCCACTTAAGGTCCCTAAGAGGCACATGATTTGCTGGATCTTCCATAAAAGAGGCAACACAGGTTTGCCTCTCCAGTTCTGCAGATAAACAATGAGATATCAGTTTGATGCTTCTGATTTTACATGATGTGGAGGTGCCAGTGGTGGACTGGAGTAGACAGAGTGAGAGGTCACACGACACCAGGTCATAGTCCAACAGGTTTTTTTGAAATCACAAGCTTTTGGAGCACTGCTTCTTCTTCAGGTAAGTTCACAGCACTCTGAAAGCTTGTGATTTCAAATAAACCTGTTGGACTATAACCTGGCATCATGTGACCTCTAACTCTGATTTTACAATAAGATTAAAGTAAATGTGCAGCAAAAATGTGAATAGTTGTTGCATTACTCAATATGCAGTAGCCATGACATTAGTGATTCAGAGAAATACACAAAGGAGTACTCATAAATGACATTTGAGATTAGTGCTAATCCGTTTGCATTGGTCAAGTAAAATGTTCTACTCTCTCAACTCTTTATTGAGGTGCTTCTTATAGTATTAGTAATACTTTGCTGATATATTCCAATTATTGAAAATTAATATGTTTAACTTAACACATTAAGACACCTCATATACTATGAAACCCGCTTGCGTGTATCTCCATGGCACTATTATTGATTTTTCTCATAGTTTGCAACTTTAATAATGACCTTTCCCATTTGTTTCTCAATTATTTTCAATATTTTTTTGAACATTGGCTGCCTGCTTGGCTTTGAGTAGAAATCCTATCAATCATTTTTGCATTGAGAGCAATTTGGGTGAAAATGCTTTTATAATTCTTCCATTTTAAGAAGTGTTTCTTTTGCTCAAATTCATTTGCACATCACTAAATTAATTTGTATTCAGCAGTGCTATTGGATAGTCTTTTAGAAAATAATTTCCAAAAAGAAATGTTCTGCTGAAGAGTATTCTCTGATACACATAAGAGTTTTACCTAGACCTCATGAACTATCTTCCAAATGTTCAGTTTCCTTTTGAAAACATTCATTGCTTCCTGTGATAATGAGTTCCAATTTCTAACTAGTTTGCAAATGAATAAATTCTCTTCTTATTTTCCTATTGGGTTTATTAATAACAGCTTGTACTTCGAACATTGTCATTTAATTCTTCCATTAGTGGAAAGACTTTCTCTGCAATCAGCCAATCTGACACATTCATAATTTCACAGATCTTCTCTTCATTTTAATTATAACAAAGCATAAAACAGTCTGAAACTTCAAACACATATGGCTATAATATTTAATTACAATTAAAATTAATTAACTAATCTGTGCAATAGGAAATTTGCACACAGCTTCCATACTGTACTGGTGGGAATATCTGGCAGTATCATTTAGTTTTTACATTTCTTCATTGATCGACAATGGAAAATATCCTCAGATTAATAAATACATTTAGTTTGTTACCAGATTAAATAAAAGGTACCCAGGTTCCCTGTTTTCCTTGTGCATTCCTTTATGATGACAAGATGTTATTCATACAAATATTGACATAATTATGCAAGAAAGAATGAATGGTTAATTGTGCTAAGGGACCTTGTCCTCATTCTGGCGACATTCAGAAAATCAATCCTCCCTGGGTTGTTTAAAAAAGCAATTGCAGTCTTAAAACTGTAAATAGGTGACCAGAATTTTATGGCCCACTCTAGGGGTAAGTTAACAGGTAGGATAAGAGCCGTAAAATTGAATGCCATGCCTTAAGGGCCATTAACTGTCGTTTAATAGTCACTCTTAAGGGCTATCCTTCTGTCATGACCGGGATTTTCCTCAATGGTGGGAGAGGCCCATGTCGATTATGATGTTCAACTGGTTTTGCTGCTTGGTGGGAGCCGGAAGGTGCGGGAGCGCCTCCTTTATTGGATCCTTACATTCAGGATTTCATATCCACACATCTCCTCTGCTCCCCTGCCCTGCCCATCTGGACAATATCTTCATGCTCCCCTTGGCCATGGTCTCCCAGCCAGTTGTTTTATAACATGATGGTTCTGAATTGGTTTTCTGAATTGGTTGGACCATTGTGTCCAACTTCAGTCAAGTCCCAAAGTACAACTCCAGTCTACAGTGAGGATCTCCCTATCGGTATATCTGAGCCAAAGTGTGAAACAATTTCACTATATAAGTCCGTCAGAGGTTCTTTTATTGTTTTGAACTTGATCATGGAATTGCTAATTAGTGCCTCTGGCTCAATATTGTAGATTCTTCTTCTCATTGTGACATTTCTATGGTGAGTGGTAGAAAGAAGGCATCGTGTGAGGTCACCCCAGAGATCATTTTACCTAAAAAAAAGAGAGAAAAGATGTCAGATCGGATACTAAATGTATCTACCTTGTTCAACCATGGTGTCTCCTGAAGATTGGAGAAGCTCACAGGCCTGGACCTGAATATTAATAAGTTGGATCGGTGGATTGACAAGGCACCCTGTCATAGTGTTTGGAGGCAGTATTGTCTCACAGCTTAAAAAGAAGTCTTGGAAAATAATACAAGGAAAGTGTTTTGAGTATATTTATATAGACTGGAAATCATAATCTTTTAAAAACCTTTACAAATAACTACAGATAATGTGAACAACATCAATAATGTTACATATTACTCAACATTTATAAATCCCAACAATAAGAGCATACTAGATCTGTTATTTAAAGAGACTATTGTGTTCATGGAGGTTTATTGCAATTTTGTTTTCTTTAAATTCTTTCATGAGATGTGGACATCACTATCAAGGCCAGCATTTGTTACCCACCCAAACTGTCCTTGAGACTCTTGCTTGAACTGTTGAAGTCCTTGTGGAGAATAGGGAGATTTTAAATATACTCACAGTGTTAAGAAATTAAGTATTAGGATTTTGACTGTGACAATGAAGGAGCAGTGATATAACTCTAAGCTAGGATAGTGAGTGGCTTGAACAGCAACTTATTCCAATAGCTGAAATCCAATGGTTCTGTTACCCTTGTTCTTCCAGATGGTTGAGGCCACAGTTTTGGAAGGTATTATCGAAAGAAACTGGAGGTGCTAATGCAGTACATCAGTGCTATAGGGAGTGAACATTGAAGACGATAAGGAGCTAATCAAAGTGAGCTGCATTCCATACATTCTTAACTTATGCCTTGTAGATTCAACTCAGGTTTTGGGGAGTTAAGATTTGAATTACTCACTGCAGAATTCTCAGACTCTGACCTGCTCTTGTAGCCATACTGTAGATATATTGTCATGAATGCATAATTATAACTTTGCATGCATTGTGAAGAAAACTAATAAGTCTTTAAAATGGGCCAAGGAGTCTTGCAAAATGGCTCCTGGATCCCACGTAGCCTCCATTTGTGGATTCAAGTGCTATTTAAGTCAAGCTGTACTTGTCACAAGAAGGATCACATGACCTTTTGAAATTGAATGAATATGTTCAATGTCAAACTAAATTAATTGACCCGCTAGAGGTGTGAATTGGTCTTCATGGAACACCAAAAATCTGACTAATGGCTGAGACAGTTAAAAAATGAACTTCCTTGGCTAAAATATAATGACCAGTACTGTGCTGCAGATGTGGATTAACACAATGCCTGAATGGAATATCCTTCTGTTTAGAATTACAGCCATTTCTGTTGCTAAGCTGTCTAAATGTCTGGCTGCAAGCAGCCATGTTGAAGAACTTCACCTGACCACCATGATGGAAAAAATCTGAAACAGCACAGCTTCTCAAAAGAGAGAGAAAGAGTTAGGCACCCACAACTGCTGTACTGAACATGACTGTCAAAAGCCACAAACTTAAGTGCCATCAAAGTAGAACAAAGAGCACTTCGCTCACTGCCAAGACCTTTTCTTCTCAATTCCCCCTGTGGGAGCAACACCCAACTATTCAACCACAGAAGCCATTGCTGCTGCTGAAACTAACTTCATTTTGGATAGATAATCTTTAAGCAAACCAGGTTATAGAAAAAAATGACATCTTCATATCTAAGGATTACACATATTTGTATATTATGCTTGAATGGACCTCTCAAATGTTAATTATGATCTCTTTCTCTCTGCACCTTCTCTGCAGCTGTAACACAATATTTTGCACCCTGTTCTGGTACCTTGGTACACTTTGTATGGCATGATCTGTCTGCATAGCACACAAAACAACACTTTTCACTGCATTTCAGTTCTTGTGACAACAACAAATCAAATTCAAACTCAAACTCATCTTGTTTGGAAATATAAACCCCAAAAAAAGGAAATTTGAGTTTTTTTCTTATAATTCAAAGGAAAGGTATAAACATGAGATGTTATTTTGCTGAAACTGGATTTGATACTTGTGTATTGATGCCAGGTGACTTTGGAGAAATAATTTTAAAAAGTAACTGGCCAGCAAGGCTCATGGATTGTTTGTAAGTGGCTGTTTGTCACAGCAGTGAGGGAAGAGAGAATTGGTGGAATTCAGATCATCAAGCCTGCTATCAAGAAAAATCATTCTATCTCCCTCTCCCTCTCACCCTCTATGTGAGTCAAAATAATAAAGTTCAGAGACTTTGCAAAAAGATAGAAATCATAAAACTCAAGCCAAGACCTAGGTCCAACTAACCAGCTACTGAATTGCCGATCACTGTGGTCAACAACGTGATACATTGCTAAAAAAGAAAAAAAAACTAAAATATAACTGTGAGGGGGTTAAAAAGAAAAGCTCATCCACTACTTCTGTATTGGAGTCTGATCATCAGAAGATTTTTGCGTATATGTTACACCTACAATATCCTCCTAAAAAGAACTGTTTGTCACATATGCTTTTTCCATTGAATAAATGAGTGATTTGTAGTTTGATTTAAAGGATGTCTCGTTTAGGTTTGCATGTTAGTTACTAACAAGCTGTTTTTGCGAAGTTAGAGGATAAGTTTATTAGAATAATTTTTTTTTTGTTTATTAATGAAACCTGACAGGAGTTTCTTTATGTCAGAGAGTGGTAATAAATGGACATTAACCATCCTAGTGAGCAAATTAGTCATTTTCACATTTATGATGGATAGATTTTGTCTTATTGGAGATCGTCATTGCCTGGCACTTATATGACATTAAGGTCATTTGCCACTAATCAGCCCAGTGCTGGAGAACATCCAGTCTTGCTGCATGTGGACATGGAATGCTTCATTATCTGAGGATGTGCAAACGATACTGAACATTTCACAGTGTCTGGTTAACATCCCTATTTCAAACCTTATAATGGAAGAAAAGTCACATATTGGAAGATAGCTGGGCTTTGGCACTACTTTGAGGAATATCTGTTGTGGCTTAGATATTTGACCTCATTCAACCACAACAATCTTCTTTCATGCTGAATATGACATGATCCAGTGAACAGCTCCCTCCTTATCTTCAATGATTCCAATGTTGTTTGGGCTCCTTGATGCTTGTTCAAATGCAGCTTTTTGTTAAGGGAAATTATTCTCATTTCATCTCTTGAGGTCAGCTAATATGTCCGTGTTTGCTTGAAACCAAATTGAACATTGCAGAGCAGTTAATTGTCATGCCATTTGTCAGCGTTTTTTGATGAACATCCATCACTTTACTGATGATTGAGAGTAGAGAGGTGATAATTGGCTGGATCACATCAGACTTGCTTTTTGTGAAAGGTGTTGAGTCAGATCATACTTTGGTAATTTTACGCATTACTGAGTAAATGCCAATGTTGTTGTTTGTGTTGGAATAGCTTGATAAGTGCGGAACAAGCTTTGAAGGGCAAGGATTCAGCATAACATATGACATGTTGCTTTTGCAGTACCAGTGTCTTCAGTCACTTCTTGTTAACACGTGGAATGAACCAAACTGGCTAAAGAATGACATTTGTGAGGTTGTGATCTCAGGAAGAGGCTGAGATGAATCAGCTCCTTGGAACTTTGGGCTGAAGATGGATGCAAATATTTCAACGTCTTATACTGATGTGCTCTATCATCGGGACTAAGGATATTTGTGGAGATTCGTCCTCCTAATAGTTGTTTAATTGTCCACCAAAATTCACAATTGGATGTGGCAAATGTTATGCTAAGCCTCACAGTTAGTATGGTCATGATATTATTTCTGTAAAATATATGTTTTCTGAGGATGTAAAGGTCTCAAATTCCATCTTAACTCCTGATATATGCAAGTATTAGTGACAGGCACGTTAGTTTCTGGAGTAATATTAAGCTCTTTGGTTACAAAGAGTAATGCACTTTCGTGAAGGTCCATTTGAAGCATTATATGCTGAGGAAAGTATGTCACTGTTTGTTACTTAAAAGCTTAATATTAGTCCAGACACTGTCACACTTGCATATATCAGAAGCTGAAATATTCTGTTATATCCATCACTGCCAGATTACTCATGTCTAGTTCTTACATCACAGGAGCTAACATAAGCATTGAGCATTATGTACAAATACCCTGCTGGAAGCAAAGTTCTCACCATGGTGGCAGTTCAGCAGAATTAAACAGCTTTACTCTGATTGGTCAGTTGCGGGATCGCTAAGCCCTGTCTATGGACCATCTTAATTGCAGGCACTAATTTTCCTATTACTGACAGACTCTTCTTCCAGTCACTTTGTGAATTAAGTAACCCGATGTCCATATGTTTTATATGGCCGTGGTTTGATGTCTAATCCATTTTGGGTATCTTCAGTTTCACAATATATAACATACGGCTTGTGCCAGAAGAAGTCTAATATGTTTGTTTTCAGCCTTTAATCTCAAAGTCTAATATTCTCTGTTCCGATCCTCAAGGTGTGGTGCAAATTATATAGAAGGCAGATCAGGTTATTTCAATAATATGCCACTTGATAAATTAAACTGTTGTGGAATAGAATAGCTGCTTTGCTGTTAGCTAGAAGTCATTGCAGGTCATGGCAACAAAAGGGGAAAACTGCTGAGTTCACTTTTAAAACTCCATTATAAAGTTCCTTCTGAAATGGTTTAACATGCCTAAATATTGAAAACAAAGCAATGCTTTTTTTTATTGTTTCAAGAGTTACATTGAAATTCTGAAATATACAACAATTTCAGACCATCAGAAAAATAATAACGTACTAGTTCAATCTACATATAAAACATACCCTCAGTATTAACTTGAGCCATGAATGGAGAACCCAGAGGGTGAAGCATGGGCTTGGCCAAGTTAAAAAAAGTCTACAATGTTTTTGCAATGAATATGGACTATCTTAATTGCAGGCACTAATTTTCCTATCACTGATAGACTCTTCTTCCAGTCTCTTTGTGAATTAAGTAACCTGCTCACCCGATGTGCATAGTTTCCAGAAAAACTGCCAACATCTTCTTAAAGAGAAGGTGCATTACTTAATGCACTGACCACAGATCCAGTCAGGGTTTTCATTGGACACCTCTGCAACATATTCTACCTTCAGGGAAAAGCTGATGGGTTGCAAAAAATTTAGCCCCATCCCATCAATTTTCTTGATTCCTCTGTGAGGATCCTCATGGTAAAAGAGAACAATGGGCGAGTAATTAATACCAAGGGAGCTTAGGAACGTTCCCAAAGCCAGAATGAAACTATTCTCATCAGAGATAGCTGATTCGCCGAACACCACCACTAAGATCAGGCTTTAAATTTAATAACTTCACAGAAGGAACAAAGCTGTATACAATCTCTTCTCTACATCTCTCAACTGTACCTAGCAGTTCTAGGGATATAGGTTCAAATCCCACCAAAGATTAAAAAAGCTAGTCAACTGGTCACCGTATAAACACAATTATAATGGGAGGCGATGGTCTAGTTGTATTATTGTTGGATTGCTAATCCAGAGACACAGATGATGTTCTGGGGACCTGGGTTCAAATCCTGCCACAGCAGATGGTGAAATTTGAATTCAATAAAATATCTAGAATTAAGAATCTAATGGTGACCATGAGTCGATTTTCGTAAAAACCCATCTGGTTCACTCATGTCCTTTAGGGAAGGAAACTGCCACCCTTACCTGGTCTGGTCTACATGTGACTCCAGACCCACATCAATCTGGTTGACTCTGAACTGCCCTCTAGGCAATTAGGGATGGGCAATAAATGCTGCCTAGCTAGCCACACCCTCATCCCATTAACGAATATTAAAAAAAAAACTTGCTGGTTCCCCAATGCCTTTTAAGGAGGGAAATCTACCATATGTACCTGGTCTGACTTACATGTGACTCCTGATCTACAGAAATCTGGTTGACTCTTAATAGCCCTCTAAAATGGCCCACCAAGCCATTCTGTTCAATGGCAATTAGAGATTGGTAACAAATGCTGAAATTACCAGCAACACCTTCATCAAATATAAAAGAATGTCACTTTCAGCAATTCTTTTTCCTACACCACATGTTTCTGCATAGAGTCATATGTTACTCAGTGATAAATATCACTTTTTCTTTCCTCTCTTCACCATACCCTAGAACACACAATGTTCCTATTACATATGTAAACTTTTCCTAGGCAGTCTCCCTCACTTCAATCGCAACACATTCCCTTCACATTCATCACCTCTGCATTCTTGTTCTCTCTGGATTCTTCTCTACCTCCCACTACATACAGTAAATGCAAAGATTCAGATATAACACAGTGTGGAGCTGAAGGAGCACAGCAGGCCATACAGCATCAGAGGAGCAGGAAGGCTGACGTTTCGGGTTGCGACCCTTCTTCAGAAATGGGGGAGGGGGAAGGGAGCTCAGAAATAAATAGAGAGAAGAGGGGTAGGGCTGGGGAAAGTACGTGGGATGGTGGTAGGTGAGTACAGGTAGGGAGTGGTGGGGATTGATAAGTGAGGTGGGAGGAACGGATAGGTGGGAGAAAAGATGGACAGGTTGTGTCAGATCAAGGAGGCGGGATGAGAGGAAGGGTTGGTCATGGGATGAGGCTGGGGGTGGGGAGATTTTGAAACTAGTAAAATCCACATTGAGACCATTGGGCTGTATGCTCCCAAGGTAGAATATGAGGTGCTGCTCCTCCAGTTTTCAGGTGGCGTCATTGTGACATGGAGCAGGCCCAGGATGGACATGTTGTCCAGGGAGTGGGAGGTGGAGTTGAAATGGCTCGTGACTGGAAGGTGTTGAGAGTCAGTTTTGTTTACCTTTCAGCAGCTAATCCCATTGCCAACCCTCTTGTCCAGCATATCAATGCTGTACATAATGTAAAATACAGGAAAATGATGGGAAGACAAGTCTTCATCATCAGTACCCACATCCACTAAGGGGGTACCTTAGTGTTGAGTGTCCGAGGACAGATTCAAAGTGAAGCTACCTCAGAAAGCAACTTGCCGAATATTAATAACCCTTTCAGCGCTAAAGCCAATATGCAGCATACTTCAAAATCTAATCTCAGGTTTACCCCTGAAAATGATCATCATCTGTCACTCAGTATAAATTTTGACCTTTCAACATTCTTCTGAGCTGTCCAGGATTCTGAAAAGTAAGAAGCCTTGAAAAAATACAATCTCTCACTGGATGCACCATCACTTGCTTCTTCTCTCCCAAGCATCTGCTTAGTCACTGATATTCTGCATGACCTCAGTAATGAATCATAGCATTTGCACATTGGGAGGCATATGGGATGCAGGTAATTCAGGCACAGACATCGCTCAGGAGTACTCACAGGAGAATGGATCCCTGTTGCAGCTCTGATGGGGGCAGAGATTAGAATTTCACAAGTTCAGTCATGCATATACAATACGTGGTGTCTCAAAAGCAGTTATGTGGGGTACTGGAAGGCCTTAGTTATGGAGTTTCAGTGTAGCGGCTAAAAATTTGGGATATGCTTTGAGGGTGGAGCATATTTGACTCTTCAAGATGTCAGTACATGTCAACAGCAGTGAAAGTGCAACAATCTGCAGCTAAGCTTTCACAGACTCAAACACTCAGAAATGACTGGCCACAAGCATGCCAATGGTGCTGGCACAAGCAACTGCAAGCTTTCATCTAGCACCACTAGAAGTGACAGAGTTAGGAAACCTTCTTCAAAGAAATACACCATGAGTCAATTACTTTAGTGGAAAATGAATGGACACGGTTACTATATTTTTCAATTAATCACACTTCTGGTCAATTTCAAATTTTGCTAGTGATACAACACTTGGGAACATTGTAAACTGTGAGGAGAGTAGTGTAGAACTTCAAAGGAACATGACAAGTCGTTGGAGTGGACGGATAGATTACAGATGGGGTTCATTGTGGAGAAGTATAAGATGATAAAGTTTGGTAGATAGAACATGGAGACACAGAACAAAGTAAAGGTACAATTCTGAACGGTGTGAAGAAGCAGCAAGAAAAAAGTACAAGGGCTGGTCAACAGAGCAGTGAGTAGAGCATACTGTATCCTAGCTTTGTTATTAGTGGCATGGAGTACAAAAAGCAAAGTAATGTTGACCTTGTGTAAGACACTGGTTAAGCCTCAGCTGGAGCATTGTTCAGTCTTTTGGAAGGACACATTAGTGAGAGTACAGAAGAAATTCATGCAAATGGTTCCATGTTGAAAAACCTAAATAATTAAAATAGATTGGAGAAGCTGGAACTGTTTTCCATGTTGAATAGAAAGTTATGAGGAGAATTTATTAAAGTTTTCAATATCATAGGAGATCTGGACAGACTAGACAGGTAGAAATTATTCCATTGTGAAAAGTATCAAGAGCAAGAGTTTTAAAAGAATTTCCAAAAAAAAAAAGAAAATGCATTTATTAGAAAAAGATGTTTTTCACAGACCAAGTGGTTTGGTCTGAAATGCACCACCAGGAAATTTAGTGGAGGTAGAGTCAATTCAAGGATTTAAAAGGATGTCGGATCGTCATTTAACTAGAAACCAGGGGCAGAAACCTCTAGGGATCTGAGTAACATGGGCTATTGTGAGATTTGTGATACAATCAGATGAGAAGCCCAATGAAGTACATCTCAGTATCTGGAGAATCTCACTCAATCTTTTATGCTTCTGACATATGGCATAGTGAGTTCCTCACTTGGTACCAGAGTTCCAAGCAAGATGAAACATTGCTTGTTAAACATCTTGTTAATGGCCCAACTTGCCCCACTAAAGTTCACTTTTCTATCTGATCAAATGCATTAAACAAACTAAATGTTAAGAAATCTCAACATAGAAATCAGACCAGGTACCTAATGATTTCAGCTCGCTACTTGTGCTGAAAGATTTCAATGCTGCAAATGACAAAACAGTATCTCAAGACAGGAACAACTGGCAGTGACTTGTCTATGGACATTGGCATCTGGCATTTGCCAACCACTCACAACTCTTAAGACAGTACAGTCCAATATATTGGCAGGACACTCTGCATTGCAAGGTACACTGGCAACTAGCATGGAAAGGATGCAGAAAGGACATGTGGCATAAATGAATCATTGCCTATTTTCAGTTTTCTATTTTTCTTCTTTGATTGTTCTTACATTTGTTGAGGAGCTTGGTGTTAAGCTGTAATATCTAAGTTTGCTGAAGTCTGCAGGGTGTAATGTAGCATGTGTTGAAAGACATGAGGATGACTTTAAGTGCTCTGCTCAGAGTATTTACTCCCATACATAAGTTTAGTATTTTACAGCCACCTTGGCTTGAAGCATGACAGGAAGGATGACCAGAGGTGACATGGAGGAGGGCAAGTTGCTTGAAGAAGCAGAAGTCTGGAGGCAAGTGAAGGGAAAGCATTTCTCAGAGTGGGCCATTATTCACCCAGTGTAAAGACTCCATTTTGTGCTTTTTTAAAAATTGGGGACTGAAACAAGAATGATTTTTTTTAAAAAAACAGAGGTGGAAGGATAGCTGAAGTTTTAAAAAAGCGAATAAGCTATTGTAAGTATTATGTTAAAAATTGTTTGAACAAGCAGTAATTGAAGTTTGAGTTGCAGATGATTTGGAATTGGATAAGGGTTGGGGGGTTGGCAGAACTGATTTGGCTTCTGCTTGCAGCAAGAAATTGATTGATCTGCAGATTAGTGAGATCTTTTTGCCTGCCAGCAACTGTGTGATCGATTCTCAGGTGGTCAAATAGCTTGAAGCATGGGGAAGTGATGGCCTACAGGTATTATTGCTGGACTGTTAATCCAAAAACCCAGGTAATATTCCCAGGGCCCTGGATTCAAAACCCATGGGAAATGGTAGAATTTGAATTCAATAAAAATCAGGAATTAAGAATCTACCAATGACCATAAAATCAATGTAATTGTCAGAGAAACCCATCTGGTTTACTAATGTCCTTTAGGGAAGGTAACTGCCATCCTTACCTGGTCTAGACTACATGTGACTCCAGACCTAAAGCAATGAGTTTGATGTTTACCTAGTTTCTGGAAAATTAGGGATGGGCAATAAATGCTAGCCCAGCCACTGACACCCTTATCCCATTAATCAATAAAAATAATGCTGGGAACAATTTGCAGAGACAGAGAGAAGCTCTTCCTCAGCTCAGTTTTGGTTTAGGCGTTCATGATCACAATTGGGCAGTTGATGATTTTTGCAATTTGTTGGTAGTTTATAGAGTTTGTTAAAAAGTTGTAGTCTAGATATGATACAAAGATAAAAAGAAATATAACCACGATGATTGAACATGGTTCACTGATACCAGAGAACAAACAGGCTGTTGGTGCAGAATGTATCAGTCTTATTAAGGTCGTGGGGCAGCATCCTACTCTCTACCCAAGGTGTTAGTGAATTCTTCCCTCAGTCTTCTCCTGTCCTTTTGGCCTGACTTCCATCTGTCTGGTAAAGACTGCTTGATGAAGACTGGTCTCTGAGAAAACTCCTCTTCCCTGAGTCTATTCTATTCTTGCGATCCTTTTCCAACATGGATTTGACTGTCCTAGCTTCCTTGGTCCTAGTGCGGTTATTCCAATGCAGATGTGGCTCAGCCCCTGTGAGCTTTCCTTAGTGCCTCCTGTCCTAACTACTCCCACTCTCTGAGCCTGACACTTATTGTTATATCATATTTCTAGGGACAGGTTATTTTCTCTGTGTCAATCAGTTGTGTGAAACTTTCTAGTTAATGGCCATGGGATAGCCACTCATGATGCTGGATGATCATTGTCCCCTTTCCCACCTTTATCTGAGGGTTCATTAACCATTATTTCTAAGCTCATTTTCAAACCACCAGATTGATAATAGAGTGTTTTTTGGCATCAAATGAATTGTTGATGCCAGTCTTGGGCATCATGACTTCTGCGTTTTTCATAATTCTCTCCTTTGTTTTTCTATGCTAGAATTTTGGAAAGTTAAGTACTGATGTAATGGCTGTTAAATGAAATCTCATGCTATACATTAAATACAAGGAAAATTCAGTTTTTGAAGGGAGTCTTCAACATGAGGAACAGTTTCTGTTCTCTGCAGTTAAAAATCACGAAACATAAGGGAAACCAGTTTGAATTTCCTACAATGGTTATTATCAGCTTTGTCTTTTAACTGATAAATCAGAGACTTTTTATAAGTATAGAAGCCACCTCGTGTCTCTCACCAACCGGTGGAAGAAACCAATAAAAGAGATTTGAGAAATGGGCTGGCTAGCAGAAAAGTCATAGGATTATCACAACTTCAGTACCTCAGAGCAAAAAGCTATTGAACTGATGTTCCAGCTTTTCCCCTCCTCCGATGATCTGTTTTACACTGCCTGTTTGTCTGTGTGGTTATAAGGGGGCATTTATAGGGAATTAGAATTTACATTAGTGATGATATATGTTGATTGTTTATATCTGTTTACCTGAAGGTCAGGTAAATTGGGGAACTTTGCGAAAATCATTATCCATTGAGATGACGGCAGGAATAGTGGAGATTGATTCTAGAATGCTACCTCAAAGACTCATAACACCAGGGCTTTCAGCATGGGAATCTCCTATCTCCAACTCTCCAAGGAGTACTGTGCCAGATGCCTCTGCTTCACTAAGAAGGTGTTTAATGAAATATAATGCCTGTTTCAGTCAGATGTGTAGCCTCAGATCAAGGTAAGTCTGTACTGCCAGTGTTTTGAGGGTAGCTGTGGGGTCCTTCTGGTGAACTGGTTGATATTAGCAACAACTCCTTGGTTCACTATCTATCATTGAGCAAGACATACACATCATTTTGTAGCTATCACAATAAATATTCAGTTATACCACAATGAGAAGCAATTTCACTCCCTCAATCCTGAGTTGGTGCAACTTCCAGGCCAGTGTTCGGTATCCTGGCAATAGTCATGATGCTTTCTTTCTGTGGAAGTTTGTTCCAATGTCTGCGTTTGTGCTACTGCAATAAATTCACCCATGGTGGGCTTTCTGCTGACCCTCTGCTTATGGCTGTGATGTACAACACACATGTAAAGAGGAAACATACATTGTTTCCATGCTATGAAGCAGAAACTAATTTAGAGACATTGTGCATTTCTTTATTTTATTAGGATATACTTTGGTTCAAAATGGTTCAGAGGTGCAATGATGGCCAAATGTAACTTTGGACCTTCACTGACCAGATGTTTTATTGTTCCTAAAGGTATAAGAAAAATGAAATAGACAGAGAGTAAAGACAAAAACTTTAGCAGAAATCTAGCAGAGCATGAAAGTAAACAAGTTGCCTGTGGGAACAAGGAGAAAGCATCATCCGGATACCCAGATAAAGGGCACAGAATGCCAGACGCAATGAAACCACTGCAAGTTCCCCTTGGTGCAAAGGCCACTATGTTTTTACTGTTTGCTGTTGGAATGTTAAAGAGCAGACTGGGAATAGAGTGTCGCCAGAAGCCAGGAACTTGACAGTTTGCAATGGTTTAGGTGGGCAGAAGATTGTTCAATTACATTTTTATGATTGGTCCACTCAAATAACAGTTGGCAATGATTGGGATAAATCAGTCTCCATAGACTTTGCTGTGTGAAGAAAATATAAGAAAGGATTTCCTGAGCACAAAGATTTGTAGAGGACTTACGTAGTGCACTGATTGATGCATAGATATTTGGGAGATGGCCGTGGAGTGCGTAATGGTAATGTTGTTGTGCTTTGATAATGACCTTCAAACTTTAGCATGTGTTGACAATTTCTTGCATTAAGTAAAATGTAACAGCCATCAATTATATAGAGGAGGTTTTGTGACACCTTCCTACCTCTATGCTAAAGATCAACTTCAAGATTTTTGACTGCCAGACAAAGCATTCATAAGAGGTAGCTAAATGGGTTGGCTTGTAAATCCTTTCAATACAGACAGTAAGAGCAGGAGAGGTTCCTGGTCAGCCACACTGCAGAAGGCAGAGGCAGACCAGGGTAATACTTTGCTCTTAACTGTGGACCTATCCATTAGAATGCCATTCATGACAATGCACTCTGAGTTTCTGGTCCCTGAAGACAGAAAGAGAAAGAGATAGAAAGAGAGTCACCAATTCGAGAATTATCACTTTCAATCATTTCAGAACTTTAGAATAAGGGGTTAAAGATTTAATGGGTTCATTGACATCCTATACTCTGAATTCCAACAACTCACTGTCACACAAAATGTGATTGAGCAGACTATTGGGATGTTTTATCAATGCATTTGCTGCTTGCCCAATCTTGAAGAATCCTGCCATACTTACCAACTCTGGTTCACCAGGAGCTACAGCATGCTGCAAACTCTTGCCATCAAGGGGTTACAACCCTTACCACAGCATGTACTATCAGCAGCTGAGGGTGAAAAGGAGGAAGTTGAAAAGTAGGAAACAGCAGGAAACATGAGGGGCAAGAGGAAGTAGTGAGACAGCCAATGAAAGCCCTCTCTGCCAGGGCTCTCCATGATCAATTCATCTGACTGTGGTACCAGTGAATGCAAAGTCTCAATTCTCCTTTCACTGACAATCCCAAAACTTATTTGCTCTCTCTTATGGACCACCATTCATTATTGGCTGCAAAAATCACCAAATGGTCTGAACAGTTTTGTAAATTTATAAGTCAGTTGATGACACTATTTTTTTTCACAGTGCTGACTTCTACATACTTGGACCTATCCTGTTTTCCAATGCAATGGAAGATTAGTGGAAGATTGTTACATTTCAATCAGCGAGACTGAAATTGGTTTTGTAGGGTGATCCTGTGCAGCTCAGACTTTAGAAAGCTGCACCAGCCAGTGTGACAACAACAGTTTGGGCTGCTAGGAGACCCAGGTAGAACACACGGGAGATGGAAACCTTTCATCCTCAGACAAAAGCTTCATATTCCACTGTACTGCTGCTACTCCCACAGGACCACACTTTCAGATGTTGCTAGAATGCTGTGATGCCCTGAAAGCCCTTTGAACACTGACATCCATAGATCATTGTCAGAATGTCTGGCAGCAGCCTGAGCTACCAGTACAACTCATAAATGTTGAGTGGCTTCTCAAAAAGAAGAAAAGAAAAGAATTGAGTGAGAGAACTTACATTGCTATGCCAAAGATGTTCAACATTATTAACATCGAGGAAGACCCAGAATTCATAGGACTGGTAGAAATGGTTAATTTTATGTCTTCAAAAATACAATAGTTATGCTAGTGACAGAGATAGTGCGTGTGAAAGGCAATCGTTCGGTAACATGGCTGAAAGTCTGAAAAGAATTGACTTTACCAGTCAAGTAACAAAAATGGGCAACATCTACTGATCCAATACATGGCCAAGAAGAAGAAATTGGCTGGTCTAAAAATCCAAGATTCTACAAAAGAGAGACTACCCTTTTGAGTCAGAAAGTGATTCCCTGATCCAGAAATCCAGGATACTACAAGATAATGCTTCAGGCCAGCTGTCTTCCAGGAAGGAATTTTAGGAGATTAATAGTCCTCCTGATAAAGTAATGGGCCAATAGTGACTTAAATGGACACAAGGAACAATATTCTTGGTGAAGGATATTTAAAATATATTTCACAGAGATCCCTAGATCAAAACTAGCATCAACAGTCCTCAAGCAAGAGATCCAACATCTTCCAAGTCTACAAAAAGTGTACTTTGAGAAAAGTGAAATGTCTGAAGGAATGGTATTAGTTGTAAATGCAAATAATTATTCACATGATTGTCTTATGGTTGACCATAGGAAAATAGTTTGAAGGAATTGATTCTGAAGGGATTATTATTCATGTTACATTTACTCCACCCATTATATTGATGTTATGCACAGGTTATGGTTGGAGACATGCAATTCTGCTGTAACTTTCAGGGGAAGCAGATGTATCTGCATCAGCTCCCTAAGGTGCCAGCGACTATGTCTGACCAGCTATAGTTGTATTTATTGCTATGATACGATCTTGTTATGGAAGACTAGTTCCTCTTCTGTCGATATTCTACATGGGCATACCCACTATCAATAACGACTAGACAGGCCCAACAGAAAATAAATACCATGGCAAGTGAATTTTAACTTATGGATGATATAGGCTGTTGTTAGGAGAAGGAGGGATGATTAATTGATCAGTTTCTGAGGCCAGTTATACAGTTCGTGGCATATACCAATGCAAGGTGAATTAAATAGTTATGTGTAATCACTGTACAGGGCCTTAAAGCTGCATTGAAAGTCATGGATGGCTGCTCCCCATGCCTTCTTAGAGTTTGAATGGACACTGTTCTAAAAACTGGCTGACATAGGTAATCCCTCCACGTGAATCTCTCTTGTGCCAAGGCTTTGCGTCCTGCCTGTGAGAATGTCTTGGCTCACACTGTTGCAGCTCAGATTGCCTTTGATTGCTTCCTTTAATGTTCAAGCAGAAAGTGCTACAGGCTGACTTGTAGTAATCATTGACATCGCTTAAGTAATGGATAATCTTGTACCCTGGTTGTAGCATGCAGCCACTTAACAACGCTTTCGACCGTGAAATGCAGACTATTACAGTTTGAATTATTAGGCTGTACAAGGTATGCTTGCTGCTTGCCATTGAATTGAACTTCCATTTGCTACTCATGTATCACGATTCTTATGCCCATTTACTGAAGCCAATATAATTTGCACCCATTCGATTTATTCTCAGCAGGAAGGTTTGGACATTAGAAGACAGTATTCAAACATATTAATGAAAATCAGCAGTAATGGACCCCTGAGCCTAATCTGCCATTCAATAAGATCATGGCTAATCTGGTTGCTTTACATTCTTGCCTTTTCCTGATAACCATTCACCTCTTTGCTTATTAATAATCTGTTAGTTTCTGCCTTAAAAATATACAAAGACTGTGTTTTAACTGACTTTTCAGGAAGAGAGTTATAAAGATTTATAACCCTCTGTGAGAAGAAGTTTTTCTTCATCTTTGTCGGAAATGGGTGATCCTTTATTTTTAAAGTGACCCCGGTCCTAGATTCTACAACAACAGGAAATACCCTCTCTACATCACTCTGTAGAGATCCCTCAGGACCTTTTACATTTGAATTAGGTTGTCTCTTATTTTTTTCCAAGCTGCACTGATTTCAACTGTAGCCTGTCCAACCTTTCTTCATAAGACAATCTGCCATTCCAGATATTAGTTAGAAGATAAAACTTCTCAAAACTGCTTCCAATACATTTATATCCTTCCTTAAATAAGGAAATTAACACCATACACAGTACTCAAAATGTGGTCACACCAGTGCTGATCCAGACTCCTGCATTTCAGAGCCCAACAATCTCTTACCATTTTGAAATATGCTTATTTTTTATCCTTCCTACCAATTAGAATTAGAATTAGATTTTATTGTCACATGAGCCAAAAGGTAAGAAAGCATTCAAATCTTAAAATCTAAAGTCTTATCTCCATGAAGGTGTTTGGAACGTTCAGCTACAGATGCAGGAACAGTGACCAAGCCACGGTCTTGAGTCTAAGTCAGCCTGTGAGTCTTGCATTGATCGCTGGGAGGATATGTTTTTTTGGTGCCGCTGACAATGCCGCTGCCTCCAACAGCCAGGAGAGGTTTGCTACCACTGCCACCACTGCCTACAAATACTTGAAGGAGTTGTGTTGTTGCTGCCGCTGATGCTGTTGCTTCCAACCACCAGTATAGCTGGGATGCTGCTACCATTATGAGAAAGGTACACTCTTGCTGCCAATGTTGTGCTGCCACTGCCTTCGATTGCCAATAGGAGCCCGGGAGGAAAGTGAGCAGTTTTCCCTCATTATGTCAGATCTTTGTCCACTTGCAGTCTTATATATCTTTGTATATATTTCTGTAAACTCCATATGTCTACTTTACAACTTACTATCCTACCTGGGTCATTAACAAATTTAGCAAGCATATCTTCTGTCCCTTCTTCATCCAAGTCAGTTGTATAAATTGTAAAAATTGGTTATTCAAATACATCCATTTGACAACCAGAAAATTACCCCCTGTTGCCTGTTAGCTAGCCAATTTTCCATCCATGTCAATATTTTAATTCTTAAGCCATTAGATTTTCTTCTCCATAATAACCATGTGTCAACTTATCAAGTATCTTCTGGTCATCTAATCTATTGATTCTACTTCCTTCATGGCAAATGGTACTTTCTCAAAGAAATGCAAAAAATTGTTCCCCCTTTCACAAAAACCATGATGACTCTGCCTGAATACCTTGATATTATCAAAGTGTGCTGCTTTAATGTCTTCAATAAGAGTTGGCAGTGGAAAAGGGAATGAATACAAATAGATGGGAATAAGTAAAAGGATGGTTAAGACTACACTACAAATTAGGCAGGTCCATCTGTTGAGTGGTGGGCCTTTAAAGCGGTTATTTTATTATTGGAAACTGCTCGAGTCAGTTATCATCAATATTACCTTTCTGTATAACATTCTGCTATTAAAAAAAATACTTCATGTAAGGTTTTAGGCAGTATAGTCTCTGTTAGGGTCCCATTTGATCTCTTTTATCAATACTGTTGTAGATTATTTAATTATTTAAGAATTGCCCTTTACAGACCTCTTGTTTAGCACAATTCTCTCTAAGTCAGAAGTTAGGGAATCAAGTGTCACTCCTTGAAACCATAATCCTGGCTGACTGTCGAGTGCAGCATTGAGAAGATGTTGAATTGTCAGAAAGCTGTCTTCTGGCTGAGTTAATAAACCAAGCTCCCTTCTAACCCCTTAGTTGAATGTATGAGATTAAATTGTACTTTTTGAAGAAGACCATAAATGTTCACTCACACCCCTTCCTTATAGCATGTCCAGTATGTATTCTGATTGCAACATCACTAAAAAAGATTACCTGATTATTATCACATTGTTGTTTGCATGTGTTGGCTGTGCACATATTGGTAGCCATGTATCCTAAATTACTGCAGTGGGCTATACTTCAAAAGAACTTCATTGGCTGTGCAGAGCTTTGGGAGGTCTTGAATTTGTGAAATGTGCTATTTAAATGCAGGCTCATTCTTTCTTTAAGTAACAGCATTCCCCACACAGTTCCCAATAGAAATGTCAGAAAGCTGCTTAAATTGGAACATCACTCTGGAAAAAGCTTTGGGGAGAGAGACCAAGAAATGAAAAATCTATTGTTTTTTCTGAGCACTGCTTCTTGTCAGAATTTTAAAAGCACTAAAACATATAGATACATATAGATAGTCAAAAAACTATTGAAAGGAAGTACAGAACACACATGGAAGCAAGCAGAAAAAAGCAACCTGATCAAAGACAGAGGAAATATGTAAAGAGATACGTAAAAATAATGTCAAATTGTCAGCATTTACTGTATATTCTAACTAAGTGAAAGTTAAAATATTTTATCTTCATTTCGACATGAACATCAATGAAGTGCTAAATCTCCATCAATGTTAGTCTTCCAACTCTAATCTTGGAAGAATGAATAATGATTTTAAGGATGAAGCCTCAGATAGCTTCCCTTTGAGCTTAATTCTGCTGAGCTGTTAGTTATCAAAAGGAAACTAGTTATCATGCTTCCTGCTCTTAGCAACTTGTGGCTTGTGCAAGAGCCGTGACATTATTATCACAATGTCAAATGATGTCATTCTGAAGAATGAATGAGTTTTCACACTTTAAAATTATTTTACTACCAAAGTTTGATTTTCTAATTCATTTATGGCTTAATTCAGTACTAGCCCATCTAGCCCAACAATTCAAAACTCCTCTTAAATTCCTCTCTTAACCCAGAACACTAGTTTATTTTTCCTATGTCCCCTCATGTCCTGTTCCTGATCATCTTGTCCATGAAACTTGTCTTCTGCTCTTTTCTTCCCCTCTTTCCATTTGATTAATGATGACTCATCTTCCTTTACTGGCTCCCATACCAACTGTTAAAAGTTTGCTCTCTTCAGTTACAGTCACCTACTTCTTCAAAACTGCCATCATCACTGATCTCAAAAAAAAACCTTAATCCCATTGAAACAAAAACAGAAATTGCTGGAGAGACTCGATGGGTCTGGCAGCACCTGTGGAGAGAAAACAAAGTTAATTTTTTGAGTCCAGTGACACTTTATCAGAACGCAATCTCATTCCATTTTCTTGTCAAACTATCACCCCATCTCTAAAGTCCTGTAACACATCATGGCCTATCAAAGCTGGGTCCACCTTTTTCCTGAATTGATGCTTCAATCCCTTCATTACCAGGTATCCATCCCTGCCACAGTACCAACATGATTCTTATCAAGGTGACAAATAACATCCTGTATGAATGTGACAGAAGTGAGTTATACCTTTTCATCCATCTCAAACTGTCTACAGCCTGTGACAATACTGACCACACTATCATCTTTCTATCCCTCTACACTGTCATCCATTGGGTGTGAATCTAGTTTCATTTTTAGCTGTCTAATTATAGACAGAAGTCACTCACAATAACACCTTGTTCTGCACCTACACTATGATCTCAGTAGTTTCTCAAAGAATCATATTTGATCCCCATTTTCTCATCAATGTGCTCCTCCCAAATGACTGTAAACATTTACACAGATGACAGACACTTGTATGTACAGTTAAACTCAAGTCTGTAGCTCATCATGGAATAAGTTCAGTTTGCTGTCACTGTCGTCTTCAAGTATAGGGATCTGCTGGTACTACTTGGTCTAGTGTGGTAAAGGAAAACCACTTCCTGGTCTAACTAGCAGAACTCTTTTATTGAACAAGAAGTAGGTTACCTCATGTTAGCAAGCACTTACCAGCTACATAGATATGATAGACATTGTTACAAAGTTTATGAGGAGAACCTGGATGTTAGGTCTCATTGTTCCAAGATCCCAAGCTGTTCATTTCAGTTCATATGACATCATCATACGGGGCTTAAGGCATTCCTCAGTATTTACCTTTTCAGACCATTATACCATTATAATACCTGCTCTTTCTCACCACCAAATCTGCATATTCTTTGGAGACATTGACATATTGTCAATTCTGGGCAAGTTGAACTTCACCATCATTTTAAAACCCCATCATTGATGGGTGTCTTTAGCTAGCAAGGTCATAAGCCCTTGAATTACCTCCCCTAATGTATTTTTCATGTTTTTCAATGCTTCTTAAAACTGCATCTTCAACCAAACTATTGACCATGTCCCCTACTATTTTATTCCTGTTATAATGATCCTGTAAAACATTTTGGGATGTTTTATTACGGTAATGGCACTATCAAATAATTGTTGCAGTATTCCACCATAAAGCTAAGCCTGTTATTGAGATACTCTTCAGTGTGCATTTGTGCAACTTAGGCAATACAGAAAGCTTACTGCTCGTAAAGAAAACATTATAGTTAATCATTTTTCAACTATTTCTTATATAAAATCAACTGGCAGTCTGAATTCATCACTGTTAGTGTGGAGAGAAGAAACAGGAGTAAATGCTGCTTTATTTGAAGATGTATCATCAAAGCGTGAAAGGCTTTACAATATTGTAATGGACTCAGTAAGTAATTAACCACTTGGGTAGATTTTACTATATTACTTGTCTCCACTTATCTTACCCTGTGATTTTTATTTTAATAATACCTTTCAAAAGAAGCATGAGTATTATTGACTGTTGTTATTACGAATTTTATTGGTCTGACTAGCCATTTATGAAGCTAGGGAATACTTTTTGCTCCAGTCAGCAATTCTTACCTTCACTGTTATTTGAATGGTAATTCCAATGTCAAAGCACTTTGTTTGTTATATAGCACTTTTGAATAGTCAAAGATTTTAGCAGATGCCACAAAAGTTCTTCCTACTCTTCTTTATCCAATGCTATTTCCTCGGCTTCTAAGCTGAATATCAATGGTCAACCAGGGGGATTGGCCTCCCCTGGCTCCCAACAGAATTGTCCAATAATTTTATTTCTGAATAAAGATTCCCATCATCTTTTCAGTATTAGCATTTTTTTTAAGGATCAGCTTAGGCTTGGGTTTTGGATGTTACAAAACAATTTTATTTTGTTGAAGAAGGAGGCTTTGTTTTGATAAAATAGAGACCATTAAGTGCTAGCTTTACAACCAAGTGGTAGATTTTTTTCTATTCATTCACAGGAATTGTCCATGAAAAGTGAATCAGAAGGATTTTTCCAAATAATCAATTATGGTTTCACAGTTGTCATTAGACTCTTAATTTCAGATTTATTTTTAATTATTTCAAATTTCATTAGCTGCTTTGGTAGGACATGAATCTGGGACCCCAGAACATTACCTGGATCTGGATTAATAGTCTATTGATAATACTACTGGGTCATCACCTCCCCCTTGTCACATTTTGTGACATTTTCAGCTAAGGAAGCTATGTGGCAGCCACGTAAGAATGAAGAGGCGAGCAATGTCAGGAGCATGGCCAATCAGGGGAGAAATAGCAGTATATTAACTCGGAGTATTCACAGGAGCAGCAGTGTGACCAGCCTGAAGGAAATTGTAATAATATAGCCATTGAGAAAGAAAAAAATAGCACATCCTAAAATGTGAGTGAGCGTTTTGTTTCTTTGATCTGGAACATTTCCTGCAAATATCTAATGTTGATGAAAACAAAATGGCACTTTGACAATAAGATGAACAATGGGTCTGTGAATTATTAGACAGAAATTGAGGATGAGTTAATAAGCATGTACATGATTAATAGCTCCAATGGATTATGTAAACATTGCTTCACAATAAACCCATGAATGTCAAATAGCACTTGAATTGTTTCAAGGCTGGTTTTAATATGTCCTACTACTACACAAAAGGCAGTTTTGTTGAATTAAGGACAACATTTACAAGATATATTCAATATGCTGGTTGTTGCTGGAAATGCTGCAAACTATGATACTTCTAAAAAAGACTTTCCTTGTTATTTTACTCCTAAGCAAAATACAGCATGTGAATTTATTATCTTTCAATGGTAATGTGATTTTTGCCTTCTAACAGGGATTTTGCCAATGTGGCAATGCTTACATAGTCCCTCATACAATGAGAATGTATTGTGGTATTAAAGAATCAAACAGATGTTTATTACAACTAGGTATTATGTAAGAACCTTACAGATCAATGTCTGGGCCAATATTAAATTTTTTTTTATAACTAAGCAGAGTGCTTCTAGTAGCCTCCCATGATTTATGTGATCCCTGGGGAAAGATGGAGCCCCAGATTGTTACACCCTCAGGTCACATTCTTTTGGCACAGTGATGATTTCATAAGCATTTCTCTTAAAGTTACATTGACATATTGTATCTCTTAAAGATATACTAACATACAGATCATAAGATGTAACACAGCAAATGAGCCAAAAAGCATATGGCTAAACCAGAAGTTTATGTTTCTTTGCTCAAGCTTAGATCAGGAAAAATGTGGTTTAACTGATATGAATCATGAAATTAAAACAAGGGATGTCTGTTCAGAACCTTCCACTGCTTTGCCTGGAGAAAAAGTATAACTGTTAGAGCAAGTGAACTAGTGAAAGTCATTCAGTAGAAGTGAAAACTGAGTAACAAGTAACTATCAACTGGATAAATGTCAAATACAAACCACATTGCACTAAGGAGAAACTACAATCAAGCCAATTCGACTCCAATTATTTCTATTTCCAGTGTAATCAATTTTAGTCATAGAGTCGTTCAGCACAGAAGACACCCTTCAGCCTATCATCTACACCTATTTACACTAATTCCATTTTCCAGCACTTGGCCCATAGCTTTGAATGCTATGACATTTCAAATGTTCATCCATGTACTTTAAAAAGGTTTCTCACCTTGACTACTCTCCCAGAGAATGCATTTAGACTCCTACCACCCTCGAACCTTCGAACCTTCCTGTCTTTCATCTTAAAATTATGCCCCTCATTATTGACCCTTCAACTAAGGGGAACAGCTGCTTCCTATCCACATTGTCTACGCCCCTCATAATCTAATATACTTCAATCAGGTTCCCCCTCAGCCTTCTCTGCTCTAAAGAAAATAACTTTAGCTTTTCCATCCTCACGTCGTAGCTGAAATGTTCCATTCCAAGCATCATCTTAGTGATTCTTCTGTGCACCCTCTCTCGTGCAATCACATCCTTCCAATAGTGTGTTGACCAGAACTGCACACAGTACTCCAGCTGTGGCTAATCAAAGTTTTGTACAACTCCAACGTAACTGCCTACTGTTAGATTCTATGCCATGACTGATAAAGGCAAGTGTCCCATATCCCCTCTTAATGACTCTATTCAGCTATTCTACCACCTTCAGGAATCTGTGGACAAACTTTCCAAGATCCCTCTTTTCCACTGAGCTTCCATGTGTCCTGCCTTTCATTGAGTATGCCCTTGTTTTGTTACTTCATCCAAGGAGCATCACCTCACATTTTTCAGAGTTAAATTCCAAATGCCGCTGATTTGCCCAACTGACCACCATAGTGACAGTTTTATAATGGGCGAAGAATATTGTGCATATCAAAAATGAAATCACATGTTGTATCCCAGTACTGTCCCACATCTAATGCAAGACTTCTACATAAACATCTCGTAAAATAAGGTTATCTTGCTTTCTAGGCATAATTATATAGCTTGTCAAAATAGATAAAGGTGTAGCAGGTTTTTGAAATAGCTATTCAGCTCTGGAGATGATGATGCATGCTTACCACATCAGAAAAGCATACCATCAACTCAGAGATCAGCAGCTAATGTCTTTTGAAAATATCCAATTCAAGTTATATTTGATGTTAGGTCTCCACTGAATATCATCACTGGATATAGGTAGCAATCTATTGTCACTGATTCTGAAATTCAAATGAATCTTTACTGCACACAGATCCAATTATTTCCATTGGCTCACAAAGACATCTTTCAGTCATGTCCAGGAAGCAAGCAATCTCAAAGGATTTGCTTGCTGTGAAGGGAAGGCTAGGTTACCTACTCAGTCTCTTTAGCACTGCAAATCATGAGACTACATTCAGCAGCATGTAGCATCAATAATCAACATCAGAGGATCCTGTTTGCTACGAGTTCTCTTAAGCAGTTCTTAATGCAGAAAACTGAAGGGCACGTAGGTTAAACTGGATATCGACAAACCTATCATTTTCTCTATGAAAAAAAAGTTAAAGCAAAGTTAAAAGATTTGGAGTCTGATAGTTTAATTGATAGACGTGACAGTCACACAGTCTCAGTTCTAGTGGTTTCAATATACTGGCAGAAAATCAAGGAATTAAGTGTAGATAACATGATTCTCCAATTTTGGTTGTGTTAATTGCAGACAGGTCATAAATTTCTCACAATTCTATGCTGGAAATCTGGATAAAAGCAATTAGAATATAGCAAGGCAAGTGGCTATATCACAAGGGTACGACACACGTCGGCCTGAGACAATACAAAAGTTTACTTGTCAGTGAATCAGCAACAAGAGTATTCAAATGTGCCATTGAACAGTTTTTTTTTTGGAAAAAAGTGATGATACATTTGATAATTGTACTCAATTATGCAGAACACAGAATGCACTCCTGAAGAGTTCTCCACAGGCTGCCAGAACATTATGCTCACCAGGAAAGGTGTGAATTTAGAGATGAAACTAAAGCGGGAGATCTTGAGTGATGCCAAAGCTGAGATGCCAAACCACCACTGAAATGGCTGTGATGAGATCTTAGGCTATAATATTGATTCAGCCCACATTTAGCACAGATGTCATTTCGATAATGGATTTAACAGAGAGCAACTGCACAGGAATAAACATGCTTTTGCTGAACATTTTGAGTGACTTGCCTAATGATTCTGGAGAAGTTAGTGGTGAGTTAACTTTGAAATGTTTGCACTTCATGTAACGTAACTATATCGACAGTGTTATTAGAGAGGGAGTTCCAGGATTTTAACTGAGCGACAGTTAAGAGTTAAGTGGTTGTGGGTTTTGAAGATGCTGTCTAAGGAGCCTTGGTGAGCTACTGCAGTGAATTTTGTGGATGGTACACACTTTAGCCACTCTGTATTGTTGGTCCAGAGAGCAATTGTTTGTGGATGTGGTGTCAATCAAGTACTTGCCACAGAGATCTTAGCTTCTTACCTGCTCTTAACTGCAGTATTTCTATGACTGTTTCAGTTCAGCTTCTCGTCAATGATAACACCAGGATGTTGATAGTGGGTTATTTAATTGTGTCAATGCCATCCAGGGCAATGACTTGACTCGCTCTTGTTGGAATGGCTATTGGAACACTTGTGTGGCACAACTGTTACTTGTCATTTATCAGTCCAAGCCAAGTTGTCATCCAGGTCTTGCTGCACTTTGCCGTGGACAACTTCATTCACAACTCCTCAAATATTGAAGCAGTTCACATGCAACAAGACATTGACAATATCCAGTGTTGGGCTGATAAGTGGCGGAAGTAACATTTGTGTCACAGAACTGCCAAGCAACAAGCAGCTTAAGGGAGAATCTAACCATTGTTCCTTTACATTCAAAGGTATTATCATCACTGGATCCCTCACTGTCAACATTCTGGGGGCTTTTGACTAGAAACTGAACTGACTAGCCATATAAATACTGTGGCTCGGAATTCTGCAATATATACGATATGTACCATCTACAAGACACACACATCAAGAACTGATCTTCCAAAGCCAAAATTTCTAAGAACAAGAGCAATAGATATGAGAATACCTTCCAACCACACACCATCCTGACTTGAAACAATCTTTATCATTTCTTCACTCATACATTCCTGGAATTCTCTAGCTGCACTCTGGGTGCACTTACCCCAGTTGGACTGCAGCAGTTCAGGAAGGTAATTCACTCTCATCTCTTCAGAGGCATTATGGATGGGTAGTAAATGCCAGCCAAGCCAGCAATATTGATGTCCTATGACTGAATGTATATTTTAAAAACATGTCGAATCAGATCTTGAATGCTAAACTTGTAGTTGTCAATATCTGCACCTGTATACTCAAATCCAACAAATTCATCAATTAATCTGAAAATTATGTCCAAATCCTACCTTTAAACAACTGAATTATTAGCGTCACTGCCACTTATCACTTAGAATCCCTACAGTGCAGAAATAGGCCATTCAGCCCATCAAGTCTGCACTGATCCTCTGAACAGTACACCACCTAGACCCAGCTCCCCATCCTAACCTTCTAAAACCATATTTACTATGGCTAACTCACCAAGCCTGCACATCCCTGGATGCTATCGGCAATTTAGCATGGCCAAGCCACCTAACCTGCATATCTTTGGACTGTGGGAAGAAACCCATGCAGACATGGGAAGAATGTGCAAACTCCACACAGACAGCTACCCAAGGCTGGAATTGAACTCAGGTCCTTGGTACTGTGAGGCAGCCATGCTAACCACTCAGCCACCATGTTGCCCCCTGTTTTCATTCTTTGGTAAAAATATCCCCCAGAATGTCTGAGCCCAGCCTTTTGCAAACCAGGCACAAACAGTACTCTAGGATATTATTTCCAGCTCTTTGAAACATGAATGGCTCCATAAAAAGGCAAGGCATTGGAACTCCTTCACTCATTCCTTCCTCCCTCAATCAACAATTTGTTCACACACTAGTTGGTGAGGCCACACTTGGAGTATTGCGTGCAGTCTCCTTATATGAGAAAGGATGTTCTGGTTATGGAGGGAGTGCAACAAAATTTTAGCAAACTGATTTCTGTGATGACAGGACTGGCATAAGAAGAGAGACTGAATCAGTTAGGACTATATTTACTGAAGTTTAGAAGATTGAGGCGGTATCTCATACAAACCTGTAAAATTCTAACAGGACTAGACAGGCCAAACACAGGAATTCCTGATTAGCAGGGAATCCTGGACTAAGGATCAATGTTTAAAGAAATGGAGTAGGCAATTTAGGATTGTGGTAAGGAGAAACCTCTTCACCCAGACAATGGTGAGCCTATGGAATTCTCTGCTGCAGAAAGTGTTTGAGGCTAAAACATTGAATGTTTTCAAGGGGTTAGATGTTCTTAGGGATAAAGGCACCAAAGGGTATGGGGAGAAATTGGAAACAGAAAATTGAGTTGGATGATCAGCACTCATCATATTGAATGGTGGAGCAAGACAAAGGGCTGAATGGCTTACTCCTACTTCTAGTTTCAATATTGCTATGTTTCTAAATTTCAAATGTTCTCTCATTGACTTCCTAAGGGCTTGACTTCTAAGTGTGTATATGTTTACCACAATCGGATGTTTTTCTGTACTTTGTCAAACTATGATGAATGCAAAACTCTAGCAAGCTTCAAGTAAGGTATTTTTCATGACCAATGAAAGGCTCAAAACACTTTACAGCCAACGGAACTCTTTTTGAAGTGTTCTTGTGGTTGTAATGTAGGAGCCACATCTGCTAAATTGCAGTTGGCAAATTCTAACAAACAACAATGTGATAATGACTAGTTAGTCTCTTTTTTATGGTCTTGATTAAGAATCATAATATCTCCACATTACATCTTAGTTCTCTGACAAGATTTTAAAAAGGGCTTGAATTTCCAACCAAGTTCTCCTAATCACTTCCATGATACCATTCAGAGATCTGTGGAAACCCCTGAGAAATGCTGTCAACGTAATCTCCCAGCAGTTTTTGATGAATGGTTTCAAAGGTAAAGCAATTTGTGTTTATATAGCATCTCTAACATTGAAAGAAAAAATGTATCAAAGCGCTTATGGAATGATCAGTCACACACTGAGCCAGAGCAGAGATATGAAGTTGCCGACAAAAGATGTGTTAAAGAGGTCTGGTTTAAGAAAAATTTGAGGGAAGACAGAATGAAGGGTACAGACAATGTATTGCAGAGCATAGGCCCAAACCAACAACAAGAAAAACCTATATCTTCATAACAACTTTGACATGGTAAAGCATGTAAAGTTGCTTCATGACACCCCTAATGACACTAAGACAAATAAGGAGCTATCACACAGGTGATCAGAAACTTGGGCGACAAGGTTTAAACCTTCAGAGTTTACAAACTTGGAATATAGTAGCAACTGGAAGAATAAGCAAGATCATGACTGTAGCATCAGGCAAAGTAGATCTTATGCTTCATTGTGCACATTTTTTATATGTTCGTGAGATGTGGACATATATATGGTGCTGTTAGGAAGGGAGTTCCAGGAGTTTGAATCAGTGATAATGAAGGATCACTGATATACTTCTAAGTTAGGATGGTATGTGGCTTAGGGGGCCTTGAAGGTGGTAGTGTTTCCTTGCATCAGCGGTTGTTGTCATTCTAGGTGGTAGAGTTCATGGGTTGGAAAATATCTAAACTGTGCATTGCCTACGCCCTCAGCAGGCAAGAGGAGAGGAGGAGCAAAACCCACGTTGTTTTCAGCTTCTTCAGTCTGTTGTAGGGTAATTGGACCATAAGACATAGGAGCAAAAGTAGGCCATTTGGCCTATCGAGCCTGCTCTGCAATTCAATGAGATCATGGCTGGTCTGATAATCCTCAAATCCACTTTCTTGCATTGTCCCTTACTGATTAGAAATCTATCTATCTTAGCCTTGAATATACTTAAAGACCCAGCTTTCATAACCCACTGCGCTAAAGAATTCCACAGATTCACTACTCTTTAAGAGAAGAAATTCCTTCCTGTCTCTCTTTTATATAACCTTTCAACATCTATCTCAGCCTTGAATATACTTAAAGACCCGGCCTTCACAACCCACTGCACTAAAGAATTCCACAGATTCATTACTCTTTAATAGAAGAAATTCCTTCTCGTCTCTGTCTTATATAACCTTCGTACCCTGTCAATCTCCCTGAGAAATGTACGTGTTTCATTAAAGTCTCCCCATGGTGGCTCAGTCATTAGCACTGCTGCCTTACAGTACCAGCGACCTGGGTTCAATTCCAGACTTGGGTGACTGTGTGGAGTTTACACATTCTCCCTATGTCTGTGTGGGTTTCCTCCCATAGTCCAAGGATGTGCAGGTTAGATGGATTGGCCATGCTAAATTGCCCATAGTATTCAGGGATGTGTAAATTAGGTGAATTAGCCACGGGAAATGCAGTATTATAGGGATATGATGGGGAGGGTGTGTTGGCATGGACTTGTTGGGCTGAATGGACTGTTTCCACCCTGTAGGGATTCTATGAATAAGTATAAGCCCATTTTTACTCAAGCTTTCCACATACGAAAGTCCCTCCAAATCTCTGGATTAACCCAATGAACCTTCTCAAGATTGCTTCCAACGCCAGTATCTCTTTCCTTAGATAGGGGGACAAAAATTGTTCACAGTATTCCATCTATGATCTGTATAATAGCTGAATATAGTTTTTACACACTCACTTAACATATAAAGTCTTAGGGTCGATGAGTAATACAGCATGAAAACAAACCCTTCAGCCCAAACTCGTCCATGCTGACCATGCCGCTCACTCAGCTAATTCCAATTGCCTACATTTGGTCCACATCCCTCTAAACACTTCCGGTCCATGTATCTATCCAAATGTTTTTTTAAAATGTGGCTGTTGTACCTGCCTCAACCACTTTCTCTGGCAGCCCATTCCATATATGCACCACTGTCTGCGTGAAGAAGTTCTCCATCAAGTCCTTCTTAAATCTATCCCCTCTTACCTTAAACTTATGCCCTCTAGTTTTCAATTCCCCATCCCTGGGAAAAAAGACTATATGCATTCATCCTATCTATGCCCCTCTTGATATTATACACCTCAATAAGGTCACCCCTCATTCTCCTAAGTTCCAAGGAATAAAGTCCTATCCTGGTCAACCTTTCCCTATAACTCAGGCCTAGTAGACCTGGCAACATCCTTGTAAATCTGCATATCTCTATACCTCTGGAGATTCTTTGGACTCAGCCTTATTTGGAGCCTCACATTATGCTTCTGCACTTTAATGCTACACCTTGGAATACACTGGCAATTATCACTGTAATGCTGCAGCAAGGACACTGTGCACTTAGGGCCACTCACCCAACTCATGGACTGGACCCAGTTGCTTGATGTCTTTGCTCTCACTGTCTCTGACCCTACTTAGATACTCTCAGCATCCTGTCGTGCATTGTTTTCCCTTGCTTTTTCACACTTTGTCCCCATCAGCCAGTCTGTTCTTCAGCCCTCTCAGCAACCCTCTAAATTCTTCACTTTCAAATATACATCCATATCTCTTTTGAAACCTTCTATGGAATCCATGTCTACTATTCACCCAGCCAGCACATTGCAAATCATAACAACTCTCTGGGTAAAGAAGTTCCTCCTTATCTCACGCCTAGCTCTTTAGCTGACAATTTTGAAATTGTGACTCCTAGTTACCGACATATCAACTAACAGAAAAAGAAAATCCTTTTTGACTCTGTCAAAATTATTCATAATTTTGAACACCTCAATTAGGTCACCTCTTAATCTTCTATTCTCCAAGGAGAATTAACCAATTTCTATAATTTTCCCTTGTATCTAAAAACCCTCATTCCTGTATCATTCTAAATCTCCTTACCATTCTCTCCTGGGCTTCAACATCCCTCCTTAAATAAGGTGTCCATAACTGAACACAATACTCTAATTGTGATCTAACAAATGGATTGGTAGAGGTGTAGCATCACTTCTTTACTTTTATGCTGTATGACTCTATTTATAAGCCCAAGGATTCTGTAAGCCTATTTAACAACTGTTTCAACTTAGTTGTGAAAAATACTGATGGGTCAGCACACCATTTGCTGGATGCACTGACTGATGTGTTAATGCAGCACTATCTGCTTCTCCAAATATCTATCTTCCTGCATACCCCAAATGCTGCCCCCATCAACTCAAAATCTTCTGCAACCATTATGTAGACCATATCACCAAGTCCTTTGACCTTTCCTCTCTTCAGGATGCAACAGATCTCTAACAAATCCAGGATTTCACCAAAATACCTCCAAAAATAATCAGGATATTTCCAGACACTTTGTTAAAGAAAAATTAAGCAATAAAAAAGGTCTGACCTACAAGTTGCATGCCTGGTCCCCTCTTAAGAGCCTCTTGCAGCTTCACATTTGCTGTTTACAATATGAAGTTGCTGCCCTGCATACTCATTGAACAGATCTGGAATCCAGGTGTCACATCAGTCAATTGGCCTGTGTGTTGGGACAGCTACTGTTCAAAGTCTACCAGTCCCCGTCTATGTCTTCTTGTACAGCAATGTGACACAGACTGTTTAGGCACTGAACAACACCACAGGAAATACAGGATGAGAACAGTACAAAATCTTCAGGGCAGGGCAGCAAGCGATTTAATGGAAGCCATTTGTTGCTACAATGTGTCTGCTATACCATGAATGGTTTGAACCAAAGGGCTGAAGCTCCTATTTATAAAATTGGAATTAGAGTTGGAAGCAGGTAACAATTTTCCCAAGGTTGAAACCAAAACAAATTACATAAAAATATAAATTTGCAACTGCTTTCCCTTAGGGAAAGATCCTTTTTTAAAAATCAGTCATGTTTGGAAATTAATGTACCGGTCATACTCAGAATTCCTACTTCTTTTTTCCTTCATACATATGGGGGAGCTGCTGGTGGTAATTTTTGTACGTGTTGGCAATCTGGGCTCTGTCCCACCAACATGGCTATGTCTGCATCCAAGCCTGGCAACCGGACATAACATCTCATCAAAACCTTCAGTTTGGAGACCCCTGGATGGCCCTGGTGGAGTTCAGCCAGTATTTGACTGCAACATTTGCTATGGAAAATAATTCTTCCCCCATCACCACTAGTTGTTTCAGTTTTGAAATGATTCAATCACTCTGCATCCAAAACCTGATATTGTCAGCTGCAAATGGAACATGTCCGGAAAATTTAATATCATTACGGATTCTTCCAATAGAGGCACAACCAGTGGTGTATCTGCTAAAGGGAGGCAGCTCATTCCACATTTATTATTTGGTCTCCCAAACGGTGTTCTAACTTATGAAAATTATAGGCATTTAGTATTACAGCCCACCGCTGAATGCGGCCCAAAGCTATGGGTGGTATTGCCTTGTGCTCTTTAAGTAGATCACGTAAGAGTCCATAATTGTCAGACATTTACATCCACAATGGTATTGGTGGAACTTCCTGACTCCAAATATGACTGCTAATCCATTTTTTTCTACCTGGACAGACATGGGAGCCGGGGCACCTTTGATCACTCTGATTTTATCTCCCAATGGATGTAACCCAGTCCTGTCAACTCTGTAGCCCAAGTAAGTCATTTGGGGGACATGGAACTCACATTTTTCCTTTCTTAGGTGTATGCACTTTGGAAAAATGCCTTAGGACTATATCCAAGCTCTCTAGGTATTCCTTTTTAGTTTTCCCTGTTATTATGATGTCATCTAGGTAAATGGCAATGTGAGGTAGACCTTGCAAAATGTTTTCCATCATCTGCTGAAAATCGGAACAGGCTAACGATACCCCAAATGGCAGTCTCATATTTCGGTAAAAGCCCTTTTGGCTACTAATTGTAGCATACTTCTGGGAATCCTGGTCTGAATGTAATTGCAACTAAGTGTGGCACATATCCAGCTTCGTGAATGACAGCCCACCACCTGCTTTGCACATAAATCCTCAATGCGAGGGATTTGATATTTATCCAACTGTGAAAAGTGGTTTACTGTTGGTTTGAAATCCTCACAAAGGCAAACCGTCCCATCGGGCTTCAAAATCAGCACGACTGATGCTGCCCATTCCACAAACTGGACTGGTTTGATGATTCCTTCACTTTCCAGGCAACTGATTTCTGCCTGTATTTTTGCCCATAAGGCAAATGGCATTGCATGGGCCCTGCAGAATCATGAATTTGCTTCCTGGTCAACAAGCAAGGTGGCCTTATCTCCTCTGATGGTCCCATGATGTCCCTGGAATACTTCTGGGTATTTAATTAGGACTTCACTCAGGTAGCTGTTTTCCAATTGAAAAATGTTGAGCCAATCCAGTGAATCATTCACAACAAATTTTGCCCCATCAAGCTTGGGCCTGAGCCTTTTACTACAATCACTGAAAACTGAACCAGCTGCTTTGAATAAGAGACCAGAACCAAAGTTGTACCCTGAATCTGTAAAGGTTCTCTGGAGTAGGTTCTCAGCCAAGCTGAGGTCTTGCACAAAGTTATGGGCTGGAGTCCAGAGCGAATTTTGTTAAAAACTGGTTCTGCAATCACAGATATGGCTGTGCCACTCGATCTTCATTAGAACCAGATGACCCTTTAACAATATGTTTATCTTGATTGTTTCTGATTTTGATGTTGCTAAACAATTTGACTGTTCAAAACCAGATGTAGGCAGACTTTCCATGGTATGAACTCTCCTGGGTACCCTCCTGAATACTGGCCTATGATTTATCTTACTCAATCTAGGTCTAGTACAACTCTTTAGCTGTTCAAGTCTACATACCAGCAAAAACTACAATGGCTTGCTGGCCGGAGAAAATTTTAACCGTTCCACTAAGGTTTGGCTTTGTTTTGGGTTTTGTTGTGGGCAAACCTAGAGTGCCTCTGATCAGGATGTGTCCTGAGTGACAGTTCTATGCGACTGTCTGCACTCAATTATGTTCCCTAATCTCAGTCAGACTAGTAAGGGTGTCTACTTCAATCGGAATACCCTGCAATTCACGTAGTCCACTTGCCGCATTTTGCAATGATAAAGCCAGTTGTAGTGCCTGTTTGAAGTCCAGTTGGACATCAAATAGTTGGCATTTTTGCATAGTTACATCATTACTTCCATATACCAGATTAGTTTGAATCTTAATAAGATGCTTAAAGACTAAGTCACAGGCCTCTGCCAAGAGTCAGAAATCCCGATATGGATTCCCCTGGTTCTCAAATTGCCTAGTAAAAATAATAGCGGCTCGGAATTAAAGGAGACTTAATATTTCTTAACCAAGTCCATCAATTCTTGAAGTGTTTTGGTACATGGTAACTCAGGGAAAGTTAAGCTCCTGATAACAGAAAAAGCTGCATGTCCATGAGCTTTCAGGAAAATTATTCATTGCTTTTTATCTGCCACAATGGAATTTGCTGGGAAAGAATAACACATTTTTTCCACAAGCTGGCTAGATCCTTGATGGCTAGATCAAAGGAGTCAAGTTCCCCAAGTAAATGCTTGCCCCAACTCAAAGACAACTGTTGCAAGCGAGTTTCTTCAGAATTGTACTTTACTCATGCTGCCACTGAAATAATTCCACAGAGACCGGTATCCATCACTAAGTCACCCTTTATTTACACACGGACAGCCCTTGGCTTATAGTACTGCCTTATACAGAGTCAGGTACCAGAGTGTCAGTATCTCTGAAACGCACTCTTTTATATGTCAGCCAGTGTTCCTTAATTGGACCAGATTAATAGTCCAATCAGGGAACTCATATTCTATGAGATCCAGCTGGCTGACCTTGTTACAATCACTGCATGTACCAATCTCTAAGCTTTGTGTGCAGCAGTGATTTTGAAATCAAAAGTCAATACTGTTAATGGCATCAACTGTACAGTTTAGAGCGAATGTTGGTCAAACTGGATCTCTATTTTGAAATATACAAGATGAGTCGGACAAGGATTTCTCATTTTGAACTTTTACTAGTTTCTTCTTCTGAGTTCTTAAAATGTCACTTATTTTGTTTTTCAATATTTGAAATGTTCCAATCGACATTTCCCTCAGAAGTTTATTTGTTCTTTGGTATCTTAGATTTAAACTCTTCTAAATGAAGAGATCCAACCAGACAGCAAACTATTATTGCCTTATATAAATCTGCCTCTCCTTGTCATTCACTGTACATATTTAGAAAAAGCAGTTGGAACTATTTGCCTTGTGTAATTGACAAGAATTCTGGATATTCACACAGAATACTAGAACCAACCATCTCTGTGCCCTGTTCCCACACCTCAACCCACTCCTCTGCAAAGGAAAGAGGCTGAATGAAATAATATGTTTTCAAGTAAACATGGGAGTGTTTTACCCATTAAAACAAAAATAAAGGCATGAACTTCTGAATTACATCTGAGATTATTACCGGCTTCAATCTCAGGAACACACAAATGCCTGGGCTACAGTTGAGAGAATAATTCTATTCCTTCCCCTTAACCAAGGATTTCACTTTCCCCCAGGGATGTACAGTACTTTCCTCCATTGCCCGAATCCCTTCATTTCTGGCTCCATTCCTCAGTAAACCAACAACTTGATGTTCCCCTGATTTTATTTACCTAAATCTTGCTTCTTGTTGTGGGTCGTCAAGCACCAGTCCATCTTTGCCTGACTGCTTCACTCCCTGGTTTATATATTACAAGGGGTCATTTGCTATTATTATTGAGAGTCCATTGTCAGTGGTACCAGATCATATGGAATTGGGACATGAGGGATAAAGTCTATAATGAGGATCTAGTCAATTATATCTCTGTAATTAGTGTAAAAAGTTAATAAGTATTCATATAGCATTTGTAAGAAGTCCAGTGCCAGCCTGCTAAAATCATTCAGGTTCCAGTTATGATTGTTATGCAGTCAATGGTATAATCCATGATTGACTGATTTTCGTCCTCCTTTCTCCGTCAATCACCAATCATTGAGCTGTTCCCTTGTAGTCCGCTTCAGATTATTTGCAAATAATGTCCCAGGATATCTACAAATTATGACATAAATGCATAAGAAAAACATGACTGAGTTGAGTTCAGCCAAAGAAGATTTTGTCAAGTCAATAGATTATTGTATTATTATTTTTAAATGGTAATTATTTTGTTTAAATATATAATTTAAATTGAAATCACAAGGAATGGAATTTGTTTCAAACTTCAGAAAATGGATATTCTGACTCAGCACGTAAATAAAGAATTTTGGAAATCTAGTCTAAATGTAGAGAAGTCTAGGAGTCTAAGAGAAGTGGATAATTGCTTGAAGGATAAAGTTGCAACTTTTGAGTGTGACTCAACAAAAATATCTCTCTATATCCCTCAAACTATTAACCTTTCTGTGTCATTTACAATGCCAGTGTAAAATCCATGTCAAGCCAAGCCAGTGACTCCTTGGGAAATAACAATTGTAAAATATGTGGAGCGCAGCCTACTAACTGAGAACTTAGGAGACCAGAGGCTGTGATCTGACCAGTGCTCCTTGCAAGCACTACCTCTCGTATGAGTCACTAACTGGAGAGGCACTTTGAGCACTTGCTGTGTTTGTGCATGCATTAAGCGAATGCCTGCTAGCGACCTTTGCAGCCTATTATCATTTGAGCTATCAGTAAGCTGACTGTAATAGACACCACTCAATGTCTTCTTTATGAAATCTGCTGGTAAATTTTCCACAGTGCAGCATTTTTATACCCACGTACTCATCAATCATACTGAAAGCTGGATGATATTCTAGTCACTTTGCACTAAGTGAATTATTCTGCTCAGAAAACTAACTTTGAGTTCACAGTGTGATAAAAGTAATGCAATTTTGCAACTCCTATTGAAATAGGTGGTGAATATATAATACTAATTACTACCTCTGATTATGCTACAAATGTTGCTTGCTGCATCTTTATTTATGAAAGCTTACCACATATCCCACTGAGGATTTTTAAGCATCTATAATCTTGGCATATTTGTGCCTTGCTTACTTTATTTTAATCAGTAGCTGTATGCATCATAAGAATCTTAAACAGGCTAACTATATTGTTTTTGCTCCTGAACCTCATTATTCTGAGTCTTTATTGCTTCCTATTTTTACTTCGACACTGGCTTGGTTGAACTCAGATTCTCATAAATGAGATCATTGTCTGTATTCTATTTGTTCACATGGAATTTAAAAATGAGTCATGATGAATCCATCTTCCTCTTTACCTCTCTCTAACTGCTTATCATATAAACAAGTAGTTCTTATTGCTTGCAGGAGACCTTTCCAAGACGAATTATAGTGCATTTTCCAAAGCTAATTCTGCCATGACTAACGTATTAACATGCTATTGAATGGGCCCTTTACACTGTAACATCATAAAACTTTTTGTCCGCAGATGGAATGCCTACTCCTACAAGATCCTTCATTGTGAACTGAAGCAAAATGCTATGAAAGGACCTACCTGATAAACAAGTGAATGACATTATCAGTGAGTCTTTAAAAATCAGTCACAGAGAGTTATACAGTGTTTCAAAATCATTCCATTTATTTTTTCTTCAGGCTAGAGTTGGTGCTATTCAGTATGTGGTCATACAATTTAAGGTAATAGCTATTTAGCTGTGAAATCCAAAATACTTTTTTATTTTTAAATCAGTTAATTAATTTAATTGCCTACTTATGTTTTCCCAAAACATATCTACTGATATTAAGACCACAAGATATAGGAGCAGAATTAGGCTATTTGGCCCATCAGGACTGCTCCACGATTCAACGATGGCTAATATGTTTCACAACCTTATTCTCCTGCCTGCTTCCCAAACCCTTGACCCCCTTACTATTCGAGAACCTATCTACCTCTGCCTTAAATACACTCAATGACTTGGTCTCCACAGCCCTCTCCAGCAATCAGTTTCACAGATTCATCACCCTCTGCCTTAAAAAAATTCCACCTCATCTCAGATCTAAAGGGTTGTCCCTTCACTCTGAGGCTGTGCCCTTGGGTCTGAGTCTCACCACATCCACTGTAATTGTAACATATCCCCTTCACAATGAAGAGTTCAGTAACTGATCTAGCCAGTTCCACTAAGGCTGTTGTTGGTACTCATCACCCAATGAAAATGATTGAGGGAAACATGAGGGGAAGTGATGGCTTAGTGGTATTGTCACTCGACTGTTAATCCAGAGACCCAGGTAATGTTCTGGGGAGTTGCATTTGAATTCTGCTGTGGAAGATGCTGGAATTTCAATTCAATAAAAATTTGAAATTAAGAATCTAATGATAATCATGAAATGATTGCTGGAAAAACCCATCTGGCTCACCAATATCCTTTAAGGAAAGAAACACCAACCTTACCTGGTCTGTATTACATGTGACTCCAGACCTGCAGTAACATGGGTGACTTCTAACTGCCCATTGGGATGGGCAATTACTTCTACCCATGAATGTACATAAAACAAAATCTACTTACCCAAAAAACAGAAGCACACACCAGGCATTGTAAAACAAAAAGAAAAATATGCTTTTTTGCAGTGATTCACTTTTAGAAAGCATAGTTGTCCAACAAGTCTTGGATCTTGAAGGCATTAAAAATAAGGCTTGAGAGGTTCAGATGGCTTATGGCCTGACATTCCTGGGCACAGAGATGGGTGTTTGCTGAACATATGTAATTGTCACTGTGACATTCACATGTGCAGTTATTCAAGAAATATAAAGGCTTCTTACATGAAAATGGCTGGTCAAGGGCTCCAGGTACTACAAAGGTCCAAAGAAGCAGGAAAGCTGAGCTGGGAAGCTTCTTTTTTCAGCAGTCATCTCACCACCAAAAAATCCAAACAATTTCCAAGCCTGCAAAATATTGTTCAAACAGAAAGCAGATGTAAAATATTGTCATTAGTGCATGCCAAAATTTATTACTCTAACCAGATTATCTGAAATTATATAGATACCCCCTGGCATTTTAGCTCTACTGGAAGTATTTCCTTATTGACAGTAGGAATAAGTAGGTCATTTTCAGAGTGGAAGGCCGTAGTAAGAGGGGTAGCACAGGATCAGTGCTTGAGCCCCAGCTGTTTGCAATATATAGGATCCTTACACTGCAGAATGAGACCATTCAGTCTATTGAGTCTGCAGTGACCTTCTAAAGAGCATCCCAGCCCCCTCTACTATGTTGTTTCCATTTCTAACTTGCTAAGCAAATTATCTGTAATATTCCTTTGGCTTTAGCATAGAACTCATATTAACTTTCAGCTTTTTTTTCCCTATCTCTCTCTTGCTTTCTCTGAACTACCTTGTCCATGAGACAATTATTTTCAGAAATGTTAGTTAGCTCAGAGGTATCATACTTGCACAGAAGATCGCCTTTTTTAAACTTTTGCTTTATTTCCTTTCTAGATAAGCCCCACACTTATTACAAAGGGGCATAAATTAATTCAAGGCTGGTCTCCCACCATATCTGTGCAGGAGACCCAGTGGACATCACCCCTCTGCACCCCCACCCCTACTTCAAATTCTGGATCCCAAAGTGCCTATTTTGAGATCCTTTACCCACCCTTTACTGGACAAATATCTTCAGGTTGGGCAGACCTGGGAATTTCCAACACTTGCTGTTCCCAGTCTGTTGGCTCAGTTGGAATCTGGCATCACATTGAGAGCCAGTGTTGTCAGTGAGTTGAAATGCATTGACCGTAAGCTGGATAGATAGAGGAACAGCTGATGAGATCAAGGCCAGAAAAAAAATGACCTGCAACCCTGAAGAGAAAGGGTTACAGGAGATGGTGGCAATTTGGTAATGACACTGTGCTAGTAATCTAGAGACCCAGACTAATGCTTTAAAGGCATGGGTTCAAATCCTATTACGTCAATTGATGGAATTTAACTTCAATGAATTCAGTGAAAAAAAACATGGAATTTAAAGGTAGTCTTAGTAACAGTGTCCATGACAGCTATGATTGGTTAATGTAAAAACCTAGCTAGTTCTGTAATGTCTTTACTTTTAGATGCCAGGAATTATAATAAACATGTTTCAAAACTACGCGACTCACATCTCATCCTTACGTTATGGGAACTAAAATAAGTATCACCTCATTATGAATATCCAGCTGAAGGTAAAGACCGACCATCACATTTACAGCAGATTGTGAGGGCAGACAAATTACTCACAGTATATCTGTCTATAAAAAACTGATTCCTAGATCCGAGTTATCCCAGGCATTACATCAATGGTGTTGATGGTGATGGTAGTTTTTTGATGATTGATGGTGCATTATTTGGGTGGGGAGACTGGACTAATTAAATACACC
>NC_063335.1:53572094-53637576 GCF_021869965.1 Rhincodon typus | reverse complement strand
GCTGTGTTCATCCAGCTCTACATCTTGTTATCTCAGATTCTCCAGCATCTGCAGTTCCTACTATCTCTAATTAAATATACCAGCAAGTAACAAAGGAAACTGAAGAGTAATACAAACTACAGATGTAGAGATATCCTAGGGCCGCAATATTCTGGCTTCCCGCCTACTGTTCACTTCATGCTCAGCATGAAAGAGGTTGTAGCGGCAAGGCAAGATATGGGGTGGAATTTTGGGTAAAATGCAAATTTTTTTGTGAATGATAAATTTTAGCTAAAAGCCAGAATTCTTGCCAATACAATTTAAGACTTATCAATAAATAAATTAACTGCATTTGAAACCAATGGATATTTGTTTCCTGTTTCATTTTAAGCATTTATGCAAATCCACTGACTAATAACCCTGGCTAGTCCAAAATGTCATATTTTACCTTAACTAGATTGCAGAGGTTCAGATTGGCAAAATGAGGGATTCGATACACGTACATTTTACTGACCCTTCACTATTACATTCTGACAACTTACAACATGTAAACAATAGGATACCTTGAATTTTCTGATAGAGAAATAATATGAAATAAGTCCTCCATTACATATTATTTCTCACCATAACATTCTCACCATGTCAATCGACAGGAACATGGTCTTTGCTATCAGCATATCAGTTTTTGCTTGTTAATGATCAGCAACAGTTTTTCAATCATTTTTTACTGGAACAAATTTAATAATTCAGTAACCTGAAAATGTGCCATCAGGTGTGTCAGCCTTCTCTCAATGTTTATGAGAATTACTCAGAATCACACACTAAAACTTCTAAAATGTCATTCCACATCTTGCCACATGGCTCACACTCATATGTGCTGCTTGCGTCACAGCTCCTGTTAACCACTTGCACTTCAAACTCCAAATTGATCAGGTTATAGTTTCTGAAATCAGGTATCAAATATGAATTCTTCAATTTGTCCCTTTTTTTGGAAACACCCCAAAATGAATTGGGACAGGTGATCACTTTATTTGCATAAAGTCAGTTAATAAGCGTATCGCAATGTTCATTCTAACTGAGAGCTGTCCGAAATCCCTGCTCAGGAGAGAGCTGCCTAAGGCTACATTGAGAAGGCATTTCGTGTACATGCTAATTAGACACTGCGATGTGTGGCTCATTATTATGAAGTTGCCAAAAGATATGACCCTGGATAAATGTAAGCTTGACGCCAGACGCTTTGTCCCGGTGAGGAGCATTAAGGGTTAAGTGAGCTGGATACACCGGGAAGTCAGGTTGTGTTTGAGGGACTAACTGTCGCAACCCTTATTTCATACCAGCAAGCATAACACATATATCAGTGCAAATTTGCAACCCTGCAGGCTCTATTTTTATTATTATAATTGGGCATTCTGAACAGAATTTCATCCAGGCAGATTGTATTCAGCCTCGCAAAAATACTTAATAGGCATATACTGAAACAATAAATAAGAGAAAACCATTTTTCTTAGCTTACATTGTTGCACCCAATTTGTATCTATGGGTCAGTTGTTTTGCTGATGTATGGCAATGATTAATGGCAAACAACAAATTCTTTGGTTACCACATTTCAACTGGTCTATGTTGCATTTGGAAACTATTTAAAAACATAGGATAAAAAAGCAAGAGTAAGTCATTCAGCCCCTCAAGCAGGTTCAAACATTTAGTGAGATTATGGTTGATCTACTTCAACACCATTTTCCTGTGCCAGCCCCATATTTCTTGAATTTTTAATATGTAGAAAGCTATTGATCTCTGTTTTCAACATACTCAATGCCCAAACCTCCAAAGCCATCTGGGGCAGAGAATTCCAAAGAATCAGAACCCTTTGTGCGAAGAAATTCATCCTCATCTCGGTCCTAAAAGGTCTTAAGGCAATGTCACCTGTTTCTCAACTTCCCCAATGCATTTTTCCATTGTATTTGGTAGCAGACTGAGTGATAGTCTAGTATAAATGCTTGGAAATTACCTGGATAGCTAAGCAATGTAATCAATGCCTAATTTTTAAAATAATTTCCTTCAAATTGGCGGATTCTCTCACCACAAAACTGAATGAGCTACAGTGGAAAGAAATCTAATGCAGTCAATTTCTGCTAACTTCTTTGATCAACTATCGCCAGCGTAGTGGGTACATGCCTCAAGGTGGCAGTAATGGTGATCACAGATCATTTGAACTTTATTGGAATGGAACTGTTTCCTATTGAATGCCACAGCAATGTGAAATGGTCCTCTCAGTGCCATGTGGGTGCAGTTGCTGGCCCTGGTCCTCCTCCATCTGCTATAGTCCAAGAGGACCATAGGGTGACTCTCTCATTAGACAGAGATGATAGGTGGTGGTTTAACTTGAGGGTCACCATGCCTCAGGTGAAGGGGAAGATTGAGAAGGAGAGTCCTTCATGGGAACCTTAGCTGGTGCAGAAATTGAACTCATGCTGTTGGCATCACCCTGCACTGCAAACCAGCCAGATATCAACATGTGTTATGTTTTTTGACACTGCCATGTCTTGTCAAGTACTGGTCAATTTATTTACAAGCTATAACATGGTTCCCTCAGCGTGTCATGCTGTAAGTAGCAAAAGTAAAATGGGGGCTGAGATCTTTATACTATCAGGCCACATGACATAATGCAATGATGATATCATGAACAGGTCTCCAAAAAGATTACTGCACACCATCTAGGAATCAGAATACAACAGCCACTACCATTTTCACTATCACTATCACCACCAATGTCACGCAAAGGAAATTATGAAAAAAAAAGCAGTATTCAAGAAACACCTGGACAAATCCATGACTAGCAAGGGAGTAGAAGGATATGGATCCTGTAAGTGAAGACAGTTTTAGTATGGAAGGGCAAAATGTGTCAGCGCAGGCTTGGAGGGCCAAAGGGCCTGTTCCTGTGCTGTATTGTTCTTTATTCTTCTTTGTAAAGCAATTTCAAATGCATCTGTGTCCAGGGTCGTGTAGTGTCCAGCAATATTGTCATTGGACTCGCTTAAGATTGATCAAGATAAATTTTGTAAGCTAACAACAGTGAATATTCCACAACAGTGATGGCGTTGCAGCTGGTATTACATGCACAGCTTTGATTATGAAAGAAATCAATGCTGATGTTACCTACTGAACTCCCCACCTGAAAATGCAGCTTCTTGCACAATGGTCAGGAGGTTTGTTTAACTTCTCCCTAACTCCCACCACCGAGAAAGACTTATACATCCACTGGCATTCTACTTCACATCTATTAAGGGATTGGAATCAAGGCTGACTTACTTCCAATCCAGTTCAGTTAATAATGAGTTGACTGGGTCCAGTGCTCACTTTTCAGACTTTGCCATGCAAGTGATTGAGGGTCAGTCGATAAATGTTTGGAGATTTTGTGTTCTCTCTGATGCTCCTGTCTGTTCCCAGCAAAGCTTTTTCATGTTCAGTGCCTTCTTGAATGACTTTTCTCCATTTTGGATGGTTACAGGTCAATGATTCCAATGAGTTGGTGGCGATAATTGTACACTTTTGAGATGCTTTGAGGACACCTCTAAAGGGTTTTTTACTGTCCTCCTGGGGATCTTTTGTTGCAACCCCTGAAATCCAAGCAAAAAGGTTATGTTAGACATAGAAATACAAATTTTCTGCCTACTTCTTCAACAGTAGGCTCCCAAAGTTATAGGAACTTGTCCACATTTTCTATAATCTCACCATTATTATTTTAATTGACAGAGGAGGCAGGATGCTGAGGGTTGCAAGAGGGCTTCAGTTTTCCAGGTATTTAGTGAAAGGTCCATTTTTTCAAATGCTTCAGATTCCTGAGAGAGCACATACATAAGCATCATCTATAAATTATAGCTCAATGAATTTGGAGTGATTTTGGTTTTGGATGAAAGCTTTTGAAGTTGAACAGTTTCTTATTCAGTTTGGTAAGTTATTCCTACACTTGTGCATAGTTTGCTGGAGGCAAGTTGTGGCATTGCGGCAAAGAATATGGAGAAAGGGTCGTGTGATGATACAGTCAACAAATATGGAGCTGGAAAAGCACAGCGGATCAGGCAGCGTCCGAGGAACAGGTAAGTCAACATTTCGGGCCGAAACATTGACTTTCCTGCTCCTTGAATGCTGTCTGACTGGCTGTGCTTTTCCAGCTCCACATTCGTTGACTTTAGCATCCAGCATCTGCAGTCCTTACTGTCTCCAAGTGTGATGATACAGCTTAGCTTAACCCCCAGTACTCACGGAGTTAGGGTGGGTGTTAGTTCCATTGGTGAGCACCACAATTTCATCATGGAGAAGGCAGTGGTGAGTGACTAATTTCTGAGAACAGACAAGTTTGAAGAGGATACTCCATGAACTTTCATGGTTAACAGAGGCAAAGATTTTCAGGAGGCTGAAAATGTCCACATATAGCAGTCGGTGCTGTTCTTTGCATTTTTCTTGCATTTGCCATATTGTGAAAATTATTTCTGTAATAGTTCAAAAAGGGAGAAAACTGCATTTCAACTCTGGAAGCAGCTCTTCAACCATTGGGAGGAGTCAGTTGAGTAAAATCCCCTCTGCAGACATGTAGAGAGACTCCTCTGTAGAAACCATACATACATAACTCCGCACGTGAACATAGTCATGATCATGGCATCCCTAAGTCCGCCCCCAAAGCGTGCACACGCCTCCCAACACTTAACATGATTTTCGTTCCCAATCCATTCTCTCAATTAGCAGGATTTCAGCCATTAATCTATTGAGGCAAGATTGTGGCCTTGTGATGTCCACCAGGCTAAGGGCAGCGTTTGTCCTCAATTTCCTCCTCTCTCCATTAAGAAAGTTTTCAGCTTGCAACCTCTCAACAAGACATCAGCCTGGTGTCCCTGTGCCAAATGCAACAAGATGTTGACCATTAACATGCCCCAAAAACTGTCAAGTGGATGAGACTCCACCACGCCTTCCACAAAACCTCAATCTTATCATCTTTCAGTTGACTGCATTTCTATCCCAAATTAACTGCTAATTATTCCTCACACAATTGGCTAATTGGCAAGCAAATCCTATAAGCTTTTGTTTTATTCCTATTTTGCTCAATTTCCCATTTATAGCAATGACCACCCCACACTCTCCTCCCAACACTGAATGCATATCTCATCTGTAAGACTTTACTATATCCAACTGCCTGCACCCCATACATACACACACTTTCCCTCCCTCATTGACCTAATATTCCATGACTTATTCCCCTTCCTGAAATAAATTTCATTTTTTCAGCAATCCCTCTAGCTGTTTCCTAATTATCTCCCCACCCTCCCTCCATCCACTTCTGCTCGTCTATAGTACTACAGTCCCCAACCCTCTCATTCAGCCTGTGCTACCCAACCTCTAGTTACTTGAGTGACCAAGTGCACTAGAATGGGAGAATGACTGGGAATATATTCATTTTTATGTATCAGTGCTCAAGCTGCACACTTGAGTTTGTTTAAAAATTCAGCTCACATTATGATGTTCCAGGCATCTGTTTTCATTCTGGGATAGATTGATATCTAAACTGAGTGTGACCCAAGGGATCCCACTACAATACCGGTTATCATAGTCTCAATGGAAAATCTAAATACTGTGTGGCAAAAAAAAATTCATCAAAATATTATCAATCAGTCCCTATGATGTGCAAAAAACAACCTTTGAGACCAATTAAGGTTTTCTACAGACACAATGCTTGTAAGGCAGGGTTTGCTCTGCTAGGCCAGCAGTTGCCTGATACTACACTTGAGATTTGTGCACTTTTCATTTCAGCATAGCTGTGTACTCAGTGGCTTCCTAAATGCATCATTTTCAACACCCAACAAAACCACTTCGGGACAATGTCTATAACTTGACACCATTTAAAAAACATAGAATGAGAGCTGCTGGATCTGAAGCATTTTTTTTTTCCTTTTATTTGGGAGAAGTGGATTGGTCAGAGGCACTGCAAAGGTACAAATCATGTTACGGGATCTGTTGCCGAAGTAATGCTGTTTGGATTGAATTATTACTAAAACTAAGACCATTGACCAATTTCTCTTTCATCTTTTGTCTTCAACCTTTCCCTTATTGCAATGGATTTTCCTGTCATTATCTTTATTCTACTGGTGTCGCTACAACACTTGATCTTCTGAAACTGCCTCTTGGAATGAGGAGCAGGAGTAAGCAATTCACCCCTCAAGCCTGCTTCACCACTTAAAACGATGATGGCTGATCTCATCTCGGCCTCAACTCCACTTTCCTGCCCATTATTGCATAACCCTTTAACCCATCACTAATTCCAAATTTATCTTTCTCATCCTTAAATTTACTCAGTGTCCCAGCTTCCACCACTCTCTAGGACAGTGAATTCCACAGATTCATGACCCTCTGAACGAAGTAATTTCTCCTCAACTGTGTTTTAAATGTGCCACCTAATACTATGCCCTCTCATTCTAGAATTTTGGTTAATTTTCTCTTGAATTTTGAATATGCAGCTCTCCCACTTGATTTTCCACCTTTATCCTCGCTGCACCAATTCCAGATTCATTGCACCATCCAGTGCTCATTGCTTCCAGAGCCTCAGAAACAGTCCAGGAATATGGCATTGATTAGTTAAAATTTACAATAGAACAGTAGGCTCACCTGGCTGAATGGTTTAATCCAGCCCTGGAGTTCCTTGTTCCTTGTATTTGAGAGTCTCCTTATTTTCCAAGGATTTTTACTTTCCTCTAATACCCACATGATGTTACAGATGGGAAACTCCAGTGGTCTTAGAGCCATGTTGTCTCTCTTCAGTAAATGCAGGACCCTATTCCAGATACATTAGTTAAATCTTCCATCGATGCAGGCTGGAGAGAAATGTAAATTGAATGTGTTGAGCATTCACACACAGTGACAGTGTCATAACAGAATCCAGGCTCTTCAAAGTTGCACTTGACGTCACCTAGCCATTACCTCTTGATGGATCCAACCTTCTCCTACACTATTTCCAGCATGCACTATCGACCCTAAGCCTTTTACTTGACTTCCTTCATTGAAAACTATTGATCATACGTAATATACTATGAACACAATATATAGTGCAAGAATACTGTGTCAATGGCCATTAGGCCATTTCACAATTTCTTTTGGCACTCCATACAGCATCCCCTCATTCAGAAGTTTGGTCTGTTTGTATTTACTCACACCTATTCCTGCAGAAAATGAGTTGATCATTATTGAATATTAAAAAAAAAGCAACTCAGATCTGAAGAACATTCCTTCAGAAACAGTTGATGTCTACAGGTGTGGTGTGTTCTTTTTTTATTTCTTTCATACTTACTCTGGTGACATGTACACTGAGTCTGGGTTCTCACTGAGCAGGTTTCTGTATTGAGCAGGTAAATACATTACAACTCTATGAAGACATTGTTTTGTCTGGTCTCAAATTGGTTGACTATCTGATTTTCCTGATGGATTTAAAAGAATATCACATGCCACATGTAACATTGACATTTAACTCTCTTACAGGTACAGATCATAGATACAGGTGGTATCACAACGGGTGAGGAAACCTATTTGGCATTCGTCAAGCTCACACAGCAGAGCTAGTACTCCCTTCTCATTTCCACTTCTAATCATGAACTATGGTATGTCTTCCAGAATTAAAATACTGGCATCTAGAGGAGACAGTCATTTCCAAGTGCACTTGGGGCTGGATATTACATAACCCTTTGAGTGTATCTTCAACAGGGGAGGAGCTTTAAATAGGTTGGGTGCCCAAATTACCACCTTCCTCCAAGCTCACCCCAATAACATGGAAGGTGGGTGGGTGCTGACCTAGGAATCTGCCCATCATATGTAAATAAATAATTAAGAGTTAAGTGAGATTTAAGAGCTTGATCGAGCCCAATATTATCCTACCCAGGCAATCATGTGGTTGGCATAGACAGGTGGCCTGGAGTGGGCAGCCTGTTCTGTTTTAGAAGTTTTTAACATGGCAGGAAGGAGGATTATACTATCTTTGAGAGGTTCCCTCATGCATTGGGGGCATTGCCCCTCAGAAGATGCACTTCCTTCTTTCCTATCTAATCTCCCTCCACTCCCATTTCCTCAGATATCCAAACTCTCCCCATCCAACAACCCCAATTTGCCTTTGTCCCAGGTTCCATGGCTGTCTTCCTCATGGGCCTGCCTATGATTCCAGCACAATGCATTACCAAGCTCTAACAGTGCTGGAGGTACTTGGAGGAGCAGCTTTTTGCTAAAATGGCCGTCGGGGTGAAATCTCTTCACTAATGGAGCTCATCTCAGTCAGATCTACTGAGAAGAGAAGGGAAGATTTGTTCTGCCACTTGGTGAGCTCAAGCTGAAGAACATGAATCACCAAAACAGCAAATAGGTTTACAGAGTAGACATATGCCAGTACCAATACACAATGAGCCTGTAGGAGACAGCAAATCTGACTTCTCACAGACACACTTTCATTCTCCATTTTACTGCAAACATCACCAGAACTGCAATCTGTGTGCTAAATTATCACTGTAAACTGAGCTGTGAGGCATAATATAACTGTATCTTGTAGAAAAGGCAAGGAATCACAATAGTTGGAGGCATTTGGTGCACAATCAATTATAGAGACACTCTACATTCAGGTTAGGAAATGAAACAGTGGGTACAACCTTTTACATTAATATATTTTCTTGATCAGTTAACATAAAATTAAAACAGCGATATCGATTTTTTGACAATACAGAAGATTGTGGCAGGAACAGTACAGGTATATCTCAGAGTGAAACACCACCTAGCTGCATTACAGCATAAGATACATGTATATTAAACATGAAGTAAAGCATGTTGCAACACAGTCTCACACCTAAAAAAAATCAGGGCAAAGCCTCATCACATTCAGACGAGAACATTGGAGGAAAATCAAGTAATTAAAGAGAGATTGAGGTTTCATAGTTATTGCCTTACTCTATCCTGGTGGAGACCAGTCTATGTATGCAAGAAACAGAACTGAGGTGTTCACTAGCACCTTCAACCAAAAATTCTGTCTGTTCCATTGGTGCTGCTGTGCAGACAATTTACACTATTCCAAATTAGCATTAGCGGATAGATTTTATTCACTTCCTATCCCATTTGGAAATAACTTGGTGGGTTGTTATTATGGTGTGAGATTAGAAAATATTCTTCATGCATTCCTATCCATCTGTAATCATAACTTACTTCAAAGTAGGTTATGTGTTAGCCATCCTTGGTAAGTGGGAGCCTATTTTATTTGAAAAGCCAGAGCTTTCTGATACTCTTGGCACTGCACTGTCATTTTACCTTCCTGATTCAGGAAGGGGCTTGCAATATCAGCTTGTCTGCGACAGTATTCTACAGAATGGCTAAGTTAAATCAAAATTCCTGGTTCGCCATTAAATTCATGCCAGGTGACGTTTTCGCCATTAAATTCATGCCAGTGATTCTCCCCCTATTTATAACGCTGGTATTCTCAGACCCAACTCAAGTTCTGCTCCTGCCTGTCATCCCTCTCCTGTGCCTAACAGGAAACAATATTGGAATTAAAGTGGCATATTTACCACATGCCCTTACTTGCCCTAAACACAACTACAATTAAAATCGAGATTTTCTGAAGAAGGGTCCCGACCCGAAACGTCAACTTTCCTGTTCCTCTGATGCTGCCTGGCCTGCTGTGTTCCTCCAGCTCTACACTTTGTTATCTCTTAAAATTAAAATTGATCTGTGCAGTGGCACTCTGCCTTAAGTCAGCTGCTGAAACCACCATCCATTCTTTTGTTCCCTCTAAATACAACTATTCGCTCTTGGATGGCATCCCACATTCAAGTCCTTACAAACTTGAGGTCATCTGAAACGCTGCTGTCAATACCCTAACTCACACTAAGTCTTGCTCACCTATCATCCAGGTCCCCACTGAACTACAATGGCAACATCTTGATTTTAATATGCTCATACTTGTTTCAAATCCCTCCATTGTCTCACTACGCCCTATCTCTGTAATCTCTTCCAGCCCAAAATCCTCCAAATCTAACACCCCCAAATTAAACTGACCTCCCCTTGGTTGCCTAGGCTCTAAGATATGCAATTCCTGCCCTACACCTTTCTCCCTCACTTTCCTTATTTAAAATGTTTTTATAACAATAGACTGTCTTCCTCCCTTTAGTCATTTATACTTCAGCATGGACCATGGAAATTCCCTTCTCTACCCCTTTCATGCCTTTACCGTACCTGAAGAGGTTACCACACATGTAGAGCTGACAATACAACTCAGTACAAGTACCCTTGCTCCAAGAGTCACAGACCTGAAACTTCACACAGATTCTGCCAGATCTGCTGAGTAATTACACTATTTTCTGTTTAGATTTCACTCTTGCCACTTTGACCAAACATTTGATCATCTCTCCTAATATTTTCTTATATGCCTTAGTGCCATAATTTGGATAATGCTCCAGTAATGTACGCTGGGAAGTATTACTACTGCCAAAGTAAATGTAAATTTTTGTTAGTGATAAAGATACATGAAACAGAGTTAGTTAGCGACTGCTTTAACCAAGCAATTCAGTGTAGCTCATTTTTCTTTGGCCAATTTGAATTGGTGCTTCTTGATGCCATAATCTGAACTATGTACCCTTTTCACTTTTTCCATTTTCCCACACAGTTATAATTTTAAGTGTCAATTGCTTGCAGTGTCCACTCCGCTACTATTAAAAAAACAAGAAACAGATTGAGCAGACAGCAAACCACTGTGGGAGGGACCCTGGGTTGAGAACGTGGGAATTACACGTATACCCGTGCAGGAATAGAGGTCAGAGATAGCAAGAACTGCAGATGCTGGAGTCAGAGATAACACAGTATGGAGCTGGAGGAACACAGCAGGCCAGGCAGCGTCAGAGGAGCAGGAAAGCTGACATTTCGGGTCGGGCCCCCATCAGCCAGGCTATAAGGAACACTGATGCTGCCAGATCTGCTGAGCTTTTCCAGCAATTTTCTTTTTGTTCTTATGATGAGAACTGTCAGCTCTCCTCCTCTTCCTCTACCTGATCCATTTGCCCCCCTCTCAATCTCTCATTGCCCACTCCTGCCGCTCCACATCACTGGGTGCCACTTCAAAATGTTTAAACAGCTCCCCCAACCCCTTTGAAAACCCTACTTGTATAATGGGAACTGGAAGCATTTCCAGGTTACCATCCTCAAAGCAAGGTCTAACTCCACATTTCTTGTGAGCATTAAGTGTTGGTGAGCCCCACAAGCAACCTAGTCTGGCAGCGCTTTAGCCTCTGACACAGAATTCTAACTGGACTTCAGCTATGTAGCCGAGGTTGAAGTTCGAGTGTGTTATCGAAGTTTTGATCTTTCTGAGCAGAAATTAAATTGAGAACCTTTTTACATTGTCTATTATTGCTGCACTGGATTATTTTGAAGAGGAGGAGGTCTCTCCCTGAACACATCGTGGCGATGTATCTGTTAACCAACATTGTCAAAAACAGATTACCTGGTAATTATCTTGTTGTTTGCATTGAGTCCTTGCTGTGCCCCAACTCGCTCCCGTGTTTCCTTCATTTGTAACACTTCAGAAGTATTTTACTGGCTGTAAACACCGTTGGATGTCCTGCGGTCATAAAGACTGAAATAGAAGTGCACTTTCCTCTTCTTTATGATCCCTGTGTGATTTCAGGGTCACTGACAGAGGAATGTTATAAAGAAGTCATTAAACATTCCTACATTAATGTCGCAAACTGTAATAGCATAGCTGTGTCATAACTTTGAAGTGCTTGTGTTTTGTTTTCACAATGCACAAAATCACAGTTGCTCTACTTTTTAATGACTGCCTATTTGAACGATGCCATGGGAGTTCTAGTGACCAGTGAGATTTGCTCTGTTTCTCTTAGAAAAGAAGAAAAGAAATAAATTAATTGTCTTCTCAGAGGATGGCAAGAAAGCTGTTTACTGTAAAAATGTGTGGCATGGTGGCTCAGTGGTTAGCCCTGCTGTCTCACAGTTACAGGGACCTGGGTTTGATTCCACTATTGGGTGACTGTCTGTGTGGAATTTGCACATTCTCCCAGTGTCTGTGTGGGTTTGCTCCAGGTTTCCTCCCACAGTCCAAAGATGTGCAGGCTGGGGAGGTTGGCAAACTTTCCCTCATTTCAGTTCACTTGGACAACGTAGGCCATCAATTTAACTGGGACAACATGACCATCCTAGCTCAAGTCAACCATAGACATGCACAGGAATTCCTAGAGGCCTGGTTCTCCATCCGTAATGCAATCAATAAACATGTGGAATTAGAACCCTTGCCAAAAAAAATCGGAAATGACACAAAACACCTCAACAGACCGGAACGTATAAATACGAAGTGAAGTAGAACAACATTGCTTCATTAGAGACCGTACTGATGGTTACCTAGCATGGTGATGAAACGTTTGAACTATAACCAGCCAGCTTGGCAAGCAAATCAACAAACTCACCCACAACCCGAGCTACAAATCTTTGCAAGAACCTTAAAGTTCCAAATATCCCTGACCCTCTGAGTGAAAGTTTTTCCTCAAATCTCCTCTAAACTTCCTGCCTCTTACTTTAAAACTGTGCCCTCTGGTTCTTGACTCCTCCAATAAGGGGAATTGTTTCTCCACATCTACCCTGTTCACCACAATTAGATTCCTCATTAGCCATCACTGCTCTAATGAAAACAATCACAGCCTATGTAGTCTCTCTTCATAGCTAAATCACTCCAGTGCAGGCAATATTCTGGTGAATCTTTTCTGTACCCTCTAGTGCAATCATAGCCTTCCTATATGCACCAACCAGAACTGCTGTGGCCGAAATAACATTATATACAGCTTCATCATAACTTTCTTGTTCTTGTATTCAATATCTTGACCAGTAAAGGAAAGTATCCCATATGCCATCTTAACAACATTAGCTACCTGTCCTGCCAAATTCAAGGATCTATGGACATGCATGCTAAGGTCCCTCTGATCCGCTGTACCTCCTGGGATCCTACCATTCAATATGTACTCCATTGCTTGCTACCTCACACTTTTCAGAATTAAATTTCATTTACCACCATTGAGCTATCTGACCAACCCATCCGTAACATCTTGTCTTCTAAGGCTTTCCTCCCCATGATTTACCACTAGCTTGTTTGGTAAGATAGGAGGCTGAATATTAATGAGGCAAGTTGACCATGAATGAGGTATTTAACAAGCAATACTCCTTTGAATTGGCAACTCTCACTGCCAAATGAGAAACTCATTGCTGTTTTTCAAAGGCATAAAAAATGGAATGAGATGCTGCCTGTGTGTGGTGGGCCGCGCTGAATTTCTTGTGCGATTCTGTCACAAATCATTCTCACCATAACCCACGTTGCTCAGACATCCCCCAAACCCCAGATTCCACCCCGACCCTACCCATTTCTATTTTGAGATGAACATAAATGACTTCACAGCACTGTTCAAAGTGTCCTCCTTTCCAGTCAATTTTCATCACCGGCTACAGGCCTGGAAGAGACAATTATGAAGATGTTGCTGAGATAACAAGGATAGAGCTGGATGAACACAGCAGGCCAAGCAGCATCAGAGGAGCAGGAAAGCTGACATTTCTGAAGAAGAGTCTAGGCCCGAAACGTCAGCTTTCTTGCTCCTCTGATGCTGCTTGGCCTGCTGTGTTCATCCAGCTCTACACCTTGTTATCTCAGATTCTCCAGTATCTGCAGTTCCTACTATCTATGATGATGTTGCTGTTTGTGCAGCTTTACTGCTTGCAAATTCTCGAACTGATTTCCTTTATTATAATAATGACTGCATTTTGTTTCTTTGGCTGGAACATCTTTGAAATGCCTTAAAACTGTGAAATACATTATATAATTTTAAATTCATTTTTAGAAATTAATAAGGATATTGAAAATCCTAAATAGATGTAGTGAGATGCACCTGCAAACCTAAAGTTGGCTGAAAATATTTTTCACCCGTAATTGGAAGCTGCTGTATTAATTACCTGAGTGTAGCATTGGTTTAATTGGGCCTATCCTGCTATCTCAGCAGGTGGGTGAATAGTCTCTGTAGGTAGCATGTGGTGTTACCAACCTGCTCATATTTAAGGCAGCCTGTCCCTCTTAAACAGAAGTTGTATTGAATCAGGAGGCTGCTGCTGATTGCAACAGTTATATTTTTAAACAAAGAAATTAAAATATCACTTCGAGATTTTTGAGGGTGTGTATAATAGGGTAAATAAAGGGGAAATGGTGGATGGAATGTACCTGGATTTCCAAAGGACATTTGATAAGGTATCACACAAAGAGTAAAATGGCAGAATTGCCCATGGAGCTCGGGTAATCTGTTAGCATGGATAGAGGATTGATTAACACACAGGGAATAAAGAGGCATTTTTAACTGGGTGGATTGTGATTTGTTAGTGTCCTTCTGGTACTGCATACAGGTACTGGGAGTCAAGTATGGAGTTCAGATCTGCATGGGATTAGCCACCCAGCACAAGTAATCTGCAGCCAGACCAGATGGAAAGGATAGTTTGTGTGCCTGCTCCCTGGAAGATGAGATTAGAGACATGTTTTGCTTCAGGGGAAGTGAGATGACAAGACAGATGTGGTAGCATGCTGGATAATGCTGATGAGAATGCACATGGAGATGCCGATGCATGATTTTCCTGCCACACAGTCTAATGCTATTGTCAAGGGATTTAGAGTAAGCTAGTCCCAACTTGATGTAGACTGTCACTCAGAGCTTCCTTTTTCTGCAGCCTTTGTTCAGTCTCTGTGGAAAATTGCCTACCAGAGTCAATATAGTTGCAGTCCCGATACATGCTGAAGGCTTTGTGTCCGCAGATAAACAAATCTTTTGCCACTGGTGAAGATGTAACAAAACTAACCTGTCAGGTCCCAGAACTCAACACAAAACACAAACAAAACAAGAACTTCACAGTACCTCCAGAGACGTTGTAATAACAGAAGTGAGTGTAACTCAACTTAATTTTCATCGGGTGCCTGGTCATTTATTTAACAGCGGTGGTGTGCCTCATTTTTTTGAAGTTATTGTTTTTGGGCTTATGTTTTAGAACACGAGTTATGTGATGAGGTTGAGGGCAAGAAGGATATTTACCTAGGCAGGATGGTGGTGTGCTGATTCTTTGACACTTGCTTGTTTCCAGGAAAATTAAGTTCTGGCTGGGACGGCTCACTAACCTTCCCATCGTACCAAATTTTTTGTAAATTCAACCATCACAAAATAACGTGTGTTACTAATTAAATAGTTAATAAGCACTGCCCTAAGGTGTAACCACAACAAGATAGAGGGAGGTGATTACATTTTTTTGTTTATTTGTGGGATGTGGGCATCCCTGGCTGGCCAGCATTCATTGCTCATCTCAGGTCATCCTTGAAAAGATCATGGTGATCTGCCTTCCTGAACCGCTGCGGTCCTCCTGCTGTGGGTTGATTGACAGTGCCATTATAAAGGGAATTCCAGGATTTTGACCTAGTGACAGTGAAGGGATGATGATACATTTCCAACTCACAATGGTCAGTTATTAGTGTTATTAGAGCTGCACTCATCCTTGCAAGTGGGGATTAGCCATCACACTCCTGACTTGTGCCTTGCAGATGATGGACAGGATTTGGAGAGTCAGGAGGTAAGTTACCTGCCACAGTATTCATAGCCTCTGACCTGCTGTTGTAGCCATTGTTTATTGTGGTGAGTCCAGTTGAGTTTCTGGTCATTGATAACTTGCCAGGATGTTGATAGCGGGGCATCCAGTGATGGTAACATCATTGAATGTCAAGCGGAGTGGTTAGATTGGCTTATATTGGTGATGGTCATAGCCTGGCTTTGTGAGCACAAATGTTACTTTCCACTTGTCAACCTAAGCTTGGATATTGCGCAGATCTTGTTGCATTTGGCCATGTACTGTTTCTGTATCTGAGGAGGCACGAATGGCGCTGAACATTGTGCAATCATCGGCGAACATCCCCACTTCTGACCTTACAATGAAGAGAAGGTATTTGATGAAGCAGCTGAAGATGGTTGGGCCGAGGACACCACCTGAGGAATTCCTCCAGGGATGTCCTGGAACTGAAATGACTGACTTCCAACAACCGCAATCTTCCTATGTGCCACGTATCACTCCAACCACCGGAGAGTTTGCCCCCTGATACCTATTGATTCCAGTTTTGCTAAGGCTATTTGATGCCACACTCTGTCGAATGCAGCCTTGATATCAAGGGCTGTCACTTTCACCTCACCTCTGGAATTCAGCTCTTTTGTCCATGTTTGAACCAAGGCTGTAATGAGGGCAGGAGCTGAATGGCCCTGGCAGAAGCCAAGCTGGGATTCACTGAGCAGGTGCTGCTTGATAGCACTGTTGATGGCATCTCCCATGACTTTACTGATGATTGAGAGTAGACTGATGGGCGGTAATTCATTGGGTTGAATTTGTCCTGCTTTTTATGTACAAGACATACCTGGGCAATTTTCACATTGTCAGGTAGATATCAGTGTTATAACTATACTGGAAGATCTTGGCTAGGGGAGCAGCATGTTCTGGAGCACAAACATTCAGTAATGTTGCCTGAGTGTTGTCAAGGCCAGTAGCCTTTGCAGTATCCAGTCTTTCTAACTATTTCTTGATGTCATGTGGAGTGAAACCAATTGGCTGATGACTGGTATCTGTAATGCCTGGAGACCACTGGAGGAGGCTGAGATGCATCATTGATTCGGCATTTTCAGCTGAAGATTGCTGCGAAAGCTTCAGCCTTATCTTTTGCACTAATATGCTGGCCTCTTCCCATCATTGAGAATGAGGATATTTGCGGATTTGAAGGGGAAAGAGGCACTCCAACCCCTGCAGTGCCTGCCTCTTTCTAAAGACAATGAGAGTTTGGGACTCACTGCGTGCTCCCCCCTCGAAGGACACTTGGGCATGAATGTAGCTGTGGAAGAGTGAATGGTGACCCCTCTACCACCTGCTGGTTAGATCTGTTGATTGCCACTTTGGTCAAGCCGAAGAGAAGGCCTACAAGAAACTCCTCCCACCCATCCAACTGAAGCTTAACCTTCCTACTCTTGCATTCAATTCCCCTCACAATAAAGCGTAACAATCCAGTAGCTTTCTTGATTACTTGCTCTATCTGCATATTAACCTTGTGCAATTCATGCACGAGAACACCCAGATCTCTCTGTATCTCAGGGCTTAGTGACGTTTCACCATTTAGGTAAGATACTTTTTTGGTATTCTTTTTTCCAAAATTTCTTCTCCCATATTTTTATGTCCATCAAATATCTTAATGATTGCAGTGTGATGATTTTGACATGAAGTTCAGGAAAGGCCGAATTACAAAGAGCTGCTGTGTCCTAAAATGAATACCAAAAAATTAAAGTGCTGGATTTAGGGAATCTCTGGTTTCATATTGTATAAGACCTATTATGGGTAGCACAGTGGCTCAGTGGGTAGCACTGTTGCTCACAGCACCAGGGACCTGGGTTCAATTCAACCCTCAGGCGAGCATCTGTGTGGAGTTTGCACATTCTCCCTGTGTCTGCATGGGTTTCCTCCAGGTGTTCTAATTTCCTCCAACAGTCCAAAGATGTGCAGGCTGGGTGGATTGGCCATGCTAAATTTCCTGTAGTGTTCAGGGATGTGTAGATTCAGTGGGTTATAGGTCTGGGTGGGATGCTCTGAGGGTCAGTTTGGGCTGAAGGGCCTGTTTCCACACTGTAGGGATTCTATGATTAACAGAGGTTTTTTTGAAGTAGTCAGCTTTTTAAAGGAGTGAACCACCTTTTCTCTACTCTTAAAGTTCACTTACAATTTCTGTTGTTAAATATTTTATAGAACAACTTGTATTCATTTCTAAGTGTGGTTGCTCCCCATGTAGATGAATTGTACATGCAGCTCCCTCGACCCAGAGTAAAGGCTCTGGGCATGATGTTGACTGAACATTATATGTTTATATTATTATACAACACTGTTTGAGGCACTAATTCTAAGAACAAAAAAGCTGTTCCAATGCAAATATCAACTTGTTTCTCTTAAAGTTCCTAACTACACCAACAGAATCGAAACTTCTCAATTTAAAAAAAAAATTCCTGAAATAAACTGTAGGTAAATTGACTCCTGTTAATCTTCCAGAAACAAATCTTGTGGGAGGGTTTAATTTCGACCTTGTATAACAGTGTAAAGAATGTAATAATGACCTGACAACTCATTTTTACATCCTTCCGAGTTGACTCTAAAGTAAATAAAAATATGGAGGAATGTAAAATTCAGGATCACCTGTTTTATATGATTATGCGCAAAGACAGAGTGCAACACCTGAAGTCCACTGACAAGTTTCCAATTGAACTACTTGTATAACACACTTTACTGATATTGGATATTCAACTTACTAAATATCTTGCTTGATCGTGAAGCAGAGTCTGTGAAAAATCAATTAAAACCCACTCAATTGCAATTCTGTTGCCTAATGTGAAAATCCCATGATGTTTCCTGAAGATAATCAAGAGCGTAGAGTTGGCTATTCATATTACTGACTGAGATTGAAGAGAAATAGTGTTGGTATATCTCATAGGGAACTGTGAAGGACATTATGTAACTGCTCTTCTTTATTACCCTCCCATGATTTCAACCCGTATCCTTCACTTCAAACTCAATCATCACTTCCTGGTACCATTTTAATTGATTTCATTTATTTTATCTCTGACGTCTTCCTCAATCTCTTGAGTTACACTACATTTAGCAATCTTTAAACAGTCCTGAAGTTCTATGTTCACAAATACGTCGATGTATTAATGATGATTGGCCATGACATATCTATGACAATTACTCACATCATTCCCTTTTCAAGAAGAACAATATGTTCGCATTTATAGTAGACAAGTATGTGGAAATATCTTTATCCATCTGAAGGCTGAAGGAGGATCAATGCCAATCCAAACTAAGCTACATCTGTTCAGCAAATAATTGGGTTTCCTGCTTTGGGTCATATATTGAGAGGCCTGATGCAGCTCCATTTCCTCACAGAGATTCACTTCAGTGGTAGAGGCTGTAACACTCAGGCCTCGAGCTGCTTCTGCAGCCTCAGAGGTCAGGGCTTTTTGGCTGTCAATGGGGATAGCTAACGATAAAATCTTGAATGCACATTCACTCTTGGAGAGAAGGAAAGATTTGATGTTGCATCCAACTGTATTTTATTTTGCTCAGCTCCCAGTTCCACCACAGCCCCTTAAAATGAATGCTAATCTCCTCTCAAGATCCATCATCTCTTTTCACATAGAAATGAGACAGAAAGCCTAGTGCATTTAATCCTATTATTTGCTCGGCATGGCCCACTCTCCCCTAGGGAATGTGAAAGGAATTCCAATTTTATGTTAAAGAGATGGAGGCTTAACCATCTGAGTCTTGACCTCTTTTTCCAGTCCTTCCATTTGGAAAATGTTGTCTTTGCTTGCAAGAGTCGTGAAAATTCATCTTTTTTCCTCTTATTCAGTCGGTCACAACATATTAGTTTCCAGCATTACATCCCACCACATTTTCAACTTCAAACATTTTTATATATTAAAACTGACCCAAAAGATGGCTGCTGGAGGATCACCTGACAATATTTGTGGATTTGAATGACTCCCCATCTCATGGAAAAACAAAAAGGAACCTTCAAGTGTGATGTTGACTCAATGTTCCTTTCCTGAAATTGACTCAAAATAATGCTAACAATTGAATGGGTGTTTCAAATACAAAAGCACCAGCTGTTTCAACCTCTCAAGGTGTGAAATTTGCAATTCTCAATTAAAAATTGATATAATCAGACGCATTATTTGGAAAAAAGATTTTGAACTTGGGAACACATATGGTGAGAAAGCCATTTTGGTGTCTGGTGAGTGCATCTCCAGCTATGACAGAAACAGGAACAACAACATAAACAATGAAACACAAACGTTTATGAAATGTTATAACTATTTACATTCAACTGATTATGAAAGAAACCTTAAAAATCAACTGTGGACAGAACAGAGTACAGTAAACAAACTATTTACATCAAATATGATGATCATCAAATTGTGCACAAGGTTTCCAGCCATCATCCTTCAGTGACATTAATACATTTTACTCTTCCACTCCCTCCCACTACAACAACTGATCCTGCTATACACATGGGGTGGAAGGAACCTGCTCTATTGTGAAGCTCTTTGGCTCTGGAGGTTTGGCCAGGTGACCCCGGGAGTGTTTGGCTCTGGGACAATGATCTTCTTGCCAGAGGCAAGTTGACTACCCTTGGTCAGAGGGCAGTAGGCTGGGTGGAGGTGGAGGGTGCAGCCACCTTCTGAGTCTCCTGCCTGACGACTGATGAAGGGCCTGAGCGCAACTCATCCTTCAACTGGGTGTCTCCTGGTACTCACCTGTCTCTATGTGAGAATGGGGCATCTGGACTATGCTTAAGGCTCCCCATCTCACCCACGGCCAGCTTTTGATCCTGAGGACTAATGCATGGGGCAATGGAATGCAAGTATGTGTGCCTTTCCAGCAGAACCTGAAGCATGACAACTGCCAACCTGTATATGGAGGCAGACAGACAGTCACAATAGTGGCTGCACTGCTTCAGCAGCTGGGCAATAACAGGTTGTGAATCAATAGACTGGTTGCATCATTCCAACTTCTCTGCTCTGAGGGTACTGAATGCCTATCCGTTCCTCTCTGTGCATCTCCACATAGTCTCTCATCACCAAGACCACAGGATCACCTCTCACCAGGGACTCAGAAGGTATCTGGTTTCTGACAGTGCTCTGACTGCAGGTGGCCTGGCATTTTCCGTCACCCATGTGTGGGGCTGTCGATGTGTGAAACTCAACTGGTGACCTCACAGTGCTCAGCAATATGTCTTTGTCAATGTTGCTGGGGCTCCAGGGAGCAATGCAGATAATGATCCCTCCATTGCTTCCCCACAATGATCCATGGAGGTCGAGCAACTCTCCTGTGTGGGAGATAGGCTGGTCATTGGGAAGATAGATCCATCTTGAAAACAAAATGCAGTACAGCTTTTTAAATATTCATTTTAGCGGCATGTGTCCATTGCTGGCTGGCCAGCATTTATTGCCCATTCCTATTTGGACTTGAGCAGGTGGAGGTGGCCTGCAGCAGTTCAAGAAGGCAGCTTATACCACCTTCTCAAGGGCAACTAGGGATGTGCAATAGATCCCTAGCTGGCCAACCAATGATGCCCACATCCCACAAAAATGAATAAAAAGAAAGCACTGACTACTAATGTTTACAACCTGCAACCTTTGCATTGGGATGACAAGTGTTGGTCATTGTGCTGTCAGGACATGGATGTCTCTGCATCCCCACAGAAGCAGTCTCTGTCTTCTCCTACCAGGGCAAGAATCTTTTCCCTGAAGGAGGTGAGGATACAGATGACTGGCACCAACCCCACACCCCCTCACCTGTGCACCATCACTCAGCCATGTATTATTCTTCTGTAACAACATAAAGAGAATGAATGATTAAGGCGCAAGTGGATGATGAGGCTGTTAGGACTGGTTTATTCTGGAAAGGTGTTGAGATATTCTGAGGGAGTGAGGTGGCGCTGCAGAGGTCGTGATGGGTAAATGGTATGGGAAGAGGGGGTTTAAGACAGCAAATAAGGGAAGGTGTTACATGCAGCAGAGCTAGTGTTAGAGCATAAGCACTGTTCAGGGGGGTGGATGCAATGACACAGATGTGTGTGAGGAAGCAGAGATAGAGTATTGAACTTACTCTTGCAAAGCAGAGAATATAATTGACCTTTTTCCTGCACTGCTGCCCAGCCCTATTCACCCTGGAGGTGGCACTGACCGGGGTGGTGATCTTCAACCAGGTTGGCATGCTGTGATGCAATGGTCTTCTCTGCCGATCAGGGAAGATGACACTTCTCCTCTCCACCACCCCGTCCCCAAGAGTATCCATATCCCTCTCAGAGAAGCTCAGTTCCGCCCTCCCCTTCTCTGCCATCCCTCCTCACACCTAACAGAGATGATCAGGGCAAGTTTGAGCTGGCAGCTGTCCTGCAGGTGTGGGGCAGTCTTTGAAAATTGGCCTGGCCCCAAGGGATGCTGGTCTTACAGAGCACCTCAACCAAGTTTCTCCATGAACAGCACATGGGAAGGGAGGGTGGAGATAGGGCGTGATTCTAACCAGAAGGGCTCAAATAGCAGTAAATATGGTGAGATTGGTCGGACACCAACCTTGGGATGAAAATTCAACATGACTTGCACTTTGCCAAAAAAAAAGTCAAGCTTCAGCCGTCTGTGTGGGATTGTGGAACAAGTAAGTGAGGTGTATTTTAAACATTCAGGGTGTGTGGCAATAAATAACCTTCTTTATTTTAAAGCTCACAAAAAGAATCTTTTTGTGGGGCTTCTTGTGACAAACATGCTGAGTAAGAAAACATACACTCCTTACCAACAAACATGTTCATGCTGGGCAATGAATGGAAATGCGTACATTTCTGTCTTTGACACCTGGGACAACTATTAAGGCTGTTTTCTTCTTATCTGCTTGAAGCATTAGCAAACCTATCATTTGGAAAAGAAGATACTTAACATGTTCTGAATTTGTGACACGGTGACTGAAGTGTTAACATTTGCAGCTGGAGGCTGAACGGAGGATACAAGTCAGTGTCAAAACAACTGCACAAGAAAATGTTACTGCCTAAACAACTGAAATTCATAACTTGAAAACCAGCAGAAGAATGGAAAGAAATATAAGTGAAAGTGCGTGTTATTTTTTAAGTTTTTTTTAAAATTAGCAGATGTAGTGAATGAAAGAGACCTTAAAACTGATTTCATAATCAGTTATGAGCCTCTTGATCTGTGTCATATATTTACTTTGGAGAAAAAAATGTATAGACCTTTTGCGAGTATTGCAAGCCAAAGAAAAATGTGATACATGAGAGCTGTGTGCTCAAGTCAATAATTGGAGAAGATGTGGAATTAATGAATCAGCACTACGCCATTGAAGAAGGCATTATTTGTGATTGCAATGGACTAGACAAGTCACTGACATGATGAAATTGTGTTTGGACTGAGAAGCACCATGTGAGAAAGACAGATGTTAACAATGCCAGGACTCAATCTTGAAAAAATATTTGTATGGATTAACTGCCTAAAATTAATAAACTCAGCAATGATGTGTGCAATAAATTAGTTGATATCTAGAAAACAAAAGCAGGGAATAAACTTTGGAAAATTATTTCCAAAGTAGATATGGACTCTCAGGCCCATTTGGGGCCTTAGAAATTAGAAATTTCTAGGGTCAAATGGCAGTGCTGCTCAAATTGTATTTCAGTTTTAATTGCTGCTTCCCACTGTTTTAATTCCAAACAACCTAATGCCTCAGTTAACTAGAACGTAGACACAATGAGCCGGGGTGAAACTTTTGTGGAGACTCCTAACTTGTTTTGCATTCCCCATATACACTGGAGTCACTACAGGCTTCAGGTCTTTATGCCACAGGAATTAATGTAATTAGTCCACATAATTGAATCAATGATGGATACAAAAAACAGTCCCAAAATGTATTTGTAATGAAAAGGTTTAATGCCAATTCAAATGCTAAATTTTAACAAGATGATAACACTATATTTAATTTACATCATCTGGAGGGAGGAAGTGCAGCAAAGGTTAACAAGCTGATTCCTGGGATGGTAGGACTGATGTTTGAAGAGAGATTGGATCAATTAGCACAATAGTCACTGCAGTTTAAAAGAATGAGGATGATCTCATCAGAACCTATAAAATTCTAACAGAACTAGAGAGGGTAAACACAGGAACCAGTAGTTACAGCCTAAGGATAATGATAGGCCATTCACGATGGAGATTAGGTGACATTTCCTCATCTGGAGAGTTGTGAACCTGTGGAATTCTCTGCCACAGAAAGCAACTAAGGTCAATGCATTGAATGTTTTTAAGAAAGAGTTTGGTATAGTTCTCAGGGCTAAAGGGTATGGAGAGGAAGTGTGACAGGCTACTGAGTTCAATGATCAGAGGCAGCCATATTGAATTGTGAAGCAGGCTCAAAGGGCCAAATGGCCTGCTCCTGCTCCCATTTTCTATATTTCTATGAGTCTATATGCAGCATGACATTGTTCGCCTTCCTTGTACTGTTTATGATATTGCATTGGCTCTTGCATCTCAGAAAACTTCCACAGTTTATTCATTGCTATCCATTCAGAATTTCAGCAGAAAATAACTTGTGGCCCTTTAAACAGTTGCAGCATCTGAATCAGCAGATCACAACTTCCCTCCTTTAGCAGTGCTAGGCCAATTAGCAGCAGTTTTTCCAGTGCCATCTTGTTTGACTACATAATAATCCAGAGTTCACTCAGTGTTTAACACTCTGTAACATTCATTGCACTTGTACATGTCCACACACTTCCAGTTAGCTTTTGCATGAGAACTTCTGATGATTAAAAATCCATTTCAATGTTGTACCCTCTACAGGAGACTTGAATCCAGCATGAACAGGTTAAACACTGAAACACCTTAAACTGACAGAATGAAGAATTATTAATGTAGTCTGTAAACTTTACAACAGGAAGTGTAAATTATGCCAGATTATTAAATACCAAAGCATTGTATTCAAAGCAAAATCAAGGGCAGGCTAGAAAGATAGAATAAGGCAAAGAGAGATTTGAAAAGTATGAAAAAGCAAAAAGAGAAAAATGTATTTTTCAAATCTCCAACACTAATTAAATCCTGAAGGAATATGACTGTGCACGTATATGGAAAAATATTCTGTGCCAAAAAGTCTCTCTGGCAGCAATAAAGACATATCAGCCCATTGAAAGTTGGCTTACAATAGAATAGATGAACACTAACTTTTAATGAAAAGCCAACAAACTCATCCTGAAGGAAAGTCACTGGACTTGAAACGTTAACTGTGCTTTCTCTCCACAGATGCTGCCAGACCTCTCATGTTTTTACAGTGATTTCTGCTTGTGCACTAAATTTTAATGGTGAGTTTAATGGGTATCTTTAACTTCATAGCATTCATTATTTCAGTGGTGCGTTTCTTGGTGAGACACCTTTGAGGGTTACTGCTAGAGGATCAGGTTAATACAGACTGCAACCTTCTGAAACAGAAACAGAAATGGCTAGAGAGACTCAGCAAGTAGAGAGAAAGCAGAGTTAATGTTTCAAGTCCAGTAACCCTTCTTCAGAATTGATAGTAGCTAGGAAATGGTCATATATAAGCTTAAAACAGGAGTGGGGAGGGGTGGTAAAGGAATGAGGGGAATAGAGAGATGGAGCCAAGAGAGAGAATGACAATTGGGAGACTAAGGGATGGATAATAGTAAGCCACGGAGGAAGAAACTTGACAATGGGGTCCATAAGAAGGTAAAAGGTTGGCAGTGTTGAAAGCAGCTTTCTGATGTCTGTGTATGATTAGTCATGTGAAATAGCATTCTGATTGATTCTTTAACAACAAAGTGCCAATTACCTCATTTGTAATCTTCTTGAAAAACCTAGCCAACTGGACCTTTCTTAGTAATTATTTGGTGGTTACTGTCATGGTTACATGAACGGAAGGAGATTGTATCCCTCACTTAAAGCAGCAGAGAAAAATCCAGCCAAAAGAGTTTAATTTAATGCAGTAATATCATTTGTTTAAAGTAACCTGCAACACTGCCAGTTTATTTATTTACTTTCAATGAATAATAAAGAGAACGTTGTGACAAAACTCAATTAGCCAGATTCACAGGAACATATCCGTCTGTAGCTTGATGTGGGAAGGGAGATAAAAGTCTACACGTGATAGTGCAAGCAAAAGCCCTCCATCTGTGTCTGCATATGGTGTGCACTGTGTGGAGATGCGTTGCCTTCAACATTGAAACTGAGCCGAACTCAATCACCTTTTCTATTTTCCTGAGAAAATGTAGGCACTTTTAATTGCCAAATTACCTAGATATTAATTATAAACATTTTTACTTGATGTTCTTATTTGATTATTCTACGTTACTGCAGCAGTGTTTTGAATCCATGGCTGACAAACAGATGATGAGTTCCCTTGAGCAGGTCTCCTGTGCAGCCATATGCTGTTATGTTTCTGGAGACCCTTAGACTATGTAAAAGATTGATAAGGTTGCTAATTTGTTATTTGCTGCCCAGAGAAATGCCTCATCCTTCATGGTGATGTGCATTATATTATGATAAATTATAGATCTATTTTACAGGAGATTAGTTAACTTGAATCATTAACCTATCAGCTGGAGGAAAAAAAAACAAAAATAGTCAATATGGAAAAACAAGGCATTATAATGCAATTTATGATATTTATAAAATTCAATTTTTCATGTCGAGTGGTGTAAAATTTGAAAGCCGGTCAATTTATTCAAATACTGCAGAGTTGGAGAAGGCACATTGAGTTGTAAATCCAAGTGTAAATAGAGAGATTGAGATATAAATAGCTGTTCACAAGTGAAATGAATTTAGCTGGAGGATCCAATAAGTTATATCTAATGCCTAGAGTACAAATGTGTGTCCAAGAATTAAATATAATACTTTTTTATACTAAAACCTGGAGTTACTACAAAAGAGAATGGGCCAGATTTTCTGGGGAGTGCAATTCCATGCATATTGTCACTCTAGCCGTTTTTTTGCGAAAGAAGGGATCTCTGCATTTCCGAGAGGAGTTTCCGCTCAGGTTTCATTCAGAAATATGGAGGTGCACATCTATTCTGGCAATTGTTTCAGAATGTAGAACTGCCAGAGGAAGGTAAATCACTCCCTTTTTATGCAGACAGGCCTTTGACAGCTGCTGTCAAAGGTTAAGTACATAAGGCAAGTGTGATGTTCGGGTGCTAGGAGGGTAGGATGCCAAATGTTTCGGGGACAGGGTGCCAATTAAGTAGGCTACCAGTTGGGTAGGAGGTAGGATGACAAATGTTAGGATGCTAGGTGGGCAGGGTACCAGGTAAAGTAAGGTATCAGGTAAGTAGTCTGCTAGCTGAGGTGGAGTTAGTGTGACAGCTGAGTAGGATAGGAACATTGTAACAGAGAAACAGGAGTAAGCCATTCTGCACCTTCAGCCTGTCCCACCAATCAATGAGATCATGGCTGATCAGTGGCCTAACTCTATACACCTGCCTTTGGCCCATATCCCTTAATATCTTTGCTTAATAAAGCTTTATTTATCTCAGATTTAAAATTAACAATTAATCCTGCATCCACTGCCATTTGTGGAAGAGAGTTCCAAACACTTACCACACTTTGTATGTGGCAGTACTTTCTAACATATCTCCTGAACGGTCTGGCTCTAATTCTCAGACTATGACCCCTAGTTCTAGAAATCCCAACCAGTGGGAATAATTTATCCTTACCTACCCTGTCTTTCCCTGTTAATATTTTGAAGACTTCAATCAGATCATCCTTTAACCTTCTAGATTCTGGAGAAAACAACACTAATTTGTCTAATTCTGCTCATAACATAACCCCTGAAGTCCAGGTATCATTCTTGTAAACCTACATCGTACTCAATCCATGGGCTAATATATTCTTCCTAATGTGTCGTGCACAGATCAGACCAGTGGGGTCTAATCAATGCTCTGTATAACTGCAGCATGACTTCTGCATCCCTGTACTGTAGTCAGCATGTCAGCTGGTGTGGCTGTACGGGGCCAGCTGGTTAAAGTGTCAGGGAATGGAATAGGGTGCCAACTGGGTAGTGTTCCAGATGAGATGGGGACATAGTACAAGTTGGCAAGGCTGGCAGGTAAATGTCTTGGGTAGGTTGGGATGGGCTGAAGAAATCATGGCTGGTGGGAGGGTAAGGAAGACAGGTGTCAGGACTGGGATATTTAGGTCTAGCTGGGAAAAAGGAGCATGAAGACTTGAGTCTGGTCTGTTGGTGGGCAGAGGGGAATGGATGTTAAAGTCTGGCTGCTAATCCCTCAACTAGCACAGGAAAAACAACTGATAGTAGCTCTCCACTGGAACCACAATAGTTGGTGCCGGGAACATACCACTGTTATGACATGATGAGCAGATATGTGAGTTTTTCTTGCTGTCAAATATTATAACACCCTTGCCCACTCCTGTTCCTTTTACGTTTCAGATACCAGAGTATCTTAACCTGCCCAGGCAGTCGTGGAAGAGCAGAAAGACCACAAAGATAAAGTCACAATGTGATACAAGTTCACGGTCCCAGCACCAACCTAGATATATGCGTGTAGTTTGGATGATAGCACAGTGGTGGAATCTGAAGCATAGGGCAAAAATATGCTGTAGCTAAGGCAAGTGCCAAGGTTAGCGGGGTTGGGGGGGGGGGGGGGGGGGGGGGGGCGGGGGGGTGGAATGCATGGCGTGGTGCCTGCTTGCCAAATGTGGGGATCACTGAAACATTCCACATCTAAATTCAAGAAGACCTGGAGAATATCCAGCTCTGGGCCTTTAAGCAACAAGTGACATCTATGTCCCATAAATAGCATACAATGACTGTGAAAGACAAGGAAGAATCCATCAATGTCCCTTGATATTCAATGCCAAAACCACGGCTGAATCCCTGCCATTGACCAAAAACTAAACAGGAAAGTCATATAAATATTGTGGCTGCGGGAGCAGATCAGAAGCTAGGAATTCAACAGCAAGTAAGTCATCTTCCAACTCCCCAAGTCATTTGGAAGGCACAAATCAGGAAAGCAATGCAATACTCTCCACTTGCCTGGATTTGTTAAATTCCAACAACACTCATGAAATTTGACACCATCCAGTTCAAATAATCTCACTTATTGCCAACACATTCAGAAAGATTTACTCACTTCAGCCCCAAAGCTCAGCAGCAGCAGTGCATACCATCGATAAAATGCATTGCAGCAACTTACCAAGGCTCCATTGACAACACTTTCTGAATGTATAATCTCTATCCAGAGGAATAAGAGCAGCAGATACATGGGAGCACCATGATTGGCAAATTCTCTTCCAATCTAAATATCTTCCTGACTTGGAATTATATTGTTGTTCCTTCAGTGTTGCTGGGCCACTATAAAGTCATAGAGTCATTCAGCACCGAAACAGACATTTTGGTCCAACTCTCCCATGCTGATCAAGTTTCCCAAACTAAATTATTTCCACTTGCTTGCATTTGACCCATATCACTCTAAACCTTTCCTATCCAAATGTCTTTTAAATGTTGTAACTGTACCTGCATCTACCACTTCCTCCGGCAGTTCATTCTACACATGAACCACACTGTGTGAAAACATTGCTCGTTAAGTCCCTTTAAATCTTTCTCCTCTCACCTTAAAAATATGCCCCCTAGTTTTGAACTCACCCACCCTAGGAAAAACCTTTTGCTATTCACCTTATCTATGCCTTCATGATTTAATAAACCTCTATACAGTCATCCCTCAACATCCTATGCATCAGTGAAAGAAGTCTCAGCCTATCCTTATAACTCAAACCATCCAGTCCCAGCAACATCTTAGTAAATCTTTTCTGAATCTTCTCCAGTTTAATAATATCCTTCCTATAGGAGGACAACCAGAACGGTACATAGTACTTCAAAATAGCTTCACCAATGTCCTGTACAACCTCAACCTGACATCTCAACTCCTTCATTCAATAGTCTGACCAATGAAAGCAAGTGTGCTAAAAACTTTCTTAACTACCTTGTCTACTTGTGATACAACTTTCAAAGAACAATGTACCTGAACTTCTCGGTCTCTCTGTTCGACAACACTACTCAATGTCCTACCATTAACTGTATAAGTCCTGCCCTTGTTTGTTTTACCAAAATGCAATACTTCTCATTTATCCAAATTAAACTCCATCTGCCACCCCTCAACCCATTGGCCCAAATTATCAAGATCCCTTTGTAATTTTAGATAATCTTCTTCACTGTCAACTATACCACCAATATTGGTGTCATCTGCAAAACTACTAACCATGCCTCCTAAATTCTTATCCAAATCATTTACATAAATGACAAACAAAAGTGGACCCAGCACCAATCCCCGTGGAACACCGCTGGTCACAGACCTCCAGTCTCCTACCATCAAGCCAAGAAGTGCACAGATGACTAACGACAATCTTCTTAAGGGGAAATAGGGATGAGAAGTAAATGCTGGCCTAGCTAATGAAGTCCACATCACATGAAAGAATAAATTAAAATTCCCTCCTGATGTCCTGCAGATGTGACAATATTATGACATTAAGGTGTGTATTTTGTCCTTATTTTATGAAGAAATGTTGAGACAGAGTTGTCAAGTGATATGTTCTAAGCCAATAGAGTAAACAGCTATTGAGGCCTTGTTTTTTTTATATAGTTAGAACAATAGAAACAGCATGAAGGGATGGGGTCAAGCTCCCACTAAGTCAGGATTTTAGTTTAACTTTCAGTAGCTGCTAGGGTCTTGAATCTGAGTGAAGAAGCTGTTATTCCTCTCTCTCTGTTAAACTAAAAGCCGGGGTTCTCTTTGTTGCAAGAATTGCATATGAGACAATCTATTTTACTGAACTTGCCTTAGTCAAGGTGTGTCTATGGAATGTTACTATATTGCAACAGTTGCTGTTTAGTAGTTAAATAATGCATTATTCTGTTCAGTTTTCCAATCGAATTAAGTTATTCCAAATCTTCTTTCTTTTATTTTTATTTTAACTATAGTGTAAGAATAAAGTAGGTTTTGATTCAAGCCTGGTAGTTTGGAATGTAAGGCAAAGAGTGGGGTGACATAAGCTAGCACTAATATGAAAAAGGGGCTATGAAGGACCATAATTGTAGGGACCAGGCCTGCATTGGTATGAAGGGTATAAGCTGTCGGCGATATGTTTGACATGGCAAGAAAGTGGGACTGAGGAGGAATGAGGAGTGAAAGCTAGAAGATCATTGTTTATGAAAAGAACTGTACAGCACAGATTAGAACAGTGTAATTCAGGAGAGGGGTTTGGCTATGGTCAGGAACACCTTGGGTTTAATGGAGGCGGGTGTGTGGGATGGGGAACAGAGTACAATTGGTATGATCACCTCAGATGCCAGGGAATTGGGTGGGAAGGTAAGCAGGTGCAGGATCATGTAGACAGATTGGCTGGGGTCATGGGGAGATGCAAAGGCTAGAAGGATCATGGGAATGTTTATCATAAAGCTGATTTGGATTCTTAGGGCCCCTCTGACATGTTAAGGCAGATGCTGGAAACCACTGCCTAAATGAGCACACTGTTACCTTCGATCATGATGGAAATCAAAAGTACACAATGGGAAAGAAGATAGTTATGACCCCACTTGGACAAGATAGGGTAAGTGTCTCAATCTTGAGGGAGAAATCTGCAGAACCTCAGGTTAATTCCACCAATTTGCCAATGGATAGGTTACACTTATTATCATATGTTTTCTCTATCTCTGTAAAAACAAAATCTTAAATAATTTATAACCAGTTTCAAGTCATATTCCATAAAATGGTGGACATACATTTTTTTCTGTAAAATTAAAGGTGACATTTCATGGAAAAAATGTTCTACATTTTTGAAAAATATCTGTTTCAGGATTATTTTTGAATGTAAAATTGAGTATGTTACATAAGCAAAATATCTGCTTCTCGACAATAATGCACTACAAAGTGCTGTACATTTATGTCAAAAGTGATTATTTGCAACTTCGAGATTGATAAAACAGGGTTGAATGAATAAGCTATGATTTTAATGTTATATACTCAATATCAGTATTTAAGTGAAAATTAAATCATGATAAACCTATAGTTTTTTTTTTATTTGCCTGCCAGTCACCTCATTTCACAATGGAAAGGTTTTAGAGTTGCTTTATTTGTTTGAGATAAAGCAATTTAAGTATCATGCTATTTTATTAAAATTAACCATGCAGCTAATACTTTTTACTGGACAGTTTAATCTGCAAATATAGTTCTGATAATGAATCTGAAGATGTCCTTTTACATGTTGATTGCCATTGTGAGATAAACATTTATGAAATAATATGCCATGTTCACAAAATAGCCATTGCTTAATCCTATTAATGCTAAACATGTGTTATTATTAGTAAGTTTGTACCATTTTACTTTTGCAAAGCAATTTCTCCATCTTAATGCCTTAAAGAAAGCTATAGAACGGAGGAAAACAAAATGAGTATTGCTTGCAGGAAGTTAAATGACCCTACTTACAATGTTCCATTATATTCCCAGAATTAGCCAGGTTACTGATGGTTATTGGAAAATATTTTGAAAGCAAAAGAAAATATATCTAGTGGCAGTTCTGAGCATAGGCTGCAGAAGTGGGTCACCTGTTTATTACTGTGAAAAACTTCCTCCTGATTTGTGATAACTGGTGCTAGACAGCTAAGCCATTAGAGTTTTTTTTATGCAGCAGTACTGGCAGCAAATAATCAGTGTTGCAGAACTAGTTAGAAATACAGTGGAACTGTTCTTTTTTTTATATTTGACAGCATATATATTGGATTTTTTTTCAATTTTTAAACTATATTGCTTCAGATATAGCCTGGTTTTGGACACCATGAATTTAGACATTAAAGTTACATTGGATGATTACTACATAACAAATGTTTTTCCTTGGCATGCAATTTTTTAGTATATTATTTTAACAGAGTTGTTCAGCCATTTAGCCAAACAAATCGCAAATGGATGCATTTGCTAACTACAATTTGCACCTGTATTGCTCTATATTGTGGTCATACTAACCAGAACCAACTAGGATGTCTTGGAGAGATCTACTGCTGCCAATCATGTTCATTGGTTTCAGGCTGCCATTAATGGTACCATGTGCCCTGAGCCCAACAATCTTCGGCTGTTTCATAAATAACATTTAGTCCATCATAAGGTCAAAAATGGAGTGTTACTAATGATTGTACAATGTTCAGTACCATTCATAGTTCTGTGGATACTCAAGTGACTCATGTTCAAATGCAGCAAGATCTAGACAATATCCACACTTGGGCTGGCAAGTGGCAAGTAACATTCACACCACACAAATGCCAGAGAATTACCATCTCCAGGAAGAGATTATCTAACCACTGCTTGACGCAGTCCAGGACAAAGTAGCTCACATGATTAGCACTACATCCACAAGCATCCACTCCTTCCACCATGCAACAATGTTCAATTGCAGCAGTGTGTCCTATCTAGAAGGGAAAGGGCAGCAGGTATGTGGTAACACCACTGCCTGCAAGTTCTTCTCCAAGCCACTCACCATTCTGACTTGAAAATATATCGCTGTTCCTTCATTCCTGCTTTGTCAAAATCTTGTAATTCCCTCCTAACGGGCATTGTGGATCACAGCACATGAACTGTAGTGGTTCAAAATGGCAGATCACCACCATCTTCTCAACTAGGGATGGGCAATAAATACTGGCTAGCCAGTGAAGCCCATGTCCCATGAATGAATAAAACATACATGCCCACACAAAGTCTGTGGCACCAGATTGATTTAGTCTTGTTAAACAGAATACATATATTTCATATTACTTAATAACTAGTTACATTACTTCTAAAATAAATGAAAGTCTTTTCCATTTTTTATTTAAGAGGATGCAGGCATCACAGGCTGGTTTGATATTTATTGCCCATCTTTAGTTCTCTTTGAGAAAGTTGTGGTGAGCTGTATCCTTCAACTGCTGCAATCCATGTGCTACAGGTAGACTCTCAACACCTGAAGAAGGAGTAAGACTCCAAAAATTTGTGTTTTCAAATAATCCTGTTGGACTATAACCTGGTGTCGTGTGATTTCTGACCGTGTCGGCTCCACTCCAACAGCGGCATCTCCACGTCATGCTTTTAGGGTGGAAATTCTAGGATTTTGACTCAAACACACCGAAGGAACAACAATATATTTCCAAGTCAGGGCAGTGAGTGGCTTGGACGGGAACTTGCAGGTGGAGGTGGTCCTATGCATCTGCTGCACTTGAAAGCTAAAATCGACACAGGACCTAGTGCCTATGTATTATCAATAACCTTAAAAGATATGTTCATTTCAATGTCACTGCATCAAAACAAGTGACCTGAGGATATAAAGATCTCATTCTCCATGCTGACTTAGATCATGTGAAGCATAATTTGCTGCTCTGTGTAATTTAATAGCTTAATATCAGCCCAGGCTCAATGTAATATAAATGTAATGTTTCATATCATAGTTAGTTGTCATAAATAACTTTGGCTTCTTTAATACTACAATAATCTGTGCCCAGTTTCTTATTACACAGCAGATAATATAGGCATTGCCACTTCAAGTATAGTGACCTGTTGGAGGCAAAATCATATCAACAAAGTGCAAAATTTTTGCTCTTGCTGGCAACAAACCTGGAAGCAGGAAAGGCATTTATGAAGCTATTGTCCTCTTGCTTCTACCAGAATTTCTGAGTGGGAAGACACATGGTTAACCTTCCTGCAAGGACCTCAGCCCCACACCCGCTGGGATTACCCCATCACTAGGTAGGCCTGTTGCCATGTGGCAACAGCTATAACTGTGTGGCCAGCTTGCCACCTTCGACAGGACACAGTGCCCGATTGAAGGACTGGATATTGAGAAGTGGAGATGGCTGAGAACCATCCCCCTCCCACCCTTGCTGCCAACTCCCCTGAACTATTCTGTTTACAAATCTCATCACATGAATCCCCAACCTATTGTAGTAATTACCTGCTGCCTTGCTCCTGGGTTGCTCAATGTTCCGTAGCCTCTAAGAATTATATCACCTGCAGCAGCCACAATCTCATCTGTGACATTGCTGAATGTGACATTGTGGTCTCTGATTAGTCAGCACTTCTCTGTGACCTTGGGCTCCACCTGTGGGATTGATTCCAGTGGAAGGCACAGAAAATGGCCTCACCACTTTCCAGTTTTCTGCAGAGCAATATTTTTGAGAGAGAGCTAGATGCTTTAACTTCATGAGTTCACTGTCAAAAACCCATGAACATTAACATGTTTTGACTACGATGCATTGATTAAAGCGTTTGGCTATACTTTTAAAAAAATGTGCGACAAAACGGGTGAGATACAATAAACAATATAAGAGTTAGGGAGAATCATTGGTAGGATATTGTGAGCAGAGTTCTGATGATGAGTGAATTAGAGATCATTCAGTTCTTGATGTGAGGGATGAGAAGTTATCAGGTTTCTTTCTATCCAAGGAGGATTTAAAGTTGATTTAAAGTAGCAATGGAATTCACGGTGTAAGCAAAAATGCATGGCCCAAAATTAGTACCATGAGGAAACAACAGGGATTATTCAAACTTGGTAGAAGCATCACCCTCCCGAAAGCACAAAAAATGCTAAGAGTCAGAATCAAATTTATTTACCATATAATGTTGCACAAGGATGGGCTGCAAACCGAATTACAAGAGCAACAGCTGCCGAGAATGGGGATCTAAAAGCAATAATTGTGGCCAGTTGGAAAACATCAGAAAATATTGTAAATGAACAGGATCATTTTTCAACATTGGTGTTTCTCATTTGGTGTAACGCCTATGTTCTGTTATGCCCTTAGCATATCCCTTACCCTCTTGATTGTGTTCCTTCTTCATTTTACTATGCACTAACAATTAATCTCTTTAGCCTTTGATTCTGAAATAACTGCACAGAGGGTGGTGTCCCATCACCAAATCACTGTATATTTACATGTCCACAGTACATGGGCTCTGACCAGCCATCTTAGAGCCAGGACATAGAATGAGGAGACTCTCTGAATCTCAGCCAGGGCTCCCTGATTGGCCCAGGTTAACAACCCCAATCAAGAATCTCAAAGTCAGTGAGATCCAACTGGCCCTCATTTCAATCACTATGGGTTCCTTGTTTCCCTTCCAGGAATCTAGACTTTGCCCTTTGAGAAGTCTCTGACACACAGGAGATCTCAAATGATAGATGGTTGAAGCAACACTGCCCCATAGGTACAATGACTTCATAGATCATAGACTGTTGAATCCCTACAGTGTGGAAACAGGCCCCTTGGCCCAACAAGTCCACACTGACCCTCAGAGCATCCCACCCAGACCCATCCCCCTATAATCCACCTAATCTACCTAATCTACACATCCCTGAACACTATGGGCAATTTAGCACGGCCAATCCACTTGCACGTCTTTCGACTGTGGGAGGAAACCGGAACACCTGGACAAAACCCACGCAGACATGGGGAGAATGTGCAAACTCCACATAGACAGTTGCCCAAGGGCGGAATCGAACCCGAATCCCTGGCACTGTGAGGCAGCAATGCTAACCACTGAGCCTCCGTACCGCCCCAGCAATCTTGACTTTGGTCTAAGGGTATCTTCCAGAACACACTATTGATATCCAGCTTTGTGAAAAATTCAAATTTGCCAAATTATCAATCATCAACACATGAAATAGGATGGATTTTAACTGAGTGATATCCACAGTTGACAACAGTAGAAGATTTAATGTTATGTGACTACAGGATCCTTATATGAAGTTAATGTGAGGACAAATCCTACAGCAACTCCATGGACGACATCTAAGTGATGGCCTAGTGGTATTATCACTGGATGCTTAACACAAAGACCCAGATAAACCAGTTTCTGGCGACCTGTGTTTGAATCCCGCCAAGGCAGATGGTAGAATTTGAATTCAATAAATACCTGGAAATAAGAATCTAATGATGACCATGAATCCATTGGCAATTGTTGGAAAAACCCATCTGGCTCACTAATGTCCTTTAGGAAAGGAAACTGCCATCTATTCCTGGTCTGGCCGACATGAGAGTCCTGACCAACAGTAATGTGGTTGACCTTTATCTGCTCTCTTGGTAGTGAATGAATAAAGGGAAAGAAAAGATATCACAAAACACAGAGCAGAAACAGACCAGTCAGTGTGGCAGGAAGTCAGAAATCATGGCCAGCAATCAAAATCATATATCTATATATATATATATATCAGAATGCCTGAGGTGACATTCAAGAGGAGCAGGAAGAAATTGAGACTAAGTATAGTCAAAGGAAAATATGGGATAGCCATATCTATACTATGCATAATGGAGTGCATGGGGCAGCTACTACAGACATTGTACAACTTCATCAACCTAGCCTTGAACTCAAGCGGACCAGAGGAAAATAATTTCAATGACGTCTCAACTTTTGAGAATTGGATTTTGGGAGATGTTGGATGTCGGGTAGAATTTATTATTGGGAATAGTTGATGTCAATGGTGATAATAGTCATGTGGTAATAATGATGTCAATAATGATGTTAATGAATACAAAACCTATGTAAGTGATGAAATAATGTACACCAGGAGGGAAAAATCTAGGGGGCGATGTAGCATGAGATTCATGTAAATTGTAATGATGTAGATGACTCTGAAAACGGTAAGGGAGAAAACACCAGCCTAGAATGTGCTTGTGAACAGAAAGGCCTCAGACTCTACACAAGAGAGCTGTAGTTAGTAATTTAATATTTACAGATGTAAATAACATGGGTTACAGTACATTAGGCATTGAACAGACTTATTTAGAGACAAGGAGTAAACAACCTTCAGGATAATACATAGCCCAGAGAAATTCCAAACGGGAGCTCAATGCTTCAATAAGCAATTTGTATTGGCTTAAAATACAAGATTAAACAATGTCAAACTAGCAAGAATTGAAGTATCTCCCCTGACAGTTAATGGCATATTATCACTGAACCCCCACGATCAACATGCAAGGGAGTAATATTGACAAGAAACTTAAATGGACCAGCCATATAAATACTATAGATACAAGAGCAGGTCAGGGGCTGGGAATTCACTTCATGAGTCCCTACAAAATATCTGCCATCTACAAGGCACAAGTTAGGAGAGAGAAGGAATAGTTTCTGTATGCCTGGATGAATGCAGCTCTAAGAACACTCAAGTTCAACACCATCCAGACAAAGCAGCCAGCCTAATTGGTGCCCCATTCACGACTTAAACATTTGTTTTATCAGTAAGTGATGCACAGTAGCAGCACCGAGTACAATATGCAAGATGCAATTCACCAATGCTTCAACGGCACATTCCAAACTAGCGACATCTATTGTCCAGAAGGACAAGGGAAGTAGATGCCTCGGAGCATGTGAATTGCACATCCCCCTCCCAGCCAAAAAAAAACCCAAGGCATGCATCATCTTAATTTTGAGTTATATTACAGTTTCTCCAATGTTGCTGGGTCGAAATCCTCAACCTCCCACCCTAACATCACCGTGGATGTACCTAAACCACATGGCCTACAGCATGTCAAAATAACAGTTCACTATCAATTTCTTGAGAAGGGCAATAGGAGAGGGCTACAAAGCAGTGGGCTCTTGCCTTCATTTGTCTCTGTTTTTGATTGTGTCGGCATCACAGTCTAATGTCTGTACTCCGCCACTGATTTTATGCATGAGCAGCAATGTAATAATGAGCAGGTGATCATTTTTTTATGATGATGATTGAGGAACAAGCATTGATCAGGAATGGGACACCTTCCGCCTCTTGTTTGAACTAGTGCCATTGGGATCTTTTACATCCAACTGTACAAGCTGATGGGAGCTCAATTTAACTCATCTGAAAGACAGCAATTCCCTGTACTTCACAGAAGTGCCAACCTTTATACCTGTACTCAAGACCTGGAGTAGGATTTGAATCCACACCCACATCCACATTCCAGAATTTAGAAAAGGTGTAGTCAGGAAGACATATTTGTTGGTCACTGGCTTTTCCTCTCAGAAGCCAGAGTTCAAATACATTCTTCAGATGAAGGCTTTTTCTCTCTCTCTTTGTTGGCCTCACATGAACCTAATTTTAGAAGTTGCATTTCAGTTCCTATTGGTTAAAGGGCTACAATGCTACAAGATCTAAAATTGTGATATCCCAATATCACTCAATGCAGATCTAAGAGGGGAGGTGATGGCCTAGTGGTATTATCACTGGACTGTTAATCCAGAGACCCAGGTAATGTTCTGGGGACCTGCGTTCGAATCCTGCCATGGCAGATGGTGGAATTTGAATTCAATAAATATCAGGAATTAAGAATCTAATGATGACATTGCTGATTATCAGGGGAAAATAAAACATCTGGTTCACTAATGTCCTTTAGGAAAGGAAACTGCCATCCTTACCTGGTCTGGCCTACATGTGACTCCAGTCCCGCAGCAATGTGGTTGACTCTTAACTGCTCTCTGGGCAATTAGCGATGGGCAATAAATGCTGCCTAGCCAGCGATGCCTTCATCCTGTGAATGAATAAAGAAAAAAAAAGAATTGTTGCTATAGTAAATGGGAAAATAAGCCTCCGACTGCATAAGATTGAGAACAGAATAATGTGAGACCTTATTCTGTATCCAATTGGACTGCCTGATCTAGTGGGGCTTGTCACATCTTGCTCACTCGTGCACAGAAGATGTGGTTGAGTGCATCAAATCCAAGAAGAGGAAGTTATCTGATCCCCCAGCATGCCTAATGGTGCCATCATGAGAGGTTTGTGAAAACTCCAAATTTACCTTTCAAGGTTGCAGACTTAATTCCAGACCTGGATTACTAAAGTGGACCTCTCTCCATCACTGGATGGTTTGTTACTCCCAGTCTCACTTGGAGCATTAACTGACTGATTCCATTTCATCTAACTAGTGCTGTGGGACTGTTACACTAAAAATATGAGCTGTTGTTAAGGGTGTAGACTTTAAATAATTGAATAAATTGAATGAGACTACATAGGAGGAACAGTCATGAGATGTGCCTCAACTGAAGCATTTGGTAGTTTGTCAAATTCCTGTACAACCATATCTAAGATGATTATTTGCACACAGAGGAACGTTACCTCAGAGTTGCTGAGCTGGTGTCTGAAATACCCAACTAGGCGTTCATTATTCCCTTTTAGCGAAGCAAATAAGTCATCTCACCTGGACTGGCCTGAAAGTGATTCCAGACACTTAGCAAGTGGTTGACTCTTAACTGTCCTCTGAAATGGTCCAGCAATCTCAAAAATGGAATGAAATCACTTGTGTCCAAGTAAGCCAACATTGGGAGAGTTCTCTCACAGCCAAGTAATCAAACAACAGCCTAACATAGTCATGCTCATGAAATCATATCTTACGATATCTAAGACACCACCATTATTATGCCTGGCTATGTCCTGTCGCACCGATGGGACAGACCTACCAAAGGTCTACACAGTGTAGACCCTGGGAATCCTCAACACTGATTTCAAATCCTATGAAGCCTCATGATATCAAGTCAAATGTGGCAAGGAAACCTCCTACTGATTACTTTGTATTCTGCCCCCACCCAAAACTCTCAGCTAATGAAACAGTACTCATTTATGTTGAACACCATTTTGAAGAAACACTGATGGCGACAAAGGTGCAGATCATACTCGAGGTGGGAGACTTCGATATCCATCATCAAAAATGGCTTGGCAGCATCTTTGCTGGTTGAGTCTTAAAAGGCATAGGTACTGGATTGGGTCTGTGGTAGGTGGTGAGGGAACCACCAAATGCAAACTTGACCTCATCTTCAATAATCTGACTGCTGTAGATACTTCTGTCCATGACAGTATCAGTAAGTGTGGACATTGCTAAGTCCTTACGGAGACAAAGTCCTATGTTTACAATGAGGATACTTTACATTATGTTGTATAGCTCTATCACAGTGTTAAATAGGACAGATTTCAAACAGTTCTAGCAATTCAAGACTGGGCATCCATAACAGGTTGTAGGGCAGCAGAAACATTGTAATTCAATCTGCAACCTCATGGCCCAGCTCATTGCCCATTATCATTACCATTAAGATGGCGATCAACACTTGTTCAATGAAGAGTGCTGGAGAGCACGCCAGGTGCAGCACCAGTCGTATCTAAAAATTAGGTGTCAAGCTGATGTAGCTGTAAAATAAGACTGCTTGTGTATAAAACAGCATAAGCAGCAAGTGAGAGAGAGAGCTAAGTGATTCCACAATGAACAGATCAGATCGAAGATCTGCTGTACTATCACATCTAATCGTGAATGTTGATGAACAATTAAACAACTCAATGGAGAAGGAAGCTCTGCAAATATCCTAATACTCAATGATGGAGTAGCCCAACACATCAATGTAAAAGAAAAGGCTGAAGCATTTACCACAATCTTCAGCCTTATGTGGCAAATAGATAGTCCATTTCAGCCCTCTCCAGATGTCCCCAGGATCACAGGTGCCAACTCACAATATCAGGATGCAGATGGAGGTACTGAATACTACTAAAACCATGTGTTCCTGAATTTGCCATGTCTCCAGCTAAACTGTTTCTTTCTTGTCATAACACTGGCATCTACCCACCAATGTGGAAAATTGCCCAGCTATGCCCTGTTCACAATGTCCTGTACACAAAAAGCAATACAAATCCAACCCAGCTAATTGAAAACCATCAGTCTACGCTAAATCATCAGTAAATTGATGGAAGGTGGCATCAACAGTGCTATCAAGCACCACTTTTTCAGCAATAACCTGCTCACTGATGCTTAGGTTTCGCCAGGACCACTCAGCTTGTGACCTCATTACAGCCTTGGTTCAAACATGGGCAAAAGACCTAAATTCCAGAAGAGAGGTAAGCATGCCATTGATATCAAGGCCAAATTTGACAAAATGAGAAATGAAGCAGCCCTGGAAAAGCTTGAATCAATGGGGAAAGCTCTCTGCTGGTTGCAGTCATCCTTAGGACAAACAACGATGGTCACTTACCTCTATCGCAGGTCAAATCTGTTCCTCAAGGTAGTGTTGTACAACATAAGAAGTGGCAGATGAAGTTTAACCCTGAAAAGTGTGATTCATTCTGGAAGGACAAATTTGAAAGCAGAATACAGGGCTAACGGAAAGATTCTTGGCAGTGTGGAGGAGCAGAGGGATCTTGGAGTTCATGTCCACAGTTCCCTGAAAGCTGCCACTCAGGTGGATAGAGTTGTTAAGAAGGTGTATGGTGTGTTAGCTTTCATTAATAGAGGGATTGAGTTCAAGAACCGTGAAATTATGCTCCAGCTATACAAAAGCCTGGTTCGGCCACATCTGGAGTATTGTGTCCAGTTCTGGTCACCTCATTTCAAGAAAGAAGTGGAAGTGCTGGAAAAGGTGCAGAGGAGATTTACCAGGATGTTGGCTGGAATGGAGAGAAGGTCTTACTAGGAAAGGTTGAGAGAGCTAGGGCTTTTCTCTTTGGAACAACGAAGGATGAGAGGTGACTTGATAGTGGTGTACAAAATGATCAGAGGTATAGATAAAGTGGACAGCCAGAGACTTTTTCCTAGGGTGGAGGTAGCTATTACGAGGGGGCATAGTTTTAAAGTGCTTGGAGGTAGATATAGGGGAGACATCAGAGGTAGGTTCTTTACTCAGAGAGTGGTAGGGGCGTGGAATGCATTGCTGGAATGGGTAGTGAAGTCGGCCTCATTAGGGGCATTTAGCGACTATTAGATAGTCATATGGATGATAGTATAAGGTAGGGGTGGAGATTAGGTAGACCTTAGGTTTAGGGTAAAATTTCGGCACAACATCGTGGGCCGCAGGGCCTGTACTGTGCAGTACTGTTCTATGTTCTACGTTCTACATTTTACAATTTCCAGATGGTTTGTAATGGTATTCCCTCAATTGTAAGATCAGAATTGGGAATGTTTGTGAATGATTACATAATGTGCAAAACCATTCGCAACTCATCAAATACAGAAGCAGCCCAGGTCCAAATGTAACAACACTTCGAGCATATTCAGGTTTGGATTAACAAGTGGCAAGTAACATTTGCGCCACACAAGTCCCAGTCAATGACTATCTCCAAAAAAAGCCAACCTAACAATCAACTCTTGACATTAAATGGCATTGCCATCATTAAACCATACACTATCAACATCCAGGGAGGGGAAGAGGGGAGGGGTTCTTGACCAGAAACTAAACAGGACTAGCCATATAAATAGTGTGTCTACAAGAACAAATCAAAGAGGCTAGGAATTCTGCAGTGAGTTACCCACTTCTTAATTCCCCAAAGCCCATCCACCACTACAAGGCACAAGTCAGGATGTGATAGAACACTTCAGAGATAGTAGGAACTGCAGATGCTGGAGAATCTGAGATAGCAAGGTGTAGAGCTGGATGAACACAGCAGGCCAAGCAGCATCAGAAGAGCTGGAAGGCTGACGTTTCAGGCCTAGACCCTTTATCTGTGATAGAACACTGTCCACTTGTCTAGATGAGGGTAGCTTTATCAAAATTCAAGAAGCTTGACACCATCCAGGACAAAGGAACTGCTGATTGGCACTGCTTCCACAAACATCAGTCCCTCTGCACTGATGCTCAGTAGCAGCAGTGTGTACCATCTACACAATACGTTGCAGAAATTTACCAAAGATCCTCTGACAGCACCTTCCAAACACATGATCAATACCATTTAGAAGGACAAGTGCAGCAGGTACATGGGAAGTTTCTCTCCAAGCCACCCACCATCCTGCCTTGAAAATATGTCCCCATTCCTTCAGTGTCACTGTGTCAAAGTCTTGAAACTCCCTCCATAATGGTGTTGTGTGTGTACCTGAAGCAAATGGACTGCAGTGGTTCAAGAAGAAAACTCACCACCACAATCTCTAGGGAACCTAGAAGGGCAAAAATAAAGGATACCAGTGATATCCCTAATTTGTGAATAGATCAAAGAATTAAGTAGATTCCCAAAACTGGTATGGGGAAGTCTCAACCTGTCCACCTATCCAAAAGGTACCCTGTTCCTGCTACCTATGTTTGTGACAGCAAAGTTGAATAAGCAAACTGACCGTAACATGGTACAGGTTACCATTCACATGTTAGGGAGCAAAAAGGAATGTGATAGTTTTAAAGGATCATACAATCAGGAATTTGATATTGTTCTCTGCAGCCAGCACAAGAAGTTTGTGCTGCCTGCTTGGTGTGTAGGTTCAGGAAATCTCCTTGGAATGAGACAAGAACTTGAGGTAGCAGAAACCAACAACATATTAGAACCAGGAATGAGGGTCTGCAAAGAAGGTTTGAGGAGTTAGGATCAAATCTGAAAATCAAAACTTCACAAGTAATGATCTTTGGATTTTTATCTGACCCATTTATAAATGGCATAGGGATAAATTGATTAGAAAATGAAATGTCTGATTGCACATTAATATAGGAGACAGATGGTTCATTTCATGGAGCACTCCAGAAGAGTTAACTGAGCCATTAGGATTAGTTCCATCTAAAGCAGGCTGGAACCAATGAGTTGGTGAATTAAGTAGTTAGAAGGAAAAGATAGGGATAAATTAATGAAAATGAAATATGAAGACTCAGGAAAGGGCAATCTAAAGCAGTAAGAAAAATGTCAGCAAGTGCATCAGCAAAGGAAAACAAACTCAATTAGATTCATTTGATGTCAAAGAAACATCAGGGAGAAAAATATAGAAAACTAGATGAGGCGAAAGGGACCAAATCTGGATGTGCACAGCCATTTCTGAGATAGATTAATAAACAGCACACATGGAAATAAATGGATCTAATGTCATGACCATTTCAGAAGCCTGCTTAGTAACTAAGGTTGAAAACTAAATATTCCATCAAAGTTGACCTTTAGAAGTGCTAATCGAAAAAGCAAAGGAAGCAGTGTGCCTATGATAATAAACTATTGGCAGAAGGAAAGTAGATAGAATGGATCTGAACTCAGAAAATTAAAATCTAAAATCAGTTGTGTTGAAATAAGGAATAACAAGGAACAAAACACTTGGCCTGTTTTCTTTCTTGGACAGGTTACCCCTCCCTCATTGTGAGGTAACTCAGTGGAGCATTAGGCCTATTTCAGAGAGCAGTTAAGCGTCAACCAGTGTTGCGGCTTTAGAGTCACACGTAGGCCAGACCAGGTAAGGATAACAGATTATCTTCCCTAAAAGACAGTAGCAAACCAGATGGTGGTTTCAGGATCACTGTCACTGCGGCCAACTTTATCTTCCAGGTCTATTAATTGCATTTAAGCTCTACCAACTGCTGTTGCAGAACTTGAACCTGTTTCCCCAGAGGATTAATCTGGGCATCTGGATTACAACTCCAGTGACATTATCACTATACCACTATTTCCTCTCCATGGAATGCAAGTGGTTTATAATAATCTCTCAGGAACTATAATGTAGAGCAGAAATTCATCAAGGCTCCTTCAATCGCATCTTCCAAACCCATGACTACTACCATCTAGAAGGACAACAGCAGCAGATACACGGGAACACAACAACCTGCAAATCTCCCTCCAAGACATTCACCAATCTGACTTGGAATATATCACTATTATTTCATTGTCACCAAATGACAAAATTTTGGAACTTCCTTCCTAGCAGCATTGTGTGTCTACCTACACCAAGTGGACAATGGCAGCTAGCTTCTCAAGGGCTCTAGGAATGGGCAACAAATACCAGTATACCTGTATCCTGTCAGTGAATTAAAAAAGATATAAATCAGGAAATTAGAGATGCAAGTGCCAAGACAAACACAATAATCAAGAGAGTCTTCAATTTCCACATATGTTGGGCAAACAAAATTTCTAATAATAGTGTGCAGGATAAGTTTAAGGGATACAATCAAAATTGTTCTCCAGATCAATGAGGCAATGAACCAACAAGGGAACAATGTTTTTTAGATCTAGAATCATGTAATGAAAATGTTTAATTCATAAACTCGTGGTGAATAAACCTCTTGGGAAGACCAATCATAACATTATAGAATATTCTATTAAGTTTTGTTACTCAAGTGGAAAACTGGGATCTTAAAACTGGGAACAAAACAAATTTAACAGGTATGAGGGTTGAATGGACTGAAGTAGATTTGGAAATTAGATTAAAAGGCATGATTGTGGAATGGTAGCAATGTCATGGTAAACATTTAAATGATTCATTCAGAATTCACAATGAATATACATTCCTGAATGAATAAATTCCAAACATGAAAAATAGCTTGACTGAGGCTAACAAGACAAATTAAAGATAATGTCAATTTAAATAGAGAGACTTGAAATGTTTCCAAAATGTGTAGTAAGCCTAGTAAGTCTAAGAATTGGAGTGATTTTGAATTCTGCGAAGAATGGGCAAAAAATTGATAAAAGCAGGATAATTGAATATATGAACAAATTATCTGGGAATATAAAAATATATTATAAATGTTTCTATAGCTATGCAAATAGGAAGAGATAAGTGAAAATAAACTTGGTCCCTTAGAGAGAGAGACAGGAGAAATTATAAGAGGTAATACAGTAGAGTCAGAAACAATTAAAGAACTACTTCACATGTGTCTTTATGGTAGAAGGCACAAAATGTATTCCAATAATAATAGAGAATTAAAGCGCAGTGAGAATAAGGAAATAAAGAAATAACTATTCATAAACACGGACTGGAGAAATTACTCAGACTAAAACATGTCAAATTTTTCCAGACCCTGATGATATCCAAACTGAGATTTAAGAACTAACTACAGAGAATTGTAGTTATGTTGGTTTTCATTTTCCAGAATTCCCTAGATTCCAGGATGGCCCTAGAGGATTTGAAGTTAATAATTAAATATCTGCTATTCAGGAAAAGAAGTAGACCTAAGGCATATGGAACATAGGGAACTGAAAGCCAATGAGCCTGATATCAGTTGGAGGAAAAATACAATAATCTCTCATAAGGTATGTAATAGCTGAAAAATTGTTATCTTATTAGGTGAAGTTAACATAAATTACAAAAGGGAAATCTTGTTTGACAAATCTCTTAGTGATTTTGATGTTTTAACTATCAGGATCCTGTGGCCAGGATCAGAATCCTAAAGGATGTGCTGCGTCCCTAGTGCCTGGGTCCAGGATATCTCATCTGGGCTGCAGAGGAACTTCAAGTGGGGGGGAAATTGATCCAGTTCATTGTCTACGTAGGTAGCAATAACATAGGTAGAAAGAGGACAGAGGTTCTGCAGCGAGAATATGGGCAGCAAGGGGCTAAATTAAAAAGCAAAATCAAAAAGGTAATAATGTCTATATTATTACCTAAGCCATGAGCTATTTGGCACTGGGTCAACATGATCTGGGTGGCATGGTGGTGGGAGTTCAATGCATAGAAAATTATACAAATAAGGATTGCTGGTTAGTGATGCGGTTGATTGTTACCAGAAAATTAAAGGAAAGGACACAATGTGTAAATGTCATGTTGTACCAAAGAATAAGAAAGTGTAGAAAATTTGATAATTGAACAAATTAAAGACTTTGTATCTTAACGAGCAAAGTATTCAGAATAAGAATTGAGGTAAATCAAGATTACAAGAACTTTATCATAGTTAAAGTTGGGGGAGGGTTTGGAGAGGTTATTAAAGTTTCAAAATCAAGTAATAAAACAGTGAGTGTGAAAAGGGTCAAGAATCTAGCTTCAGGCACTGCAGATAAAGGGTCAATAGTGAAAGTGGGGGTGGTCAATGCAGAGTTGTGCTTAACTGCATGCAGTGTATGAAACAAGGTAAATGAACTTGTAGCACAGATTAGGATTGGCAGGTAAGATGTTGTGGGTATCAAAGAAATATGGCTGCAAGGGGATCAGGGATGGGAAATAAAAATCCAAGGATATATGTCCAAGTGAAAGGACAGGCAGGTGAACAAAAGAGGTGGGGCTGCCTTGTTAGTAAGAAATGAAATTAAAGTGATATAGGGTCAGAAAATGTAGACTCTGTGCGGCTAGAGTTGAGTAAAGAAAGAAAGACCCTCATGAGATGCATGTACAGGCCTCCTAGCAGTAGGCAGGATGTGGGGAAGCAAAAAAATCAGGAGATAGAAAAGGAGATTACAATAATCATGGGGTCTTCAATATGCAAGTGGTCTGGGAAAATCAGGTTGGCAGTGGATACAAAGATCAGGAATTTGTGGAATGTCTACAATTTTTTTTTGCAGCCGCTGTTTTCTTGGTAGAGCCCACTAGAGAACAGACATTTCTGGATTTGGTGATGTGTAATGAGGCAGACTTGATTAGGGAGCTTAAGCTGAAGGAACCCCTCTGGGACAGTGAGAATAATATGACAAAATTCACCCTGCAGTTAGAGAGGAAGAAACTCAAATCAAGTGTAACAGTATTACAATTGAGTAAAGGTAACTGCAAAGACAGAAGAGAGGAGCTGGCCAGAGTTGATTGGAAGGACAGCCTAGCAAAGAATATGGTGGAGCAACAAAGGCAGGAATTTCTAGGGGTAATTTAGGAGGCACAGCAGAAATTCATCCCAAGGAAGAAGGAACATGCAAAGGGGTGCGCAAGGCAATCATGGCTGACAAAGGAAGTCAGGGGCTTTGTAAAAGCAAAAGAAAAAGCATATACTGTGGCGAAGATTAGTGGGGAAGACAGAGAGTGGGGAGAAAGGGGGCTTTTATTAGAATGGCAGCTGGTAACTAGTGGAGTTCCGCAGAGATCAGTGTTGAAACAATAACTATTCATGTTATACATTAACGAAGAACTGAGGGCATTGTTGCTAAGTTTGCAGATGAGCCAAAGATAGGTGGAGGGACAGGTAGTGTTGAGGAGACAGGAAGGTTGCTGAAGCACTTGGATAGGCTAAGGGAGTGGGAAAAGAAGTGACAGATGAAATACAATGCGGGAAAGTGTGGAGTTTGCACTTTAGGAAAAGCTGTTGGAAATCTGAAACAAAGGGACTTCAGAGTCCTAGTTCAGGATTTTGCTAAGGTTAACATGTAGGTTCAGTTGGCAGTTAGAAAGGCCAATGCAATCTTAAAATTCATTTTGAGAGATGTACTGCTGAGGCTGAATAAGACTCTGGTCAAACCAGATTTGGAATATTGTGAGGAGTTTTGAGCCCTGTATCTAAGGAAGGATGTGCTGGCCTTGGAGAGAGCCTGCAGCAAGTTTATAAGAATTATCCAGGGATGAAAGGCTTGTCATATGAGGAGCAGTTGAGGACTCTGTGTCTGTACTCAGTGGAGCTTACAAAAATGAACGGAGATCTTTTTGAAACTTATAGAATCCTGAGAGGCCTAGATAGAATGGACATGGAAAAGATGTTTTCATTAATAGAAGAGACTAGGACCCAAGGGCACAGCCTCAGAGTGAAGGGATGCCTCTGTATAACTGAGTTGAGGAGGATTTTTTTCAGCCAGATGTTGGTGAATCTGTGGAACCCATTGCCACAGAAGGTTCTGGAGACCAAGTTAACGAGTGTATTAAAGACAGAGATAGATAGGAGGTCAAAGGTTATGGGGAAAAGGCAGGAGAATGGGGTTGGGAAACATATCAGTCATGAACAAATGCTGGTGTAGACTCGATAGACTGAATGGCCTAAATCTGCCGCTATATCTTATGGTCTTATAAAGAGGGACTAGTGGATGTAGTGTATTGGACATTTAAAATATACAAAAAGCTAGTTATAAAAAAGCAGAGCTCATGGGATATTGGATGAATTATAGTAGCATAAAGTAATTCTTTGACTGCACCTTCCAACCCCAGCACTTGTAGGAGGACAAGGACAACAGACACATTGAAATATAACCACTTGCAAGCTCCTCAACAGGTTGTGTGTTATCCTGACACGGAACTATTCTTCCATTGCTGCTGGGTCAAAGTCCTAAAATGCCCTGTCAAACATCACAGTATGAGTATCTATACCGCACAAACTGCAATGGTTTAAGAAGGTGTGTCAACAGCATCTTCTCAAGGACAGTTAGAAAAGGACAATAAATTCAAGCACTGCCAAAGATAACCAAATCTCATCAACAGAACGTTTAAAAATAGAGCTGGTTACTATGCATAAACCGAGAAAAGGAATAAACAGGTAATCATTGAATTGACAAGCTGTAGCAGGGTAGCACAAGAGTCAGTGGTGGTTATTTAGATGAGACGGCAAGTGTTCTATATCCAGGTTTGCTGATGATACAGTAGGTGGAAAATTAAACTGTGCAGAGGATTCAAAGAGTCTGCAAAGGAGCATGGATGATAACAGGACAAGAACATGGCAGATTGAGTGTGATATGGGAGTGCAATATTATTCACGTTGGTTGGCAAAATAGAACAGCAGACTAAGACTGAGAAATGTTGATTGTCAGAAAGAACAGGGTGCTCTTTTACACGTCATAGATAATTAACACTAGGCGGCAAACTCTATGGCAATCTTTATCACAATGAAGTTGGAGTATAAGAGTAAAGAAGTGAAGCACTGTAGATTTATCACAGTGTGGAGCTGAAGGAACACAGCAGGCCAGGCAGCATCAGAGGAGCAGGAAAGTTGATGTTTCGGGTCAGGACCCTTCTTCAGAAATGGGGAGAGGGAAGGGAGCTCAGAAATAAATAGAGAGAGAGGAGGAGTTGGGCTGGGGAAGGTAGGTGGGATGGTGATTGGTGAGTGCAGGTAGGGAGTGGTGTGAATTGGTTAATGGACTGGGAGGGGTGGATAGATGGGAGAGAAAATGGACAGGTTGTGTCAGGTCAAGGAGGCGGGGATAAGTGGGAGGGTTGGACGTGGGATGAGGCCAGGCGTGGGGAGATTTTAAAACTGGTGTATTCCATGTTTAGGCCAATGGGCTGTAGGGTCCTGAGGCAGAATATGAGGTGCTGCTCCTCCAGTTTGTGGTTGATGTCATTGTGACACTGGAGGCGGCCCAGGATGGACATGTCACCCAGGGAATGGGAGGGGGAGTTAAAATGGTTCGCGACCAGAAGGTGCTGTTGTTTGTTGCGAACAGAGTGCAGGTGCTCTCCAAAACAGTCTCTGAGTCTACGTTTGGTCTCAGCGATGAAGATGAGGCCACATTGGGAGCAGCCGATACAGTAAACCAAGTTGATGGATATGCAGGTGAACCCCTGTCTAATGTGGAAGGTTTATTTTGTGCCTTGAATGGAAGTGAGGGGGGAGGTGTGGGGCAGGTGTAGCACTTCCTGCAATTGCAGGGAAAGGTGCCGGGGTTGGCAGGGTTAGTGGAGAGTGTGGAGCAGATGACGGAGTCTTGGAAAGAATGATCCCTACGAAGGGTAGATAGGGGTGGGTAGGGAAATATCTCTTTGGTTATGGAGTTGAATTGTAGGTGGCGGAAGTGGCAGAGTATGATATATTGGATGCGGCAGTTGGTGGGGTGATATGTGATAGCACTGTAGATAGTTTGGTCTCCTTGTCTAGTGGCGTCTATACTAGACTTGCAGGTAATAAGTTTAGAAGAAGACAGACAACTTAATTGAAATATTAAAAAAATCTGAAGATGAGAGTCAAGGTTGATGCTGGAGGATGTTTCCATGTTGAGGCACTTTAAACTGAGAACTCACAGCCTCACAATTATGGATTGACTATTTGGGATTAAAATGAAGAAAAATCTCTTCATTTAAGACCAGTGAGGAACCTTGGCATTCTCTACCTGGAAAGTTGTAGTTGTTCAGTGAATGAGTGCATTCAAGAAAGTGATTGATAGTTTGGAAACTAATGGAAAGACGGGACAGTGGATAATACAGGAAGGTCAAATTGCAGTTGGAGATCAATGACCACATTATTAAATTATGGAGTGGGCTCAAAGGGCTGAATGTCCTACTTCTGTCCCTGTTTCTTAACAATCTCAAAACAATCAGCTTAAACCTAATCAGCAGGGCCCTGGGCATTCCACTATCTTTCAAAATATAATAATTAAACAAGTCACATAAGTTATTCCCGATTTTCAGAATGGAATGCTGCAAATCTAGTCATCACATTCAACTGTCATTAAGCAAATCAAGATGATGTGTTAATATCCCAGTGATGTTCTCCAATATAGAATACAAATGCACTCCCTGGCATCTATTTATCTGCCATTTAATTAAAAATATTTTAAAGTACACATTAAATGTTTGCTTGGGTCACAACATGTCAAGCCTTCATTATTGTCTGCGTTTTGGCAACAATAACAAATGACTAAAGAAAAACTAACAAAAAAGGGGATCAAAATATAGATGATCCGATCTGACAACCTGAATTAATCATATGAGTTATCCTCACAATCAGCAGAGTGTAGCATCAATATACATCTCAAAGTGATTTATTTTTCTTGTTATTAGAGAGTTTGGAAAAGTTATAATGAATAAATTGAATGTACCTCTTTCTGGCCAGATATAAACCATTGTTGGAAGGAACCCTTCATGTATTTAGCATCCTGAAAGGATTGTTATTTCTTTAAAGTAACACAGTATGTATGTTTTATTTGATGTGGAGGTGCCGGTTTTGGACTGGGGTAGACAAAGTCAGAAGTCACGTTACACCAGGTTATAGTCCAACAGGTTTATTTGAAATCATAAGCTTTCAGAGCACTGTTCCTTCATTGGGTGACAAAGGAGCAGCACCCTGAAACTTTGGGGTTTCTAATAAATCTGTTGAACTCTAACCTGGTATTATGTGACTTCTGCCTATGTTTTATTTGGTGCTAAAGATCTGGATCAATAATATGTTACATTTGTAATGTGAACAGAAACAGTTTATTTTAGCACATTTCCAGAACAGGACATGATACCAAGAGCACAGGGTGACAATACATGACACAGCTTCATTTATACTTACGTATGCTAAGACACTGTATTTAGGCAGAAAAGTCAAATGACACACTATATGTGTGGCTTTAAATCAAGTAAAATATCTGGATGTTAAATCTGAAAATTGACCAAGTATCTATGATAAATTTTACAAATTAAACATTCTATTCATAAAACCCTGCATTTTTATAAATTGGATGTTTAGATCATTTATTGTATGCACACAGACTAAAATAGCACACAGTGAAGGAAAGGATCATTGAAACCCATCTGGGCTGTTCCTACTGCATAATTTTCCAAACAAGAGCTTGCCAATGTTGTTTGCTGGAAACCAACCTCTAATTACATAAAAAGAAATTGCAGCCAAGATGATGAGTAACATTAGTATTATAGTATCGCTGATTAACTTCAATTCACCATAAGTTGAAATTCTGCCTTTGTTCACCACACAATAAATTCCTGATCCAAAATTTTTTTCTTTGCCTTTGTGATTGCACCTCACTATCTAAGCTTCAACATAGATGGATAACCTGATGAATCAACAGTCCTTGTTCAAGCCCCAATGACATTTATCTGAAAAAAAAACACATAATTTGATAAATAATAATCTTACTAAGATTGAAGTGCATACCACAGTTTAAGGAAGCTAGTGTAAGTAGCCCTTGTTAATTAGTATTTTAAAGGACATTAGAGGTCTGAAGTTATTTCAATTTTGTTTTGTGTCGATTTGGTTGGGAAATGCGCGTTTCAGTTATTGATGCAATTAGTAGTACACACAGATATCATAATGAAAACATTTACTTGATTACATTTCTCATTTCAAGAAAAAGCATGTTTAGAAATCTTCATTTTCAGCCAAGCGCTTCTTTACTTAAGTGAATGACAACATGTATTGATTAATGAAAAATCAATACTACAACTGATCATTCAGCACATGATATATACGAATATATTGACTGTGCCAAGATTTACAGGCACATATATGTTTTATAATATATATATATAGCATGACCTAGCACCATCTTGGTAGATCAGTAATATGAACAAGCTGTTATGTTAACGAAGTTTGCATAGTGAGAGTGACTGCCTTAATTTCAAGGCCATGTTTGACCTAGTTTAGCATCAAGGAAATCATCCCCCCTCCCCCCACACCCAGCAAAACTGGAATTAATTGGCATCAAGGAAAGAAGTCTCTGCTGGTTGGAGTCATGTCTGGCATATAGGAAGATGGTTGTGGTTGTTAGAGGTCAGTTATTTCAACTCCAGGAAGTCTCTGCAGGAGGTCCTCATGGTGGTACACTAAGCCCAACATCTTCAGCTATGTCATCAATGACCTTCCCTCCATCACAAGGTCAGAATTGGGCATATTTGCTGATGACTGCACACTGTTGAGTACTATTCACAACACCTCAAATGCTGAAGCTGTATTGGTCCAAATGCATCAAGACCTAGACAATTACCAGACTTGGCAATTGTCAAGTAACATTCATGCCACACATGTGCCAGGCAATGACCATCTCCAACAAGTGAAATCTAGCCATCATCCTATAACATTCAATGGTGTTACCATCACTAAATTCTTTACTAACAACATCTTGGGTGTTACATTGACCAGAAACTCTCCATATAAGTACTGTGGCCACAATAATAGGTCAGAGGCTAGGAATCCTGCAGAAAGTAATGAATTTCCTGACTCCCCAAAGCCTATCCATCATGTACAAGGCACAAGTCAGGAACATGATGGAACCCTGTCACTTGCCTGGATGAGCACAGCTCCAACAATACGCAAGAAGCTTCAACTTACTGCTTGACTGGCACCACATCCACAAAAGTTCACTTCTTCCACCATCAATGCTTAGCAGCAGCATTGAGTATCATCTAAAAGATGCAGTGCAGAAATTCAAAGTTCCTTACGCAGCATGTTCCAAACCTGCAAACACTTCCAGCTAGAAGGACAAGGGCAGCAGATACATGGGAATAGCACCACTTGCACATTCCCCTCCAAGCTACTCACCATCCTGACTTGGAAATATATTGCTGTTCTTTCAGTGTTACTGGATCAAAATCCTAGAACTGCCTCCCTAGCAGTATTATGGGTCTAACTGCAGCAAATGGACTAAAGCAGTTCAAGAAGGCAGCTGAACATGACCTTCTAAAGGGCAACTGGGGATGGCCAGTAAATAATGGCCCAGCCAGTGACACCCACATCCCGTAAATGAATTTTTAAAAAAATGCGTCCCCAACCATCAATGTAAATGGGCAACACTGTAATAACACCAAATGGAAATGAATCAGAAAAGCACAAATTACATCTGCAAAAGGCTGCACAGTTTTATTAGCATTTACATCTGTTGAATATGGTAGTAAAGAAAATAGCGAGGATTGCTTTACCATTGGCATATGGAGGATGGGAAGGATCAATGATGTAAACTTACTTCTCTCTACAAATTTTCTGACAGCAAGTGGTCAGTGTAGATCCAGCTCTTTCGAATCTTCATGCTGCCCCTCCTTTGCCTCCCACATTCTTCCCTCTGTTAGTTAAAGATTTATGCTGCATTAAAGCAGAGTTGGTCACCAAGCATACTGCTCCATCCCATTTCAGTGGGGGCATGTCTCTTGTTCTTGACAAGAATCATGAATTGCATTTGAAGAGGATATATCTAGTCTTCAAGTAGCCAACCTGTCACTTGATAGACTGGTTAGAATGGGTATAATCCAGAGGAATGGTGCAGAATGAATGAAATATGGCCACTGCCAAACATCCTGGCACAGACCAATGTACAGGGTAGGTGGACTGGCTATGCTAAATTGTCCATTAGTGCCCAGGAATGTTGAGGTTAGGTGGGTTAGACATGGTAAATGTAGGGGAATGGATCTGGGTGGGATGCTCTTCGGAGGGGTGGTGTGGCCTGTTTCCACACTGTAGGAATTCTATGATTCTATGAGACCAATGAGCATAATATCTCACCTTTATTGCAAGCAAGTTGAATGTTCAATGAATATTTTAGTCATGTTATCCATTATGTTGCCAATCCAGAGGTCCATGCCAAAGTTCTATGCACTTGGGTTCAAATCCCCCCATAGCAGGTGGTAGAATTTTAATTTAATGTATACATCTGGAATTGAAAGATAAACACAGTAAAGGTGACTGTGAAACCATCAACTATTGCAATGGCATTCATTCATCTCATTCACTATTATACTTTTAGGAATGGAAATCTGCCACTCTTACCTTACCTACATGAGTCCCAGACCCAGACAGTGTGGTTGCTTGTTAACTGCTGTCTGAACTGGGATGACAAGTTAATCAATTCCAGCGCATTTGGGAATGGGCAACAAATGCTGGCCTTTTCAGCAATGTACATCTGCTAACTCATCACATCACATGAAAACCTTTTTAAAAAATACCAACTTTTACTCAAAACAGTGCCACCACTTTAATGATGGGAAGTAGAAAGGCTATTTTTGCTGTCTATTACACCTTCAAAATGATCTTCCTTCCAAACTCACAACATCTATTGCTTAGCATGACAAGAGCAGCAGATGTAATGGGAACACCACCACTTTCACGATCCCCTCCAAGCCAAACGCCATCCTGACTTGGAACCATATCATTTTCTTTGTTGCTGGTTTAAAACCCTGGAACCCTTTTCTTAATAGCATCATGGATGTACCTAAACAATGTGAACTGTGTGGTTCAAGCAGGCAACTCACCACCACCTTCTCCAAGGCAATTAGGGATAGACAATAAATGCTAGCCTGGTCAGTAATCCAAATACAATAAACAATTTAAAAAAAGACTTTGCACAACATTGCAAATCTTTTGTGTGGGTGAAGCCCACTGCTTTCTCAACCATCCAACATACAACAAGGCTTAAAGATTCTCAAGCCAGAGACTGAAAACCTTTAGTGACCAAGGGAATAAATTCAGGCATTTGCTCCTGACTACCAAAATAACTAGATACAAAATCGGAGGAAACATTTATATCCCAAGTGAAGTGAAATCAAGCTTGATTCATGAATGAATATTAACAAGGATAATTAAGCATTATACGGAATACTAGAAAGGGTAAGAGAGAGCTTCTCTGAGACACTACACACTCAGGTCCAAGTTCCATATTGTTCTGAAAGAATCCATTAATTACCATAATATGTTTTAACCCCATCATATTGCTTGTGGATTTTTATTCCTACCTTCCTACTTGGTCTGTCAGGGTTAAACTGGATATCAATAACCCAAGGCAGTCCCAACAATGGGTATAGCCAATTGCTCTTTATTGAGGCAAGGTTCACTACAAAACGCTGCAATAATAGTCATAAATCACAAGCTTACTTGAACAGTGCTTACTATCACAAGTGCCCATTTTTAGTGGATTTTCTGAGTTTCAGGCCGAAACAAACAGTCAGGCCATTCTGTCCCAAACTCCAGTCATTGATCAGACAGCACCCATTCCATAGCTAGCTAACTATCACTTTGTGGTACATTACCTTATATTTCTTTTGTGCAGAATCCCTACTGTGTAGAAGCAAGGGAAAGGTCCAGGGCTGATGGGGTTAGTGGGGATTGTGGAGCAGATGAGGGGGTCACGGAGAGAGCGGTCCCTATGAAAGGCAGATATGTGTGGGGAGGGAAATATATCTTTGGTTGTGGGGTCGGATTTTAGGCGGCGGAAGTGGCGGAGAATGATACTTTGGATACAGAGGTTAGTGGGGTGATATGTGAGGACAAGGGGTATTCTGTCATTGTTTTTTGGCAGAGAGGGAATGTGAGGGCAGAGGTGCGGGAAATGCAAGAGATGTGGTTGAGAGCATTTTTGACCACCGAAGGGGGAAAATTACAGTCCTTGAAATAAGAGGACATTTGGGATGTTCGGGAGTGGAAAGCCCTATCTTGGGACCAGGCACGATGGAAGCTGAGGAATTGGGAGTAGAGGGTCGCATTCTTGCAGGAAGGTTGGTGAGAGAAGTTGTAGTCTAGGTAGCTGTGGGAGTCGGTGGGCTTGAAATAGATGTTGGTTTTGAGGCGGTCACCAGAGATGGAGACAGAGAGGTCCAGGAAGGAGAGAGAGGTATCAGAGATAGTCCAGGTGAACTTGAGGTTGGGGTGAAAGGTGTGAGTAAAGTTGGTGAACTGTTCAAGCTCCTCATGGGAGCACGAGGCAGTGCCAATATAGCCATCAATGTAACGGAGGAAGAGGTGGAAGATAGTACCAGTGTAGCTGCGGAAGAGGGACTGTTCCACGTATCCTATGAAGAGGCAGGCATAGCCTTGGCCCATGCGGGTTCCCATGGCCACCCCTTAGTCTGCAGGAAGTGGGAGAAACTAAAGGATTATTTTGTTGTAGCTTTTGTGCTGTCCAATCAATCATATGATAAATGTGACCAATCACATTTTGTTTTGCTGTCAGTTGGTACATCACACCTCTAGTGCACTGCGTCAGTTTTCAATCAGAATTTAAGCTAGGCACACTGTCTCACCAGTTCAGTTCATCACCCACTGAGTTGTATATATCCCTTTAGAAAACATTTAAGTCACCGCCCAACTGATTAATCTTAATGGAGGAAGCTTCTTATGTTTTTTCTTCATTTAGGCCAGCTAGCAAATTCAAGGTTCCCACCTACATAGGCTGCCCCAATTAGCTTCGTATGTAGGGAAATCTGCAAACATTGTAAGGGGTAGTGTATTGCCAATTAAGACTTGATAAAGAGTTTTTTTTATTGTAGAGCTGTACTAGAGTGGAAATCTATTCTAAATGGTTAAATATGGGACAAATTTGCACATTGTGTGGGGGACTTATGGCTTCCATACAAATGCAAATCTTTATTTTAGTTTTCAGTTTGGTGGTTAAGTTTAGGAATATTCTAATTATAGTTGGACCACTTTGACACGATTTCACTTTCTCAACTCCAGCGTCTGTATTGTAACAGATTTCCACTGTACCTTAGAAGGAGTGCTAGTGCTCAGCAAACTTAATCCTTGACTTTAAAAGGAACTGGGAGGGAGAGAATTTGAAAAATCTCAAAGAATGGCATCAATATGATTTTGAAAGAGATTATTTGGGGGTATATATGGAAAATGTATAATGTGAGGAATTGGCCACACATGGACTAGCAGCTCCCTCATCTCCAGGAATCCTTCTCCAGGGTAAGATTATGTTTAATGAATTCCAGCTAAGGTAAGGACAATGGCTACAAGCTATTGTTTGTGTCACCTCTACATTTTGAGCCAATAAGCCCACATTTAGCTTGAAAATACATTCACAAATCTACAGCTATCAGACTGCGTGCTGGGTAATCTGTCGTGACATGAAAACATTGAAGACTTCAACTGAACTGAATAGAACATCTTCCTGCCAACCATAAATGCTCATTTAAAGCCCAACTACGTCAGTGGGAGTTCCATCAGAGGAGTGATGTGAATTCACAAATAATTGTCAAAATCAACAGACTGTGTCTAAGGATATCAAGCCTACTTTTGTCATGCTGGAGAGAATTCCTCACAAACAAACAGAACACTGGAGAAACTCAGCAGGTCTGGCAGCATCTGTGAGGAAAAAGGGCTGATGTTTCAAGTCCAGGAAGGCTCTCCTTCAGAACTTAAGTGGGAAGAGACTGAACAAGGTGGGGTTGGGGGTGGGGGAGATAAATAGAGTCTAAATAGGAAGAAATAAGTTCAGTGGGAACAAGGACAAGCTGAAACGATGGGTCTGCCCGAACAGTCCTGTTGGTGGATTTTGGGAAAGAGGTAGAAGCAGGATGTCTGGGGTTGGCCATCTCTGAGGTGAGAAGTTGAAGAAGAGTTATACCAGGCTTGAAAAGCTAACACTCTTTTTCTCTCAATGGGCCATAAAACATTCTTCTGTGGTATACACATTTCTATGACTCTAATTTAATTTGTGTCAGCTGAGTTCCCTGAGGACCAGAGAAGCTTGACAGGTAGAAGGTGCCAAATAAAGCTCAGTAAGGAGGAGCAGGAATCTTCTGTCTAAATCCAAAAGGATGGATAAGATTAATATCTTATCTTACCCACCGTTACACAATCTATGTCGTGCCCAAACCTAACCAACATCTGCTCTTCCTGAGCCCCACACAACCACCATCCCTACTCCCACACGACCACCGTTGACATACCAATTACCACTGGATCTCTCCTGTGGGTGGTTGACTACTCAGAGTTAATATTCACTAGAAGTTGCAATCATGCCACTTTCACTCCAATTCCCACTTCTCATCGATATCATCCTTTTCAACCACTAAACATCCCTGCTCTGGCTATGGCCGTGTGCTGCAGATTTTCTCGCCTAATACTCCTCTATCCTGACAGTCTGGCTATCTGGAGGCAGATAAGAACATAATAACTGATCTGTTTCTAAAGAAGCCCTGACTCATGAAGACTTTCACTGAGGAAAATTTCACAGCTCAGTATCACCAGGGAGTTTCTTTAGATTTAGTTTTGGATGTCCAATTTTTAAAAAATCCCATTTTTGGGCTTTATAAGTTACATCTTATGAACTAGTCATTACTTTTATGATTGAAAAGGTTGGCAAACTGGGATAGATAAAATGATTCATTTCATAATACTCTGGTTTTATAAAGAATCATGAAACCATTTTAATGCCCATATTCATTGTTAACTTCATAAGTATTAATCACATACCACATTACCTGTTAAGAAATCCCTGGGCAGTTCAGTTCCATTCTACAGAATCCATGGAACTGGTACTAATGTTCATCTTGAGTTGGGTCCGAGGGGTGTTTGCAAATATAATCATTAATACCATTGCTAATTATGTCCTTCCACCAAGCAGTAATTTCCGAAAGAGTAACCAGATCTGCCACTGCGCTAATGGTAACTTAGCACATCATTTGGCACTAATTTTAGCAGCTTACAGATGGCTTTGCATGTGTTTTGAGTTTTGATTAGTTTGGTGTTATCCAGGACAAACCTTCTTATCCCAGCAGTGCTCACAAAATTATGGTAAGTGAATGAGAAAAGTTAATATCCAGATGCACTAGGGGCATTTGGGCATTGGATAAGATTCTAAAACGGGTGATGTTAACTTAGACATCTTGTACATTTCTCTTGGTTTCTATTTCTGTTGGCATTTCATTGCTGAATCCATACCGCACCGTTTAGATGTTCAATCAACCTCAAAATGACACCATTCTGTTCCAATGTATGTAATAAGATAACATTTGGGTGCTAGTAAATTAGGATTGTGAGGTGGATTTTGCCCATTGATCCAAGAATTTAGGAAGAAATGTAGACACAAGACTTCACTCTTCCACACTGAAAGAAAGTATTTCCAATTATGTAGCATCATTTATAACTTCAGCATCCAAATGTGCTTCACAGCTGATGAAACTATTTGAAGGGTAGTAATTGTTATAATACAGGTAGGACTTTAGCGAATTGGTATGCAGCAAGATCCCACAAGTTGCACTTAGACGTATGAGCAGATGACTTTTTTATTGGTAGGCATTGAGTGTTTATTACATTAAACCAATATCTTACAACTTCATTGGCTGGGAAATCCTAAGATTGTAAAAGGCATTGTACAAATGTAATCTTTTCTTTTTTTTTCTGCAAGTGCTAGTCAGGACACAGCCACTTTGAAGAGTGCTATAGCATCTTCCTAGGGTCAGTGAGAGGAATCACAGGACCTGGTGTTTCTCCTGTTTCTGACTCTTTCATCTCCACCCACCCTCCCATCCTTACAATATCCAGAATGGGACATTGGTACCTCGCCTTATGGGCCAGATCCTGGAGCCTTTGTTGGATGGACTGGTGTCAACACAGGACTTCCTCTGCTCACAGGGCCAACAGTGGAGGCAAAGACACCAGACCATGCCAGTCAGGTCCCAGGTGAGCACTGGTTTAGAGCAGTCTTTATTGTCTGGAGGAATGCCTAGCACTGTTGGAAGAGGTCAATGACCTTCTCACTCCCCCAGCGCAATGGCCACCACTTTCTCTCTGATACCTCACACTATTTCTGCTAATCTACCCACTTCCAAACAAGTTTCATGCTCTTCCACTCTCACTGCTGCCTGCAAAATCTTCCCCACTCAGTCTCACCCACCACAATCCCTGACACCACTAAACCTGCGGGCCTTCTGCATTGCCTACTTACTCACTCAGGACACCTACCTACCTGCACCTACAGTGACAGCTGTGCCATCCACTTTCATCTCCTGTAAAACCTGCCTCTCTCTCATTTCAGAAGGAAAACAGATCACAATAGGGCAAGAAGAATTAGGATGAGTGGTGTGCTACCCATTATTCAGCTATTCACCCCCGATGAGGAGAGACTCCTGACTCTGACTGCCCTGAGCAGAACCTGGACTATTAGATAAGTCTGGCCTTCACTTACTGTACCAGAATTTCCTGAGTGAAAGCTATTTTCCATTATTTGACTGAAGCCTGCTGACAACTATGATAAGATTCCTGACTTTGCGTTTGCAATAAAATGCATGGAAAGACTGCAGTAATATGAGCATGACATCAGGGGTAAAGCACATAAAAGCAACATAAGGTAATGCAAGGCAGGGATGCTGTGAGCACTCAGGTAGGTTTAGAATGAGTGAGCACCTTGACAATGAGTGAAGAGCCCAGAGATGATGGCTGGGCCTTTTTTCCTGGAGCATTGGAGGATGAGGGGTGACCTTATAGAGATTTATAAAATCATGAGAGGCATGGACAGGGTGACTAGCCAATGTCTTTTTCCTAGAGTAGGGGAATCTGAAACTAGAGAGCAATGGTTTAAGGTGACAGGGGAAAGATTTGATTGATAGATCAATTGGCCAATGATTGCCATCAGGGAAGGAGGTCAAGAAAGGGCTCAAAGAGAGAAAGGAAGTTCTTCTATTTACATTACTTCGCTCCAGAGTCTACAGCTTGATCCTACAGAACAGACCATGCAGGGTAAATAAGACAGGAGGTCCTGAGTAATCTGTTGCATCCTAGCCAATGAATACAGCTATTCAGAACAGTGGCAATCATTGGCCAATTAGTCTGCCAGTCCAGATGGTCTATATGCCACATTGGCTGCTTTAGGTACTGAGTATCCCAATGGATAGGTAAGTCGGCCATGAGCTCAGCTACCCCTACACAGAGGCGTGGGCTGTGATGTTTAGCCCTATTTGCACCCAGTCATCTTGGGCCCTGTCATTTTTTATATTTACCAGAAAGGATGGAATGAAACTCAGTTTAACATCTTGTCTGAAAAGCAGCACAACATTGATGTGAGTTCCAAGATTACACAGTCAAAATCTAGAATGAGCCAAACATATTCAGTCTCAAAATGAAAGTGTTACCAGTAAACCAAGGTTGGCACCTTGAATGCAGAAGTGCAAGGAACAGATTCTTCAGCCTTGTAATGAAAAAAAAAACTTTGCTATTAAGCACCTTCAAATGCAGAAATGAGATCCTTTACACTGAAAGCAAAGTGACCTGTGTAGGATTGGTGAATATTATGAGGCTCCGGTTCCAGCACACAGCTTCAATAAGTGTAAGCCTAGGTTCTAGGATTGACCCTGGGATGATTCAGCCCTATCTCCAATCCACATTGACATCAGCAGTTTAAGAAGACAGCTCACAACAAATCCCTCAACAGCAACTAGGAATGGACGATGAGTACTGGTCAGCCAGCAGCGCCCACGTCCCATAAAAGAATTTTTAAAAAGGCAGTGCACTGAAGCTTTATATCAGTGGCAGATAGTAGCAAACAGTAGTAGCAAATCTGTGCCAATATAATTTAGTTAATTATATTATGGTAAAGACTTTCAGTTGTCCCCAGTTTACTCAGCATTTAAAATTACAGGGCACTATAAGGGATGCATTCAACAGTATTTGAATGAGAAACTGAACGTGAAGTGGGTAATATACAGATGAGACAGTATGTATAAGAAGCAGCCTCCATTAAATCTCTGTTGTTCTTCATTAAAATTAAATCTGTGGTTATCCGTGTTATTCTTAAAATTGAGACAAAGACCAAGGAACTGATTGACTGAGGCATCATTCAGCTTGTTGAAGGAGCAACACCATGGGTGAGCTTGCCAAAAGCAAATGGTGAAATCACACTCTGTTTTGACATGTGACAGATGAATGAAGCAATAATGAGAAACCACCTCCCAACTCCCACTTGTGGTGAAGTCTTTCAAGGGTTGTCAACAAGCAAGGTATTCTCCAAATTAGACTTAAAATGAAGGTACCACCAATTGAAGCTTCATCTTGAATCAGGGAAGGTGAAAACGTTTGTCCCACATTTGGCCTTCACCAACACAAAAGTTTGTTATTTAGTATCAATTTAGCACCAATATTTATCAACAGGAAATCCTTATACTGATATAAGTGATCCAGGAATAGACATCATTAATCATGCTATCAAGAGAGGAGAGCATGATGAGAGGCTGAGGTTAGCATTGGACAGATTGCTGAAAGCAGAACTTATGGTCAACACAAAGAAGTATTTGCTGAGTGTGATGCAGCTAATGTTCACGGGAAATAAACTCATGAGCAATAGAATGTATCAAGCAATGTACCAAAGAAAATATAGGAACACATGCACAATAGATATGCATGAACCACAAAATGCTAGCAAAGTGCAAGGTGCTGCAGATTTTTACAGGAGAAGAAAACTAAATTGTTTGTGCGGTTTGTGGCAGTTCATGCTCCATCCAGAGCAATGCCCAACTAGGGAGGTTGATGGAGAGTCAGATGAAAATCCAAACTCAGACAACAACAGACAAGGGATCACTTGGGAGTGGTTGGTATGAAGCAAAATAATTAATCATAGTATAGTGGACTGTTATGGAGCAACTTCACACAGTCTTACAGGAAAGAATCCAGCTGCATTGCTATTTGCATGGGAAATATGGCTGATACCAGAGCTGAAGTATACCAGATGGTTCAAGATCATGCTATTGAGAAAAAAATGTGCTGCAAAATGTTATGCACAACACATAGGAGGATCTAGACTACCTGATATGATGCCAAGTGAGGAAGCATTGCTGTGAGTGGATATACCATTTTACCCCAAGCTGCATATTGTCATTGCCAAGAAAGTAAACAGTACAACGGTGCCCAAGTCAGAGATACTGATGACAGACCAGCAGCTTGCTATCCGGATAGAAAAGCTTCGGTTCTGAGGAGGACAAGGCTTCTTAATGTGGATGAGATGACCAGAGTGAAGTGGCAGATCACAATATGTGAGGAGATCACCAAAGCGACGTGAAGGTTTTGGGTTGTGATTACTGCCAGATCAAAAAAATGGTGTAGACAAAATATGTTGGAAGAAAGAAAGTGAAGTTCTGGATAAAAGACTGAAACAAGGCTTTAGTGTGATGCACTAACTTACATGATATTCATAATTGTGGAAATTTGTTTACTCAAGAGTGAGGCAAATAATATTTTGTTACTTTGTTTGAAAAATTTATCACTATGTGTTTGTTAGCATTCATTTATACAATGCCAAAAAATAACAGACGTGTTTTTAGTCTGGAAACATGAAGGATGTCAGGAATAATACTTCATTAAGAAACTGGAAGTACATTGGATAGTGGATAGGAGGTGAGATAATTCATGTAAAAGCTGTATCATCATCATAGAATCCCTATAGTGTGGAATCAGGCCCTTCGGCCCAACAAGTCCACACTGAACCTCAGAGCATCCCACCCAGACCCATCCCCCTATAAACCCACCTAATTTGCACATCTCTGAACACTACGGGCAATTTAGCATGGCCAATCCACCTAGCCTGCACATCTTTGGACTGAGTAAGAAGCAGCTTCCATTAAAGCTTTGTTAATATTTGCTCAAATTGAATCTGTGCATCTTTTTGGGTGTTCTTTTACCCTGAAATTTAACATAAATGGCACAGGATTTCTTTTCAAAAACAAAGTTGCTGGAAAAGCTCAGCAGGCCAAGCAGCATCAGAGGAGCAGGAAGGCTGACGTTTTGGGCCGAGACGCTTCTTCAGAAATGGGGGAGGAGAAGGGGGTTCTGAAATAAATAGGGAGAATCTCTCCCTTCCCCTCCCCCATTTCTGAAGAAGGGTCTAGGTCC
>NC_063335.1:53524006-53547094 GCF_021869965.1 Rhincodon typus | reverse complement strand
GTCAGCTTTCCTGCTCCTCCGATGCTGCTTGGCCTGCTGTGTTCATCCAGCTCTACACCTTGTCATCTCAGATTCTCCAGCATCTGCAGTTCCTACTATCTCTGAAATCATTTTAACTGGCAAAGTTTCCAGTTAAAAGAATCATTGCTATAGGCACATGTTAACTGGCTCCAATTATTTCCAACAAGTTCTTGCTTGCCTGCCACCTTATTCCAGTAGAAATGAAATGGCTCCAGTAAAATTGAAATTAAGTTGAAGTTAACTGGGCAGTTGAAATCATAACTGTTTCCTGAAGTAAATGCCTGCTATCCCAGATGTTCTCGGCCTAACTGCCTTCAACTGCCTTCACCTCAACACCCACAACCTGAGCTACAGATCTACTAAAAACAGCCAAATAAAAAATTCCAAGCATGAACTCCTGATAAATGAATATGATTTTCTTGGAACATTAGTCATTATTATGAATCTGGTGACAGATGTGCCCGTTTCCAAAGGACCATAGCCAATATCTGACTGCCACTGTGGAATTTTGGATTGAGTTCCAGAGATCCACACTTGTTACCATGGCATTTCAGCTTGGTGCCATACAAGCTCAGATTGCAACTCCTAAGACAGATAGATTTAAGTGTTCAAGATTTCAATGATCCCTCCTCTATCATGAGGTCAGCAGGGCATCTCTTTGCTGATGATTGTGCAGTGTCCAATACTTATCACAATTCTTCTGATAATGAAACAGGCAATACACAAGTGCAGGAGAGCTGGATAACCTTCAGGGTTGAGCTTTTAAGATGCAAGTTATATTAGCATCAGGCAAGTGCCAATCAATGGCCAGTCAGACTGCAGTAATTTGAGAAGACATATAGTGACCTTTTGAAGGACAACTAGGGACACCCAATAAATGGTGATCTTGTCAGAGAAGACTGAATTTTCAAAGAACAGTAATTCATAACTTTGGCATAAATGCTTTCAAAGGTTAAACGTTTCTTGCCCTGGTGTATAATTGTCAGAAATGATTATGAATGTTCTGTACCTTATGTACTAGATGATATTCAGAGGTTATTATTTACAAAGGTGTACACATCGGGTTTTATATCAGCGGGTTTTCTTTGTTTCAAAATATTTGTTGTCTTGGTAACACTGCCTCACATGATATGCTCAAGACTTAGGTTAATTCATAACTTCAATATTTGGATAATAATATCAATGTTTGCTATCACCACTGGCATATTTTCTTTGCCTCATATTGATGGTTATGTTAATGTTGCTTTGCAGTCATGTTGTTTGATAGTCCCTGAAGTTTATCAGTTGACATTACTTTGAGGGGAAATTGCTTATCAATAAATGTCTCTTTAAATTAAGTCAATTCAACATGGATATGTAAGTATAATTTAGAAAGAAATGCAAACTGGTAAATAGTAATTATATTAGTGGGAATTTCTGGCACAGTTCATCAAATTCCCTACCATATAGGTAACATTAAATGTCTTATTCCATTATGTAATTATACTTACAGTTTACTTGGCACTGCTTAAGATGGGGGCATGGGTAAGAAGGGTGTGGGGGTAACCTCTTGTTGCGTCAACATACTACCAATGTACAGAATGTTAATGTTAACAGCAGACGCAATGTGTTTAACAAATGCTGTTAATACTACTAAAATCATATTTTAGAAACAGCCAAATAAAAAATTCCAAGCATGAACTCCTGATAAATGAATATGATTTTCTTGGAACATTAGTCATTATTGTGAATTAGTTGTATTGTAACAAGGATTACAGTTTATTTTCATAGGCTTATGCTATACATCTTGCTTCCCTAATCTCAGCAGTCATATTGTGTCTTGGTGAGGCAGAATCCACTCAGGCTTTTGAGAAGAAGACTTTGACATTTTTCGATTCCTGGCAGCAGGGCCTCAGTGGAAATGAAGTTCTACTCACACATCTTGTTAACCTCTTCTGCGCACCCTGTCTAAATATGGCTGAGAAGGCATCAGAACATTTCTAATGTAAGCTGAGATGTCAGTCAAATTTAATTACAGTTTCAGACACAGAGCTGGTGGCAGTGTTGTTAATTTCTCAGCAGGATGGGTTGCTGATTTGCATATGCACAAGGTCTCAAGATTTGGTTTGCCTTTCATTGTGAAGGTCATCACATATATTCCAAACAAACACATATCATAAACTGTTATCAGCTGATCAATAACATCATGAAATACCTAAGATTAAAACAGATCTAAATTTTGAGATTGTTCCTATGTGTTATGAACATAGAAACATAGAAAATAGCAGCGGGAGTTCCACTCTTGGAGCCTGCTCCACCATTCAATTAGATCATGTTTTACCATCCAACTCAGTACCCTGTTTCTGCTTTTTCCCATATCCTTTGATCCCTTTGGCCCTAAGAATTATATTTAACAATATATAACATTGTTATATACAATATAAATTATAAAGGATACAGACAATAGGCATGCAACTCATGGAGTCATAGAGTTATTCAGCATGGAAACAGATCCTTCAGTTTAACTTGTCTATGCTGCCAAGATCTCCTAAACTGAATTTGTCCCATTCGCCAATGTTTGGCCCATATCCCTCTAAAGCCTTCATATTCATGTACCCATTCAGATGTCTTTTAAATGTTGTAATTGTACCACCTCCACCACCTCATCTGGCAGCTCATTCTATTCATGCACAACCTTCTGCATGAAAAAATTGCCGCTCAAGCCCTTTTTAAGATCATTCCGTGCTCACCTCAAACCTATGCCCTCTAGTTTTGGACTCCCTCACCTATTAGGTTTAGACAGACTTGCCTTTTTGTAGCTTCTTTCATATCTTGGGATTGCTCCAAAATACTTCGCAGCCATTAAGTTACTTTCAATTTACAGGTAATGTTGCTTTGAAGGCATCAAAGTTGCAAAACAACGCTGCACAGGCAATGAAATAAAAGACTTCTTGGTTCTGTTCTGGTGGCGTTGGCTAGGACACTGATAGAACACTATTCTCCTCTTATGTAGAATCACAGGATCTTTTACATTACACAAACTAGAAATGGCTTCTCATTTTAACATCTTGCCTTAAAGACTATAGTTTTGACATGGTTATTCTCTTTCAGTACTAGATAGAAATGTCAGCTTAGGTGACATGTTCATGAAGTGGGCTTTGACTCTATGATTGACTGACTGAAAGATAAGGGTGCAACACAATTGCTGCTTGATAAACCATCAATGACAATGTAATAATCCTTCATTTTAATGACCATGAAGCAGTGATATAAGCTTCCTGCCATTACGATTCATCTTTAAGTTTGAAAGGTAACAAATAAGAAACCTACATTGATTTTAAGACTACATTCTTCAGTGGTAGGATCAGAAATGGTTTATAGGAGTATTTTTCTATGTATTATAAACATAGAAAATAGGAGCAGGAGTAGGCCATTTAACCTTTTCAGCATTCTCTGCCACCTCCTGTAAACCTCTATGAGATTGCTGCCTGTAACCAATGAATCAAAGTAACCCTACAGTGTGGAAGCAGGTCATTCAGCCATCAAGTCCACCAACCCTCCGAAGACCATCCCACCCAGCCCCACCCCACTTCCCTACACTCTATGGACAATGTAGCATGGCTAATCCACCTAATCTGCACATCTTTGGACCGTGGGAGGAAACTGGAGTACCCTGTGTGTAGCCATGCAGACACGGGGAGAATGTGCAAACTCCAGTCAGACAGTTGTCCAAGGCTGGAATTGAACCCAGGTACCTGGTACAGTGAGGTAATAGTGCTACCGACTGAGCCACCCAAGTTCTCCCAGGTATGCTAGATATTCGCTTTATGTGTGACTTCCTGCTGGTATTTTTTTGTATCAACAGAACCCTCTTGTTCTGTTGCATATGCCTGAAAATTGTGGTATTTGAATAATTAACAGTCTGTTCACTCACCAATATTGTCTAGTAATGGTTGGATGTTTAATGCAATAATGATACAGGACTAATGCATTGAGTGGTTCATGGTGCAACATGATTTGTTTCCAAATGAATTTGAATGCCTCATTGACATGTGAAGTACATTCAGCACCACGGGAAATGTGAGAGCTTTTCTACACCATAATTGTCTCGGGTAGAAATGCTGATTCCCAGAATATAGCAGGCTCTTTTAATTGCACCAAAAACAGAAAGTACTTGCTGAATGATCTATCCTCAATGGATTACAGCCAGTATCTCAACTGGCAAATTTGGGAAAAACTGTGATTTCAATTTAAATTACTCTGAAAAACTTGCTTGAGTCATCAAAAATGCAGCTCAGGCATTTTTGTAAAGCCAGTTAATGCAATTTAAAATTTCTGCAGAAGAATATAAACTATGTAAGCTATGTGAAAAGTAACCTGCTATTGTTGCCTAATACCCTTGTGCTCCCTGATATTCAAGCAATGCCTTGATTTAAAATGTTTTTTTCTGGCTTTCAAATCTTTGCTGGGCTTCCCCTCTTCCCTATCTTGGTCATTTCCTGTCAATGGACAACCCTTCAAGATATCTGTACTCTTCTATCTTTGCCTGCTTGATATTCCTGAGTGTTACTGGTCCACTCTCTGGCTGCTGCACTTTCAAATTTGAATGGCAATGTCATAATTAGTTTTGGGCACTGTGCTATTGCTTGTCCAGATCAGTCTTGGAAGGGATTTGGCACAGGTACACCAGAATGTTAATGAGGATAAAATACTCACATTATTAGCAAAGATGACATACATTTGACTTGCATTCCCTTAAGATTATCATGTAGAGGCGTGTTCTAACCACAGCCTTAAAAATGGGAAAATGTTTTCACTTATGAGGGAATCCAGATTAAAAGAGCATAACTTTAAAACTAGAACCAGACTATTCAGATCCAGGAAGCACTTTTTTCAAAATCTAAAACACATTCTCCTGAAAAGCCAGAGATACAGGACCATTATAACTTTTCAAGACGGAGATCAATGGCATTTTTTAAGGTTTGAAGCAGTGCCAGACAAGAGCAGGTTATATTATGTACAGCAGGGTTCACAGAGAGATTAATAATGATTCTAATTCCTATAGTGATGATTTGCCATCTGGTTGTCTGCAATTTTGCACCAATTTGCTCTGCTAGAGGTTAGAGTGCAAGATGATTAGGCTCGCAGCTGAAATTCATGTGCCATTTGGAGTATAGAGGTGAGACAAGGAATCTGAAAAGGTTGGGGCTGATAAGGTGCAGAAAAGAGTTTCAAGGGTTTTATTTAAGACTTTCTAATAGAGGAGTTGAATGGTTTAAGGTGTCAAGTTACAGCTGCCTTATCCAAATGTGATTTGATGAGACTATATTGACTTAAGAAAGTAAAGAATATGGTGCCACCCAGGGTGAGGAATGAAGGAGCTAAAAGAATCCCCAATATGTTACCTTTCTAGCTCTGGCAATGTTACATTCCTGAGAGTAAAAGAGTTGTATTCAGTACCAATACCACCTCTCTCCACTTTGGACTTTGTGGCCTTGATCTAGAATTACGTTACCTCGGAATGGGCTGCGAGCTAACAGAAAGAGCATCGCGAACAATGCCAGTGGTGGGAACTTGAATGCTGCCATCCTGTGAGCGCACAACAGATTTGTGCTTATGAAGCTAAGCACTGCCACTCCTCTGGCACAATATTTCACTAATTCTTGTCATCTGCTGGAACACAGAATGTGGGGCGCTGTGAGATCCTGAATGTACCCTTGAACAATTAAATCCAACTGTCTTAGGAGTTGCAATCTGAGTTTGTATGGCACCAAGCTGAAATGCCAGGGTAACAAGTGTGGATCTCTGGAACTCAATCCAAAATTCCACAGTGGCAGTCAGATTTTGGCTATGGTCCTTTGGAAACAGGCACATCTGTCACCAGATTTTTGCTCAAGGCCAGTCCAATCATGAAATTGATCACTACATCTGTGAAGGCAAAGATGTGTCTCAAGCTTGATGTAAAACTTTGTGCTATGTTGGAGAGACAAACTTACTGACAATAACAGTCAGCTTCCTGGTAGCTCTTCCAACGCATTAATACACAACTAAGATGTTGGAGTAGGTCTGTAGCTCGGGTTGTGGGTGTTGAGGTTGGTTGGCTCGCCGAGCTGGTTTGTTGTTCCGCAGACGTTTCATTACCGTGCTACATTCCACTATGGAGGAAACCCGGAAGTGAGGCAATCCATTGCAACGGACCCCAGAGTTTAAAAACCAGGCGAGAAAACACACCGACACTTCATCAGAGGCTGCACTGAGGATGTTACCAAGCACGGTAACAAAACGTCTGCGGAACAACAAACCAGCTCGGCGAGCCAACCAACCTCAACATTAATTACACATATCTATCGGCATTGTCTTGAATGTTACCCCATCAAAATGTTTCACTAAGTTTTTTGCAGAGAAACTTGTGCACAACTTCACCCATTAGGGGAATGGCACCATCACCAAACTTTTAATTTGCTTTGCATAGCCCACTTGTGCCTGGTGACTTGTCATGTGCTGATCCTGACTTTACACTTCTCTCAAAAGTTTCTACAGTGCATTTATCTTAATTTGATTATTCTTAAGTGCTTTTCTGCCAGAGGTCTGACATGATCCTCTCTCTCTCTCTCCCTTCTAACATGGTTCTCTCTCTCTATCTCTCTCTCTCTCTCTCCAGTCAGTGGAGAACAAGGAGGCATTTATTAAAATTGCATTCATCTTTTTAAGAACAGAAATGAAGAGTAACTTTTCTTTCAGAACATTGTGTGAATTTGGGACTCCCAGTCTCAGAAAGTGGTGGAGTTGAATCATTAAATACTTTTCAGGATGAGAATGTGGATTTCAAAACACAAACAGATTGGTGCAACAGCCTCAAGGAGTTGAACAGTCTATGTTTTCTCTTATTCTATATATTCACATGTTTATATTAATCTTGTCTATGTGAAAGTAAAACTATTGAAGGGGACAATTAGGGTTTGGGAAAAAGGGAGGAGTAAAAATCACACAGTCTGTGGTCACACCATAGACAAGTTTGCAATGGATGTCATGCAGCATGAGGAGAATGAAGTAGGATTTCAGATGAGCCAAAAGGCAGGGACATCAACCTCAATGTTCCCAGCAATGTCAAAGCTACAGATTCAGTTACAGCTGGTCACACAGTGTCTTCTTTAAAAGGTTCAAGAATTGACAGTAAGTGTGCCTGTCCTTCATGAGTTTTGCTCTGTTGTCCGTGATTATATGCCTTTCATTCTGCAGGAAGGTAGGAAGAATGTTGGTAAGCACCCAGTGGCAACATGTCTGGGTGAGGTACCTGCAAGAACTGAGGTATGGAGAAGCTGGTGCTAGAGATGGTCATGAGCTGGCAGCATTGGTAAGTGAACGAGAGTGACATGGAGCACCTGAATGTTACACATGGTTGTGGTGCAATAAGCAGGTGAGGGACTAGTGATACTAGTGATAGGAGGTGTTTATATGCAGATGCATTTACTGACATTTAGTAAGATAGCATTCCTCTTCTGTTTCATTTTGCTACTTTAAACACCAGAGTACATCAATTGTAATGATGAAGTCAGGTCATATAAAGATTCTGAGACAATTGTTTGGAGAACTTGGTGTCATACCTAGCACAAAGGAAAATGTTTGTTGTTGTCAGAGGTCAGTCATCTCGGCTCTAGTCTATCTCTGCAGAAGTCACTGAGGGGTGTGTCCTAGGCCCAACCACCTTTAACGATCTTCACTTCATCATAAAGTCAGAATGGGGATATTCACTGATAATTGCACAACATTCAGCACCATTCCTGACTCCTCAGATACTGAAGCAGTCCTTGTTCAAATGCAACGACATCTGGACATTATCCAGACTTGGGCTGACAAGTGACAAATAGCATGTTCACTACACAAATGCCAGTTAATGACCATCTGCAAGAAGAGAAAATATAACCATCATCTCTTGACATTCAATGGCATTCCCATTATTGAATCCCCCACTAACAACATCCTGGAGTTACCAGAGATCAGAAAATGAACAGGACAAATACACTGGCTAACAGAGCATGTCAGAAGCTCAGAGTCCTACAGTGAGTAACTCACCTCCTGACTCCCTTGACCTGCTCACCATCCACAAGGCACGAGTTAGGAGTGTGATAGAATACTCGCACTTACCTGGAATAACTGCAGCTCCATCAACACTCAAGAACATTGACACCATCCAGGACAAAGCAACCTGCTTGACTGGCACCACATTTAACAATCACTCTCTTCATTCGCAATATACAGTAGCAGGACTGTTTACCATCTGTAAAGTCTGCACTGCCTCCCTAAGGGCATTATGGGATAGCTAAAGTTATCAGACTGCAGTGGTGCAAGAAGTTAGCTCATCACCTTCTCAAAGGCAATTAAGGTGCACGTTACTTCAATCACTTTCTAATTAATGACACAATGACGAGAGCGACAACTCTCAGATCATCAAGATATGTATGAATAATGTTTGTATATTCCTCCAGCCTTTTATTTTAAGAGCATCCTTATTCACCAAAGCTGACAACTATTGGACTATAACTTGGTGTTGTGTGATTTTTGACCTTGCCTTGTGGAATTTTGCTCTTAATGTCTTCTCAGATCTGTTCCTCCACTCAAACAAACAGTTAAGTACATGTGATATAACAAGGTGTAGAGCTGGATGAACACAGCAGGCCAAGCAGCATCAGAGGAGCAGGAAAGCTGACGTTTCCGGTCTAGACCCTTCTTCAGAAATGGTTCTTCAGTTAAGTACATGTGACTACACCAACATAACTTGCAACTGCCAACTTGTCACACATCAACAACAGAAGATTAGAAATAAATGCACACAATGAGATAAATATGGATGATCAGATGGTCAGAAGAATTGTTAGGTTGTTGGCGGATTGTTGGGTTCGGGTGTTCATGTCAGGTTGTTGGGGTAGTCAAGTGGTCAGGAGTGTAGAGAATGGTTGTCAGATGGTCAGTGTGCAGCCGGGTGGTTAGCATGTAGCGCGGTGATCAGATCAGGGGTGTAATCGAGTATTCAGAGTGTAGTTGGGATCTCGTCGAGAGGCAGTCAGGCAGTCGGGGTGCTCAGCAGGTTGGTGTGTAGTTTGGAATGGGGTAGTCAAGAGGTGGGTCTATTTGGCAGAAGGAATGTGGTGTTGGGATTTTGGAGGAGTCAATTGTATACCAGTTAGTCAGGTGATTAGAGTAGGAAATTGGTGGGAAGGTTGTGGTGGTTAGTTGTGTTACGCTGTTTAACTCCTGAGTTAGTTGTATTAAGTTATGTAGTATATTTTGGTAAATATGCAGGCATTCCTTATTTATTTGGCCCATGTTGCCAAGTTCCAAAGAAGAATCATATTGGACTTAAAATGTTGGTTAAAACAGACTTTGTTTCCCTCTTCACAGATTTTGACAACGTTGAGAGTTTTCAGCATTTTCTGCTTTTATTCCATTTGTGTCCATCCCACAACAATCAGACAAAGTCCTGCAAAGCTTTCCCAGTTCTGTGCTTAAAAGCCTTTAAAATGTCTAACCTATGTTCTATCTTATCGCTTATTGCCATTCTATTCCTTGAATCTTTCAATCAATAATTGGAAGATAAGACATGATTCTATTGCGAGCCAGGCATGAACTTAGAATGACCAAAAGTGTGTCACAACTAATGGAGTGCATTCCCTTTGGTCTCCATCACTCATTTATTACCTAACCATTTATTGCATTTCTCAGTTGAGGATTAACCGCTCTGTTCATAAGAGTGGCTTTCTATTTGACCCCTGTCGGAATCCTGACAAAAACTAGACCAATGATACTACCTGTGTAATATCACCAATTTAAACATCCTTGCCTCACTTCCCCTACAACTGAGATCTTTATACATGTCTTTACTATCTCCACATGTCATTATTTTAGCACTTTCTACTTTCCACCTTCCATAAACCTGGGGTCATCCAAAATTTTGCTACCTGCTTCTTAATTTGTATCAGATTCACTTTTTAGAATTTATAATTAGAATTTATTGTCATGAGTATTCATACAGTGAAAAGTTTACGATGTCACCGCTTTAAGTACATTTTTTAATGAGATCAAATCCCACCTCCTGCCATGACGGGATTACAAACCCAGGTCCCCAGGGTCTCTAAATTAAGAGCCCAGTGATAATACCATTAGGCCAACACTGACTACTAGGGCAGCACAGTGGCTTACAACATCAGGGATCCCGCTTCGATTCCACCCTCAGGTGACTGACTGTGTGAAGTTTACACAGACTCCCCATGTCCGCTTGGTATTCCTCTGGGTGCTCTGGTTTCCTTACATAGTCCAAATATGTGCAGATTACATAGATTGATCATGCTAAATTGCCCATAGTGTCCAGGGATGTGCAGGCTAGGTGGATTAGCCATGGGAATTTACAGGGGTTTACAGGGATAGGGCGGGTCTAGGTGGGATGCTCTTTGGGCAGTCAGTGTGGACTCAATGGATCAAATAGCCTGTAGGGATTCTGTAAACAGATTTCTTACACCCAAAACCCCTCATCCACCTATTCATTAATGACATGAGGTGACCATAATGATCTACCATGATCACACTTTGATACCTAAGTTACTTTCCATAACATCAGGAGTACACATGATGAAGAATTCAATGAATTATTTTTGCAGCACCTGGTATCTACATATATGCACTGCAATTAGAGGAACTTGCATATCCAGGTCCAGCTAAGCAACCTGGATGCCCAAATCTGGTATATCCATATGGAGAAGTACATGTTATTCTCAGTTGCTCTTGACTGGCCACTTGCCACCAGTTGCTGTTGCTAACCATCATCGTGCAACCATTATCATCAGATTCTCTTCTTCACTGTCTGAATCGTTAGCATATCATACTTCAGACTGTGCCAGTTTCTGTTCCTTTGTAATGTACCACCATGATCAATCGTGACGTTGCACAACTTTGTACAGAACATAAGAGCCAGGCCCAGGAGTAGGACATCTGGCCCTTCGAGCCTGCTCTGCCATTCAATAAGATCATGACTGATCTTTTCATGGCTTCAGTTCCACTTACTTACCCTCTCACCATAACCCTTAATTCCTTTATTGCTCAAAAAATTATCTGTCTTAGCTTTAAAAACATTCAATGAGGAAGCCTCAACTACTTCACTGGGCAGGGAATTCTACAGATTCAGATCACTTTGGGTGGAGAAGTTCCTCCTCTATTCAGCCTTAATCAGTTGCCCTAATTTTGAGGTTATGCCCTCTTGTTCTTGTTTCACCTGCCAGTGGAAACAACCTCCCTGCTTCTATCTTATCTATTCCTTCATAATTTTATATGTTTCTGTAAGGTTCTCCCTTCATTCTCCGAAATTCCAATGAATATAATCCTAGTCTATTCAGCATCTCCTCATAAGCCAACCCTCTCAACACTGGAATCATCCTAGTCAATCTCCTCTGCACCCCCTCCCGTGCCAGAATATCCTTTCTCAAGTAAGAAGAGCAAAACTACATGCAGTACTCCAGGTGTGGCCTCACCAGCACCCTATACAGCTCTATCATAACGTCCCTGCTTTTAAACTCAATCCCTCCAGCAATGAAGCACAATATTCCATTTGCCTTCTTAATTACCTGTTGTACCTGCAAACCAACCTTTTGTGATTCACGCACAAGGAGACCCAGGCCCCTCGGCATAGCAGCATGTTGCAATTTTTTACCGTTCAAGTCATAGTTCCTTTTACTGTTATTCCTACCAAAATTGATGACTTCACATTTATCAACATTGAATTCCATCTGCCAGACGTTTGCTCACTTACTCAGCCGATGTGCTGACAATTTGCCACTCCCACACTTTGATATTTATGTTGGCTCCTGTAACATAAAGATGAGATGTGAATCACATAGTATTGAACAATCCAATGAGCAATTATTCCAGCACCGGATATCAACGCACATAAATTACAATCACAGGCACATGCGTGTCCGAGTCAAGCTAAGCAATTCAAATGTACTGTAAAATACTTCTTCCAGTACATCATGCTGCAAGAGGACAGAGCTCAGTAAGATGGAGACTGAGAGTTTGATATCATTGGCTCATATACCATGATATGGTGATAATGTCAAGTGTCATGAACACATCCCTTAAAGCTAAATCACAATCTGCTATGAAATAGAACTTAATAATAGTGCCCGATCCAAATACTTATATCTCTTTCTGGCCAGACCCCTCCATATGTCTGTACCCTTCTTCAGCCCAACAGCTTCCTGAAATATCTGTGTTCCTCTGATTATGGTCTCTTCACATCTCTAATTCTTATGGCTTCATCTTTAATGGTCATGTCTTCAAGTTGACTGGGCCTTAAGCTCTGGAATTCCTTCCCTAAACCAGTCCCCTTCCGTCTCTCTCTCTCTTTCCTCCCTTACATCGCTCGTTTCGGGAAAAAAAACCCTTTGACCAATCTTTCAACCATTTATCCTTTGTGTTCCTTGATTTGATTTGGTATAAGTATTTGTTTGATGCTGCTCCCGCGAAACTCAATGGGACATTTGTTGCTACGCAAAAAACCACTGTATAATTACATGTTCCTTGTTGCTGTATATAACTAGAATAAGGGGACACAATGGTTGAGGGACCAAATGGAAAGGGAGTTAGCAAGGACCACTTCTGTCTTTCTATTGAAGGCTTCTTTTCCTCCCATACCACTCATAACCTCCCACCAAAAAGGAGCTGAGAATAAAAAATGATCAGCAAAGAAGTAAGCGCAGAGAGAAAAGAGAAAAAAATAAGATAGGGAGAAGCAGCAACATAAAAATATTAGACAGGAGTAAGATCCTCTGATCCTCTGAAAACACCAGAAATCAACTAACAAAAATAAATGATCTGCATAGGTTTATTTTTAAAGTGTGTGTTATAATTGAAATTGTGAAGAAGTACATATTGACGACACGTGGGCTTCTGTTCTCTTGGTTGTGTTACTTTATGCTTTATTTATGGTGTGACTGTGTTGTCTTGTTCCAGTTATAAGTTCTTGGCCTGATGTTTTGTGTGGGCAGAGTGATATCTAGTGTGTATGGGTTGTCACCTTGACTGTTAATTGAAGTCATCAGTAGCTCTGGTGACACACTGCTGCTAATATGACACTGTACATGATATAAATATTTTATTCAGAGTTCACCATCTCTGAGTGTTAAAATCACTTTAATCATTAAGAATTCTTTATTGAATAAAATATAAAAGATCATCTCTGACTCCATGTGCTTGGGTACAGTTAATATTGGGGGCATAAGCAGGCATGATTGGGCCAAGGCTGTGAGGCCATGACCATGCATGTATTAACCGATTTTCATACTGCATAGTGATATTGATAAGGGAGTTGGTGGATGTGGTACACTTAGTTTTTCAGAAAGCTTTGATAAAGACTCCCATGGGAGGTAGTTAGTAAAATTAGAATTAGGGTAGGAAGTTATGCATTAGCTTGGATTAAGGATTGGCTTACAGACAGAAAACAGAGAGTAGGAAGAAATAGATTATTCTCAAATTGGCAAACAGTGCTGGCAGGGTACCACAAGAATCAATACTTGGGTCTAGCCTCTTCACAATATGTATCAATGGGGATCAAATATAATATTTCTAATTTCATAGATGACATAAAACTAAGTGTGATGTGAGGAAGATGCAAAGTAGCTTTAAGAGGATTTGGGCAGACTTAGTGAGTGGGCAAGAACATAACAGATGGAACCTAATAAATATGAGATTATTCACTTTGGAAGGAAGAATGGATGTATTTCTCATATGATATGAGATTAGAATGTGTCATGTACAAGGGGACCTGGGTGTCCTCGTTAATAAGGTTAACATACAGTGTAATTAGGAAGGCTACATCAGCTTTTATTGCAAGAAGATTTGATTACAAGAGTTGTGAAATCTTTCTTCAATCAGTTAGATCCTTGGTTAGACTGACCTGATCTCCTTATCTCAAGAAACATATTGTTGTCATACAGGGAGGACAATGGAGGTTCACCAGACTTATTCCCAGGGTGGTGTGACTGTCCTACAAAGAGAAATGAGGGAAACTGGATTCTCTAAAGTTTTGAAGAGTGAGAGGTGATCTCATTGAATGCTACAAAATACTTAAAAGGATAGACAGAACAGATAGAGGCAGATGTTTCCCCTGGTTGGGAAGTCTAAAACCAGAGGATGCAATTTCAAAAAATGAGGAAGCAACTTTAGGCAAGGATGCGGTAAATGATATTTTTTACACAGAGGGTTGTGATTCTTTGGAATTCTAATCCCAAAAGGTTATCAAACCTCAGCCATTGATCATGTTTAAAGCAGTGAGTGATCTCTGACATAAAGATATAAAGGGATAGATTGGGAAAAAAAATCCAACTGGATGATTACCCATGATTGTATAGAATGGTGGAACTGTCTCAATATGTAGAATGGCCTATTCCTGTTTCAGAGATAATAGGAACTGCTGATGCTGGAGTCTGAGATAACGAGGTGTGGAGCTGGATAAACACAGCAGGCCAGGCAGCATCAGAGGAGCAGGAAAGCTGATGTTTTGGGTCTGGACCCTTCTTCAGAAATGGGGTACAGGAAAGGGGCTCTGAAATAAACAGAGAGAGGGGGAGGCGATGATAGAAGGTGGATAGAGGAGCAGATAGGTGGAGAGAAGACAGACAGGTCAAGGAGGCCGGGATGAAGCTAGTACAAGTGAGTGTAGGTAGGGAGTTGGGATGGGGGTTGGTCAGTGAGGAGAGGGGCGGGTAGGTGGGAGGGAAGACGGACAGGTTAGGGAGGCAGTAATGAGGCTAGTAGGTAGGAAGTTGGGATGGGGGTTGGTCAGTGAGGTGAGAGGAGCAGATAGGTGGGAGAAAAGATGGACAGGTCAAGGAGGCGGGGACGAGATGGGCTGGTCTTGGGATGAGGTCGGGGGAGGGGAGATTTTGAAGCTTGTAACACCTGAAGACTGGAGGAAGAGCACCTCATATTAAGTGAGTCTAAACCCCCCTCTACTGACACCTTCTCCTGCCTCCAACACACCCTATCCTCCTGGACACCACCCCAAGGCCTCCTACCCTCCCTTGACCTCTTCACGTCCAACTGCTTAGTGACATCAATCGCCTCAACCTTTCAACCCCTCTCACCCACTCCAACCTCTCCCCCACAGAACGTGCAGCCTTCCGCTCCAACTGTAGCCTCACTATAAAACCCGTGGACAAGGGAGGCGCAATTGTGGTACGGCACACTGACCTTTACATCGCCAAGGCCAGGCACCAACTCTCTGACACCTCCTCCTATCGCCCCCTTAATCATGACCCTACCCCTGACCACCAAAACAGCATCTCCCAGACCATCCACAACCTCACCACCTCAGGTGACCTCCCACCCACAGCCTCCAACCTCACCGTTCCCCAACCCCGCAGCGCCCGTTTCTATCTCCTTCCCAAAATCCACAAACACGACTGCCCTGGTCGACCCATTGTCTCTGCCTGCTCCTGCCCCACCGAACTTCTCTCCACTTATCTCGACTCCATTTTCTCCCCCCTGACCCAGGAACTCCCCATTTATGTCCGCATCATCACCCACACCCTCCACCTCCTCCAAAACTTCCAATTCCCTGGCCCTCAACACCTCATCTTCACCATGAACGTCCAGTCCCTATACACCTGCATTCCCCATGCAGATGGCCTAAAAGCCCTCCGCTTCTTCCTCTCCCACAGGCCCGACCAGTCCCCCTCCACCGACACCCTCATCCGCCTAACCAAACTCGTCCTTACCCTTAATAACTTCTCCTTCAACTCCTCCCACTGCCTACAGATGAAAAGGGTAGCCATGGGTACCCACATGGGCCCAAGCTATGCCTGCCTCTTTGTAGGATACCTGGAACAGTCCATCTTCCTCAGCTACACTGGCACCATCCCCCACCTCTTCCTCCGTTATATCGATGACTGTATCGCAGCCACCTCGTGCTCCCCAGAGGAGCTCAAACAGTTCATCCCCTTTACTAACACCTTCCACCCCAACCTTAAGTTCACCTGGACCATCTCTGATACCTCTCTCTCTTTCCTGGGCCTCTCTGTCTCCATCTCTGGTAACCACCTGGAAACTGACATCTATTTCAAGCCCACCGACTCCCACAGCTACAAAGAATACACCTGCTCTCACCCACCTTCCTGCAAGAATGCTATCCGCTATTCCTAAGTCCTTCACCTCCACCGCGTCTGCTCCCAAGATGAGGCATTCCACTCAGGGACATCCCAGATGCCCTCATTTTTCAAGGACCGAAACTTCCCCTCCACAGTGGTTGAAAACGCCCTCGACCGCATCTCTTGCGTTTCCTGCACCTCAGTCCTCATACCCCCTCCCTGCAATAACAACAAAGACAGAATTCTCATGGTCCTCACATATCACCCCATCAAACTCTGGATTCAATGCATCATTCTCCACCACTTCTGCCACTTGCAATCTGACCCCACTACCAAGGATAGATTTTCCTCCCCACCCTTATCTGCCTTCCAGAGGGACTGCTCTCTCCGTGACTCCCTCGTCCGCTCCACACTCCCCACCAGCCCCACCACCCCCCGGCACTTTTCCCTGCAACCGCAGGAGGTGCTAAACCTGCCCCTACACCTCCCCCCTCACTTCCATCCCAGGCCCGAAGAAAACCTTCCACATCAAACAGATGTTCACCTGCACATCCTCTAATGTGGTATATTGTATCCGCTGTTCCTGATGTGGCCTCCTCCACATCGGGGAAACTAAGCGGAGGCTTGTGGAGCACCTATGCTCGGTTCGTGACAAACGACAACACCTCCCAGTCGCGAACCACTTCAACTCCCCGTCCCACTCCTTCGTCGACATGTCCATCCTGGGCCTCCTCCAGTGCCACAACGATGCCACCCGAAGGCTGGAGGAACAGCACCTCATATTCTGCCTGGGAACCCTGCAGCCTAATGGTCTCAATGTGGACTTTACAACCTTCAAAATCTCCCCACCCCTGACCTCATCCCAAGACCAGCCCATCTCATCCTCGCCTCCTTGACCTGTTCATCTTTTCTCCCACCTACCTGCTCCTCCCTCCTCACTGACTAACCCCCATCCCAACTCCCTACCTACACTCACCTGTACTGGCTTCATTCCTGCCTCCTTGGCCTGTCCATCTTCTGTCCATCTATCTGCTCCTCTATCCACCTTCTATCATCGCCTCCCCCTCTTTCTATTTATTTCAGAGCCCCCTTCCCCTACCCCATTTCTGAAGAAGGGTCCAGACCCAAAACGTCAGCTTTCCTACTCCTCTGATGCTGCCTGGCCTGCTGTGTTCATCCAGCTCCACACCTTGTTATCTATTCCTGTTTCTATGTTTCAAACATACCTTTTGTGGCAATGCCCAACTTAGCCCCAAGTAGCTTCTCAATTTTTTTGTTTAATGTTGGGCAGGATGTTTACTCAAAACTGAGAAGGTTAATCATACACTGCTACAGGAGTTGAAGGGTTGAAACTGCAGTTAAATAGTTTCTATCTTGGAATGAGGGAGGTCCTGTCACTCTGAACCACATGATTAACCCTGTCTATGGATCTAGTTTCTGACAATATTAAGCTTGGAACGTGTTTTAATGTAATGGAAAACACAAATGACAATTAAGTAAATCATGATCTTACTCTGATGCCAGCAGAGTACAGCAGATCAGAACAGAGCAGAAGACGGATCGCAGAGCAGCATGTCAAAGCAGAGGACTTAGACAGTGCATTAGAGAGATGTATTTAATAGTGGGTAAATACAAAAGTATAAATAGTGTTACAGTACTGAAAAACGTGAGAGACTTACTGAAGTTAAGCATGAACAAGCGTTTTCTGGTGACCACAGGAATGGTAATTTAGGGAAAGGGGAGCAACCTTTAAGAGTGCATGCATTGACACCTAACATTCACAAATATAGAGAAGCAGCCAAGATTGCTAGCAGCGTTGTTTGCATAAACAGATAGATCCTTCCTGAAAGGAGGTCCATAGCCCACCATCTTTTGCAGCTTCATCCTGAACACTTTCTCACAGAATCCCTACAGTGTGGAAACAGGCCCTTCAGCCCAACAAGTTCACATTGACCCTCACAACATCCCACCCAGCCCCATCACCTTATAACCCACCTAATCTACACATCCCTGAACACTACAGGCAATTCAGCATGGCCAATCTACCTAGCCTGCACATCTTTGGACTGTGGGAGGAAACCGGAGCCCCTGCAGGAAACCCACGCAGAAACGGGAAGAACATGCAAACTCCACACAGACAGTCGCCCAAGGGTGGAATCAAACCCAGGTCCCTGGTGCTGCGAGGCAGCAGTGCTAACCACTGAGCCACCGTGCCACCCCTTTGGCAGATTTTTGTTACTAGCAGTTTGCTATTGCCTTCCTTTCTCAGGCAGGACAAGAAGGTTGATCCCAAGTTTACCTCAGTCAGAGCAGGAATCAGACCACACTGTTGGCATTATACTGAACCACACACTAACCAGCTAGTCAATTTTGTTAAATAGCTCCCAAAAGTAACAGGCTGCATACTGAAAAAATGGCTGACTCTGAAAATATGGACCCATTATGTTGGGAGATGTGACACAATGAGCATTGATGATATGTTTGTAGGTCCACTAGTGCCATGTACCTGTCCCCTACACACATTCTACTCCCACACAAAAGCACATCAACAAAAATACCATAAGATGGATGATCAGGCAAACCAACTTCAACAGCATTATACATTGGTTCATTTACGTTGAAGACCAGAATGGGACTCAGCACTACCTTTTAGGTGACCTTTTTTTCCCCCAAAATCTACCCAAAAGCCAGATTGATGTGCGGTAGGAAATATGAGCAAAACATGCGAATGATGCATAATAGTCTGACTCATCTTGTATACCACAAAATGGAACTTGAGTGTGTTCATTTTAATGTATCGCTGGTTTCTTACTGGTTTTCCTCATTGGGTAATGGAAGAAGTGTATGGTCATTCTGACATCAAAGACTATGAAGTACTGTTTTAAACAGGTCTCAAAACTCTCACCGGCTTTAAAGGAAACCAAAATTTCTTTCTTCAACCCAATTCTGTTCTCTTCCCATGACACACACAACTATTCAAACTAAGAATGCATTATTGGACCCAAGAGAATTCAAAACACATCAGTATGGTCAATGAAGCTTTTGAGGTTTTAGACAATTAATAACAGCAATGGTGGCAATGGAGAATTCAGAAAATGGATGGCATGTGGAAAGTTTACACTACATAGAAACAGCAGCAGACTGAAGTTCAGTTACGGACTAAAGCCTTCCAGATTCTAGATCATCAGAGACTAGTTTAAAATTGAGTTGCACATTGGGATCCTGTGGAAGTCCTGATGTTCTGACATCTGTGAGATTGCCTGGGAAGTTTTATGTTCTGAAGGGCAATTTCCTGCACCCTTGGATGTTTCACAAATGTTTCTGATCTCTGACCTCTGAAATAGTTAATTTCTTTGTTAAGCAAATGTATTAACTGGTATAGGCCAGAGGAGAGGAAGCATATGAAGTTGGGCAGCACGGTGGCTCAGTGGTTAGCATTATTGCCTCACAGCACCAGGGACCCAAGTTCAATTCCAGTCTGAGAGTGACTGTATGTGTGGACTTTGCACATTTTCCCCATGAGTGTGTGGATTTCCAATAGGTGCTCTGGTTTCCTCCCACAGTCCAAAGATATGCAGGTTAGGTGGACTGGCCATCCTAAATTGTCCAGAGTGGTTAGGGATGTGCAGGTTAGGTGTATTTTGCTGCAGTAAATGCAGAGTTGTAGGGGACAGAGCTGGGATCTGGATGGGATGCTCTTCGAATGGTTGGTGCAGATTTTATGGGCTGAATGGCCTCTTTCCACATGCTAGAGTTTCTATGATCCTCTCTTAAAAAAAAGAGTTAGCCACAAATCAGTATGATCTCAATGAATGGTGGAACAGGCTTGTGGGGCTGACTGGCCTCCTCCTGTTCTTATGTTCATCTATCATCGGAGATATCAGGACTTACTTAGGTAGTGAACCAGGAAATGTTATAAACAAATAAAAATGTAGCCTAATTCCAGAGCAACTACACACCTAGTCAGCTGCAATCAATCCCTGATTCTCAACCCCGCATCTGACTAACTCTCCAATAACCCTTGAACCCACAGTTAACTTCCTGACAATCTGAATACCTTCCTAAAGAAATCTGATGATCATTGCCACCACTTTGAAGATTCAGACCTATAGATCCGTGGGCTCGGCAAAAAGAACGATTGTAGGCCATAGAGTGTGATCTTTTCTCTGGTTTTGCTTTATGGAGTACTCACTCAATGTTTTCCCTTCAGAATTTTTTTAGCATCACCGAAATGTTAAGCACTTAATATATTCATGAGATGATAGTAGATGAAGTGATCATTCAAACTTATCTCTAGGTTTTTTTTTAAATACTTATTTTACAATGAAGACAATTTAACTCCTCAGAAAGCAAGGTGTTCATTCCCTTTTCTTTTCAAGAGCTTTGTGTAATGGTTAACAGCACTTGACTTATATTTGAACATCAATTAAGGAAGTGCTAATGTAATCTCAAAGGTAATTCAATGCGATAAATTTGTATCTCAAGTTTTTAGTATCTGATTTGTTAAATTCCTGTATTTATGCTAATCTTTTTAGATTCTTGTATTAATTCTAGATATTGCCAAATAAATTCTGCAACATCAGCAATTAATCAAGGGGAAGTATATGAAGTTAAGTGACATTTCATTGTTCCCCAGAGGTAATTTCATGCACAATGCACTCCCATCAAATAAAGGATGATCAGAAAATCACATCATTCAAAAATAGAAGCAACAGATGAGAGTCTATAAACTAGACTAAAACCAGTCAGCAAAAGAGAAATCACAACAAAGAAATTATTGGCTAGATTAAGCAATGCATTCTGAAATACCACATCTTATAATAGTCTCACGTGACAGGAAAAATGAACCTTCATTTACACCCCTGTAGTACATGTCTGATGAATTTATGTCAACAACGCCGCAAATTCAATATGGCAATTAAAGGAATGCAGAAAGCTGAATTTCGTTGAGATTTGCCCGAGTTATTACATGAAGGTCTCTCATGGTTTTCATAGCTGAGCAATGCAGGCTGTGCAGACTAACAGTTCTTCTAAACAAAACATGGTTTTGCACAAATGCTGGTGAATATATGAAACACAGTGCTAACACTCATAGGCATGACTGTGTAATGTGCACTGAGCCTTAAAAAGGCAGTGTGATTTTAGTGAGGTGGAGATATTTGATATGCATCAGCCTCTCTAGCCAGGTACTTGAATCAAGAAGGTGCAATGTTCAATGCCTTTTGATCTTATTTAAAAAACAACATTATCCTGGGATTTCCACAGGAATCATCCATCATGGAAAATTGTATCAGTGATTAAAATCCATAGCTCCTCAAAAGTTCTACTGATTTCCCACTGAAATTACCACAGGTATTTGCAAGGCTTCAGGGCCAAATCTTATTATTCATTGTTGGCTGAGAGCCCAGACATCCATTAGACTGTTGAAAACAGCTGGGCCTCAGAGAAAACATTATTTGCTTGATTGTTCTGGCTTGCTAATCTATTGTAAATGTTACACAGCTGACGGAATATTTTTTTAAATGTTTAAAATGTTTAATAAAGAGACTTAATCTGATTGAAGCTTCTGATTTTAGTAATTTAAAGAGTCTGGAAGGCTGAGTCTATAATTAACCTGTAGTGAAGGCAATGTTTTCTTTAGAGTGGAAAATTCTGTATGACTGGCCTTCTATTAAAGCTTTTTTAAAAACATACTATTGTCACTATAGGTTTGTGGGCTTTATGCAGTGCGTAAATGGGCGGAATTGGAGAGATTGAGGGGTGGGTACATGGTCAAGGGTTGATGTGGCTTTGGCCTGGCTTATATTTTGGATTTCAGGGAATGTGAGAGGTGGATTATACAGGGCCTCACTGATTTCTTATAGTTGGGACTGCATCAAGGTAGGCCGATTAAACAGTTCACTTCTGAACCTGCAGCCCGGTGGCCAGCATGGAACCTTTTCTGGGCTATCTGTCAGCCTAGCTGCAGTCTGCTTCTGTCATTCTGAAATGAAAAACTTGTCTCCTGAGACATTATTCCTAAAGACAGCTGGCGAAAGTGGGAAATGTTCCAACTCCTGCTATCAGCCCCAGGTGTACTGTGGAGATTGACTTCACTGTCATTGAGCCTTCTCAATATCCCATTCATTAATTTAGACAGAAAATCAGCTTGGCTTCTTGGCAAACATGCGATTACCACCTCCCCCAAACCCCCAACCTCCCCAGCTCATTTTCCTCCAAGCAGCGAGAACATGTTTTGCATTAAGTACAATAAAAGAAAAGGGTGTGCTTTGTTGAATTTGGTTGAGTTTGAGGAAACCACCCATTCAGCAATCCTCTGTTCTCTCAGTAACATCACACAAAGATCAGACACTTTATTTTTCTTGAAGAAAATGATCTGTAATATTGATGCAGTTCCTAAGTGCAGTAACAGTTTTACTATGGGAAGATTAATGTATTTAAGAGGAGTATTTGCTTCCACTAGATTTAATGTTTTTCAATTTCCTAAGGGTTTTACGAGTATAGAAAGCATGCTGAGCAATTTTGAGGAATTTCTTTGTCTCAATGCAATGAATTTCACAGACTAGTTTGCAGTGAATGTTATACTAAAATGAGGTTTAAATATCTATCAATCAATTATCCCCACTAGCTTAACACACTGACTGATACGAGACAATCCCATAATTTCCCACGGGTTACTTTTTGTCATTGAGATGCCAGAGAATGAATTTCCTGCTTTTCCCTTGTAGCTTTTGTGTGTCAGTTAATCCATAAGCAATTATGATTGCTGAGATTAGCCCCCATTGCTGGACCATTGCCGAAGCAAGTCTTCCATTCATCACAACTCATTTGGGCGTGAATAAAATAGTAAAACTATTTCCTGACAACAAGGTGCAGAGCTGGATGAACACAGCAGGCCAAGCAGCATCATAGGAGCAGGAAGGCTGATGTTTCGGGCCTAGGCCCTTCATCAGAA
>NC_063335.1:53486914-53514006 GCF_021869965.1 Rhincodon typus | reverse complement strand
GTTTCGGGCCCGAAACGTCAGCCTCTCTGCTCCTATGATGCTGCTTGGCCTGCTGTGTTCATCCAGCCCTGCACCTTGTTGTCTCGGATTCTCCAGCATCTGCAGTTCCTACTATCTCTACTTCTTTAAAACAAATGGTTTAGCCCTTCCACTGCAATAGCAGAGGGACAAATTTCAATAGTGCTGCTTAGTACACACTACGAAATGGAATTTCAAGGCTGAATATGACAGGAAATTGTGGTAAAATTTCAAAGATTAACTCAAAGCACATCATTAGATCTATATCTTTTGTTCTGCATTGTGGTAAAATTTCCCTTAGAGTGTGTAGCAGTGAGAGAGATTGGATCACTTCTCCATATATTACTTTACTTGGTGTGGGCACAAGATCATACAATTTGGTTTGCTTAAGTTGAGGATTGATGTTCTAACCTTATAAGTGTTGAAGCAACAATAAAACTCCACCCTTAAAGCATAAGTAAAGTTTTAGCTTAAAACTACTTTTGCAATTATCAATTGTTTCTAATGTGTCCCAGAAGAAGGGCTAAGATTTTAAGCACAAGAAAACAGTATTACGGTAGAAAATGGAGAAAGAGTCTCTTTTTAGAATGCCAGTTCAGTATCTGCATTGGCAAGTCAACTCCAGGTCAGTACAAAGTAAAAACTGTACCAGGCAAGGACAAACACTGTGCAAGTTTAATTTGAAATTGTTTTCTAAATTTAACTTCTCTCCTTGCAATAGAAATATAAGCCATTTTGATGTAACACTTTCCTAAATACAAACTGTTTTGTGGATGTAAAGGAATGCCATGTAAACTTGTTAGGTATTTGTTAGCTATCATGGTCAAAAGCAAGACTTTAGACACAGTAATTCCAGGCCCAGGTCCAGAAGTGTAACTAAGCAAAATCTCTGCATGTCAAATCATGGAGGCAGGGTAATTTGCATAGAAGAAGAAGGTAATTTGTATATGCAGAGGCACATTAGATGTGGCTGTCCCAGTAACCAGGCAGGAGCTCAAGTAACAGAATGCACAGAGGCCCAAAGTAACAATATTCCATTTTTTTCAGATGCTGCTAAAGAAACAAAGGGCCATAACTAAGAAGGAAATTCCTTTTGAGATAAATCATTTGAGATAGGCTACCTGAAATTTCTTCTTCTCAAGCTTGCAGTCTTTTCAAGGCCCAGTATCGGGCTCCCTATCTAAAGAGATATTGGGCCAAGTCGCATTGTGGAGGACACATTTTCCAAGCACCGAAAGGGTGCACTAACTCCCTATCAGAAATATGTCGATGCTGAGAAGACTCAAGAGCCCTCAGTAGTTAAAATAAGTTGGAAGTGGTCATCTGGGAGCCATCTTCCCACAACCAGTCAGCTGTAGTGTGACAGCTGTTTGGTATTGTCCTTATGAACACAGCAGTTTAATGAAGCCTGCACACAAAAATGATTTCAGTCAACATGTGCATGTTTTGGAAAGATGACACAGATGCTCTGTCACTTTCTGCCAATTTGAGGTGGTTGTCAAAAATAGTCCTACTGCTCTTATTAGCTGATATCTTGAAAACCCTGTAAAATTGACAACACAGACCATATAAAGGGCTCGGCCTCAGCTCACATTTCCTTAAATCAATGGTCAGTAAAAGGTTGGAAATCTGGAACTTGTTCAATTCTTGAAGCTAATGGTACTTTGCTGAACTTTTCTTTTGTTCCTAATTATTTTGTTCCTTTTCGCTGAGACAGGGTGACATGCATGTAATATTTTTTGACAGCAGCAGGTGGTACGTAGCACTTAGATGATTCTGCAGGGTTACTCAATGATCCACAAAGTGGGAAGTATGCAGTGGAAGGTGTGCATCTTGTGAGCCAGATGTCTATTGACCCAGCACGCACATTTGGCAGAAATTCTCATTTACCTCCCACTGATAAGGGAAATAGGCATTCACCAAATTACACGACTGCCTGGCATTGGCTACATGGAGTGCCATATTGGTTTCATTTGGTCAGTTACGTAAAATCCATGTGTCTAACAGCTTTACTGTTATTTTTGTGAAAAAATTGACTGAATTACAGGCAGATGTACAGTAAGGATGTTTTCACCATCACTACATTCCCTGAGGAAAAAGAAAAAAAGGATTATAATTGATAACTAATTAACCATTACAAAAGGCTGAGAAAGAAGTCCAAATTTTGTTATACTGTTAAACTCTATTTTAGAATGCTGGATATAGATTTGTCTGTAGACTTGGGTAGCTAAGAGGAAATGAATTAGTTGAACAAATCGATTTAGTTTTTTGTTTGTAAAAAGGGCCATTTAAAATCCCCAGTGAGAGTAACAATGTTTCTATTTATGGTAGAAAGCTGCACAGCCTTAAAGGCCCTTGTTATGTGCTGAGTTGGGTGATCAGTGTGAAGCAATCACACCACAGTCAAAATTGGCCACAAATTCTTTCAGCAGGGGAGTGGAAAAATAGAGCAGGGACTTCTAAATGCTTTTAATCACCATCTAGTGTTTCCTGTAAGAAAGTACTTTTGTCTGGATACCAGACTAAGTCTTGATTAGACTCCATACTAAAAGCTCCCCCATATCAATGATCCTTAAATCCCAATATGAAGGCTGTTTTGAGCTCAATACAAAAGACTAACGAGGGCTCATTAAAAAGCACCCAGAAATCACCATTGAGAAATGTGTAGAAAGTGAAGGTAACACTCTCAGTATATCATATAAAAAATATTTTTGTATATATCAGATGCTGATACATTGCAGTTAAATCACCAGTTTTCTCTAGGGTGTGATAACAATAAAATTACTGCTGCAGAGGAGCCGACTGACACAGTTTCAATGGCCTTGCTTGGAGCAACGTTGCAAGATCAAAGTCTCCAATTGGATAATAATCCATTACATTCTCTCCGCAGACACTTTTCCCAATGGAGCTGTGCAATGTAATAGGAGATGTGATAGGGATTGGAGATTGATGGACAGTGCAAGGTTACTGGAAGATAGTCAATTCTCTCTCTTCACCGCCTGGAATTTCCTGGTCTCTTCACCTGAGTCTAGACCTGAGTCTTCACATAAGGGCAAGACTGGCAGCTCAAAATTCCAAAGGGCAAGACTGACAGCGCAACATTCTAGGGTTTAGATGCTTCAAGTGTGACAGAAGCAGGAACTGGACAAATTCGATGGTGGTTGTTGTGGTGGTGGGGAGGGGAAGGGCACGTAGGAGGGTTGGTGGAGGATAAATTTGCATCTGACATGTGGGAGTATTTTAAAGGACAATTGATTAGAGTTCAGGACCACCATGTTCCTGTGAGGATGAAAGATAAGGCTGGCAAGATTTGCGTGCCCTGGATGGCAAACAAATTAAAAGTTTAGTCAAAAGGAAAAGGGAAACTGAAATCAGACAAGGCCCTTGACGAGTATAAATGAAGCAGGAAAAAACTTAAACAAGGAATTAGGAGGGTCCAAAAGGGCCATGAGATGTCTTTGGCAAGTAAGGTAAGGAGAATCCCAAGGCATTTATACATATATTAGGAGAAAGAGGGTAGCTAGGGAAAGGATATGTCTACCCAAAGACAAAGGAGGGAATTTATGCATGGAGCCAGGAGAAATGGGTGTGGCCCTTAATGAGTACTTCACCTCGGTATTCACCAAGGAGAAGGACATTGGATGATGATAAGATTAGGGAAGGATACGTTGATTTTCTAGAGCACATTGATGTTAAGAAGGAGGAGGTGTTGTGAATCTTGAAAAACATTAACACAGATTTCTCCCCAGGCCTGATAGGATTGAACCCAAGATACTGAGGTAGGCATGGGAGGAGATTATTGGGGTCTTGACAGAAATCTTTGTGTCTTCTTTAGCCACTGGTGAGGTACCAGAAGACTGGAGAATAACCAATGCTATTCATTTGTTTATGAAGGGCAATAAGGATAATTCAGGAAATTTATAGGCACGTGAGCCTTGCATAAGTGGTAGAGAAATTACTGGAGAGGATTCTTGGGTCAGCACTTACTCATATTTGGAAAACAATGAATTTATTAGGGACAGTCAGCTTGGCTTTGTGAGGTCCTTTCTCACAAATTTGATTGTGTTTTTGAGAAAGTGACAAAGGTGATTGATAAGAGTGGAAAGTGGATGTTGTCTATATGAACTTCACTAAAGCATTTAACAAGATCCCTCATGGCAGGTTGATCTAGAAGATTAGGTCACATGGAATCCATGGTGGGTTGGTAAGTTGGATACAATATTGGGTTGGTCATAGAAGACAAAGGGTAGTTGTGGAGGGATGTTTTTCTGACTGGAGATCTGTGACAAGCGGTGTTCTGCAAGGAACAGTGCTGGGACCTCTGTTGCTTACAAAATATATTAATGATTTGGAGAAAATATAGGTGTCTCACTAGTAATCCAGGCAAATGTAAGGTACTGCATTTTGGGAGGTCAAATTCAAGAGGAAAGTATGCAATAAACAACATGAACCTTAGGAGCCTGGTATACAGAGGGATCTTGGGGTGCAAGTTCATAGCTCCCTTAAAGTGGCAACACAAATGGATGAGGTGATAAAAAAGGCATTTGGCATGCTTGTCTACATCGATCATAATATTGAGTTTAAAAATTGGCAAGTCATGTTGTATCTGTATAAAACTTTAGTTTGGCCACATTTGGAATATTGAGTGCGGTTCTGGGTTGCCACACTATAGGAAGGCTGTGGAGGCTTTGAAGAGGGTGCAAAAGAGGTTTACTAGGATATTGCCTGGATTGGAATGTTTGCCTATAAGGAGACATTGGCCAAATTTGGATTGTTTTCACTAGAACATCGGAGGCTAAGTACCAACCTGATTGGAGCTTATAAAATTATAAGAAGCGGTGGACAGTTGGAATCTTTCCCAGGGTGGAAGTGTCAAATACTTGCGGGCACAGGTTGAAGGTGAGAGGGGAAAAGTTTAAAGGAGATGTGCAAGGGAGGATTTTTTATACAAAGGGTGGATGGTGTCTGGAGAGCGTTGTGAGGAGAGGTGGTAGAAACAGATGTATTAGTAACATTTAAGAGGCATTTAGACAAACACATGAACAGGCGGAGAATGGAAGGATCCAGCCCATGTGCAAGCAGGTGGGATTAGTTTAGAGTGGCATCATGGTCAGCACAGACCTGGTGAGCCAAGTGTTCCTAACTCTAAACCTAACCCTTTTCCTAACTCACCACTGTACTGTTCCACGTTCTATGTTCACTCTTCTGCTTGAGTAATTGCGTCAGAAATATGTCTTGAACAGAGTTTTGGAAACACCATTATGCACAAGGAGTAATGTTTTTCCCAAGGTACTTCACAGGATAATTTGGTAAACAATGAACACTGAGTCATGTATGGAGTATCAAGCCAGGTGCTTAAAAGCTTACACGAAGAGCTAACCTTTAAGGAGTGACTGAAAGATGGAGAGAGCAACAGAGGTGAAGAGATACAGAGCGGAATCATCTATTTGCAGGTGAAGTGCAGAGGCAGAATCAGAAATATATGCTTATTCCACCAGAAGATGAGTGGGTTTTTGTCCAGTGATGATGTGCTGCTCAGCTCATTAGCTGCACTTGCGTGGATAAAATGTGCGTGGGTGCCACGGAGAATATGTAGCCATGAATGGCCATAGATGTACATAAACTGTAATGAAATAGTATATCATGTAACAGTGACATTAGCAGAGACAGTGAAAAACAGATGGCATAATAAGTAAATGTGAAAGATGTACTTACAGAGAACAGTGCTATGTACCATGGTGTTAATAAAAGCTTCCGAAGAATCTACCGGAGTCAAGCAGAAGTTACTGAAGGAAAGACGAAATCTTTACAGGTCTCATTCTCCTATCAGAGATAATGATAACTACCTCTTCAATCGGAAGACCAAAGCCCTAACCATAAATATTATGGCAACACAAACCAAGAAATCTCTTCTTGGCTTAAGCCCACTGCCAGAAGGTTGATTAGTTTAGAGGCCTGGAATATAGTCAGGAATCATGTGAATAATATGGATTTGATTTCCTTTCTGACAGAGGTAAAAAATGTGGGACATGCCTCCCAACCCTGCCTATGAAAGTGGAAGGCAATGACAAACCACACATTGACCAAAACTGCTACAAATATGACTCATGATAAAATATCCGCAGTCAATGAGCCAAGGATCTACCCTCAGGAAGAGCATAGATAAATTAATGAAACCTAGTGCTATAGAATGCTGGATTGTTCCATTCTGTCAACTTGGAAAGTCTGGAGAATTCTATAAGAGAATCTTGCATGCATGTGGGATAGAAATGTAGAGAGAAAATAAACAGGATGACCTCTTGAGCTATGGAAAAGTGATGTAATCTATTTGTTTCAGAGATAGTAGGAACTGCCAATGCTGGAGAATCTGAGATAACAAGGTGTAGAGCTGGATGAACACAACAGGCCAAGCAGCATCAGAGGAGCAGGAAAGCTGACGTTTCGGGTCTGGACCCTTCTTCAGAAATTTCTTGGCCTGCTGTGTTCATCCAGCTCTACACCTTGTTATCTCTAATCTATTTGTTTGTTACTTTCTCCATCTTTGCTTTGCCAATGTCGCATTCCATTATTCCATTATTTAAAGAGATCTATGGAATACTGTTTTCAAGCAGGTTGGATCAAAATATCATGAACTTCATGAGGGGTAGTGCATAATAACTGCCAGCGGTAACCAGAATTATTGAATGTTGTCCCTAATAGTAAAATTAGCTTGAAGAAACATCGATATAAAATTTCTCCACAGTCGCAGAGCACAAAATTTCCATTTCTTTGAGACAAAATCCATACTGTGAATTGTAAACTCTGCCACATTATTGAGTTTCTGAAGATTGTGTTATATTCAAGAACCTTTAAGGATCTTAAATTTCATCTGTCATTGGCATATTTCTCCGTTTACTTGGTGGGTGACTGCCCAGCCCCCAGAGTTAATCACTAAGTCATTAAAGGAGGCCCTTGAATGTGTTTTGCAACAAAGAATTGCAAACATGTCAAATAATTATTAAAATTTGAGATCATCATCATGAAAGTGCTGACAATATAGATTCTATACATGTATAAATTTGTCGAGAGTTTTACAGTACCGTATGATCCATTTGGCCCCTGAAGCCTATGCCAGCTCTTGTAAGAGACAATACCATTTCCCCATATTCCCGCAAACTTTCCACTTTCTAATATGTATCAAATTCATTATTGATAATCATTGTTTTATGAGGGTCTGAAAGGGCTAATACTTCATTGAGTGCAGTAAGCAGGACCCACTGCGATCATTTCACTTGGTCAGAGCAAAGTAGGAAACAAACCTGGGGCTCCTAACAATCTCTATAGTGATGTGTGTCACCTTCATGTAATCTGTAAATTACAGTAGTGATGCAACTAATTTCATATTGTTTACTCAATAAACACTCTACTGGCTAGACGGACAGATATCCTCATCCGCAGTCGATCAGTTTGGGCTGAAGCAACCAATAGACAACAAATACAACTGAATCTGCTTCCACCAGCCTTTTTATTGATGCATTCATAAATGCATTTCACAAAATTCCAGTGAGTACACTGAGTGCTGGCTGAGGATAATCCACATTTCATTGCTTTTGCCATTCCATGGAAAATGAATAAGAGATGATTGTGGGATGTATTTTATAAGCATCTAGTTCGGTATATAGCATATTGAATGCTGTCGTCTAAGTACATTGTGTATCAATACATCTTTCAGTCCAGACAAACAAGCCAATTCAGCTCTGACAGAAATTCCATGAAGGAAAATGTGTGTTAAAGACTTTTCCTGTGTAAATCTTTAATCTTCTTAGCAGTAGGGTAAATTAAAATTAGAATATAGCTTAGTTGCTGATTTTAGGTATCCACAATGTGGAGGTGCCAGTATTGGGCTGCGGTGGACATGACACTGGGTTATAGTCCAACAGGTTTATTTGAAATCACAAGCTTTCGGAGTGCTGTCCCTTTTTCAGGTGCACTAAGAGGGAAGAGCACACACAGAGTTTATAGGCAAAAACATCAAGGGCAAGAGAGATCAAAAGATCATACAAATGGTTTGGGTGGAGTGTTGAATAATAAGTCCCTGCAGGTAATCCGAAGTGTTAGATGGTGTGAGTAAAGTGGCAACAGCTGAATAACAAGCAAAAGGATGACCTTAATCTGAATAAATGAGGCAGAGAGATAATTACAAAAACATTAAAAATAAGGTGGTGCTGGAGACATACTAAATGATTGGAATAACATGATAGGTATAAGAGTTGCATGCCGAGGGTCTAACCAAAGTAATAAGTTATCCAAAACTGTACAAATTAATTAAGGTAAAGAGAACATAACAATTTATCCAGGTGATGGTGACAAAACAGGACAGGAAGGAAACTTTTACAGATACAGAACAGTGAGGTTGGGTCACATGTAGTGCGACATAAACCCAAGATCACAGTTGAGGCTGTCTTCATGGTTATGGAACTTGGCTACCAGTTTCTGCTCGGCAATTCTGTGTTGTTGTGTATCTGAAAGGCCACCTTGGAAGAAGCTTACCCAAAGATTGGAGGCTGAATATCCTTGACTGCTGAAGTGTTCTCCAACTGGGAGAGAAGATTGCTGTCTGGCGGATGTTGTGTGGTGTCCATTCATCCGTTGTCGTAGTGTCTGCATGGTCTCGCCAATATACCATGCCTTGGGGCATTCTTGCCTGCAACATATGAGATAGACAACATTGGCCGAGACACATGAATTTCTGCTGTGTACATGGTGGGTTGTGTTCCTACGTGTGATGGTAGTATCCATGTTGATGATCTGATATGTCTTGCAGAGGATGCCAAGGATGGGTTGTTTGGTGTTTTGGTCGATGTTGTCCTGAGGGCTGGGGAGTTTGCTGTGAGCGATGGTCTGTTCAATGTTTTGCAGTTGTTTGAAAGCGAGATGTGGAGGCATAGGGATGATCTTGGTGAGATTCTCATCATCGTCAATGACATATTGAAGGCTGTGAAGAACATGGCATATTTTCTCTGCTCCGGGGACGTACTGGATGATGAAGGGTACGATAGGTTGTGCCCTGTGTCTGTCTTCTAAGGAGATCATTGCGATTTTTCGCTGTGACACGTTGGAACTGGCGATCAATAAGTTGAACATCATATCCTGTTCTTATGAGGACATCCTTAAAAATCTTTAGGTGTCCATCACGTTCCTCCTCATTTGACCAGATCCTGTGTATGTGCAGGGCTTGTCCATAGGGGATGGCTTCTTTAATATGTTTAGGGTGGAAGCTAAAGAAGTACAGCATTGTGAAGTTATCCACGGGCTTGTTGTAGAATGAGGTACTGAAGCATGCATCCTTGATGGAGATGCATGTGTCTAAGAATGAGACTAATTCTGGAGAGTAGTCCATGGTAAGTCTGAAGTTGGGATGAAACTTGTTGATATCGCTATTTGATCTTTTCAATGATTTCTCGCCATGAGTCCAAAGGAAGCAAATGTCGTCGATCAATCTGGTATATAGCATTGGTCAGAGGTTCCGCGCAGCAAAAAAAAATTGATCAAACTTGTTCATGAAAATGTTGGCATATTGGGGAGCAAGTCTGGTCCCCATGGCAGTTCCGTGTGTCTGGATGAAGAACTGGTTGTCGAAGGTGAAGACTTTGTTGTCGAGGATGAAGTGGATGAGTTTGTAGGATGGTGTCTGGAAATTGGCAGTTGGTTGTATTGAGTACTGAGGTTGTTGCAGCGATGCTGTCATTGTGGGGGATGCTGGTGTAGAGTTTCAAAACGTCCATTGTGACAAGGAATGTTCCTGGTTCGACTGGTCCGTGGGTATTGAGTCCCTTGACAACACTTCCTCATCAAACCCCTGATTGGTAGTGGTGATTGTGCCAATGCAAATCTTCGCCCCAACTGGCAATCAGCATCCAAGCAAAGATTGACCTTAGCAGTTATTTACATTCAACCGAAACCATACCAACACTCTAGATGCTCACCTTCGCCTGGAAGGATAAACACACATGGCAGTCTCTTCATGAAATAGCTGAAACACACCATAAACAGGTTATGAATTTTCTTAGCGTTCTGTGGTAGTTCAGGCAGGGGACCAGTAAGACCCTAGCAGAGTTACAGTTTCACCACTGCTAAGAACTGAGTCAAAGTAGTATTTCAGAAAGAAACCATTCACTGGTGTGGAAAGAAAACTTTCATCCAACGAGTCTCAGATCATGGAGTTGCAACAATAGTGGAATGGAACTGTACACATTAGAATGTCTAAGAATGAGCATAGCAATTCCAAAAGGAGAAATGGCAGACACTATACTGTAAATCTGAGAATGCTTTAAGGCTTTGCTCTGTGCTGAGTTGGGGGGGTACATACATCAGAGAGGTTCACTCAATGTGACCTGCAATACTTCTTGAACAAAAACAGTTCTGAGGAAGTGTCATTGGACCCGAAGCTTTAACTCTGATTTTTTCTTCTCAGATGCTGCCAGACCTGCTGAGCTTTTCCAGCAACTTCTGTTTTTGGTCCTGACTTACAGCATCCACAGTTCTTTCAGTTTTTATTCTGCAATGCTTCCCATCCATTTAAGTAAACGTATGGAAAATCCTGTGTTCCTTGACTTGTTTGCCTAAATTCCCTACCGCTGATCGCAACACGTAATTCTATATTGGGACAATGATGAATTTGAATTACATCCAGTGCTGAGTCAGAGCTGGCGTAAGGATGTTTGCTGCCTGGAACACACTTTTGACTTTCCCACACACTTTGGAAAATGACTTATTTGCAGGTCATTGTAATCACCACCTGTGTTCACTTTGGTCTCAACCTCCCATTGTTCCCTTGGAAGCTAGAGAAGTGCAGCATCGTGAGGTTGCATGCTCACTTGAACCAGACCCGCAGGTCCCGTGAGGACTCACCCACATCAAGACTGGGATCAACCGGGACCTTTCCAGTTTGTGGAAAATAAGGAATCGACATTTTTCAATCAACCATCATACATTCCCCACGTGTGCTGAATGGAGAAACAAACAACCTTCAAGCAATAAAGGAACTTTCAAATTAGTTTCTTTGATATTTATATATTCTAATCAATTATGATCAAATGTGTGAAAAAGTTTAACTGGCTCGGTGAATTTTAAAACTCAAATAAAAAGAGAAATTGCTGGAGAAACTCAGCAGATCTGGCAACATAGAACATAGAACATAGACCAGTACAGCACAGTACAGGCCCTTTGGCCCACGATGTTGTGCCGAACTTTTACCCTAAACCTAAGGTCTATCTAACCTCCACCCCTACCTTATACTAACATCCATATGCCTATCTAATAGCCGCTTAATTGCCCCTAATAAGGCCGACTCCACTACCCTCTCCGGCAATGCATTCCACGCCCCTACCACTCTCTGAGTAAAGAACATACCTCTGACGTCTCCCTGATATCTACCTCCTTTCACTTTAAAACTATGTCCCCTCGTAAAAGCTACCTCCACCCCAGGATAAAGTCTCTGGCTGTCTACTCTATCTATACCTCTGATCATTTTGTACACCTGTGGAGAGGAAGTAGGGTTAATGTTTCCATTCCAGTGACCCTTCTTCAGAACTGATAGTAACTAGGAAAGGTGATTTATGAACTGAAGGCAGAGGGTGAGCAAAATGAATGAGCAGATAGGCAAAGATTCAGCCCAGAGAGATAGAGAAGGACAGTTGGTCAGGCAAGGGATGGATGATAGCAAGCCAGCTGATAATGGGGACCATAAGTAGGTGAAAATGGATTGGCTGTGCTGAAAACAGCCCATGTCATGACAGGGCCTGGGGTGTGGGGGTGCATAAAGGAAATAGGTGTTCAGGTTCAAAAGTTATTGAATTCCATGTTGATTCCTAAAGGCTGCAGGGTCCTCAAGCAGAAAATGAGATGTTGAGTTTTACAAATTACCTGAAGTTAACATTTGAGTGTTATTATTTCAAATTATGAGTGAAATGTTAGTTTGAATTCATTTTACCTGGGTGACCAGGCAGAAGGGTGGCTCGAATTTGGTTTTGAGAGCCTGGGAGATGTAAATCCAGAAATGACCTTCACCTACCTCCTTTGCCCATCTTTGGTATATTTTTCAAGCACAATTCCAATGACTTTAAACAGTAACTTTCTTCCTTTAAGTATGGAGTATTGAGATATTGACATATATGGTTACAGAATGGCATCAACAGCAGTCATATGTTAAACTTGCAGAGCAAGACTCGTTACTCAGACTTGGAAATATGTCAGTTTTCCTTCAGATCACTGGGTCAAAATCCTGACACTCCCTCTGTAATGGCATTGCAAGTTTAACCACAGCATGCGGACTGCAGCAGTTCAAGAAGGCAACTCACCACCACCAAGTCAAAAGCAACTAGGGGTGGGCAATCAACGTTGGCCCAGCCAGTGAAGCACAGATACCATGAATGAATAAAAAGAAGGCTATACCAGAAAGAGATGGACTTCTTCATAATGATTATGTAGCATTGTGTAAACACAGGGAGTTTTGCAAAAACCTACCAGAGTTAGACTGCAGTCAATCTGAGGTAGAGGAAAGCTTACTAAAATATGTCATGTCACCAGATTCCGAAGGAGACTTCTAAATAATTTCCAACAGTGGAACCAAAGGTACAGACCACAGTTGCTGCAGCGATTGGATCAATTTAACAGAAAGTGACTGCCAGTTGTAATTCATGAGACACAACAGAAAGAAAACCTGCTCAAAGAAAAGTGTCCAAACACTTACCTTGGTGAGACACTCATTGAAATTCAGTAGCAATGTTAGCACCAGTTGAGAAATCACTGCCTTTCCTACAATAATTGGGTTATCCCTGACCATCACAAAGAGACTAGTGTTGGGAGTTGTTGATAAGACAATCCCAGAGATATCGAACAGCACCGAGTTGCAAACCAAAGAGTGGAAGCAACTGGTTAATATGTTCCTGTACACAACGGGGTTCATTATAGTTTATGGTTTTATAAGATAGTGAGAACAAGAGGTAAAAAAAGACCTTTTTGCAGATTTTGAAGTCAAAAGTATTCAAACCTAAAATAGAACATCATAATTGAGCAAATGTAATTCAATCAGAGATTCTGAAGTCCAAAAGAATCCATCAAATAGTTTGTTATGGACCTGTATAGTCTATCCAGTTATTGTGAATATGATGGAAGGATGAACTCATTTGAGGGTGAATCATCATCGAAGCACTTTGCAAAAAGCTGTCAGATGTTTTGCAGACAAAAGATGACCAAACACTTGAATTTGTGGCCAAATATACTAAGTAGGCTGAATTGAGGGTACAAAACAGGATCGTAACCCATAGCAATACTGAGACTTTGCAGGAGTCAGTTAGTTGAATAGGCACAAAAACAACATTCCATCCAATACAGAATCAAAAAACAGACTGGTCAAAGAGCAGGGAACTCTGCCGCAGCTATTTTTAAATGCTCATATTATGGAGCCAGAAAGCAGCATAGAAGTCAAGGTTGCCCTTCAGGATGTGCAAACTGCTTCCAAACCAGGAAGACAGGGCACTGCAAAACTAAACACACAATTGAAGGAAGAGAACAAAGATGTCTTTGCAAACAAGAATATTGAGGAATTTGTAAACAATGAAACAGATGAGAATGCAGATTTCCTAGGTGAAATAAAAGACCAAGAACAAAAAATGTTAGTCAGTTACTTTAGCTTTTAATTAATCAAAAGAGAATTCAAACTTGACTCCGGCAGAGGTATTATGGTCTTTGTTGACCAATTAAAATGGCTCCAAAGCAATAGCTATCAAGTCGTTAAAAATGGAATTGCAAGTTCTGGCTGGCGGAGTTCTTCAAGTAAAACATCCACTCATTACCACAGTTAGGTACGGGGGCACAGAGATTATAGAGACTCTCTATATTTTACCCACCAAAGAACATTGTTACTGAGCAGAAACGTAAGTGTGCAACTGGATCTTCTGGAAGTAGAGAATGAAATCATGCAACAAGTTAATAGGGCAGAATTGTGCCAAGAATTGCCCCAACTCATACAACTAGCAGGAAAAATCCGACCATGGCAGATACATCATTTAGATGGGTGGTCAAGCAAAAACTCTAGATTTAGCCTTTAGTTTGGAAGTGGGAGCATTTTGCATCAATCATAAATTCTCAACACGTTGTGAGAAAAAGCTTTAAGAAAGCAGAAAGCAGAAAAAGATGTGGAATATGCCCAGATCAGGACATTTTCATAAGAAAGTTGTTCAAGATACGCTCCATGCGATTATCTCTAATTGAAATACTGCAAACAATGGAAAAATCTAATGATAGTTGGTCATCTTCTAGGCTTCAATCATAGATTAGTGGTACCTAGGGATATGAGGGTGGAAGCACTTCAGAGAATCCAGGATGGTCACTAAAGAACAGCAATGTGCTATTGTGCCAATTTATATCCAATGTTATTCTTTTTAACACGAATAATTGAGTTTGGTCAAATATTTCCTCCTAGGAATGATGATTGTCTGCTGTAAATAGGAAATGTTTTTTCTGACATCTTACATGCAATAACGCCTGCGTAATTTAGTAAGAAGGAGCATCGAAACAATATTAAAAAATCAAAGTTTGTTATAACATCATTTTAGTTTTCAAGTTAAAAATTGTGTCTTTCATGATGGACAGGCTAATCGGAGGAAACATCAAGTGGTTAATCTTCACATTTTAACCTTAGTGAGATTTATTTGAAGCAGCAATATTTGCAGTGTTAGATGTAGACTGTGCACTTGGAGATCATTAGCAGGGATCATGTTTTGAACATTTATGGAAATACAAATCTCAGTTTAAAATCCAAGTGAGATTACATAGGTACATTTGAGATTATGTCGAACTCGCCAAGTGACTCAATAATTATTAGTAGCTGCCAGCTTGTTTAGCGAACTGAGTCAGTAATCAGGAGAAAGTTTAGAGATATCGGGAATCTTGTGGAGCTAAATGCCTGTCAGATAATCAAAATGGAACTACATTAGTGGCAACGTGCAGCGTAGCTTGTTAGTATGTAGTCAAGTTTCTAACGTGAAGTAAGCATCAGAAACTGTGTTGCATTCCTATACTTTTACATATTTTTCTTTAACCACAAAATTAGCATTCCATACTAATCTTGGAATCCATCTGCAAAATCAGGAACATTAAAGAAATTGATGCACTGACTTTCTGTACAAGGTAAAACTAAATGCATTTCAAAAAATAGAACAGTAGATGACAGTTTTTAATTTATAACAATTTGAAGATAAAATATTATGACACTTATAATCAGGATAAATAGCTAGGAATTGGGGATTATTTATAATATTGCTGCCAAAGGAAATGAGCATTAGTTATTCTTCGACCCCAGGATCAGCTCTTGATTCCTTGGAATCTTTCTTCTCTCCCCTTGGTTTGCTTCTAGCCACCTCAAAACTGTCAAAGTGCAAGTGAAAACCTGTCTCCAGTCTGAATTCATTGAACTTTTTCAATATATTTAAGAAGCTGTGACAGAGTGGGTGACTCTTTCAAACACAAACACCAACACACCAAACCCGGAGAGACAGAATCTGTGATTGGAGGAGCAGCAGCAACAGCTCTTCAAAGCTGATCTTTGCAGTCATTTCCCATTTACAGTGACTGTCAGACACTGGCTGCTGACATTTGGGCAATGGTGTGGGATTTGGATTCAATATTTTAAAAATTCTGCCATCCTTCAGATCTTGCCATTCTAGGTGAACCCCCCCGCCTAGTTCACCTAGTGTTTGTGTCAGCTCTGGATGATCTTCAGATTAGATGCATATGATTTACACTACAGTCACTCTTTAGTTTGTACTTTATTAGTTATATCCTAAAATCACCAGACATACAAGACCAAGTGCTACGATCAAGGACTTCTAAAGGAAAAGGGACACAAAGAGCTTGTCAAACATCAGAGAACTTGCCTGTCAGGGGAAAAGCTGACAAGAATTGTTTTATACACTAATGTGAAGCCTGGTATACAGTTAAAGATATAATACAGGCTGGAGCTGCTGCCTTTTTGTTGAGTAACTGTCCATAGAAAGGTCACCACATGATCACCTACAATGTCCAGAAAATTATCCAGCAGCTGAGCCTGCCACTTAATGACTGACATAAGGTTTGAGAAGACAGTGAGGATCAAATGCTGAATGCAATTGTTTGACCATCACATGCACATTCATATTGTATTTGTGATTTCTAAAAAAAAGCATGTTATGATGATTCATTTCTGGAAAATCTGCAAAAAACTCCATTTCAATTTCAAAAATAAAAATAAATCAGCAATTACCTTCTAGTAAAAAATTGTCTGATGTATCTGGATGCCAAGTACAGACACATAATACAATAGTCAACTGTTATTTTGGCATATATAACTTAATTAAAACAACTACTGTTCTAGAATTTGTGCGGCAAATGCAGATAAATACTTTTCATCCACTAATAGTGTCAATATATTTGGAAGTAAGAGAAACTAATTGGAAAACACTGAGTTTATTAAAAGTGAACAGCGTTATATTATTAATAGTTTGCAATTGTGCCATTTGCTTCTCCGAAGTTATGAAGTTTATGAATTGTCAGCTGTCACCTTAATAAGCAGGGAAGAGAATTTAAATAAATCTTGCTAAGTAAGATGCTGAATGGTTTGTCAAACACACTTCACAGACTTTATAAGCGTGACAGCACCATTAAGGTTACATTGAAAATATTTCCAAATTAAATACCAACCTTTTCACTGTTATTCACTTAGAGGACAAGAATAGCAACTTATTGCATATCCAAATCAGGTTTAATACAGTTTGAAGACATTCTGTCTTGTTAGCATTTAATTCAATTAAACACAAAGAGTAAATTATGTTATGTGTATTCAAGCAAATTACCCTAGTTGTAAAAGTCTTTTGAAAACAAGGTTCTTAGACTTAAGTCTGCTTGACTAGTGTGATAGGTGCACATCTATTCCTGATTAGAGGGCATGAGAACCATGAAAATTGACTACAGATAAGTGGACATTGGTCTCCCTGATTTGCTAACAGACAACAGGATTGCATAAGCCAAATGATAACTGCCTGCAAGGAGAGTCAGGCATGGTAGCTGTGAATATGTGCATTTTGCTTAGAGAACCTAACAAGAAAAGTGGGCACCGCTGTATAATTGTTCTGAAGGGATTAACATCTTTGTTACATTAGCTCCACCTATTGAACTGATGTAACATACAAACTAGAGTTGGAACCATAGACTCCTACTCTACCTATCAGAGGGAGCAGATGTATCAGTTCGCTAAGGTCCTAGTAATTATGCCTGACCAAATGTAGTTGTAATTATTGCTATCATGCAATAAACAGTCTTGTCATGCAAATATGGTATTCTTCTATACATCATCTAAAGTGATGTATCTTCTTGTATCCTCTACCCCAAATCGTTAAACCTGCCCAAGACAAAGCAAACACAATGTAAGATTGGTGGCAGAAAAGTACCTCAAATTATCCTTACCCAGTACCACATACTTTTAGAAGTAGCAAATACCACTAAATGCTAGGAAAGGTTATCTGGGAATATACCACATTGTTGCAGTGGTGTGGATCTGACCCCCAAGATGAAAAGAGGAAACCCAGAGGACTAAGAAAGAAAGAGCTAGTATTGTTACCACACATAGAACAATACTGGTTGAAGAAGACGCAGACAGTCAGAAGAGACTACAACAGCTGCAAAAATAGCAAAAAGGCAAGCTCAGTATGCTAAAAGCAAAACTTCATTTAGAAGCGGTAATAGCATGAGACATGAAAGCTCAGAGAAGTTAGCTATAGTCAGGATTGTTTGTTGTTATAGTTATTGAATTTAGTTGCATCATGAATGCTTGACTGACTTACAAAACCATTAATCTGGCAGAGATTACAAACCCCTTCCAGTAGGTTTGCTCATAAAATTGCCTGAGTGTTCATCCCACCCCATACCTACTTGCTCCTGACCTTTCTGAAATTTTATAGGAAGTGGGAAATGGCTAGGGAGGCTCACTGGGATTCTTCACAAATAGATTGTTCACTCAAGGAATGATTGTTGTTTAGCTGAAAGTTTGAGGCTTCTGGAATAAACCACAGATGGAGCTGGGAGTGGAGAGCCCAAATGGTTACCTTTGGGGATGGTCTGTCTATACCACCAACTCCATTTCCCAACTGTGGATCCCCAAGCTCTACCTGTTAGATGCTCTGTCCCTGCTGCTTTACTACATTCCTCAGAACTGGTTCTACCAGACCTGCTGAGCTTTTCCATTAACTTCTGTTTTTGTTCCTGATTTACAGCATCCGCAGTTCTTTCGGTTTTCATTATTGGTTAGGCCAGCTTTTATTGCCATCCCTAATTGCCCTTGAGAAGATGGGGGTGAGCTGCCTTCTCAGACAACTGTAGTCTTTGGGGGATAATATACCCGTAGTACTGTTAGTAAGGGAGTTCCAGGATTTTGGCCCTAGGACAATGAAGGAGCAATAATGTAGTTCCAAGTCATGATGGCGTGAGGTTTGGAGAAGGGGGCAAGGGGCATTTTCAGATGGTGGTATTGAGAGCATTAAAATGTTTCAGTTGGATATAAAGTAATGTTTGTTTATTTTGGCAGCTTTATGAGCTTGTTAATGACTTCCCAACGATATTAAATGGTTCATGAGTTCTGTTTATATTGGAAACAAGATAAATATGCTGGCAGGAGTAAAGGACCAGAGTTAAAGAGGTTCCCAATCATCTTCTGAACAAGACTAATTTCTTAGAAAACAGAGTCAGGCCTTTTAATCTGGCTGTTTTAGCATTGGCCCACCTCCATCCTGAGTATTGAGTGTGCTGCCATAATTTTGCTGGATATTGTTCATCAGACAGTGAAATTGTGATGGTAAAAAATTTTGCAAATCATGAGCTGTGACTCCCAGATGAAACTCCAGCCTTGCAATCTGCTCTACCAGCAAGTCCTCCTACTTTCACCCTGAGTCTATTCCTGCTTTGTTTGTTGACGTCTGATTTCTTGGTTATCAGTAGACCTGATGGTAGTAATAATCATTTGGCCAGTCTCCCAGCCTAAACCAGCCTAAGCTAATCTCAATGATAGTGACCATGGAATTATCATTGGTTCTTGGAAAACCCTACCTGCTTCATAAAGGGAAACTGCTGTCTTTACTTGGTCTGGTTTACATGTGACTCTAGGCCTACAGTAATGTGTTTGACTTTTAAATATTCCATGAAATGGCTCTCACATGCTTGTTAGTTCAAGGACAATTAAGGATAGGTAACAAATGTCAACAATGCACACATCCCGTAAGTAAATAAAGGTATATAAACATATAATAGCTGAATATCAAGCACAGGAGAGGTGAAAGTGGCAGACCTTGATATCCAGGTAGAGCTTCAAGTGACTTGTTCCAATTCAAAGTTTGGCTTAATTCTTACCTATTTGCTTGTAGTTAGATTATCACTTGTAACGGCTCCACCTGCTCCACACTGTATCCCTGACATCCCCTAAGCACTGATCCTTGGTCCCCTCCTAATTCTCATTTAGACGCTGCCCCTTGGCAACGGGATCCAACGACACAGCATCAGCTTCCCAAAATACACTGACGACACCCAACTCTACCTCACCACCACCTCTCTAAGCTCCTCCACTGTTGTTAAGTTACTTAACTAATATCCAGTATCGAACGAGTAGAAATTTCCTTTAAATAAATTTCAGGAAGACTTGGCAACATTTTTTCTACGACCAGCTTCAAACTCAATTTCCATCTGGATAGATCTCTGGTTATCATTTGGAGGTGGTCACATGGCATGTGGATGTTGTTTAAATGGCAATCCTTCTTATTCTGGTACACCAAAAGCTTAATGGCTCCATGTAAATGGCTGCAAAAGGCCACAAGGCTCTTTGGTGAAATTCCAAGTTGAAGCCGAATGTAATGTATTTGTGTATGTTGTGAATCAAAGGCATCATTGATGCAGAGATAACACAGTGTGGAGCTGGAGGAGCACAGCAGGCCAAGCAGCATCAGAGGAGCAGGAAAGTTGATGTTTCAGGTCAGGACCCTTCTTCAGAAATGCAATCATTGATGCAGTATTGGTCAGAGGAGCAATTAATTTACAGAGCATGTCTTTTCAGAAATAGTGAATTTTTCCACAGCATGGTAGGTAATGTTGCAATTGCATACACCCACTCAATTTCAACTGCCACAAGAAAGTCTGTACGAATGGTTGATTGACTGTGCAGCTTATGGTATCTGATTGAATATCTCAGTTGCCTCCATTTTCTGTGAAGTTGTCCTTTTCTCAGGTTCCGCACATAGTCCAATATGCTGTCTCTCTTCGGATAAGCTGGCTTCCTATTTAAAGTTTGTGTGTCCCATGGTTATTCTTTAACAAAATCAGCTGTGCAGACTTGAACCAATGTCAGTCACCTGTCTTGGTATAGGCATTATGTCAGGCCATGAAGTTACAGATTGTGAACACAATACTGCCATTGCTGGCCCACAGGCCTCATGGATGGCCCAGTTTTGAGTCGCTGGACTTGTTCAAAGACAGTAACATTGAGCATAGTGATCATGCCAAGTACACAATGCACAGTACTATTAATTTTTAAAGTGGGACTTGGTCTTCACAAAGACTATGTAGTGATCATTTGCGCTGACACTGTAATTGCCTGCATTCATCTTGTCGTTTTACTTTAAACACTTCAGCCAGTTTGTGTATTAAAAACTCTTTTCCAAAGTGCTCTTGTCAGTGATGTGGGCAAAGAGGTATAGAATTTGGTTTATCATCCAGCTCAATTTTATTAACAAAATATTCCTTATTATGCTTCCCAAATTCCCACAATATTTACTCTCTATCTAGTTCTGTCCACCTGTGAAAGGATATTACCCATAACCCCTTTGATCTTGGTTTTCACTGTTCTCTGTTGCTTGGGCCCGTGGTTGATTGACCACGGTCCCTCCTGATGATCCTTTGAAACATCTAGAGAAATGAGATCTGACTACGTTCTCATGCAGGCAAGTATCATGTCTCAGACCAATAGTCTAATGCTTTGAGTATCTGAGACCCCCATTGCATGTAGATGACAATACCCCAAACACTAACATTCATCTTTACTCACATCAATAAGATTAACAGTACAATTTATAATAACCATATACATAAATTGAACATTAGTCACTATTTTCATGCACTGGCTCACTCTCAAGTTTCTTTGGTGATTGGCAGCATTCGGCAGTTAAATCATGCCACACAACGATTTACATAGTTCTTTCACGATGCAGTCCAGGTTCATTCATTTCTTGAGTCTTGTTGTAGGAGCATAGAGTTCATAGTTATTTTCTGGACGCATTATTTCTTCCAGTGGATAAACTTAACTATGAGGAGGAGTGCACATACTCATGCAGTGAAGATGCCAGACCATCTGATCGACATTCTCCAATACACAACCCTCAGGCTGATTGTAATTGGTTCCCCTTGAACCTTTGTGACCTTTTTGAATTTGGTTTCCATTGTTCTCTGTAGCTGATAGCTGATGGCTGCTGTTTAATTCAGTTTTTTGGCCAATTTTCTGTTAGACATGATTCCTTTGATTGTGGGTCAACTAGAATGTCCAATTTTGGTCTGGGGCCACAATCTTTAGCAAGAAGGTTGGTGAGTGCAAGGCCATTACAGAGGTTTATAAAATCATGAGGGGAATGGATAAGGTGAATAGGAGAAGTCTTTTCCCTCGGGTGGGGAAGTTCAAAACTAGGGTGCATATTTTTAAGGTGAGAGAAGAAAGATTTAAAATGGTCCTGAGGGACAACTTTTTTCGCAAAGAGGAAAGATTTAGAGGGATATGGGGCAATCACAGACAAATGGGACTAGTTTAGTTTGGGAAACTTGGTCGGCATGGACAAGTTGAACTGAAGGGTCTGTTTCAATGCTGTATGACACTATGATTCTGTATAGGTTTTCCCTCTTATTGGTTACAAATCCATCTGCTGCAGATCCAATTCTGGCATGTGGAAACTTTGGGATTTGGTCAGCTAAGTCAGTTGTTGTGGTCCCGAGTCAATTTTACTAATGGGCACTAAAGACCTTCACCAGAGTACATTCTGTCTTTGCCAAACTCAGAGCTTCCAGCAAGTGATGTTCAATATGGAGGCATATTGATTCATTAGTTGAGGGCAGTAATCATCAAGAGTTTCTTTGTCCACATTGACAATATGTCATGAGACTTCATGGGAACAAGAGTCAATGTCATTATAGGGCAGTGTAACACTTTTAGATAACTTCTTATGGTGCTGGCCTGCCAGTGAGACAAGTTATGCACAGGGACAGTGATGGAAGTAGAATCATATTATCGCAGAATTATAAAATTCATGGTTTCATAGGATCCCTACAGTTCAGTTAGAGGCCATTAGACCCATCGAGTCGGCACCGATGCTCCAAAAGCATCCCACCCAGATGCAGCCCCATACCCTTTCTTCATAACCCCACATTTACCATGAGTAATCTACCTAAACTGCACCTCTTTGGACTCAGTCTACAGCAACTTTGGTGCCTGAGACCTTGTCGAGAAGACATGGTTCGATGTCAGGACTTTTGTGACAAGTCTGTGAGACCGCTCTCCCAGTTTTGGTATAAGCACCTGATGTTGGTAAGGGAGGTTTTCAGGGTCCACAGCACTGTTTTTGCTGTTGTCTGGCTTGTTGCTGTGTGATCAGTCAGGTTTGATTCCTTTGTTTAGTCTTTATAAGTGCATGATACAAATGAATTGTTTGCTAGGCCATTTTGGAAATCATTAAGAATCATTTTCTTTGGGCCTGGAGTTATATTTAGTTTCAAGCCTAAAGGACATTGGTGAACCAGATGGCTTTTTATTTGGCATTGACAATTTTCAGCTGGCTGAAATTAGGGCGAATTTTTAATTTCAGATTTTATTGAATTCAAATTTGCTCATCTCCCATGGTTTCAATTCCCTGTCTCCAGAATATTAGCTGAGTTCTAGGTTACTAGTCAATTGACAGTAGCACTATATCACTGTCTCTCCCTCAATGTTTGCAGTGTCAGTTTGTTGCATTTTGGTTTGTAATAGTGCATTGTGGAACTATTTTTACAGTCATGTTAATGACAGTAGAAGCACTATTTAATCTTAGAATTATGGTACAGTATACTTTATGAAAATTTATACTTGGAACAATAAGCAACGTTACGTCTTATTGTGACAGGTTCTGGTTGGCCTAGGGATTTTCATCAGATTTTATTATTTCAGTTTGTCTTGGTCGTTATCAAGGGTTAACCAGAAAAGTATCCTAACATTGAGGTAACTTTTTACTTCTTTATTCATTCACGGTATGAGGGCATTGCTGGCTGGGCAGCATTTATTGTTATCCCTAATTGCCCAGGGGGCAGTTAAGAGTCAACCACATTGCTGTGGGTCTGGAGTCACATGTAGGCCTGACCAAGTAAGGATGAAAGTTTCCTTCCCTAAAGGACATTAGTGAACCAGATGGGTTTTTCTGACAATTGACAATGGATTCACGGTCATCATCAGATTCCTAATTCCAGATATTTATTGAATTCAAATTCCACCATCTGCCTTGGTGGAATTCAAACCCGGGTCCTCAGAGCATTATCTGGGTCTCTGGTTAACAGTCCAGCGATACTACTACTAGACTATCACCTCTCTTGAAAGAGTTTACCATCTAGACCTTATACAATATCTATATCTGTGCTCAATACAGTGCTCTGCGCCTTAGTTGAAAGGAAAAAGCTTGGGAATAGCAGCCGTAAACATATCTGATAAAAGTGGTACTGTTTCCTGTCAGACAACATCTCATGCAGTAACAAAAGGATTTGTAGCAATTTTCCATGGTGATGATTTTCATTACTGCATTGTAATGGGCACTTTCCTCGATCTGCAGAGAGGTGTCTTTACAGTGAAACTCCTTAAAGACTGATTTGATACAAATCTTTCATGTTAAAATATCTTTCTTTTGAACTCTAGCAATATTTTCCTCACATAAATAATAAAATATACCATTTGTCAAATCCAATGTCCTATAAACCTGACGCGTTGCTTCTGCATTAAGTGATCAGCTCTTCTTACAGTGCACACATTATAACCCTATATCTATGCAAGGTCAGATTTTTTGATCTTCTCAATGACCCATTTAAACTTAGTCCAATTGTGACTTTTATATGAAATCAAGCTGCCTTGTCTGATTTTCACATAAATCATTTTGATATTTTTAAGCAGCACTCATAACTTACCCCAGTATTCAAACCACAATAATACATGAAAATTAGTGTATCCACACTGTCTAGGGCTCTGTATTTGGATAGGTGGGGAAAGTTGAGAATTGCATCATCCAAATTAATAAGTGGTGTTGTTGTCACCATGAAGATCCTTTTTTTAGGTTTCATTGGCAATATCTAAACAAGGCATCAGGTATCTTAAATATGCCCTTTACAAGGATCCCTGTTAAGGAATAAGTCGACATTAAGCACAGTGGAATTCTTCTGCAGTCTCAGGAGCCAGCAATGTCAACTAAGCCAAAAATAAAGGGTAAGTCTATTCTAGGAATCCAACAGAAACAATACGTCAGACTCTACATCACAAGAGTTGTGATTTCTCTTCATTAACACAGCCCAAATTTTCATGCTGGGGCTTCACTGAAGGCCACTGCCACAATAACCACCAATCAAATGTTGGTGTCTTGGACAGCCAGTGTTGACAGCTCACCCACTTGAAAATAGGCTGAGGTGCCAATCTTATCAGTCCTCATAGACAATTCAAATTTGTATATTTTGGCTTGTTCCTCTGTCCACTTGTTAGAATATTCAAAGAAGAAGCAAAGATATGAAGAAAAGTTAAGATTCAAATTGAATTTGTTTTATTAGTCCAATATGGCCTTCTTGAAATGTTCAAGTGTGTGAAAGAGCTTTCAAAGTTGACCCAAACCAACCACATCCAACAATAGGGACCACCGCTCAGAGAGAAAAACAAAAATTGACTGATCGTGTCCATACAGATATAGGAAGGAAACATTTGACTAAGGAAAATATGGGTACTTTAAAAAACATCAAGGCTGTTTATAATGGGGAATAGAGAAAGTGAATGGAAATGAAACAATTACTTTGTTCCTGTTTTAACTGAGAGAGGGATAAGAAATCTTGCAGAATTAGAGATTCAGATAACTGGGAGAGAATGAGAACTTGAAGGAAATCAATTTTAGTAAGAATGCTATTCAGAGAAATTAATGGGGCTGAAAATTACTAAGAATTCGCATGCCGACAGTTCACATCCCAAAGTGTTGAAGGACGCGACTGGAGGGATAGTCGATGCATTGGTAAAGATAAAATCACCATACCCTTACCAGATCATAGAGCTGCTGTCTCATTAGAGAGAGGTGACTAATGGTGGTTTAACCATGCCTCAGGCAGAGAGACTGAGAAGGAGAATCCTTTGTGGTAACCTCAGCCAGTGCAGGAACTGAACCCATATTGTTGGCATCACTCTGTATCTCAAACCAGCCATTCAGCCAACATAAGTAAACTGATTCTCTAATCATCTTTTACAGTTCCATAGACTTTGGAATAATTTTTCAGTTTGAAAGTGCAAATATCACCCCACTGTTGAAATATTTGTTGGTGTTTTTTTTTATAGAATCCCAACAGTGTGGAAACAGACCCTTCAGTCCAACAGGTCCACACCAACCGTCAGAGCATCCCACCCAGACCCATCACGCTATAACCCACCTAATCTACACATCCCTGAACACAACGGGCAATTTACCATGGCCAATCCACCTAACCTGCACATCTTTGGACTGTGGGAGGAAACCGGATCACTTGAAGGAAACCCAGGCAGACACGGGGAGAATGTGTAAACTCCACATAGAAAGTCACCTGAGGGTGGAATCGAACCTGTGTCCCTCGCGCTGTGAGGCAGCAGTGCTAGCCACTGAGCCGCCGCTAAATTAAATAATGAGGACATTACTAACAAAATTCATAAAGGGGAGTTGATGTATTTAGTTCATTAGGATTTCAGAAAACTTTTGACATGGTGCCCACAGAGGGTTGTTTATCAAAATTAACGCATAGTCAATAATAATCTGAACTGGACTAACCATATAAATGCTACTTTTACAAACCTGTTCACCGCCTACAAAGACCAAGTCAAGAGTGTAATGGAATCCTACCCACTTGTCTGGATGATTGCAGCAAGAAGATTGACACCAGCCGAGACAAAGCAGCCCACTTGACTGCCACCACATCCACAAATATTCACTCTCTCCTGCATTGATGGACAGTAACAGCAGTGTGGGCCATCTTCAAGATGTGATGCAAAAATTTACCAAGTTTCTTTCAGCAGCACCGCCTAAACCACAGCCTTTACCATATAGAAGCAGAAAAATGGGAACACCACACACTGAGGAAATCATTTTGACTTTGGATGATGTTATAAAATGGATGACATTAATTTGGCTGCCAATTATAGATCTCTTCCAATTAATTTTTACTGGTAGCTGTCTAATTCAGTTAGATATAAGTTGAGAGTCAAGGCAGGAACTGACCGTGAATTGAAGGGGAGACTGTACCCATCTTAGCAGGAATCCCACTTCTCTTTCCTTTGTTGTCTATTTGGATTTTGCTACCAGATTCAGGCTATTAATATTGATACCGAAGTACAGTGAAAAGCATTGCTTAGAATCAATATAAGCAAATCATAGTAGGTAAAGATGTACAGATGAAAAAGACTAAGACAGAGGCATACAGGTTATATTGCACAGGGCATGCACTAGGCGAGATCAACATTAGCAAGGTCAACATTATTTAAAGCTGAAGAATCCAGTCTAATAACAGCTGGGAAGAAGCTGTTCCTGAACCTGCTAGTGCATGTATTCAGGCTTCTGTATCTTTTGCCTGACAAAAGAGGTTGTAGGAGATCATTGCTGGGGTGCAATGGATATTTGATGATGTTGGCAGCCTTTCTGCAGCAGCGAGCCATGTAAACGGAGTCCATGGATGGAAGGGATAGTAGGAGCTGCAGATGCTGGAGAATCTGAGATAATAAGGTGTGGAGCTGGATGAACACAGCAGGC
>NC_063335.1:53385452-53486514 GCF_021869965.1 Rhincodon typus | reverse complement strand
GCTGAAGGGCGTGTACTGTGCTGTACTGTTCTATGTTCTATGTTCTATTTTCTATACGGGGTATAGCTACAATATATTATTCAGTTAGGTTTACTGCTCTTCTTCCACATATATTTTCTAATAACACATATCAAAGTGATTTACTTCCAAAGGGACCACCCATAAGTACTCTGGAGAATTCTCCTTAATAACTCTAGCTATTCTCAGAGGAAGACTTTCATTTACGACCTCTTGATTGGATGCCTCAGTCCTCTGTTCCAGCTACTTTTCTAGTACTTCCAAGTGAATTTAGCTGATTACTCTACATTGCAGTACAACACTGAGATCCACTGTAATTTCTCTCATCAGTTTCAAACTACGCTTTTGCTCCTATGATGCTGCTTGGCCTGCTGTGTTCATCCAGCTCTGCACCTTGTTGTCTTGGATTTTCAGTTCTGTTGGGTGAGATGCTTTCAAGACAGTATCTCAAAAATGCTGGCATTTTATGTTCCATTTTACAGCGAGGACTTTCCATGATAAAATGGGAACTTCTTTTAGTTCCTGAAACAAAACAAAAAGGGGAGAAAATGGAACTCATTATGCCTTTTTGTCAGTCATAAAACAAGAAAAAAAGAATCCATTTTCATGAGACAATTTGCCAAGCCTTAGACATTCTTGATACACATCCACCATGATTTTAGTTCAGACAATATGCAGGCATCCCTAGCAGCAAACCTAAACTGCTATTAGACCCTTTGGATGTATCAATGGGGGCACTAATGCTGGTTTAAGGTTTCTTTTCAGAAACTGGTCTCTTTCAAATGGATAACACAGTGTGGAGCTGAAGGAACACAGCAGGCCAGGCAGCATCAGAGAAGCAGGAAAGCTGACATTTCTTCAGAATCTGAAGAAGGGTCCCGACCCAAAGCATCAGCTTTCCTGCTCCTCTGATGCTGCCTGGCCTGCTGCGTTCCTCTAGCTCCACACTGTGTTATCTCTGACTCCGGCATCGGCAGTTCTTATTATCTCTTTCAAATGGAGCTTGCTGTTATAAATTTTCATTTCCTTGGTGTGTTTTAAGCAGTGTACCTTAAAGTGACCACTGAAGGCACCCAACTAAAAACAAGTTTCTTCCTTTTAACTAACTTTCATTTGATATCAGATAGAACAGGAATATCCATTTACCTTTTCCTTTCTATTAACATCTCACTTCCCCCACTCCTCCCCTATCTATCTGAGAATTGTTACTGACACTGCAAACAGCTCAAGTTGTCTCTAGAGAGAAAGATTGGCATGCACAGCTTGTTGGTTAATAGGGTTCCCTCAAGTTTCCAACTTCTGGTCGGATCTTTGAACACAGCCTTCTTTCAAGTTATGAAATTGGCACAGTGGCAGATGGTGGCATGGCAGGTATGTCATTGGACAAGTAATTCCAAGGTCTAGGTTAATGCTCTGGGGACACAAATTCAAATCTCATTGTGGAAAATGGAATTTAAATTCAATGAATAAATCTGGAATTGGAAGCTACCTTCAATAATAGTAACACTGAAACTATCATCGATTGTTTCTGAAAAGTATCTGGTTCACTAATGTTCTTTCAGGAAAAAAATCTGCCATCCTTCCTAGGTTTTGTCTCCATGCAATTCCAGATGTATAGCAATGTGATTGACTCTCAATTGCCCTCTGAAATGGCTTTGCAAGGGACTCGGTTTCAGAATACTTAGGGATGGGCAGTAACTCCTGATCTTGCCAACGATGTCCATATCCCATCAAAGAAAAAGTAGAGTAATTCAGTATCTGCAAAGCAAAAAAAAAATTGTTAAATTGGGTGTAAAGTTTTGATGTCAACCAGTTGGAAGACTGAAGGTGATGGTTAAACAAATAATTAACATAAGAGTTACTTGATATTTAATTGAAACATATTAGTCATTTATGTTAATAACACAGCGTTGAGTATAGTTAATCAAATAATTATTGACCTGAGTTCTATTGCAGCAATAAAACTGTTCTGATTAAAACCGTCCAATATAAGATAACAAGGTGTAGAGCTGGTTGAACACAGCAGGCCAAGCAGCATCAGAGGAGCAGGAAAGCTGATGTTTCGGGCCTAGACCCTTCTTGAGAAAGGGTCCTGCTCCTCTGATGCTGCTTGGCCTGCTGAGTTCATTCAGCTCTACACCTTGTTATCTCAGATTCTCCAGCATCTGCAGTTCCTACTATCTCTGTCCAATGTAAGTGTTGGTTCTCAACCTGGGAAATTATGTCACAAGTGCACAGTGAAAATGAAATCTTTGACTCTTATAAATCTGGGACTCTCCCTTGAAAAAGTTACAGATCCAGGAGGAATGAGAATTGTCAAGAGTGGAGTCAATAGATTCTTGTTACGTAAGTATAACAAGGAACAAAGGTTGAAAAGCTAATAGTTGTGTTCGAGGTACAGAGCAGACATGATTTTCTTGAATGAAGGCATATAGAGTCATAGAGTCATAGAGTCAAACAGCACGGAAATAGATCTTTCAGTCCAACCAGTCCATGCTGAACATAATCCCAAACTAAATTAGCCCCACATGCCACTCCTGGCCCATATCCCTCCAAACCTTTCCTATTCATGTATCCAGCCAAATATCTTTTAAACATTGTAATTGTACCCGCATCCACCACTTCCTCAAGAAATTCATTCCACACACGAACCACCTACCATGTAAAAAAAATTGCCTTTTATGTCTATTTTAAATATCTCTCCTCTAACCTTAAAAAAGTGCCCCCTAGTCTTGAAATTCCTCATCTTGGGGAAAAGACAACTGCCATCAATTTTATCTAAACCTCTTAAGTGACTGTTTGGCATATTCCTGATCCTATGCTGTTATTAAGAGAAAGTTGAACCAAATGGTGGTGAGAATTGCTGAGAGATTTGAGGCTCAAATCACTACAGGTTAATGACTTAATTAAAAATATCTCACACTGGAATTGAATATGAACATGCTAAATATATTAAACTGTAGCACGGAGCGAAATTTCAATTCCTGAGAACAAAGAGCTTAATTATTAATTTTACCAACTGATCTATAAGGGAAACTATGTAAATGCTATGAATACTTAGCAAGGTATGTAACTCGGGATATCTGTAACATGTGAGCTGTATTTGTGCAAAAAAAAGAAAAGCTCAGAATTACTTAGAGTGCATCTAAATACTGGATTGATGCAGAATAGCTTCTGAAACAGAAAGACTGCTAGCACCTTGCAAGCAATTGGAAAGGAATGGGAGATTATCCATTATCATGCAGGATTTTGGAAAATGTTGGCCACATATCAATATATTTTGATAATAGGGAAAAGAGTGCTGTAGAAGTTGGCCCAACTCAGCTTCACTTCAGAATTGAATCAGGCCTTGAGTGTTAATTTATTTTCCGAGGGGGTGACTTTGAATTTGAGTTATTGAGTAAAATTTGCAAAGCTGCATATTATATAACTCTCCTATGTTTTAATTCTTTTGAATCAATAGAGAGGAAAATTGAGTGGCTGATCCATTGCCAATGCATTTTATACTATTAGCCATTACCAACATCAAGTTGAAACAAAACTAAACTCACATCAGATCTTAAGGAATGATTTCTGAAGAAGGGTCCAAACCCAAAACGTTAGCTTTCCTGCTCCGCTGATGCTGCCTGGCCTGCTGTGTTCATCCAGCTCTACACCTTGTTATCTCAGACTCCAGCATCGGCAGTTCCTATTATCTCTCACATCAGATCTTTCTGTTCAGAAGACTTGGCATAAAGGAATGAATGAGACATCATCAAGAAATCTTGGTTGTTTGTCCACTACTATGGTCCTGTTGGTTTTTACTGTTTACCCCAATGGAGATGATTCAATATAACAAATTGTAGTGCAAGGACACTATGAATACTAAATCAAAATAAACAGTAAAGAAATAATGCAACAGTTGTGTTCTGAATCATCAGATATCAGGTCAAAATTGCAGAAAACTATCAAATACACTGAGGATTTATTCTATACGAGACTTATCGTTGCCAAGATGTAAATTGAAGCTCACATCATCAAACTACATTTTGTTCACATTTTGCTATGCAGTATGTAAATTTGTTTTTTTTCCTATGTCCAGATATTCCCCTCTGGAGCAGCTGAAACTTTAAACCAGTCATCCTGACTCAGAGATCGAGGCATTACCACTGCACCACAAGAACCCTCTATGTGCATGTTGTAAGCTTTCCAAAGTAACTGTTTGGTATGCCGCCCCTTAAGCAAACAATGTCCATTTCCACAGAATCCTTACAGTGTGGAAACAGGCCATTCAGCCCAACAAGTCAATACTGACCCTCCGAAGAGCATCCGACCCAGACTCAACCCCCTATCCTATCCCTGCATTTCCCTTGGCCTGGAGCACCTGGAGGAAACCCAAGCAGACATGGGGAGAACGTGCAAACTCCACACAGACAGTAGTCCAAGGGTGGAATCAAACCCGGATCCCTCGTACTGTGAGGCAGCAGTGCTAACCACTGAGCCACTGTGCCACCCCATATTTCTTTGCAATATGGGAATTTTTAAACATGATGCAGTCCTGCCATTAAAGTCCATACACAAATCACAAGCTACTTTGCACACATGCCACAAAAGGGAAGCCACATACTGTTGAGTTAATCATGATGCTAAAATTAACAGCATACCTCCCTGTTAGAATACTCAAAACAGTTATACATGGTTGATTACAATATACAAACAGAAACTGCTGGAAATTGAACTAAAGAAGGGTCACTGGATCTGAAATGTTAACTCTGTTTTCTCCTCACTGATGCTGCCAGACCTGCTGAATTTTTCCAGAAATTTCCATTTGTGCTTATGATTTCTAGAATCCATAGTTTTTTTTTGGATGACTGCAATATTTAATTTGATTTGCATTTGAATGGAAACTGAATAGACCTCAAAATGCAAGCAGGAAACAAAGTCAGGGAGTGAATGCATCAAATTTACAAGACCATGAGCCAAGTCTACTAGTCTCCAGACCATCAGAGGTGGAATGTATGACCAAATGCACACTTTGAGAACTTGTGGAAATCCTGACCTATATGAAAATTGTAGGGGAAGTTTCAATTTCTAATTGGCAATCTGACGCTGAACTGCAGTCAGAGACTTTGGACAGTTCCACAGTGTTTACATGAATGGGTACACAGGATGTGTTAGACAGGTAAAAACCTTGCTAGATAGGTGAAGACTTCATTATTGAACATCCATTGCCCTCCCCCTCCCCAAACCCCCCCCCCTCCGCCCCCAACCCCGACTCCCTGACTACTCCAAGAACCCAACTAGCCTCCCTGAACAAATCTAATTACCTCTTGATCAATTTACACATTCACCCACTTACTACTCACCTCCACCAACTACTCATCTAACTTCTTGCACACATCAACCATTTAACCACTTATGAACTCATTCATTTATTCTTCCCAACCACTTCTCCTACTTTCTCACCTCAATTACTTACCTTACTTACCAACCCATCCTTACCACCCTACACATTTCACTTACCTTACCCACACTACTCACTTATGAATTCACCCATTTACCCTCCCCACTCACCCCACCCATTTATGAACCCTTCCCACTCACCTCTCTACTTACCTCACCCACCTATCAATCCTAGCCAAATCACCTATTTGCCCACATTACCCACCCAACCTACCTACAGACCCTACCCATTTCATCCTCCTATTCACTCATTCATCCACTCACCCATTCACTAAATTTCAAACCAAACTTTTAAACTAACTACACAGCATCTAGCACCACAAAAAGGAGCCATGCCCTCTCTTCCCTCAACTGCAGTCTGCTCAGACAGAGTTCCCTGATATTGAGTCTTAGAGTCAGAAGGATCTACAGCATAAGATGAAGGCCTTTTGGCACATCACATCCATGGCGATCAAAAACAACCATCAAACTGCTCTAATCCCATTTTCCAGCTTTTGGCTCATAGCTTTGTATGTCTTAGCATCACAAATGCACACCTCAATGCCTTTACAGGCAGTGAGTTCCAGATTCACATCATCCTCTAAGTAAAAATCTTTTTCCTCACATCTCTTCTAAACCTTCTGCTTAACATCGTTCAGTATAGTATGATTAAGATATTCTTATAAAATCCCTTTCAGTGCTTTGTTGATACAATTATATTGCACACAAAGAGATGAAAGGAATAAGCACTGTGCTATCAGACAATATTAAATTGCTTATTATGCACTGCATTTTCTCCTGAAAATACAGGACCACTGAAAGTATTATGCTGACCCATTGATCTGTCACCATAAAAGCAAAGATTTAAGTTCATAATCTGTGAGTTATCTGGATGGAAAACTGTATTGCAAGAGTTACATAATGGGATTGCATTCATATACACCTCTTAGGTTCTAAACAGGTGGAACAGATTACCTATCTTTGGGAAGCTTGCCCAGTATTTATTTCCATTGAAATCCTCAAATGTTATGCCCAAGATGTGAAAGTGATCACTTCCTACATAATTTACCTGAATAGCAGATTATCTTTCTATTCATTAATGAAACAGCACCAAAAAAAAACATATAAGGTAGATGCTTTTGAAGAAAGAATCTGAAAGTTTCACTCCCACTTACTGTTCATTAGGGAATCTTCACTTGTGTAGTGCTGGCAAGTTGCCAAATTTATAGGAATGAATCTTAAATTAAAACTCTCCATTCATCTCTTGACCCTCCTACACCAGACTGCAATGATCAGAAAATATGATGTAAATGTATTTTTTAAAGCTACAATGTGCAAATGGCAAAGAAGCTTTAAAAGCTTTTCACATCTCTGTTGTACAAAAGACACAGTAACACTACTTGCACTCTTGTGAGCAATTGACTATTTCTCTTAAATGTGAGTGAATGTAAAAGAATGGAAGTTGGTAAATTGTCTTTGTGTTCACCTTTACAGTGAGACAGATTACATGGATTTACAGTCAAACTATTATCCTAAACTAATGGAAACCAATGAAGTATTTATTTTCCAATGAGTCCATTTTGCTGAGGTCTGCTATCCTTTGCTGACAGTAACTAAACTGCAAGTGGGATCAATAAAATGGTTACTGCTAACAAAGTTTGAGTCTTGAAGTTTGATTATACAACTGAGACAACAGAACTGAGGTCCAATAAAGTTGCTGTGCTTGCATGGTGCAAACTCACATTTCGTTATTTTAACTGGTATATTCATTATTTCTAACTTTGTACATAGTTCTATGCAAAATTGCTATGATCTCTTTATTTTTTAAACAAAACATTTTAGAATTTATTTTTCAGACAGTTTCATGATTTTATTAATCTACAGAAATTGAATGCCTTGAAACATGATTTAAAGCTTGTACATAAAGGCATAATTCAAATAATATTGTTCTTCCTTTTCCAGATATTTTCAAACATAACTCTTTCAGAGACATTGTTGCATATCTCTGGAGTAGGTAGGACTTGAACCTGGACTTCCAGATCCAGAGAGAGGAATATGATCATTGCGCCTCAAGAGCACTCTATTTTGTCACCTTTTGATGATAATGGCCTCAAAATTTCTAGCTGGCAAGATAAAAAGAAAATAGGTTAGTCATTTTCCTTCTACCTAAGGCACTTGTTATTGAGGAGGAAAATCCTGGGGTAGATTCACATTGACTTGCCTAATGTATATTAAGCTCTGAAGAATTCCATGAGGAGAACTGTGCAGGGAGGATTGGAGATCTATTACAGAATTCACTAAATTTTCATTTTCATTTAATTTAAATGGAAGTCAAGTTTTCATCAGTGGCACACAGATTTTCCAGACTGACTTTCCTTCTGACAACATTTCTGAGTTAGCCATTACACACGGCTGGTAGACTTACCCCAATTATTCTGAACCAAGATGAACACCTCATCACCAACTATTAAACTAGTACATGAAGGATGACCATGTTAGCTTGGTATAGAGTAATGAGATATCAGTAGAATGTATAATGATGACATTGAATGATGTGATGAAGATAACAGTGTCACACAATAGTGGAGGATAACTAGAAAGATGCAGAAACCCTAATGGCCTTCAGAGAATTTAGGGGTCAACTAAGCTGCAAATAGAAAGTTCTTATAAACAATAGCTTGGATGCAAGAAATGGTCCTTAGAAAACTAAAGTGAGTTAGACCTCATTTACGTGATAATACCCTTAATGGAGATTAATCCTGGCATAAAGTGTTGGCTTTAGCAAAGAAAAAATAATGAAAAAATGTCAGGGAAGAAAAGAAAATAATCAAAACATTAAAGAGGCAATTTCCACATTATCATTCTATAACTCCCAGTTTACAAATTTAATTTTAAACTTGACAAAAGGACAGTTATCTAAACCTAACAATTCCAAGGGATTCTCCTTACCCACCTTTGATAAGGCATGATTTTCCAACCATTTAAATTAACATCCAGTCATACATTAACAGCCAGTATTACTTCAGCAATTGCAATGCAACACCAGAAAATAACTCCTCAGAATGTAATTGAACAGGTTAACACCATAAAATACTGAAATCTGACTCTTTATATTAGGAAAATGAGTCTATAGAGCAAGATAAGCTTTATAATTCAGTTTCATTTGTATTGTCACAACCAGCTGGGGATGTTAGTATAATCTTATCTTGCATAAGTGTTTCCTGTCACTCACTTGGCTATTAACTGCCCTTTAATAACAAGTAATACTAGAGATTAAGAATTCCTCAAGGTTCCAAAGCATTAACAGTTGTTGACAATCGAGCAAAGTATCTGGTACATTTGAGGTCTCTTGAAATATGAAAGCCAATATGTTTGTTTTGTTCATTGAAAGGATAGGAAATGATAATTATATTTTGATACAAAATATTGGTGCTTACTAAAATGAAAGATGACAGCACAATAGTTATTGATCTGTTGAAAGGTTAGTACCTACATTGGAGATTTTTTTTTTCATGTGGCATGGTTGCAGTTCTGAGCAGAATTCTGGAGGAGAGCTGATAGTGATAAGAATTTTGGGCTTTTTCCATGTAGGGGCTCCCTCAGCTAGTTCCTATCAACACTACTACAGAAAGTGAATGCATAATACGATTCCTAACTTGAACTTCAGACTAAATGTATCGCAACAGACACCCACTGTGACAGATGCTGCATTTAATCACCTATAATCCTCAGGCCACCAAATAGTTCAATCCAAAGTCTATATTGAAATAGTTAGTTTTAGCCACAATTGTCACATGGTGTGATAAATACTGCAAAAGAAAAAGAATCAATATTTCCTATCCTGGCAGCACCTAATCCTCCTATTAGATATGATCCTGGAAAAGCACTGTGACTGCTTCTATAATGAATAAAATGGTGCTGACTTGGTCCAAAAGTGCTGCTGCCTTTTGCTAATGACCAAAATGGTTTGCCAAGTCAAAAACTATAACAGTACTCATTTTCCCACAAGCATATGTAAAGCTTGTCAGTGAACTTGACTAACAGTGTGTTCAACTGGGAAAAAAACTAATGCAGCCTATTATTATAATGGAAAGAAAATAGCAGTAAAGACAGAACAGCTATCTAATGGATCAACTTTGGCAAAGGTAAGACATGGTGAAGCATTCTTGATGGGCTGAATGGCCTACTTGAATTACGGTCTTATGTGAGAAATGGGTTAGAGGACCTGTAGCAGAACGTTGATCAAAATAAACTGATCCTACTGGAGCAGCAGGCCACCCTCCAGTAACAATACAGAATCAAGCTGCGCATAGGAAGTTTGTTGATTGAATCAGCACATTGCTTTCAGATCCTCATAAATGGTTCCAAATAAGAACAGGAATTGTCCGTGTCAGACAGGAAGTGAAATTACACCTGAATTTTGCCTACGTTTTATTGGGCTCAACAGTTATGACACAAAGTCAGTTCAGGAATATTCTATGGTATGGTATCAATTTCAAATGTTGTGCAGAAGCTGCTTAATGCATTTCATTTGAGGATAGGCTTGACACCAGAAGAACTGAAAATTGTCTTCAGATCAAGGTGGCCTCCTGTTGCTGGAGGCTGACTAAGTGGGGTCAGTATTCATGGAAGTAGAGAGATGCCCTGTGCTCTGACAGCCAATCACCTCAAGAATTTCTTCTTAGGATTTAGCAGATGCCATGAACTGCTGTACTTCAATAGCTTCTTGTTTCATAGAAATGCCTAATTAAAAAAAAAAGAAATATTTGATATTTTGTAGGATCATTCACAATCTGAGAGATGTGCAAAATATTTTTCCAGCCCATTAAGTACTTTTGAAGTCACTGCTGCTAAGTAAAATATGGAAACATAGAATATAGGAGCAGGAGTTGGCCATTCAGCCCTTTAGACCTGCTCTGCCATTCAATATGATCATGGCTGGTCATCCAACTCAATATCCTATTCCTGTTCAATCCTCATATCCTTGGATCTCTTTATCACTAACAAATATATCTAATTCCTTCTTGAAAACATCCAAATGTTTTAGCTTCAATTTCTTTTTGTGCCAGTGAATTCCAAAGGTGAAGAAAACTTTGCTCATCTCAGTCCTAAATGGCTTACCCTGCATCCTTAGACTGTGACCCCTGGTTAGGGACTCCCTGGTCATCAGGAACATGTTTCCTGTGTTTACTCTGCCTCGTCCTGTTAGAATTTTATATGTTTCTATGAGATTCCCACTCATTCTTCTAAACTCCAGTGAAAATAGTAGGTAAAGGAGAAAAATAATATTACCGGCAATAAACACTACCATCCCTCTTTAAGCAACATGTAAGAAGTGGCCAAGTCCAGACATTCTGTGTTCCAACTTTATACTGAAAGCATATTTGATGACCCAGCCTTCCCTAATATCAGAAAATACCCTGTCGGAAAAAAAAAATAGAAGTGGCTAGAGAAGCTCAGCAAGTTGTGCAAGCATGTGTGGAAAGAAAGCAGAGTTCACATTTCAAATTGGAAGGCTCTTCACCAGCACAGTTAGTAGCTGATATTTATGCTGAAGCCGAAGTGGGGTGAATAGTGTTTGGGGCAGGATGGGGATGGTGGCACCGATCGGTGAGAAGGTTCTGGGATGGGAAAAGGAGGTGAATAGATAGGTGGAGACAGAGGAGAGAGAGAAAGAAAGAGAGAGATATGATTACGGATAGCAGGCGAGGACAGAAGAGAAGCTCAGTAAGTGACAATAAGAGTTAAGAATGAAAAAAGAATGGATTAGCCATGTTGAATGCAACTCATATAATATGATAACATGTCTTGGACTACTTGGGAATGGATGAATGTACTAAAAGCAACCCATGTCATAACATGACCAGCTGTGGGTTGGATAAAAATCATGGAAAGATGAAATCAGGCTCTAAAGTTATTGAAATTGATGTTGAGCCCTAGAGGCTGCCAGTTCCACAAGTGGAAAATAAGATGTTGTTCTTCGAGCTTACACCAAAGCTTGCTGGAACACTGCAAAAGCCTACCACTGAGATGTTGGCCAGTGGACCCAGTGGAGTGTTGAAGTGACAGGCAACAGGAAACTCAAGGTAATTTTTGCGGAGAGAGCATAAGTGCTCGACAAAGTGATCATCTGGCCTGCATTCAGTCTCCCCAGTGTAGAGGAGACCACACAGTGAACAACAAATATAGTAGTGGTGGTTGATGGGAAATGTTCATCCTGGAGTTCAGTTACTAGTGGTGTACCTCAAGGATCTGTTTTGGGGCCACTGCTGTTTGTCATTTTTATAAATGACCTGGATGAGTGCATAGAAGGATGGGTTAGCAAATTTGCGGATGACACCAAAGTTGGTAGAGTTGTGGATTGTGCGGAAGGATGTTGCAGGTTACAGAGGGACATAGATAAGCCGCAGAGCTGGGCTGAGAGGTGGCAAATGGAGTTTAATGTGGAAAAGTGTGAGGTGATTCACTTTGGAAGGAGTAACAGGAATACAGAGTACTGGGCTAATGGTAAGATTCTTGGTAGTGTGGATGAGCAGAGAGATCTCGGTGTCCATGTGCATAGATCACTGAAAGTTCCCACCCAGGTTGATAGCGTTGTTAAGAAGGTGTTAGGTTTTATTGGTAGAGGGATTGAGTTTCGGAGCCATGAGGTCGTGTTGCAGCTGTACAAAACTCTGGTGCGGCCGCACTTGGAGTATGCGTACAGTTCTGGTCACCGCATTATAGGAAGGATGTGGAAGCATTGGAAAGGATGCAGAGGAGATTTACCAGGATGTTGCCTGGTATGGAGGGAAGGTCTTATGAGGAAAGGCTGAGGGACTTGAGGCTGTTTTCATTAGAGAGAAAAAGGTTAAGAGGTGACTTAATAGAGACATACAAGATGATCAGAGGATTAGATAGGGTGGACAGTGGGAGCCTTTTTCCTCGGATGGTGATGGCTAGCATGAGGGGACATAGCTTTAAATTGAGGGGTGATAGATATAGAACAGATGTCAGAGGTAGGTTCTTTACTCAGAGAGTAGTAAGGGCGTGGAATGCCCTGCCTGCAAAAGTAGTAGACTCGCCCACTTTAAGGGCATTTAAATGGTCATTGGATAAACATATGGATGATAATGGAATAGTTTAGGTTAGATGGGCTTCAGATTGGTTTCACAGGTCGGCGCAACATCGAGGGCCGAAGGGCCTGTACTGCGCTGTAATGTTCTATGTTCTATTTCTATGTTCTATGTTCTAGACTAGACTGAGTGAAGTGCAGGTAAATTGCTGTTCACCTGAAAGGTGTGTCTGGAGCTTTGGATGGTTAAGAGGCAGGAGGTAAATGGGCAAGTATTACATGTTCTGCAATTGCATGGGAAGTTGTGGGTGTGTGAGGAGACGTTGGAAGTGGAGGAGGAGTGAACAGTGTGCCTGAGAGGAACAGAATGCTGACAAGGGTGGGGTGGTCATGGCATCCCTTTGGAGGTGACAGGAATGGCAGTTTACTATCCTTTGGATGCCGAGGCTGGTGTGGTAATAAGTGAGGACTGGGGAACTCTATCATTGTTGTTGGTGGGAATAGAAGGACTCCATCCCATTCTCCTAGTTTCTCCGCCTCCATTGCATCTGTTGTGACAATGCCACATAACCTGGAATGAATCATTATCTTCAGGAGAGAAAGGGAGAATAAGACTAGCTCAAAAGATTTCTCTCTGCTGAGGTGGACACCCAGCATCATACAGAGGAATGTATGGGGCACAGATAAATTGTGACAAAAGGCATATGCAGAGGGAATTGTTGGCTGGGATTTTCTGCTTTTGTGCTCTTAATCTACAAAAGAAAAAATTGCTTTTATGGACTGTGACTTAAAGAACAGGTTTTTTTTAAACGAAAAACTCTTGTTTTTGTGTCCCTAGGTATGAAAGATATATTGTCAAAGAAAATATTAGATAAAAGGAAATAGAATTGCCCAAATTGGACTAAATTCTGAATTCAGACATATACTCATAAGAAACTGTGTTGGATTAGTGCTTTGTCATCTTTACTCTAATGCTACCTTGCATTCAACCATATTCTTGACTCAAATACTTAGCTACATAGTACATCAGAAACTACAATCAACAGTAATGCCTTAGATTGTACCACAGGTCGCAATACTGCCTTTCTTAAGTGCTGAGTTATTACAAAATTATGATATGGTTAGTAAGCAAGAATAGAAACTTAAATCCAAAGACCTAATGATATCCACAGAGAACTGAGGAATGGAAGATGGAGTTAAATTTAGATAAATGAAAGGTGTTGCATTTTGGTAAGGCAAACCGGAGCAGGACTTATACAGTTAATGGTAGCCCCCTGTAGAGTGCTGCTGAACAAAGAGACCTAGCGGTGACGTGCATAGTGCCTAGTACCTTGGAAGTGGAGTCACAGGTAGACAGGTCGGTGAAGAAGGCACTTCGCACACTTGCCTTCATTGGTCAGGTCATTGAGTATAGGAGTTGGGACATCATGTTGTAGCTGTACAGGACATTGGTGAGGCCACTTTTAGAATACTACATGCAATTCTGATTGCCCTTCTATAGGAAGGATGTTGTTAAACTTGAGAGGATGCAGAAAAGATTTACAAAAATGTTGCCATGGCTGGAGGCTTTGAGATATAGAGAGATGTTGAATAGACTGGGCCATTTATCCCTGGAGCTTTGGAGGCTGAGGGGTGACCTTACAGAGGTTTATAAAATCATGAGGGACATGGATAGGGTAAATAGTCAAAGTCTTTTCCCTATGGTGGGGGAGTTCAAAACTAGAGAGCATTGGTTTAAATGAGAGGGGAAAGATTTAAAAAGGACCTGAGGGGTAACTTTTCATGCAGAGGGTGGTAAGTGTACGGAACGAGCTGCCAGAGGAAGTGCTGGAGGCGGGTACCATTACATTAGTTAAAAGGCATCTGGATGGGTCTATGTATACAAAGAGGGATATGGGTCAAATGCTGAGACTAGGTCAGATTGAGATGACTCGTCAGCATGGGTGAGTTGGACCGAAGGATCTTTTTCCATGTTGTATGACTCTAATACAGAATTAGAATGACGGCGATAATACTTTTGTAACAATTTTCCAACGTAGTCATTCCTTGAACATGAGTCCTCGTGGGAATTCTCTGTGATTTTAATATATCCAAGGATTCTTTTTGTATTATTAGGCAATTCAGAGAGATATTTTTCAGTGCAAATTTAAATGCAACAAATATATTCGTATTTGAAGTGATTTCTCTGCCAAATAAAAATTTGCAATAAAATTAAACTGTCTGCCATTATAAACTTGTCCTCATTACATTTATTTAAAACAATTAAAAGACACTTTAGACATTTTAATCACCAAAAAATCATTATGCGTAAAAGTTTTGATCAATCTTGCTTTTTCCTGTCCACAATTATAAATGCATTCTTAATGCATTCAAATGACATTTCTTTGTGATTTAAAATCAAACAATAACTCAATGATTAACAGTTCCATAAAGTAAGCAAAAGAATGCTAGTGAATATGTTGAGTATTTACCAACATCACCAATATTTCAATGCCACTGTCATTAAATATGAGTACCTACATCAATATCTACAAGGCAAAACCTCTGCTGAACTGTAATAAACAATATGTTTCTATTTGCTTTCCTATCTAGTAGTGTCTGCATAGTTACTTTTTCTGATTTATGTACTTGAACACCCAGGTTCTACTGCATAACAGAGCTATGCAATCTCTCACCATTGAGATAATACCACTGCTGCACTGTGGTAACAGATTTTATCATCTAATAGATGCACTGCAGTAACTCACCAAAAACTTCTGACAATTTCTTTCAAACTCATAACTTATTTCATCAAGAAGGTTAAGGACAACAGAAATATGGGGACAGCACTTGGCAAGTTCCACTCCAAGCGGAACACCATCCTGACTTAGAACTATATCACAGATCCATCATGGTTGCTGTGTAAAAATCTTGGAACTCCCTTCTCAACAGCAATGTGACTATGCTTGCATCCCATGGACTGCAATAGTTCAATAAGGCTGCTCACCTTCAACCTCAGTAGTGCGATTAGTGTTAGGCAATAAAATCTGACCCAGCCAGTGTTATTACATCATACAAACAAAATAAAAAAGTGTGTAAAATATGTTTCTTTTTTTATTCGTCCTGCCAAAATTAAGAATTTCACCTTCCCTACATTATATTCAATTTGTCAAATCTTTTCCCACTGACAAAATCAATCTGTATCCTTTTGTAGTCTCCTTGTGTCCTCTTCACAATTTACTTCACTACCTATTTTGTGTAATCAGCAAATGTAGCAATCTTATCTTCAATACATTCATCCAGTTGAGACTCCCGCACTGATCACTGAGGCACACCATTCATTACATCATGCCAAACAGAAAATGACAATTTATGTCTCCTACTTATTTCTTCTGAACTGTTGAATCCATTATGTTATCCCTTGTACCATGAGCTTTTATTGCTCACGATAACCTTTGATATGACACCTTATTTAATCCAACCTGAAAATGTAAGTATAATACATTCACTGATTCCAGTTCATTCACAGCACATGTTACTTCCTCAAATAATCCTGATAAAATGGTTAAGCATGATTTCACTTTCACAAACCATGCTGAATCTGCTTGATTACCTTCAATAAATCTAAGTATTCTGTTATGAATTTTTAATAACAGCTTCTACCATATACACTATGGGAGGTTTTAAGCTCACTGTCCTACATTGTCCTGTCTTCTATCTCTTCTCTGCTGTGTTCTGGCATCACTTCCACAGATGCTGGCAGACCTGCTGAGATTTTCTAGCAATTTCTATTTTTGTTTCTGATTTCCAGCATCTGCAGTTCTTTCAGTAAGGGAAACGAAGCGTAAAATGGGCAATCGCTTCGCAGGACACCTATGTTGTACCTATAAAAAAGACCCTGAGCTTCCAGTTGCTTGTCACTTCAACACACCACCTTGCTCTCTGGCCAATGTTTCTATCTAAGGCTTGCTGCAGGGCTGCAGCGAAGCTCAATGCAAGCTGGAAGAACAATACCTCATTTTCTCCTTGGGAACTCTACAGCATTCTGGATACAATATTGAGTTCAATAATTTTAGGACTTAAGTCACCTTCTTCATGTCCTTACCCAACCCACACACCAGACCTTGTTATCACATGGTCTGGTTTACACAGTACCCATTGTTAGCCACTGACACCATTAGCAGATATTTACTCTTTTAGGCTGACCATTTTCCACACTTTTGTCTATCCGATGTTCTTCTCTCTCTTTGGTCTTTATCTTCAGCTATAATTTACTGTTTATCCCTCTCCTCTCATTTTATCTTCTGCATAAAAAAAACAACTTCTTCCTAGCTACCATCAGTTCTGAAGAAGGGTTGCTGGACCCAAAACGTTAACTCAGAATTCTCTCCACAGATGTTGAGATTTTACAGCTATTTTTGTTTTTGTCTCTGTCTCCTCCCTGTTTGAATAATTCACTATTTTCCAATCTAATGGAACCTTCCCTGAATCTAATGAATATTAAAAAGCCAATCTATCAACCATCAATTATCTCTCTAACCACTTCTTTTCAGACCTTAGAATGAAAACCATTAGGACCCAGGGTCTTGTCAACTTGCAGTTCCAATAATTTACTAATTATTAATTCTCTGGCCATTGTAATTTTCATGAGTTCCTCCTTCCCTTCCGATTCCTGATTGACAGTTATTTCGGGAGATTACTTGCATGCTCTATGGTGAAGATGAATGAAAATAATGGTCAAATTTATTTGGCATCTGCTTATTTTCCAATAATAATTCTACAGACTAATTTTCTCTAAGACAAATGAACATTTTATTAATTTTGCCTTTTTAAATAAATGTCAAGACTCTTGCTATCAGTCTTTATATTTCTAACAGGCTTTCTTTCATGCTGTTAATGTTTTTCCTCTTTATTTATCTTTGAGTCAAACTTTTTAAAATATATCCTGTGCAATCTTCTGACTTGCCACCCATCTTTTCACAATTATGTGATTTTTCTTTAAGTACAATCCCATCTTTAACTTTTTTAGTTAATCATGAATGGTGGGTCCTCCTTTTGGAGTTTTGTTTTTATTTGAATGTATCTATTTTGTCCATTTTGAAGTATCACCTTAAATGTCGATGTGTCTCTATTCGTATCCCAAGACCAGCCCGTCTCGTCCCCGTCTCCTTGACCTGTCCGCCTTCTCTCCCACCTATCCGCTCCTCCCACCTCACTGACCAACCCCCACCCCCACTTCCTACCTACTAGCCTCAGCCCCGCCTTCTTGACCTGTCCATTTTCCCTCTCACCTACCCGCTCCTCCCTCCTCACTGACTAATCCCCATCTCAACTCCCTACCTACACTCACCTTTACTGGCATCATCCCCACCTCCTTGACCTGTCCGTCTGCTCTCCACCTATCTGCTCCTCTATCCACCTTCTATCATCGCCTCCCCCTCTCTCTATTTATTTCAGAGCGCCCTTCCCTTCCCCCATTTCTGAAGAAGGGTCCAGACCCGAAACGTCAGCTTTCCTGCTCCTCTGATGCTGCCTGGATTGCTGTGTTCATCCAGCTCCACACCTTGTTATCTCAGACTTCAACATCGGCAGTTCCTACTATCTCAACACTTGGGTTGACTTGTTGCGTGTTTATAAGATTTGAGATCTCTCCCTGAACTTTTTCAACTTGTTTATAAAGCCTACTTGCCATTTGCTTTTCTTCCATTCTCCAGTACTTTGCATTTGTCTGCATTACAATTCTTCTGGTATTTATTTGGCAATTGGCATATTGACTCATCCTATAATTGCTGATGTGTTTCCTCCTGTCTTTGACTGCTTTCTCTGAATTGGGTACTATTTGCAATTTAACTACTTTGCACTAACTTGAATCCAATTTGTTTAACTAAATTAGAAGATCATCATGTCCCAAAACTCAGCTCTAGAGCAGTGAAGTGAATGTCACCATTGTTGTTCAGAGACTAAGAGAAGTGACTGGTAGTAAAGTTAACCTGAGCATCACTATGCCTCAGGTAATTTTAAGAAGGTATCTTCATGACAATCTCAGCCAGTGCAGGAATTGAATCTGCATTATTGTTGGTACTCTGCATCACAAACCAGCCGTCAACCAACTGAGCCAATTGAATCCATTTGTTATCATGCCCATTTAGTAGATAGCCCAACCAGACTTAATTTATTTTTAAAAATACTCATTGGTGTCTGCCCTTCAATCTATTTCTTATCTGTTTCAAGCAATTACAACCATAATGCTTATGAGTTTAACTGGTGCTTTAATGTGGAACTTTAGCTTACAGGATTGTAGTAATGTAGTAAAACTTCCTGCAGTCTATTTGAATGGTGTCTTTCTTAACAACATCAAGTGAGTTAGTTAAGGTGTCTACCTCTGAGACACTCTGTTCATGCTCTTAATTCTTTTCCTCTTTATTAATCTTTGAGTCAAGCTTTGTTTTTTTTAATATATTCTGTGCAATCTTCTGACTTGCCACCCATCTTTTCACAGTTATGTGATTTTTCTTTCAGTACAATACTATCTTTAACTTTTTTATTCTTCTTCTGGCTAGGGACATGAAGGCTTAGATTTTCCAGTGGTCAGATAATTGTCTATGAAGCATAGATGGGAGTTGGACTTGGGGACCTACATCGTAGACTCCTAAGGACTTGCCCAGGAAATTGAGGATTCTGTTGCACAGTTCCCCAGTATTTAGAACCCTCTTAAAGTACCCATTTAGATTGAATAAACCAGTGCATTTCACTGCTGTTTAGCAAATAGTTAGGATTGTTAAGTACCTCGCCTAATTCATGAATAACTTTTCAACTGATCCCCAGTTACCAAACACAACATCAACTATACATCCTCATGACAATTTGCATCCTGCAAAACCTTAATCCAACAACCCCTCCAACCTACGGACTCAATACCGCCTCTTTCACTGCTAGACCTCACCTCCTTACCCCACCACAGGACCCAACCCTTACGTATATCCCCCCCACAGAGACACAACATACACCTCTACCTCTCATTACACTGTAACACTGCCCTTACCCTCTGCCAGACGACAATAAATGTAAGCCCCTGATGACTTCGGACACATTTAGCACATCCTTCTCTCCAAATTGGCACATACTTGCCCTGAATTAAAGTTCCTCACCTTACCGTATGACTTTGTGCATCACCCCCTGAATTTGACCAAGATTAATTTAAGTTTAGAAAGTGCTGGAACTTACTCAGACAACATTTACATATAATGAACCCTGTCAATCATTGTCTTTAGGATTGTGTTGAGCTAAATGACACTTTAATAGAGGGAAATGTAGAATGGTGAGGACCTCCCATCATAAACTCTTTGATAATTACTAAAAAATTCAGATATAAAGTAGATAATGTGGGCTTACTGCTGATCAGCAAGGCTTTATTTAATAGCTGATGTTTGTAGAATATTCTAGTTTGAATATTCAAAAACACTTTCTGAATATTCAAAGAGTTAACTTTTCTCTATATCCTTTAAAAATACCAATTAATAGATTTGTTAAGATAGAATGCTGAGAGATTTAGCAAGATCATATCACACTAAAGATAACACAGAGAAGAATTTGATAATGAAGGTATCATCTGATGAACCAAATATATTGCTTAGGGAGATTTAACACAAAGGCATTAATCAAGGCACTAAAATAGTTTGTAGAAGAATCTCACATGCTCAGTTGTGAAAAGAAAGTCACAGAACCAAAACAGTTTTCAATGAAGAAAAAAATGTTTGAGAAGAATTATGATCCAAGTTGGCAAATTATTTGTACTTACAGATAAGAATAAGCAAACTACTTAATTTTATTTGTGGGCATAGAATGCATCCATAAGTATAATATTGACCAGGTTCTAGGGAAATTTGACATGGGAAGAATTTGGCCAGCCCACCCCAAAACACTATAACAGATAAACTAAAGAACTGCAGATGTTGGAAATCAACAACAAAAACAAAAATTGCCAGAAAATCTCAGCAGGTTTGCAGCATCAGTGGAGGAAACAGTTTAATGTTTCAGATCCAGTAACCCTTCTTCAGAAGTGTTGGTGCAAATCAACTATCCAAGGATTTGTAATGCATAGTATGATTTTTAACACCTGAAATGTCTGCTCCATATATGTATTAGTGAGTGTGCATAATTACCATACTGTTCTTTTTGCATAACAATTGGTTCATTGCTTCAACTAATTCCTTCACTTAAACAAAATAATACCTGGCCAAAATCACAGCTGAAAAATCCCAATAGAGGAGATCTTATGTTCTGTGTTGTTGGCATTCAAGAAATGTCACTGCAGTAAACCAGCCTTTTAAATACATGGTGCTGCAAGTGTAGATCAACATTGTGAAGCTTTGCTTGAATATCTTTGGAGATCATAGAGAAATGGAAATAAATTAAATGAGACAGAGATGGATGAGAAACTGTGCTCACTGGAATTTTGAAATGTAAACAAACATTAGAGTTGCAAACAGGGAAGCGATGACAATAAAAAAGCTCAACATTTTGGGTAACCCTTTTGTACTCAGAACATTAGTTCATTTTATCTTACTTATCACGCATTTTTAGCATTTTCTTTACGAATTTAAGTGATCTAAAATTCATAATAGTGCTGTCTGTATAGTTGATGTCAATTGTGTCTCAATGGTCACAATCTTACTTCTGAGCTAAATGATGTATGAGTTACTTAATTTTTATTTTTATGTATTTATTGTCATGTGTATTCTGTTACAAAATATGGTGAAAAGTGTTGTACACTGTCACCACTCTCCAGCGTCATCTTAAAACACAGAAAAATAAACAAAAACATAGAACAGAATGCAGAAAAATAAAGAAATAAAGAAGTAGTGTTCAACTTTACACTCCTCCTTGTTAAGTGCTCTGCCATGGGCCATAGGTCTGGTGGCCAGCCACTAGTCCACTTTGCTGCATTGCTGCCACTGGAACAAAAGTCACCACTTTTCTTGCCTCCACCAACACCCTCACCACTATGAATCCTCACTGACCCTCACCACTGCAGATGCCAACAATGTCGCCTGATACCACACTGGCCCAAACTCAATTCCGCTGTCATGAGTCGGCTTCAGGCCCACCTTACCGATGCAGCTGCTGCTGATATCACTGGATCTCATACTGGGCCTAGACACATCACTGCCACAGCCTTCAGGCATCCGCGCTGGCCACAGACACTGCCTGGAACCCAAATTTATCTCCGGCGCAGCAGGCATGGGTTGGCACAAGGACTGCCTCATCGATACAGAAGCGCTAGCCTCACTTCAAATCTGTGGGGTGTCATTAGATGTGGACCTGCAAAGGCACAGCAGGTCAGACAGCATCTGAGAAGCAGGAAAGTCAACATTTCAAGCCGAAACACTTTGTCAGGACTGGGGAGGGGAAGGGCAGCCCAGAAGTAAATAGAGAGAGGGGGGTGGGGCTGGGGAAAGGGTAGGAGAGATGGTGATAGGTGGATGCAGGTAGGGGGTTATCGTGATTGGTCAGTCGGAAGGGTGGACCGGATAGGTGAGTAGGAAGATGGAGAGGTGAGGTCAGGTCAGGGAGGTGAGGAGGGGAAGGTCTGGACAAAGGATAAGGCTGGGGGTGGAAAGATTTTGAAGCTTGTGAAGTCAATATAAAGGCCATTGGGCTGTAAACTCCCAAAGCAAAATATCAGGTGTTGTTCCTCCGGTTTACGCTTGGCCTCACTCTGACAGTGGAGGAAGCCAAGGATGGACATGTCACCAAGGGAGTGGGAGTGGAGAATAAAAATAGATGGCAATCGAAGGTCAGGTTGATTGGTGCATACAGAGCGCAGATGCTGCACGAACCAGTCCCCGAGTTTGCGTTGGTCTCCCCGAATATAGAAGAGACCACATCAGGAGTAACGGATACAGTAGATCAGGTTGGTTGAGGTGCAGGTGAATCTCTGCCAGATCTGGAAGGATTGTTTGGGGCCTTGGGCGGAGGTGAGAGGGTAGGCGTAGGGGTAGGTGTTTCACTTGAACAAAAGTTCAGAATGCTATTAAGTCATAATGCACATTTGGAGAGCTGGTGCAAACATGTTCGACTGAATGGCCCTCTTCCTCACCACAGCACACTGTGAAGTTAACACTCGTCATCAAATATACTAACTGTCTTCCAGCCCCACAAATGGCTGTTTTGCTTCAGGTAAGTTCAAGAAAAGAGTTAACGAATATTTGGTGGCTATATGTTGTGCTGAACCCATCAATATTATCAGACAAAATGGATACATTACTCTCTCCTCCTCTCTTGCCCTTGTCTCACCAGTAGATGCAAATTAAATGACCATGGACCTCCTTTGGATGTGACTCCAAAATCCCACACCTATCACATCCCTTGTTGGATCAGCAACAATTTATAATGTGAAATATTATTACAGATTAGCCCTTTTTTTAAGTTTGGCAAAAGCTGTAGTACAAATATACTGTGCATTGTATCGTATAAAAGTGTTATGCGACAGTACAAGCAAATTTCAGAAACAATGCGGCTAAGCCAGGTAATATTCCTTTACTTTTAAATGCCTGACATAAAGTTATGCATCTCGGAAAATAAATACACAAAAGCAGAAGGGTTCAGCAGTAAATGTCTTATAATTTACAAGAATGCTGATGTGTCTGACATTAGGCATTGATACACAGAACTGGAGAAGCAATTATATGGATAGTGTCATTTTATATGTTTAATGGTGATCTATTGTTAAATGGAGCACAAAATTGTACATGTGATGAATCTATAATTTACACTCGATCATCTAATGTAAATTTAATTGCAGTGGTTCCATACAAATTTATATTGACAAAAAAGTATTATACACAATTTTAAATTACTCTTTGCAGTGTATGTGATTGGAGAAATGATAAGTTATTAAAACTATTTAGATTTTATCAGACTGACTGCTGCATTTAATGGAAAGCAATATTAATATATGCATTTATCGTTGGGATTACCCCGTACAAATTTTCCTCTATTGTGGTGACATTTTACAGCCCCTTGACCTGTCCTCAGGAGTTGGTTGTAACAAATTTCAGCATTGTTTTATTGTGTAGACGCCGCATTGTAACAATTGCATCTATACTACTGTAGCCAGGTCAAAATAGTATCATGAAAAAATTAATGATCTCACTTTCTTCTTGAAATTTTGCATTTGCGTTCTGCATTAATCTTCATTTTAGACTTTCAGCTCTTATTAAATAACGTTTCCACTATATAAGCAAATAGCCTTGTGGTGCCCATTGCAATGCATCAGTGGTAAACACATGACAAATAGGGCATTATTCTATTTCATCTCCAACAGTTGCATTCATGACAAAAGCTAACTCTGCAATATTGACTGAAATAATTCAATTCTGTCATCGCATAGAATATGGTCTCAGAGTAATAAATTGTAATAACAGTGCAGCTTGAGTCCCAAGCCACAGGGCAGTTGAGATTCAAGACGAACATACTGGGACTCACTCTTCAGATATAACTCATATTATGGTAAGTGTTATATACTGCCAAACAACATAACTTCGTTATGGAACTAACCTAATGGGTTAATGCGCTGTGGACTGTGAATGTGGAGCCGTGGTAGTGCCCCTCCCTCTGAGCCAGGAGGTTCAGGCTCAGGTCCTACCTGCTCTACAGGTGTGTCATAACATCTCTGAAGAGATATTTCTAATTGTCATATTATGACACACCAGTCATGCAAGACTATGGTCAGTCGAGGGGTCCTACCACATCTTGTCAAACGTATTGTCTAATCACAGTACAGAAGTTTGGCCACAGTCAGGTGGGCACTTGGTGTAAGCGGCATCCAGGGATCTATGTACGATAGTCCAGGAATCGTGGTCAGTCTTGCAGTATGTTTCATACCAGTATAATGATTACAGGTAAGACAGTCATGTAACTGCATAGAAATCTGTGAGGGGGTTGGACCATCCTCACTCAAGGCTGCCCTTCCGAATCAGTCAGAGCATCGTGTCAAAGTCCAGTCCCAGCACCAATGAGCACTTCCACCATTGGAAAATACCAAGAGAGCAGCTCCATGGAGGCTGAGTGTTAGCTATAGAGTGAGTAGTGTAAAACTACATGAGAAAAATTGCTAAGGCTCAAAAGGGAAAGCCTTTCATGAAACACACAGAAACTAACACTGATCCAAATTTTGTGAAAAGCATCCCCAAAATGAGATAATGTAGACAGCAGTGAGAATGAGTCTGTGTGAACAACTTTGAAGGGAGACATACATGAATAGCAACTGTGAGGCATAAGAATGAAACCATAATGGAGTGAAGGTGATTGTGATTGTCGGACATTCAAATGGTCATATGAATAAGTGGCTGGAAAGAAAAGAATGAGATGGAGGTGCAAGGCATGCTACATTGAAGGGGGCCATGGAGACAAATGCTGGGAAAATCAGAATGAGGTTCTCAGGAGACCTGAAATCATGATGCTATTCTTCTTAATGAAACTGCTATGGTCCTGTTTTTGGAGCTGTACTCATCCAGGCAAATGGGAAGTATTTCATTACACTACTAACTTGTGTCTTCTACATGGTGGATAGCCTCTGGGAGACAGGAGACAAGTTACTTGCTGCAAGATTCACAAAATGGATGGACGACACAGAATATTTTGCATAAATACTGAGAGTAGAAAATATAGGCAAAAAGGAACAAATTCTGTAGGTAGAAGTCCAAATCAATTTAGGTAAAATGAGATAAAATTCTCACAGTTCTTTTGAAATTTGCTGATGCTATTAAATTGTTGTTAACCATGGTAATTCTCGATTCAAAGGCTGGACAGTTGAACCTAGGTCTCGGTTTGAGTTAAAAGTTTTTCTTTTGCAAAGTCCTTTTATACAGTTTCTTTCACTCAGAAGTGATAAGACTAACCTGGCTTGGCTTGCACACTTCCTTTCAAAGCTTTGAATGTCCCACTGCTCTTTTTGTGGTTTGGTGACTTAACTGCTACTTAAACTCAATCTAAAAGTTGTTATTCAGTATTTATTTTTCAACCCAAGGGTACCTGGAGCCTGCTAATCTCACAAAAGTATATTAATCCAATTACTCCTGTGTAAACAATGAGTGAACTCCACACAGTTCCATATATCCTTTGAGTTGCAAAAACAAAACAAATGATCCAAACTTTCATTTTGCAGAATACATTTTGCAATAAAACAAATTAGTCCTTATATCCCATCCACCATCTCTGATTGGCCTGAGAAAATATGAGGCATAATGTTCCCAGAAAACATGCTGAAACTGAGAAAAGTTTCCAAATCACTTAAAGGCCAGTTGCTTTAACAAAGACTATCATGAGCATTTTCAAATTGTCCTGCTTCCATTATTAATCTCAAAGACAATCCTTAAGGCAATTTTGTGGAATATACTTATTATGTTGTGTCTTTTTTTTCACTTATTCACATTTACTCTGGAGCAATCTCTGTCTGAAGGATGCTTTGTCTCATGCTGGATGCAAAATGAGCTGCAGAATATACTGACTTTCCACGTTATTTATATTTCTATAACATTGTACAGTGATCAGAAATTATACCTTATGTCTGGGCATGAAATAAGGTATAACTTGTTAGTGAATAGGCCTTATAAATTCAGGAGAACCAATGTGTCCAGACTCTGAAAGAGATTGGCAATATGATTGCCACCAAACACATTTTCAATGGAGTGTCAGTTAATCTCCTATGCTTTGCATACTTGTGATATGTAGGTAGAGGCTAACCATAGTTGAATCTGCAGCTGTCTGCAAGAATTTCATTACATACCTGAATTCATTCCATTCCTTGCTCAAACAAAACAGTCTAACATGCTTGTTTCCCCCAATGTGCTCATCAAGAAATCCACAAATGTGTTCTTTATTACAACTTACTGCAAACGTATGGCACTGGGATTCCTACACTTCCATTCATTATGACTTACCTTATTGGAAATCTCACAAACAGGGCACAAGCTATCTGTTGACTAAATTGACTTGATACTGAAATAAGGCTCTTCAAAGTTATCCTGTGGGTACCCAGATCAGATCAACAGTTTTTATTCTGCTGAAGAATTACAGAAGCATCATTCTCAATTCACTCATTCATTATGGGAGCTTTTTAAAATACTCATTAAAAATCTATCAACAAAATAGACATTGTACCAGAATAAATGTGAATAAGTAAAAAAAATGACACAACATAATAAGTACATTCCACAAAATTGTCTTAAGGATTGCCTTTGAGATTAATAATGGAAGCAGGACAATTTGAAAATGCTCATGATAGTCTTTGTTAAAGCAACTGGCCTGTTTGCTACAGATCACATAAACTCATCAAAGGGCATAATTTCAGGTTTGAAAATTGTGCAGTCTACCATTTATTACCCTGGAAGGGGAAGATATCTCCAAAGTTCGAGGAGCAGGTATAGCTAGACATTTCATGTAGATACTTCTTAATAGCAGGATTATTTATATTTTCCATGAATTTGAAGTTGTCATAAAGCCAAAATACGATACTGCCTACTACACAAATAAATAAGTGGTACAATAATTTCAATGGCAGTGTAATGTCAAGGAAGTAGATTTTATATCCCAATGATTGACAGATCATATGAAACAGAAAATAGGAGCCCAATATTCAATACAGCCAAGTTGATCATCCAACTCAGTATACCTGCTTCCATTTTCTACCCATACATTTTGATCTCCTTAGCCTGGAGAAATATATCTAACTCCTTCTTCACTGTTTTAGCATGAACCACTTTTTGTGGCAGAGAATTCCACAGATTCACCACTCTCTGGGTGAAGATATTTCTTCTCACCTCAGTCCTAAATGGTCTACCCTGCACCCATAGACTGTGACCCTTTGTTCTAGACTCCCCAGTCATTGGGAACATTCTTTGTTTGTTTAGCTATGTGGTCCTTTTAGAATTTTATAGGTTTCTATGAAATTCCTCTTCATTCTTTGAAATTCAAGTGAATATAATCCTGACCAATCTCATCTAACTTCATCCAGCAGTCCTGCCACCCGGAATCAGTCAAGTAAGCCTTTGTTGCACTCCATCCATTAGCTTGTCCATTTTTTTTTCGGATATGGAGACCAAAACTACACACAATATTCTCGATGCAGTCTCACCAAGGCCCTGTACAATTGTAGCAAAACATCCCTGTTCCTGTACTTGAATGTTTTCACCACAAAAGGTCAAAATACCACTTTCCTTCTTCACCCATTGTTGATTCTTCCCGCTTACTTTCAGTGACTAATGCACAATGACATTCAGGTTTTGTCATACTTCTTCCTAAATGCCATCCTGTTTTTGCTGCCAAAGTGGGTAATGTTACATTTATTCACATTATTCTGCATCTGCCATACATTTGCCCACTCACTCAACTTGTCAAAATCACACCGAAGTGACTCTGCATCCTATTCACAGTTCACCCTTCCACTCAGCTTTGGGTCAACTGCAAACTTGAAGATATTACATTTAGCTCCCTCATCAACATCATTATTATATACAATATTGTGAGCATCTGGGGTCAAAGCTCTGATCAATATGGTGCCCACCAGTCACTATCTGCCACTCGGAAAAAAGATCTGTTTATTTTTACTCTTTATTTCCTGGCTTCCAACAAGTTCTCTATCCACGCCATTACACCCAGACACTTCAATTTTGCAGGAATTTGTTATGGGACACTTATTGAAAGTCTGTCTGAAAATCCAAGTAAACCATATCCTCCTGCTCCCTCTTATTAACTCTATGAGGTACATCCTCAAAAGACTTCAGCAGACTTGTCAAGAATAATTTCCCTTTTGTAAATCCATGCTGACTTTGTCCGATCCTCTCACTGCTTCCCAAGTACTCGGCTATTAAATCTTTTATAATGGACTCTCACACTTCCTCAATTACTGATGTCAGGTTCTGTTTTCTTACAATTTTTTTTAATATAGTGGGTTATATTAGCAAATCTCCAGTCCATATAAACAATTTCAAAATTTATAGAATCTTGAAAGGTAGCCACCAGTGCTTCCACTATTTTTAAGGTTACTTCCTTAAGTACCCAGGGGTATAGATTATCAGGCTCTTGGGATTTGTTAGCCTTGAATGACATCAATGCCCAACACTATTTCCTTACTAATCCTGACTTTCTTCAGCTCCTTCCTCTCATTAAAACCAGTGTTCTCCAGTGCTTTTGAAGCACTATTTGTGTTCTCCAAAGTATGGATTTAATTGGTCTGCCATCTCTTTGCTTCCCATTATAAATTCCCCTCTTTGACTCTGTTATTTGTCCTTGTGACATTTGTCTTCACTAATCTTTTTCTCCTCACATCCCTATCGAAGCTTTTGCTATCAGTTTTGCTGCCAGTACAAGCTTACTCTAGTACTCTATTCCCCTCCCTCCCACTTAAGCAACACTTTGTCTTCCTTGCAGAAATCTAAACTGCTCCCAATCCTCAGGTCTGCTGGGGGGTATTTTTGGCCAATTTCTATACCCCTTCCTTGGATCTAACAGTACCCTTAATTTCCTATTTAATTTTTGTGCTAATACATTTCTTTAGCTGTTTGCAATAGTTAGGGGACTGACAGTCCTCAGCCATCCCACATTTCTAAAATTCGGTACATAATATCTAACCTTTGATATCATTCAGCATTTGCTAAACAAACCTGAGTGTGCTAACAATTACAACAATTGTTTAAAATTATCAGTCAAATCTCAAAGTGGCTCATTTATGCTAGCTAGTAACGATACATATGCAGGGACTTGTACCAAGCAAGGCAAAGAAACTTGTCCAGGAATTGTGCCTTGTTTAAATTAAACAAAAGTGTGTGAAAAATAACCCCGATCCATTTTCCATAAGAATGCCTCAACCAATCAGCATCAAATTGTATAGCAGTCAACATCCTTTATCATGCATTATAATATCTATGGTTATCACTGGACTGTTAATCTGGACACCCAGGTAATGCTCTGAGGACTGGGATTTGAATCCCACCACAGCAGATAGAGAAATTTGAATTCAATAAAAATCCAGAATTAAGAGTCTAAAGATGACCAATCCATTATTGATTGGCAGAAAAATCTATCTTGGTTCACTAATGCCCTTTAGGGAAGGAAACTGCCATCCTCACCTGGTCTGGCCTACATGTGACTCTGGAGCCACAGCAACGTGGTTGACTTTTAACTGCCCCCTAGGCAATTAGGGATGAGGAATAAATGTTGGGTAGCCAGTGATGCCCTCGTCCTGTGAATGATTTTTCTAAAAATCCTTCTCCCTTTAAAATTTGGCATTCTTGCATATGTCCTGATGAGCACAAGTCAAAATGTTTTGAAAGCTTGTCTCTTTTTTCAACAGTTCTGAATTTCTTTAGTAGTCTTTACCAGCACAATTATATCATATTATAATTACTATCTTGGGTATTTTTCTTTGACTTGACTGAAATCGTTAGAAATTTCAGTTTCATTACATGGATCATAGACACAGTCTTGTCTCTTTGGAAGCTCAAAATAGATTTGCTCATTTGAAAAGAGCAAGCTCATGAATATGTTTAAAACAATGGTAAGAAACAAATGTAATTTAAGTGATTTTAACCTTTTTTTTCTCTTTGGGGGTGAAGATTTACTGCAATGGACAATGCATATTATAAAATTGGATTTCAAAAAGAGTTTGATACAGTGCGATCAACAAGAATTAAATGCTTGGCAGAATAAAATTGAAGAATACTGAGCTAAATTTGAATTTATTGAAAGGAGATAATGATTAAGCAATTTCTTGAAGTGTATACAAAGCCAATACTGACAAAAAGAGTACGTTGATGAGATGTACAAGTTGCAAAACTTCCTTCTATACTGGAACTATTGAAAGATGTCATGTGCCATTGTATGATTTCTTCTTTATTTTTATAATGGTAGACTGAAAAGCACTCTGCTCAGACAAGGCATATGCTTCAGATTACCAACTGGCTTATTCGGATAAAATGCATCAATGAACAGTTGATAGCTTCCACAGTGAAAACAAATATTTCCTTATTTTCTTTGTTTTCTGAATAAAAACAGCAAGCTGCTTTGTACCTTATTCCTTTGACTGTGGTATAGTGGTAATGTCACTAGAACTTGTAATCCCAATCCCTAGGCTAATATTCTTGGAGCATCAATTCAGGTCCCACACCAGCCGATGGTGAAATTTGCATTCACTGAAATAAAAACTGAAATAAAGAGCTGCCTTAGTGGTGACCATGTATCTGCTATTCACTGTCATAAAATCCCACCTGGATCACTAATGTCCTTTCAGAAAGGAAGCTTATATCTTTATCTGGTCTATCCTACCTGTGACTCCAAATCCACAGCAATGTGGCTGACTTTTTGTAGGGAATATAGGATGTCCACAAATACTGTCCTAGCTAGTGATGTCCACATCCTGTAAACAAATAAAAAGTACTCTTGTGAGTTTATCAGAAGGGGGAGGATAAAACTCAGGCATGTGCTCAGCTGATATTTATGATAAACCTGGCTTTATACAAGTATTTATGATAGATATTTGTAACATATTTTTATGTCAGGTATTTGATCTGAGGGTGAAAATAAGTGTAGTTCAATTTGGACAAGTCACCTCAAGGTAAAAATTTAATTTTCTTAGCTGCCAATGCAATTGATAGGGCAAATGCTTTGACATCCAATCCAACATCTAGTAAAATTGTAACAGCAAAGGATACAGTGTAATCCCCAGATTTTGAACTGATCCCAACAAGATTTTGCAAGTAATTCTAGAGAGCGTTCATCTAACCAAAGTCATTGGATATTAATTGCCTCTATTACTATGTGATCAATTGATGACAATTGAAGTATTCACAAAAGTATGTTAAGGGGACAGATAGCTCAGTCTTCTGGGCAGCTAACACATGGCTCCAAAATAACAGCAGTCATAAAGGTTCAAGTCCAGTACTTTTTGCAATAGACTTAGGAATTACTGCTCCCCTTGCCCCTGAGAGGGGAAAGTGATGGCAAGCCACCACTGACCAAAAACAAAAACAGCAGTCAAAGAACTAGCTCAGGAGCAAGTGTCAGCTGATCACGAGCCAAAGACCAGCCACTGGGCAGAAAGAAGATGAATGAATGATTGACTGGAGGTGTGCATATTTAACTTTTTTTCGTGTTGTTTTTCCTCTTCTGTCCACTTCCAGGTTTTGCCAGATGAGACAAGCCCATGGGAGGTTGTTGAGGTGGTAGTGGTGATGTTGGTGGTAATGATGGTTGGGATGGGGTCTTTCTTATGTATATCCTTTATCTAATTAAGAGGCAGATTTCATCTAATTGATGACCTTTAAATAGTGCAGCCTTGGATCTGCTGATTGCAAAACTCAAAAGACTCAGGCATGTGTCTTTTCCCCTACACAACCATAGCATAGAGGGAAATGTTTAAAATGTTGTTGTCTACCTTCTGGTTTCATGACAAACCCAACAACCATATCTAGCCACTAAAATCGCACCAACATTAATCTACAAGCATCAATTTATATGGATGGAGTTAATCGTATTGGTCATATCAATAGCATTAAGGGAACTAAAGTTTATTTAGAACTACATCTTAAAAATCATGGAATTTTCACTTGATTTCATATAAAGAGTCATGTTAACATGTGAATTATTGCCTCAAACATTTTATCAGCAATGGAAGTGTAGTTTTCAATGTTAATCTATTAGAAAACTGTGCACTTACCTAGGTACACTTACAATGGTCAAACCTCCAGTGCGGCATCCCAAAGAGCTCCTTCAATACCGGAATCATAGCTGTGAAAAGGATCAGCACAGAAGATAAGGTCCCATTTGCAGCGCTAGCTACCGTTTATTAAATTAAATTGCCCATATTAGTGTGAATATTAGTGAATGGGTGAATGGATGAATGAATGAATGGGTAAGATGGATAGGTTGTTGTCAGTCAGGCTAGTAGTTGGGTGGATAGAGAGATAGGAGAACATATTGATAGGGGTTAAGTGGGTAAGGCGAACAGGTGGGTTGAGAAGGGAGGGTGGTTGAGGTGGGCAAGTGGAAAGGGAGGATAGGAAGACAAGTTGGTAGAGGTTAGCTGGGTAGGTAGATTGGTAAGTGAGTGAGTGGATAGAGGAAGAAGCTAGTTGGATAAATGGTTTAGGTGGCTAAATGGATGAGGTAGATTGGGATAGGTGGGTGAATATGCCATCAGTTTGAGGAGGAAGTGAGCTGTGGGTGCTGCTAGAAATTAGTTACAGGAAAGCCTGGAGGTCATAGAATCAGTTTGGTGGCTGGGACAGTCAGGTTAGGAGGTAATCAATTCCATTCAGAAGAATGTACAGGTGGTTGGGAGGATGTGGGGGAGAGCGAGTCAAGGGTTAGTTAGGTCAGGCTGGGGTTTGTCATTTTGGATCAGGAAGGGTGGTCTGCTATTAGTCAGCTCAGGAGAGGGGAAAGTCAGGTTGTTGTGGGGGCTGTGAGGCCAGTCAGCAGTGGGTAATCAGGTTGATACCTGACATGGTCTGGTTGAGAGGATAAAGTCAGGTCACACCAGAGATGGGGGCAATCAGGAGGCAGGGTTTAGACAATTCACATCAAGGGTAGTCAGGTTGGGGTTGTGGGGAGGGAGTTGATCAGAGTGAGCAAGTATTTGGGTCAGGTAGAGAAGTAGTTAGAAAGTGGGTGGTGATAGTTGGGTGGTCGGGGTTTTGACGGTGGGTCAGTTGTTGACTTTCACTGATGATGTCAGCTGACATTTTAATCTGTCTAACAATCTGAGCATAACTACCCAAGTAGGTACTATGGAACTGTCTGAAATGTCCAACTTCAGCTTAGAGTCAGAGGTATTAGTGGAGGAACAAAAACAAACCGGACCCGAAACGTTAACTCTGTTTTCTCCTCCACAGATGCTGTCAGACCTGCTGAGCTTTTCCAGCAACTTTGTTTTTGTTCCTGATTTACAGCATCCGCAGTTCTTTTGGTTTTTATTTTGTATTAGTGGAGGATCCTGTGGAGCAGGAAATTGCCTGTCGGAAGTTGCTAATCGATTTGTTAATGTGATTTAATAGTATGTCTTATCTGATCTGTTTAATTTGTCAATTATGTTCTGAGTGTAATCACAAATTAATCTCAGCAAATTGTATTAATCTCAGGCACTGCTCTCAGCTACAAATTTATAATCAGAAGTTAATGCTGAATTACTGAGCTGTAACAGAACTGTTTTTGTAAATTATTCTTTTACTCAACAAATGCACACTTGAAATCTAAGTTTAAATGGCCCTATAATCCTAATATTAATAAAGAAATGCTAGTTCATGACTTCATGATCTCAATTTGTTTTTAAAAATTTCACAAGAGGTGATTAATTCATTCACTAAGTAATTCATGTGAATTCTAATGGCATGTTAGCGATTTTGATATCAGATCCAAATTGTTCAATGGAAGCCTCTGGTGGGTCATTTTTGACTCATCAAAATGTGAAGTTGCCATAGTCCCAGTGGGCTACTGTCTCATTAAAGAGGGATGACTGGTGGTGATTTTAACTTGAGGGTTACTAGACCTCAGACGGGTTGGCAAGCTTGAGAAGGCTGGATCTTCACAGTGACCTCAGTTGGTATGGGAAGTGAACCTGTGCTGTATGGTGTCAGACTGCTTTCATACACCAGTTGTCCAGCCAACTGAACTAACCATATGAGGCTCATCCAGGGCATAGATTGCATGGAAAACCCAAATGGTTCCTTGCCAAGAAACTAAAGAAAGGCATAAACAATTCTTCTATTATCTTTCACAAATATTCTTGTCACGGATTCATAAAATCCCACAGTATGTTGATCCATCAGGTCCGCAACAACCCACCAAAGAACATCTCACCTGGACCCAACCCCCTACCCTATCCCCTTAACCTTGCATTTCCAATCAACCGAACCTGTATATCTTTGGACTGTGGTAGAAAATCAGAGCACCCGGACGAAACCCTTGCAGACATAGGAAGAATGTGCAAACTTCACACAGACAGTCACCCAAGGGTGGAATTGACCCAAGGTTCCTGTTGCTGTGAGGCAGCAGTGCTAACCACTGAGCCATGATGTCACCTGTCATACTATGTAAAATTCAACTGGTGGGACATTTTGTAGACTGGGCACACATTTTCTTCAATGAAACACAATAGAAAGAAAAATAAAACAGCATGTACAATGAAAGATTAACTGCCGCATTAAATTTGGGGTCGATACAGCAGAATTTCTTCCAGCAGCACTCTTGAAAGCAACTCAGAGTACGTTAGAGATGTTATCAGAATCTTCTTTCTATAGCAGTATTAAAGCCAAATGTTTTACCAAGCAATTTCCATTTCCATCTTCATCCCTTCTGATTATATGTACATCTTATGGCTGATTGTTGAATTTGAAGGCATCAGTCTAATTAACTGTGCTTGTCTACTTCTGAGTGGCTTTCATTTGTACTTGGTCAGTAGCAAAAAGAACTCAAGGCACAGCAAATGTCACAGTACATTGTCTTTATTGGTTGTCTTTTCTTTCGCAGGCAATCAGAAAACTGTCAAGCTATAAAGCATGTGAGATAACAGCTGCATTCAAGTCAGTAATACAAATGAATTGATTCACATTTCCAGAGTCCTCCAGTTTTGGCTATCCATTACTGGCTAAAAGACTTACACATGCAACAGATGTGAAGGAAGTTTTGTTTCATTACATAACATTCAAGTCAGTTAATAGCCAAGTGCACTATTTAGGCTTGTTGTCAAATCTAATGATATTGTTGTGCTGTTGTCCTCTTACTTCCTCTGTCATTTCTTCTTCCTGGCTGTGGACAGCTGCATTAGGCTTTATGGCCAATTTTCTGCAGGAAATGAGGGAATGACTGGAGTTGAATGTCTACTTTACCTCATTAGAAAGGTTACATAATGTCTCCTGCTATTGTTACCTACTTGACCTGCAATACTTGCACAGCAAATATAATTTCTTCATTTAACAAGACGATTTAGCCATTTGGCACATTTTAGTAGCCTCTATATCATTTGTTTTATTTCCCTTCAATTGACAGTGAGAGTATGCAATTCTTTTTGACCACATTTTTTCCATCAAAGATCTTGTGGGATAGCACAGGATGTCACTCAAGATAATTATTCTGAAAAACTAAGCTTCTTATATTTTTAACAGAGATTGGACAAATTGTCCTTCAGTCAACCTCTTTCCAATGTTGGTCAAGACTTTCCAAATTGATATCTAAAACTCCATCATGGCTCACCAGTTTGCATCTGAAAAAGGAAGCCAGTATTTAAAGCTGATAAAGCCCACTTCAAGTCAAATTACATTGACAATCACTGCGCAGTACTGAAACACTTGAGATCAACCTTCTATGGCTTTAGATTTGAATGCTAACAAGATAAGGAGTTAAAGCTGCAAACAATGCAGGATGTCCGAGTTTCCCAGTTATCTGTTCATGAATCAAAGTTGCTGTTGGAAAATGTAGGAAGGTGATACTGCAATAGAGATCTGAGATAAATTTTATTTTTTTTTCCATTATTGAGCTATCATCCATTCAATATGAAACTAATATGAAACTCAATATGAGACTAATCACAGATCGCAAATTTCCACCCAAGGTTGCAGCATCACAGATACCAGTCTTCAACCAACTTGATTCACTCTACCTGATATCAATAAATAGCTAGAGGCACTGAATTCTGCAAATGATATGGACTCTGACAACATTCTGGCAATTGTACTAAAGACATGTGCTCCTGAACATCTACTTTGCAATTTGCAAAATTGCTCAGGTAAGTCCTTGCCAAAAAAAAAAGACAAATCCAACTTGACTAGTTATCACTATATCAGTCTACTCTTGATCATCAGCTAAATGATGGAAGGCGTCTTTGACACTTTCATTGAGTGGTACTAGCAAAGGCATAAGCCATTCACTGATGATGAGTATTCAATAAGGTTCACCCGGCTCTCAGTCTCATTACAGCCTTGATCCAAACATGAACAAAAGAGCTGAACTCCAGAGGTAAGATGAGAGTGCCTGCCCTTGACATCAAGTCTGCGTTTGACTAAATGTGACATCAAGGAGCCCCGGCAAAATGAGAGTCTATGGGAATCAGGGGGCGGGAAAAAAACTTCTGCTATTTGTAGTTATATTTGGCACATAGGAAAATTATTGCAGTTGTTGGAGGTCAGTAATGTCAGACCCAGGTCATCCTTGCAGGAGTTCTTCAGGGTAGTGTCCGAGGCCCAATCATCTTCAACTGCTTCATCAATGACCTAACTACCATGATAACGTCAGAATTGGGATGTTCATTGATGTCTGCACAATGTTCAGCACCATTTGTGACTTTTCAGATCCTGAAGCATTCGGTGTTCATTTACAGGGAGACCTGGGGAATATCGAGTCTTGGCTGATAGGTGGTAAGTAACGTTCGTCCCACATAATTGTCAGGCAATGACCATCTCCACAAGAGAGAATCTAACCATCTCCTGCTGATGTTCATTGGCACTACCATTTCTGAATACATCACTATTAACACCCTGGAAGATACCATTAACCAGGAATTAAACAGGACAGATAATTACTGTGGCTACAAGATCAGATCAGCGGTTTGGAATTCCTTGATGTTTATCTTACGTTCAACTCTCTAACGCCCATCCATCATCAATGCACAAGTCATGTCTGTGATGGAATATACGCCTGGTTGCATGCAACTTCGACAACAGTCAAGATGCTTGACACTGTCCAAGACAAAGCAGCCTAATTGACCTGCACCCCATCTACGACTGTCAATATCACTTACTATACTGACATGAAGCAATATCACCATCTTTTCTGAGTCAAAATTTTGACAGCACTGTGGATGTATCTGCACAAGGTGTTCTGCTGTGGTTTAATAAGGAAACTCACCACCACATGCTCAAAAGCAGTTGGGGATGATCAATATATGTTGACCCAGCCAGCAATGCCACATCATTTTTAAGAATAAAGAAAAGGAAGATTAGCACCTCAACAAGCAGCTAATGAGCAGTTTGTCTACTTTAAGGCAAATATTAGCAGTAAGGTTTACATATTCTACAACAGTGTGTACACCTTATTGTGAAAGCAACTTTGGTCAAGGTACAAGCAACAAGTCTATCTCACTCATAATCACCATTGTCCAGCTGATTAAACACAGACTCGAGAAACACAAGGCCTGATGAGAAGTTTAATAAAGGCCCTGCATTACAAGAAACAACTGAACTTCTAGATCAGAAAATCTACTGTTGGGAAATGGTAGAACGTTAAACATTTGCAGTAACAGAAAATAAAATGTTACAGCTGCTCATCTTAAAATGTACTTGTGTTTATCTACAGAATCCAGAACACGATCACAACCAGACAACACATTTTTACGGGGCAAGTGTATGGATTCTGAGGCACCCAGGCATATGCCTAGTAGGCGATGAGTCAGTGACACATGAGCAATCACTTGACAGCAAGGCCATAGCATTTCTGGGAGAATGGTCAGAATTGGCAGTTCTTAGATCTCTAGAAAGCACTCAACCATTATAAAAAGTGTACAGAGCTTGAGATATCCATCATTACTTCTTTGGAGATACTACTGAAATCACAAAGCAGATATGCAGCACTAGTTAAATTGAGTTTGAGATGTACAAGAAGAAGATGTTTGATTTAGGTCAGTAGTCCTGATTTTAATTACAGTGGGCATTACTAGAAGGCAGGAGCTAAGGTGAGGGCAAACCTTTCTTTCTGCATTCCCATTCCCCTCGCCCCACAAAGCTCCAGCTATTTATACAACATAAATCCCTGCTGTTTTAATTTGTTTAGATACATTCCCTCTCACTCAATCCTGAATGCTATGCATTTAGTGGCAAAATTAAGTGGAAATGGAAGTTAACTAGCAGGATGGAATGAAGTTTGGCAAGCAGGCTACTGCTTACTCAGGCTAAAGGAGTGGCCACTATGATTCTTCACATAGTCACTCAGAGGGGTTCTCAGATAGGTCTCACATTTGAGAAGGGAATGAATCTGGGAGAGGGAGGCCACAACTTAGTGTGTGGCGTCTGGAGGACTCCTTGCTGCTGCTTGAGAGGATTAGTTCATCTCCACGACAGCTACCAACCTATCTTTACCTGATAGGAATATTGCAGTGACTTCCACACTCAGAGTCAGGTGAAAGTTCAAGCTGGACCTTCATTGGCAAAAGTTATCAGGTGCGTAGTTCAGCCATCTCACTGCAGAGAGCGGTTAAAATGGTATTCATTGGGATTGCAGCAACAACAGAGATAGGAAGTCTTGATTGTTCCTTTTAATGCACCAATGCCTGATTTCTGCTGGGTGTGATACGTTAACATTTTCCCTATGGTCATCCTTTTTAGGCATTGTTGAGCAGAGTATCACCTACCTCACATTGAGTACAGCAGAGCATCACTTCTGTTAAAAATTATGCATTTTTTCACACCAAACAATTATATGTAACATCATGGAATTATGATCTGTCTTCACACTCTATCAATAAAACAGAATAAAAATTTCATTCTGCAAATGTGTGACACCATGGAAAATATATCAATAAAGATAGTGTCAAGCCTTAATAAAATCATTCAATGTTATCTTTCCAATTTCACTGATGTTTTTTGTTATTATTTGTTTGAGTAACAGTGAGTTGTTTACTCTAATTTCATCATCATAGCTCTCAGTCCTTTCTAATGGCCGGATTAGTTTGTCACAATGAGCATTGCTGACTAGAATGGACGGATTGAATAAAAAGAACATTTGTGCATTCTTCCTGCCCACAGGCTGTGTCATTGCCTCTGTTACAGAATAATGTAGTATGTTGGACATTACATTGAGTGGAGGAAAATTGCGTGCAGATATCTTTCAGGTAAGTAGTTACTTTTTATTCCTTCACAAGATGTATATATTGCAGTCTAGGCCAGCATTTACTGGCCATTCCTAATTGCTCAGATGGCAGTTAAGGGTCAAACAAATTGCTTTGGCCTGGAATCACATGTGGGCCAGACCATTTAAGAATGGTAGTTTCCTTCCCTAAAGTATGTTAGTGATCCAAATGGACTTTTTGAATGAACGACAACAATTTCATGATCGCCATTAAGCTCTTAATTCCAGATTTGTTATTGACTTCAAACATGTTAAGTGTGAACAAGAAAATGTTCTTATTAATTATATCAATGAACCTACAAAAGAAGGAATAAAATTGACATTCTCTTAGAAAACAAGGCAGGGCAAGTGACTGAGTTTTCAGTGAGGGAGTAGTTTGGGACCAGTGATCATAATTCTATTATTTTTAAAATAGTATTAGAAAAGGATAGACCTGATTTAAAAGTTAAAGTTCTAAATTGGAGTAAGGCCAATTTTGATGATATTGGGTAAGAACTTTCAAAGCTGATTGGAGGAGATTATTCACAGGTAAAGGGATGGCTATAAAGTGGGAGGCCTTCAAAAATGAGATATTGAGAGAACAGAGACGGTATGTCCCTATTAGGATGAAGGGCAAGGCTGGTAGGTGTAGGGAATGTTGGATGACTAGAGAAATTGAAGCTCTGGTCAAGAAAAAGAAGGAGGAATATAATAGGTATACACAGCCGGGATCGAGTGAATCCCTTGAGGAATATAAAGGCAGTAGGAGTATACTCAAGAGGGAAATCAGGAGACCAAGAAGGGGACATGAGATAGCTTTGGCAAAAGGGTTATGGAAAATCCGAAGAGATTCTACAAATACATTAAGGGCAAAAAGGTAACTAGGGAGAGAATAGGGCCCCTTAAGGATCAACAAACCGTTCTTCATGTGAAACCAAAGGAGATGGGTGAAATACTAAACAAGCATTTCATGTCACTGCTTACTGTGGAGAGGGATATGGAAGCTAGAGAACTTAGAGAAATAAACAGTGATATCTTGAAAAGTGTCCATATTACAGAAGACGAGGTATTGGACATCTTAAAATGCATGAAGATGCATAAATCCCTGGGACCTGATCGGGTATATCTCAGAACTTCATGGAAAGCTAGGAAAGTGTTTGCTGGGCCCCTTGCTGAGATATTTGTATCACCGATAGCTGCAGGCAAGGTGCCGGAAGTGTGGATGATGACTAATGTGGTGCCATTGTTGAAGAAAGGTGGTAAGAAAAAGCCAGACCAGTGAGCCTGATTTTAGTGGTGGGTAAATTGTCGGAGGGAGTCCTAAGGGACAGTATTTATGGAAAGGCAAGGGCTGATTAGGGATGGTCAACATGATCATAGAATCCCTACAATGTGGAAGCCAGCCATTAGGCCTATCATATCCACACTGGCCCTCTGAAGAGCATCCCACCCAGACCCAAACCCCTCACCTCATCCCTGTAACCCTGCAGTTCCCATAGCTAACACACCTAAACGGCAATCCCTGGATACTGTGGGCGATTTAGCATGGCTAATCAATCTAACCTGCATATCTTTGGACTGTGGGAGGAAACCCATGCAGACATTACCCCCGATCTGAAATTGAACCAGAATCCCTGCCACTGTGAGGCAGCAGTGCTAACGACTGAACCACTGTGCTGTCCTACGACTTTATGTGTGAGAAGGCGTGTCTCACTAACTTGTTTGAGATTTTTTGAAGAAGTGACAAAGAAGATTAATGAAGGTAGAGCAGTAGACGTTGTCCTTATGGACTTTAGCAAGGCATTCGACAAAGTTCTGCATGATAGACCAATTAGCAAGGTTAGATAACATAGAATCCAGGGTGAGTTAGCCATTTGGTAGAAAATTGGCTTGAAGATAAAAGTCAGAAGTAGTGGTAGAGGGTTGTTTTTTGAACTGGATGCCTGTGACCAGCAGTGTGCTGCAAAGATTGGTGCTGGATCCATTCCTTTTTGTCACTTATACAAATGAATTGGATGCAATTATAAGATGAATGGTTAGCGAGTTGGCAGAAGACACCAAAAGTTGCGGTGTAATGAACAGTGAAGAAAGTTATCTCAGAGTACAATGGGACCTTGAACAGATGGGTTGATGGGCCAAGGAGTGGCAGATCGAGTTTAATTTAGATAAATGTGAGGTGTTGCATTTAGTGGGGTGGGGGGGCGGGGTGCATAAGGGAAATCAAGGTAGGACTTATACTAATGTTAGTGTCCCAGGGAGTGTTGTTGAGCAAGGAGACCTTGGAGTGCACGTTCATAGTTCCTTGACGGTAGAGTCAAAGGAAAACAGGGTAGTGAAGAAGGCATTTGGTACACTTGCCTCTATTGGTCAATGTATTGAGTATTGGAGTTGGGATGTCATGTTGTGGCTATACAGGACATTGTTTGGGCCACTTTTGGAATATTGTGTTCAATTCTGCTCTCCCTGCTATAGGAAAGATGTTGTGAAACTTGAAATGGTGCAGAAAAGATTTACAAGGATGATGCCAGTGTTGGCGGGCTGGGGGGTGGTGGGTTGAGTAATAAGGAGAGGCTGAATAGGCTGGGTCTGTTTTCCATGGTGCATCGGAGGCTGAGGGGTGACCTTATAGACGTTTATAAAATCATGAGAGGCATGGATAGGGTGAATAGTCAAGATCTTTTTCCCAGGGTAGGGGAGTCTAAAACCAGAGGGCATAGGTTTAAGGTGAGAGGGGAAAGATTTAAAAGGGGCTTAAGGGGCAACCCTTTCAGAGAGTGGTGCATGTATGGAATGAGCTTTCATAGGAAGCAGTAGAGTCTGGTCCTGCTACAACATTTAAAAGCCATCTGGATGGGTCCATGAATAGGAAGGGTTTAGACAGGTAAATGCTGGCAAATGGGACTAGATTAATTTATGGTATCTGTTCGGCATGGATGAATTGGATGGAAGGGTCTGTTTCCATGCTGTACAACTCTATGAATCTATGAATCTAATTAGATTTGAAGCCGGATTCCCAGAATATTACCTGAGTCTCCAGATTAATAGTCCAGCGATAACGCTACTAGGTCATCGCCTTCCTCAATATTTCTAATTCTGAAAGAATGGTAATCCAAAGACTTTAATTATCAGCAGCGATGATGTAAAGAAAAATGTATTCAAGAGATTAATCACCTTTTTTTAACACCCCTTCAATTAATGGAAAAGTTGGATTTGGTGTATAGCAGACAGTCAGTGATGGCTCTAGTGGAGGAAGTTGATCAAACTTGACTAACGTTGTTCAAGTGTCACAACAAGGCTTCTTTAGTTCAGCCTGCAGAAAAATAAGTATCCTTACGATAAACAGTCAGCCATTCCTGTGGCCGCCAGATGTTCCTCCAGGATAGGAAATTTCTCTTTGGTTGTTAGGGTCAAAGATGTCACTGAGCAGCTGCAGAATACTCTTGGGTGCACAGAGTGAGCAGCCAGAGGTCATTGTCTATAACAGTTTGTTAGTGCTGTTGGAAAAACTTTAAACTAACTAGGCAGCAATGGACACCAAAATGTTTTGTTCGAAAGGAGGAATAAGCATGAAAATTTGGGAAAGAGGTAGCGCAAGGGTAAGAACTAGCAAACTATTAGCTGTAGTCAGACAAAAAAGGGAACGCAATAAGGTTTAAATTGCAATTTTAATCTCGTATGTGATTGTGAGGAGGAATGGTAAATAGGGTTGATAACCTTAAGGTACTGATAGACATTTGGGAATGTGACACTATGGTGATACCAGAGACCTGGATATTCTAAGATTCAAAGTATTCGAGTAAAGATTGAAAAGAGCAGGGAGGCAGCACTGATAATAGGGAAAATCACAGTGCTGGTGAGATAGGATAGTTTGGAGGGGTTATGGGCAGAATCCATTTGTTTAGAAATAAGAAATTTCTAGGTGTCATTACAGAACTAGTTGTTATTCCATAGGTTAGTAGTTATTGGGAACTATACGGAGGAGAAAAATTGTAATGTAATTGTAATTGTAATGAACTTTTTTCCGGCTAATTGTGAATCAGAAAGGTTTCTGTCATCAGGCCAATGGGTTTTCTCACCATATTTTACTGTATTCACTGCATGAACCAAATACTACCCACCTCACAAGCCCTCCAACACCTCCATCTGTCATGTCTGATTCCAAGTCCTTCTTACCATGTACCATTCCCAAAACCAATCCACACTCAGCAGATAGCTGCCAACAGACTGGCATCCCTTGTACTCACATCAACCTCGAAAGACTGCTGTGCAGTCAAACAAGTGTTGGCAATCTGGCCTTGCCCCTCACTGTCAACATCATGGCACAACAGCACCAAAGCCATGCTGCCCACAACATACAGCCAGCTTGACTGACATTCCCTTGCTCATATAAGTCCAATCTCTCATCCCAGTCAACATCTAATCACCCATGCCACACACTACTGGTTCAAAGCTGCACCCTGACTGAACACCCTTGATGTCAGTACAACTCTGTCCCCAGTGACCACTGTTGACTCACTACTTGTCATTGTTCTCCTTGGAAGATTGCTCCCATTCCCCTGTTTTCTCAGCATTGAGTATTTTACCTCATTGCCCACTCCAATTGTGTAGAGTACAGTATGCCAGAATGATGCAGCACACTGTTTGGACTAAAATGGGAGGACCCCATAAACAGTCCAAGCAGCAGAACCAAATCTAGAACAGTCCCATTGTCTGCTCCACTACAGCCCTGGTCAAAGCACGGGCAATATCGTATCTGTGCTCTGCATCAGCCCAGGGGCTCTAAAATGGTGTCATGAACATCGTTGCAGCGAATAGCCTTTGTCCCTCAGTATGCAGCATTGTTAGGCACCTGGACGCTCAAATACACAAGGAGCATGAGACACTTCCAGAATGTAGGAGTTGTGAATGCTGCCAGAGTTGGGGGCATACACCTCCAGGAAGTGGTAATGGTAATCAGGGGTTACCTGGAATGGAATGGAACTCTTTCCTGTTGATGAATTCCACAGTGTTGTGATATGGCCTTCTTAGTGCCATGTGGGTACAGTCAATGGCACCCTGCACTAAGGAAGCACAACTATTTTCCCGAATCTTCCTGCTTGGGCTGCAGCACTGACCTCATCATGGGAAAACAAAATGAACTGGTGTGACATTGTACACATGGCACTGGTCACTATCCTGATACACATTGTGGGCATCCAACTGAGCAATCCCACACAGGCCACCCATCACTCCCTGAAAGGGGCCAGTCACATTGAAGTCCAAAGCAGATATCGCCTTCACAGTCACCGGGAGAAGATGGTCTCCCACTTCTACAGGCCTCAGTTCCTACTCTAGCATCCGGCACAGTGTCCTGGACCATACAGAAGCTGTACCTCACTCATCCCCAGGAAATGCGATTGAAGAAGGAAACTCCAGGCCTCCTATTCACCCATCACATCATGAGGGGCCCTGCGGGTGTGACCACTTCCTAAGCTGGTTGCAATTTGTCCTCCAAGGGGGTCTGCCACCGCTCCTGGGCTTGCAGTCAGCTCTGGACCTCTTGATCTAACTTCAGCTTCTGAGGAATGCAGCCACAACAGCCAACAGCCTACCAGCGTCTAGATCCAGAATCTGTGGCAATGCTTTGAGTAGTGGTATAATGTACGGATGAAGGCTGCATGCAATCCTCCAGATAGTGAAACAGGCTACACCCCAAGAATGAGGGCCATGTCTCAGTCATTCATTCAGCTTCAGCCTCAGCGTTGGCACCAACTTGGTGAATGTGCTGCACCTTCTAAGTGACCAGCACATTACATTATAAAGGGAGAACCTGAAGCACACCAACCCTCTTCCTATCCCAGATCCACATCAACCATTCACCTTCTCAGCGCATTCAGCACAGACCATCATTACACTTATATGATATGATGAAGTGATGATCTGGGCCTCCCACTGAAACCTCAGAAGTTACATGATTAATGGCTCACCAATGATCAGCATTTACCTTTCTTAACATCATTGTTGTTAACTTCAGAGTCATTGAGAAGCCAATGTTAGATTTGCATGCACCAATGGCATAATGCAAATTGCCATTGACCAGAATCTGACGCCCAAGCACGTTGTCACTGCATGCATAGTAAATCAGTGGTGAAATGACTGCAAAAGTAAATGTAGCTTCAGTTACAAACTGTTCCCTCACATAACCTAGCATCCTGCAAATGTGGGTTCCACACTTCCACCTATCAAAATGATACTGACTCCTTGTTGAACCAACCATTTTCTTGTTGCATTTTGCTTATAGAAAATGGCAGGAAATGCAGGTGGTTGAGGACACTGGTAGCACCAGGTCTAGCCTGGTCACCGGATAACATCTACCACCCACAGCCTCCATGTCCCTATCACCTGGCACTACCCGGATTACTGATTTTGACACCGTGATGCCCCCACACTCCTGTGTGGAGATCCACCACATTGAACTTGACCTACAACTGTCTACCCTGCACCGAATCCTGATGATACGCCCTGCTGCTCTTGTGGAGGACACAGTTATGGTCATTGCCATTAACTTCTTCTTCCTTAGCTTCAATGCCCTCTGATGTTGCTCCATATACCCCTCATTAATTTTGAGTTTACCCAGTTGCTGGGCTTATCCACACCTCTAAATGCCTCTGCTTTTCTCCTGAAGCCTCCCATTTTCGCAGTGATACTCATGTTACTGACACAGGACCTTCTACACTATTGTAGCAGTCAACAGACAACAAGAAGCTCTGTATTTGCCTCAGACTTCTGACTGACTTCAACAAGCAGCCTCTAGATGTGACCGATCAGAGCCCTGACCATTGTATTTGCAGCTCCCTGATTGATGAAACTTGATTCCCCTGACAGCTGGTAGTGGCCCAACAGGAGTGACTGCTACCCACTCCCTGGATTGTGGTTGGACAAATCTACTAACCATGAGCGCTCCAAGTGACAGTGGCCAAGACCTTGAGACTGACAGTATTGGACCCCCAACTAATAGTAGTCCCACTCTGACTGGTCTGAGGAATACCCTCGCCAGTTTTGGACATGGCTATTTGGTTGAATGAATATGCAGTGTATTTGCCATACAGGTAGCTGGCATGTGCTGCAGGTTTTAGATGGACACCTCAGTGTTCCTTACAGCAAGATTTTCGCTCCTCCCCCAATCTGGCCTCCCTCACACCCTGGCTGGTTGCTATTGACAAGCACTTCACAACAATGGGACTGATAACTGTTGTGAGATAGCAAGAACTGCAGATGCTGGGGCCAGAGAGCATACAATGTGGAGCTGGAGGAACACAGCAGTTTCAGGTTTACCCTTCATCAGTCCTGAAACATTGACTTCCCTGCTCTTCTGATGCTGCCTGACCTGCTGTGTTCCTCCAGTTCCACACTGATAGCTGTTGCCTCTGACTGAACCACCAACAGGCAATGCAAGACAATGTAAAGCAGATATGGTACAAGCATTCAGGGAGGCAATAAATGGGTGAGCACTATGATAGCAAGTCCTGAGATGCAACCTGGTCCAATCCATGAGCTGGATGCCTACTTCTGTGTGCAAAGCATCTCTTCTGCAGACTTTCAATGTAAGTTGCTGGTGCAACACAAATAACAATAAAACAGTATAGAGGGGAAGGGAAAATGAAAATGAGAGGTAAAGAAAGATCATGAGAAAAGATTGACAGGCATCGTAAAAGGGAGTGCAGCATTTTTTGACAGACTTATAGATAATGAAAGATTAGTAAGAGGAGGAAGGAAGTCAATTTGGGAATTAAAAACGGGATCTACATGAAGAGATAAGGGCATGGTTGACATACTAAATAAATATTTGTGACAGTCTTTATCAAGGTAGGAAATACTGCTGAAGTCATAGTAAAAAGTTGCAATAATGAATGGGCTCACAATTTCTAAGGGTGAAGTATGAGGCAACTTGTCTATTTTTAACGTCAACATGTCACCATGATGGGCAGCTTCTGAGGATGCTGTGGGAAGTAAGAGTAGAAATTGTCAAGACACTGACCATAATCTTTCAATCTTCCTGAGATACAAGGAATTTTTTCCAAGAGGACTAAATAAATGTAATTGTTATGTTGTGTTTCAAAAACTGTATTAGGATAATCCTAACATTCATCCCCAGGCCAGTCAGTTCCATGTGGAAAACAGAAATACTCCAGGACAAAATTAACAGTCAACAACGAAAACAGAAGTTGCTGGAAGCTCAGCAGGTCTGGCAGCATCTGTGAAGAAAAAAATCAGAGTTAACATTTCGGGTCCAGTGACCCTCCCCTCCCCGTTCTGAGGAAGGGTCACCGCACCCAAAATGTTAACTCTGATTTTTTCTTCACAGATTCTGCCAGACCTGCTGAGCTTACAGCAACTTTTGCTTTTGTAGCTGTGGGAGTCAGTGGGTTTATAGTGAATATTAGTGGCCAGTCTATTCCCATAAATGGAAACAGAGATGTCAAGGAAAGGAAGAGAAGAGTCAGAGATAGACCAGGTAAAAGTGAGGACAGGGTGGAAACTGGAAGCGAAGTTGATTACCTTTTCGAATTCCGGATGGGAAAGGGAAGCAGCATTGGTGATATCATCGCTACATCGGAGAAAGAGTTTGGGGTGAAAGACAGAATAGGACTGGAACAAGGAATGTTCCACGTACCCCACGACGCGATAGGCATAACTGGGGCCCATGCAGGTACCCCAGGGACACTTCCGACTTGAAGAAAATGAGAGGAGTTAAAAGAGAAATTGTTGAGGGTGAGGACGAGCTCGGCCAAGCTGAGGAGGGTGGTGGTGGGTGGGCACGGTTTATGTGTTTGGATCACGGTACCCGAAACGTTAACTCTAATTTTTTTTTCTTCACAGATGCTGCCAGACGTGTTGAGCTTACAGCAACTTTTGTTTTTGTTCCCAATTTACAGCATCCGCAGTTCTTTCGGTTTTTAAAATTAACAGTCATTTGGACAACTGTGGATTAATTCAGGAAATTCAGCATGGATTTGCTGAAAGCAGTCATTTTAATTAATTTGATGGAGATTTTTGATGAAGTACAAAAAGGAAAATGTGGTTGACATGTGAATTTCCAAACAGAACAATTGATAAAGTGCTGCATAACAGGCTTGTCAACAAAACTAAGAATCATGAGACGAAAGGGACAGGGAGTGCATGAGTGCAAAGTGACAGGAGAGAGAACTGTGGTGAATGGTTGTTTCTCAGATTGGATATAGCTGTCTTTCCCAGGGGTGACCTCGATGTGGATGAGTGGGGCACAACTTCAAAATGTGTAAGTAACACAAAACTTGGAAGCACTGTGAACTGAGGAGGATAGTGCCAACTTGTACAGGACATAGCCTGAGAGAATGAGTAGACATATGGCAGATTAAATTTTATACAGAGATGTACAAAGTGATACATATTGATCAAAAGAAATAAGAGGAGCAATATAAAATAAAGGGATAATTATGAAGTAAGTGCAGAAACAGCGAAATCTGGGAATAGATGCACACAAATGTTTGAAATCTGGAGAAAGTGATTAAAATGCATTTGGAATCTTGAGTTTTATTAACGTATGTATATGATAAAAGCAAGAGACTATGAAGAATATCTACAAAACATTGGTTCAGTCCTGACTGGAGTATTGCGTACATTATCTGAGAACAGTACATTGAGAAGCATATGAAGGCTTTTAGATAGTGTTCAGAAAAGATTTAGCAGACTGGTTCCAGGCATGACAGATTTCAGTTACAATATTTATGAGATCTTGGTTTGTTTTGTAAGTAATTTGAGATCAAGCCGGAGGATAATTATTAAAACCTTTCTTGATCTGTTGATGGGAGTTCCTGTTTGGTGAAATGGTATAATGAAGACAATAAATAATCAGTGCTCAGTATCTACCCTGGAAGAAATCTACTACCTACACACCTTATCTTTAACTGCTAAGTTAAATAGATTATTTGTGATGGCAGAAACATCATATTAAATCCCTAGGCAAAGATTTTCAGTGGTTTTTAGGCAGTAATTCTACATAAAGAGTTCTATTTTCATCTACAGATAACTAAAGGATGTTGTTCATCTTCATTCCCTACAGCTGTTTAAGGACAAGATTGCACAAATACCAGAGAAAGGAAGACATTTCAAGAATATTTAGACTTGCCACAATCTCCAGCCAGATTTTCTCATGGATAGGAAATAAATTTTCCACAGTTTTTGTTAAATTATACACAGATGTTTTTCTCTTTCTTTTATACCGAATGAAGTTGTCTGACTGGAGCTGATGGGTGAGTGTTGTCTATATACGTGTCTAATATCTGTATGGATAGACTCATTGAATTGATTTATCTTTTCTCATTTCTTTCTAATTTATTTGCTTCCCAGAAACCAATCGCAAGGTCTGAGCAAAAACACTTCGCACTTTCTTGATGAAGTCTTCATTGGATATCTGCAAATTTTTCTCGTTTTGCAACTTGCTTAAAGAGAGACTTGTATTTGTTTAACCTCTTTCACAAATTCAGCCTTTCCCAAAGTCATCAATTAAATTCCTTTGAAGAATACTCAACATTGTAATTTAGGAAACATGAACGTCAATATCGTGCATTGTCGGTACGTACTAAGAGAAATTCATTCCACACATTTTTGAATAGTGCCTTGGCATCTTTTACACCCAGTTGGAACCTTTTTTTAAAGTGCCATCCAAAAATAAAAGGAATCTCAGATTGTGCAACGCTCCCTCGGCACTGTACTGGGATATCTGTGAAAATTATGTTCTCAAATTCCTGATGTGTTTTTTCTTTATTAGTATGTATCTGCCAGTATAAGTGGAATATCTCAAGCGTATTTCCCACCTTACCTCTTATTTGCATTGTACCACATAGTAGTCAGAGGGTGTGCTTTCTGATTCCATAAACAGCTGGAAAGTGTGGTGGATATAAGGCTTTCAACATCCCTTTGAAGAAATTGTGACATTGTCTGTGCAGGTTTTACAGTTCATTTTTTACAAATTCATTTAAATTAAATTTGGGTGAGCCAAAGACATAAAAAAACGGAAACCGAAATAACTGTGGATGCTATAAATCAGGAACAAAAACAGAAGTTGCTGGAAAATCACAGCAGGTCTGGCAGCATCTGTGAAGAAAAAGTTAGAGTTAATGTTTCAGGTCCGGTGACCCTTCCTCAGAAAATAAACAAGTGGTCTCTTAAGAGTATCGCTGATGCCCTAGTGTAGTGCTAAGAGAGTGCTGCACTACCTGAGATCCCATTTTTTTTGAAAGCACGCTAAGACAGGGTCCCAGCTGGGTGTATCTTATGAAACAGTGGTAGTATCTCTTTCTCTGGGCCAGAAATTCTGGGTTCAAGACCCGCCTTTAGATTTTTTGTTTAGAGTTAGATTTAGATTTTATTGTCCTGTTTACATTAGTATAAAAGCTTTTAGTGTCACCACACCCGGCACCATCTTAGGTACAAGTACCTAGGTATAAAAACGTAAGAACAAGTTAGAAAGAAATATGGAATAAAGTTATAAGTTAAATATTACACTCACTCAGTATAGCGTAAAAAATAAAGAAATAAAGTTAAAAGTTGAACATTAAGGTTCTTTAAGTATTAAGTTGAAAAATAAAGAAATGAGGCTAAAAGTTCAAACACTGCAGACTTTCTTAAGTGCTTAGCCATGCTGAAACCGCACTTTCTACAAGGGCTCAATTTCCGTCTTTTCGGCACGCTTTCCCCATGCTGGCTCAATCACCCCTGCTCTCATTGTTACTGCAGATTTTGGGGAAAACTCCGTTGCCGTATTGGGCTTGCTCCTGAGATCTCAGGTTGAAAAAGCCCCAACCCAGGCCTTTAGTTGCTGTCACACACCGGACCACCAAAGCCCTGGTCCAGACGTTGTTCGTGCCAGGTCTTGGTCTCGTCTTCAGTCCGTGCAGATACTCAGTCTCGCCTTCGGTCCATGTCAGGTGTTGATAACTCACCGAGAGTCCCGGGTCAGGCCCCCAGCCACTGGCCATCTAGCCGAATGCCCAATCCAACAAGCTTGATACCGCTGCCACTTTCCAGAAGGGAAATTAGTAGAAAAAATCTAAAACAAACTAAAACTAAAAAGAAGGGGAATAAAATGAAGAGAAAAGAAAAAGAAGAAGAAGAGCAAACGGAGTGGACAAGATTACTATGTGGGCATCTTGCAGAAATGCCCTGTCCACATGGAGTTGTTTCACAAGATGTTCATACAGGTTGATGATAAAATAAAATCTGCTCCCTATAGGTCACATACAGCTTGGGAGGGCAGTAAATCAGTCGGGAAGGTGGAACTGTCAAAATCTCAAACAGAAAGTACTTTATCGTTATTGTTTAAGCACAGGCAGTGATATTACAGTTAAGCAGGCAGGATGGGTAGGATCACAAAGCCCTGAGATTTTTGAATGCAGTGGAAAAGGTGCACAATGAACAAGTAAGAGAAGATTCCTATTTCCTTTCGGGGATGGCAGGTGCCAAGTTAAATTAGGCAGCAGGCATGGAAAGAGGAGCTGAGCATATAAATGTCACCAGAGTGATCCCAAGGAGTTGGCTGTAGTTCAGGAAAGCATTTCATGATCTGACCAAGACTGACAAGGTCTCCCATATTCATTTTTGCTCTCTGTGCAGCCCTGTACAACTTCATTGAAGCCAACGGAGTCAATCCTGCCTTTCCCCTCTCCCCATGAGTCTCCTCAAGTCAGCATGGAATACATACCCTCATCTTGCAATCACACCATCAAAAGCTGCTGCTGTCCTCTCGAATTTTGGTCATGCCTGCTGCTTCTTCCTGTCACTGTGCACAGTATGCTGAACTAACTTATCCATTTTGAAAGCCTTAATTAATATGACTCATGACCACACTTCAAGCAGGAGGGAGAGCATGAGAACAGGAGGTGGTCTTTCCTTTACATAGGGATTAGCATCAAGGGAAAAGGTTACCATCCACATCTTTGGCAGAGAGAGGTCACACACCATCAGAGATGGCCAGAATTGATGCCAGGAAGAACAGGTTTTCTGGACATCTGCCCATTCTTATCTCTTTCTCTTTGGCAGTCTGACTTACGCATTCACACACTAGTTTGACAACTTGGTGGTGTCTTGCATAGTCATTCAGCCATTATTGCAAACACTTCTCCCCTTTGCCAAGATCAACCAGAAAACCAATGCCTGCATAATTTGAGGAGGGTTTTGGAGGCAGGAACATTGTTGAGAAAAGACATAAATTGCTGCCATCCTTCAAGGCGTTAGTTCAGAAAGCTGCACCTGTGTGGAACAAGGAATGAGATAGACAGAATTCTTTTAAAAAAGCAAGACCTGAAGAAACTCAGCATATCTGCCAGCATCTGTGGAGAGAGAAACAGAGTTAATATTTCAAGTCCAATTTGAGTCTTCTTCAGCATAGAAAGAAGCTGGGAAATGGTGATCTTTCACTGTTGACAGAGGGGGAGGAGGGGCAAAATGGAACAGATGGTGTAGTTGCCCAGAGAAAAAGGTGAAGGGAGTGCTAATGGGGATAAAGGGAAATTCAAGATTAAAATAGTTTAAATCAGAGGTATGGGAAGGAGAAAATGGATCAGTTCTGCTGAGAACAAAATGAACAAAAGACAAACAGGACACTCCTAGGGAAGTACTGGGGGGCCAGAGCTGCTATTGTAATCAAAATGGGGGATAGAGGTCTTGTTCTGAAGTTTTTGAATCCAATGTTGAATCCTGAAGGCTGGAAATTGCTGTGTGAAATGGAAAATGAGGTGTTGTTCCACCAGTTTGGACTGAAGTCCATTGAAACACTGCAGGAGACCAGAGCATGAAATAATAGCACAGATAGTATGGGGGCTAGATGTTTTATGAAAATCAAAGGCAACTGAAAGATTAGAGTCATTCTAATGGACAGAGCAAAGGTGACCCGCAAAGAGGTCACCTAGTCTGCATTTGGTCTTGTTAATGGAAAGGAGACTGCATTTTGAGTACAGTAGACTAGATTGAAAGGCATACAAGTAATATGGTGCTTCACCTAGTAATATGTTTGAGGCCATGGGCAGTGAGGAGGGAGGAGGTGGAAAAGCAAGTGCTAAACATTTTCTGATTGCATAGGAAGATTGAGAATGTTTCAGGAGGGATGGAAGAGTGGACCAGGGTGTCACAGAGAGAACAGTTCCTATGGAATGCTGAAAACAGAGGTGGGGAAGAGGTGTTTGATGGTGGCATCCTGTTGGAATGATAGAAACGGCAAAAGAAGATCGTTTGAATTCAGACATTGGCGGGATGAAAAGTGAGGATAAGGGAAATACCCTTGTTTATCCGGGAGGGAGGGGAAGTGTGATGGAAATGGCCTAGATGTGGCTATAGGCCCTGGTAGGCATGGGTCAGGGAATCCTTGGTTGAAGAAAAAGGAGGACGGATGCAGCCTAATGGAAGATGGCATCATCAGAACAGATGTGATCAAGACAGAAAAACTTGGAGAATGGAATGGAACCTGGCAGGAAGTAGGGTGCCAAAAAGAGCAGTTGAGGTAACTGTGGGAGTCATTGGGTTTGTGGTGGATGCTGGTGGACAGCTTATCCACAGAAACAGTGAAGTCAAGGAAGGGAAGGGAGGAGTCAGAGCTGGATCAGGAAGATTGAGAGAAGCATGAAAATTGGACGCAAAACTAATGATATTTTTTCCATTTCTGAACAAGATTATTAAGCAGCATCAATGTACTGAAAAATGAATTGTCAATGGGGTTTTAATTAGAACTGGAATAAGGAGTGTTCACAAACTCCACAAAGAGACAGGCATAGCTGAACCCAAGCAGGTACCCATATCTTTGACTTAGAGAAAATGAAATGAGGTAAAAAAAAGATGCTGTCTGAAGTGAGAACAAGCTCAGCCCCATGAAGGCAGAGATAGTGGTTGGAGACTGTGCAGGTCTCTTTGAGAGGAAGAAGTGGATAGCCTTCAGACCATCCTGATAGGGAATTGGTGTATAGAGAGATTACACGTTCATGGTGAAGGGAAGTTGATAATGGTTAGGAAAGTGGAAATTGTGAAACAGATGTAAAGTGTCAGAAAAATCACAAATGCAAGTGGGAAGAGACTGAACAAAGTGAGGGAAGTGGTGAGGGGGGTAAATTAATTAGAATCAAATAAGAATAAATAAATTTGGTGGAACAGGGTGCAATGATAGGTCTGATAGTGAATCTCTGTTTGTGGATATTGGAAAAAGGAGGTAGAAGCTAACTGTATAGGGATGGAGTGCTATGAGATGGGAAGTTGTGAGGGGAGATGTCCAGATGAGATGAGGTCAGTGACAGTCTTGGAAACAACAGGGTGATGTTCAATGATACGGTCATAATCTAAGGGAGCTAGGAGGGAGTGTCTGAGAGTTGGCACTCAGTCTCTGCAAGATAGAGGTTAGCACGGCAGGTGGCAACTGTACTCATCTTAATAATTTTGATAACAAGGTCAGGTTGGACCCGAGAGAACATTCAGAGCGCGACAGGTTAGCGTGGTTGAGGGGAGCAGAAAAATTACAGTGGCCAATGTCATTTGAAGACTCTCAATGAAGAGATCAAGTACAGTAAAAGATCAGAGGGTGAGGTCCAGGTGGAGGGGGAGTATTGGAAATGGGTGAAGGGGTCCATGAGTGGACAGGATTCCTGTCTAAAGAAAGGACATATAGGCAAATGCAATTCAAGAGAGATCCATGTAATGTCATGCCCAAAATCCATTGAGGTGTGGCACAAAGGGATAAAATTCCATCTAAAACTGGGCAATGATTGTTCAGCATCGGAGAAGGGAAGGTTAGAGTGTAGCGAATGGACAGCATAATGTGGAATATGGCAAAGGATGGAGTCAAATTGAAGGGAAGGAGAGGAAGAATCCAATGAGCATTGGCACTTGTGAGTTTTTAATACTTGTGTATCTTAATATCTGAAAGGAAGAAAATTTTTCTTGCTAAGGTATCAAGTGAGATGAAAGACAAAATGGAAGTAAGGACCAGGTAGTGTGTGGCGATGCTGACAGAGAGAAAGATCAAGAGTGTGCATGTGGCTGTGCAAGGGGCTGAGTGTGGAACAGCTGTTGGAGGAGAATGCATGTCTCAGAGATATATGCAAACCTGGGAGGATTTGAAACATGACTGGTTGAACTTTAGTTGGAATCCAGACAAGATAAGATGGAGCAAGGCACTGAGGAAGGAGACATGACTATGAAAACAAATTTTGGCAAGCATTTTATTTAGAGCATGCATTCCTTAACACCTGAAAGAATAAGAAAAAAAAAGTTTCTTGTTAAAACCCCAGAATTAAAGAGATAAAGAGGTATGTTTAAAAATTAAGTGCTGCCTATTTAAAATGCAAATTTTACAAAACATTTTCTCTTGGAGGGATGTGAATCTCTTCCTGTAAAGGTAGCCAAAGCAGAGCACTTGAATATTTTTCATGAAGAAGTATAAAGTTTTTTTTTAAGTGAGAGATTGATAGGTTATCAGGAGTAGGCAGAATTATGGATTTGAATTTACAATCAGAGCAACCATGATCTTAGTGAGTTACAGAGAAGGCTCAATGATCTGAATAGCCTATTCCTGTTCATACATTCGGATGCTTGTAATTGGTTATTAATCAAAAGCACATGGGCTAAAGTGAATAGGAGTGAAAAGAACACCTTAAAGGAAGCAGCTCACCTTAAAGCTGCTTGTATCATTGCTCTAGTTGAAAGAGCAGTAATGGAGACTCCACAGGCCTAATCTTGAAAAGAAAGATGCTTTCCATACACCAGTGATTTCTGAAGACACTCAGCGGCTTGACGCAATAAGTCGGTGAGCATTTCATGATGTCATGAAGAAGCTTATATTAAAAATCACCTATGAGTATATTCATTATCACGTTCATTCTGAGTACTCAGGCTTTGTGAGAATCCTGGGGTTTGAGTTGGCATTTTACTCAGAGATTTCAAACCCTTGATTGAAAAGAATTAATAATTACATCAGTGTCCACAGTAGCAGCATGCTGTGTGGACATTTCCCAGCATGTAACATCATGATTCTCTTGCATAATTCCTCTAAAAACCCAAAGCAGTACATCAATGAAAAGTAAATTGATCAACTGATCTTAAGCATTTATTTTATTTCAGTGGTGTATATAAAGGTTGGCATCTCATTCTGTACGTGTTGTATATTTTTTCAGAATGTATTATGTGCAAAATATTATTTAGATTGGCTGCTAAACATTGGCTGAATAAATATTTTCAGTGTAGAAATACTGTAATTATTACAGTGTGTCAAAACTTGCAAGGCCAATTTATTGTCCTTAACATACACAAAGAATGCTGGAGAAACTCAGCAAGTTTGGCTGTATCTGTGGCAAGAGAAACTGCCTTAATGTTTTGAGGCATGTATAGCTCTCTTTCAAAACACTTCCTTCTTTGGTCAATAACAGTAACAATAACAGAGAATGGGCAGAGTTCCATATTGTTGGAACTTGGATTCATTTGTGTTGTGGCGACATTTTCACCAGAGTGCAGAAGGCTAGTATTCTTTATGTATATTGTGAAATGTTGCCTAAACATGCAGATAATATGTGATTACATCAGCCAAATACTGCATGTTTGCACATGGTATTCAGGGAGACATCATATCTCCCACACTCAGGAGAACTGACTGGTGACTGAAGGTTTTATTAACCCTCAGCAGTTACAGGGAGATGAGGGCTAGCCCAGAAGACCTAACTGATGACACCAGAGAGGAATCCTCAATCTGATGCCAAGGAGCAATCTAACTGGACATGCCTCCAGAAGGGCTATCACTGAATAGATAATTGGAGTGCTCAAAATGAGATTTCAATCACACACTGTCATATACATAAGAAAGAGTCTTCCATACATTCCTGGTGTTCTGTGCTCACCTCAGCCGTGGTGAACAAATGGAGGATGCCTTTGAAGATGACTGACGTGTTCCTGCTAATGAGGAAGAGGAAGACAATGGTCATGACATGAGGCAAGAGGTGGCTCACAGGAAGGATGAAGACAGGGAAATATTAGCTTACATCAGCCAAAAACCTTATTAGCTGTGTGCTTGACAACATATTATGGGCTAATATGATTCATGTCAGCTGACCAATAGTTTGAGTCACCAAGCTACTAATTGGGAACACCACATTCTTAGAGCAAACAATGTCATATTAACTTGGAGATCAATGTAGTACATTGATCATCAAAGAGTTAAAAAAAAATTGCAAAAAGCTTCATGCAGAATCCTGCAGCAAGGACTGACAGTGCAATTAGCAGAAAGATTAGGTGCATTGCAATTCTATGTTATAATTTGATTTCAATTTCATGACTTTAATCATGTATCAAAATCACCAATACTGCCTGTCTAGAAAACACTTCAAAACAAAGGATACCACACTACTTGTGAACATTGCATGCAAACTAACCAGATAAATTTATAAATGAGGAACAAAATGATGTGATGTACCCTTCTCCTCTCTCTTGCACCCACAGCCCACTCATTATTCTATGAATACTACATGTTTATCAAGAGTTGCACAAATGAAGGTAGTTGTATTTAGGTTTGGAGGTGTTTATTTATTAGTAGTTTGGCTTACTGTTGAATGAACATTATTATAGGGAGCTCTTAGACGTATTAAAAACAGCAAGTGCTGGAGAAATTCAGCAGGTATGGCAGCAGAGTGAAACAGAGTTAACATTTCAAATCCGACGTGGCTTCTTTAGATCTGAAAGAGGGCTGGAAAATGATGGTCTTTATGCGGTTGATAGAGAGGGAGGAGGGGTGGGTGGAAGAGGTGGGATGGATCCCTATGAAAGCAGCAAAGAAAGTGGACTAGATTGAAAGAAGTACAAGTAATATACTACTTCACCTGCAAGGTGTTTTTGGGTCCTTGAACAGTGAGCGGGAAGGAGATAAGGTGTTACTGGTCCTGTGATTTATGGAATATGCCATGGTGGGGGTGATAAGCGATGGAAGAGTGGACAAAAGCACCACAGCAGGAATTGTTCTTGCGAACACTGGTAAAGGAGTAGAAGGTATCCTGCTTAATGTGGCAGAAATGGCAATTTCAATGGGTGAGGGGCAGATATGCAGGAAATATATAAGACATGGTAGAGGCATTCCAGTGGAAGTTGGCACCACTGGGCCAGATACAACAGAAAGGAAATAACAGGGAGAATGTAATGGAATCCTTGCAGGAAGCTGGGTGTTAGAACATGTAGTCAAGGTAACTATGGGAGTCAATGGTAAATATTGGTGGACAGACTATCCCCAGCAATGGAAGCAGTGAAGTCAGGGAAAGGATGGAGTCAAACTTGGGCCACATAAAAGTGAGAGAAGAATCAAAATTGAAAACAAAATTGATCAACTTTTCCTATTTTGGATGAGAGAAGAAAGCAACACTGATGACATCATCAATGTATCAGAGAAAGAGTTGGTTGGTAGATGCACCAGTAGGACTGGAACAATGAATGATCCACATACCTCACAAACAGACAGATATAACTGGGGTCCATGCAGGTACCTTTGACCTGGAGAAAGTAAGAAGAATTTATGGGAAAATTTTTCAAAGAGACAACAAACTCTGGCAGGCAAAGAAGGGTAGCTTTGCATGTGGACTGTTCATGCCTCTTTTGATGGAAGAAGTGGACAGACTTCAGACCATGCTGGTAGGGAGTGGACTTGTAGTGAGGTTGCATATCCATTATTTAGTTTCATTTGAAGCCCTTGGTTGTGTCACACCACCAGTGTGAAATTAATCCCAGTAAGTAATGTAAACAAAGATAAATGTGATTTGAGTTCTATATGTGGGATTTACTCAATAGCATATTCTTTATGCCAGCGATCCATCATGAAAAAGTATAATGAGAGAAATGACACATTGATGTACTTTCTATTTTGTGCTTGCATGTTTTTTTCACATATACAGTTTTTAGCACCCAGCATGGAATGATTTTAACCAATCTGTCAGATTGTGTTCATCAAGATTTTCTCTTGTGGTCCTCAGCTAAGTTCAATGTATTTATCCATATCTAGATCTACTTTAGATCCCTTTTGACAATTTAATAAAAATATCACACTTCCATACTGTGCTGTAGGAACATCCAAACTGCACACTTCTGTTTTATTTTTGAAAAGAAAACTCATAAGAAGTCTTGACATAAAACTGATTATTATAAGTCAGTCAGTGAGTCAGTACACAAGGGTTCTTCTCGGATGACGATGGACTGTGCCTGGAGTGAACACCATCTGTTTTGGCTGCAGAGGCTGAATAATGAATAGCATTCCCTTCCCAACTAGTGCAGATGAATAGCATTGGTCCAAGTTTGACTGAAGTATTTGTTTTTATTTTCCCCATGCATTCTACTCCATCATCTCAGTTTTTTCCACAGCTTTCCTAACCACCTATCTCTAGACACTCCAGTCAACAGCGAGAAGTTCCCATGCATCAATTCCAATCACAGACAACCTGACAGCTTTCTTGCAAATGCCGTTGTATTGCAGATTTGAGTGTCCTGTTGGTCTTGTGTTGAGATCAAGCTCACCACAGAGCCATGGTCTCCAAAGTTTAGGTTACATTCATATGGTCAATCACAGAGTTCCTGACAGTCAATGTCGCTGCTCACCCACGTTCCCTCACCAGCACATTAATCGTCACGATGCTGCATGACTTCCACTTCCGTTGATGCTCTTATCATCCTTTGCCAGCTTGTTGCATTGTGTTTCAGGTTGGTCTCAATGGACTAACATTCTGGTAGTGATGCAAACAAATTAATAAAGAATATACTGGGAACTGATGTGTGAAGCCGGTAAATTATAGTATTTGGAACACATGATGCTATTCAGCCCATCATGTCAATACGGACCATCTGCAAGGGCAGACCAACCTGTCTCACTCCTCTTACGGTTTTCTATAAACCCACAGCTTTTTTTCTATGTCTACTAATCTCTTAGGACCATGCAGGACCAAGAAAAATTGCAGGTATCTTTGCCAGGCCCATTTCCAATATCCAAGCAATGCAAGCTAACCACGAGTTCTGAAAACAAATAGTGAGCCACAGAAATTACCTCCTGTGGCTTCACACTTGAAAGCAACCAGTAATATTCTGGATGTTCCAGAGGTTCAGATCCAGAGGCCAGTGACTGGCAGTAAAGCGCCAGCATGAAATATAATATGAAGCAATAACACCATTTACATTTTATGTCAGCAATGTACATTGATAAGAAAAAGGTAGATTTGGAATGACACTACACAATGATGTACAGTAATTTCAAGGACAGTTTCCCCTTGAACAGCATGCTTTGGACAAAAAGGTTGACAAGCTGAAGGCCACTTGGAAAGCTCAACAGTCATGTGTCTTTTTTTGATCCAACAGCAAAAATTAAGACCGCACTGAAGTATCATTTCACATTTGTTATCTTCTGGAAAAGCATGGGAAATTATTCACAGGTGATGAAGTAATTACAGAAACGATGTCTTTGGTCATTGACATCTCATTTAAAGGCTGTAAGAAAAAAGAAGAAATAATAATCTTTACCAGAGCGCATTACTTGCAATTTTCATAGAAGTGAGATGAGTGGAATCTTTTTGCAAAGATGTCTTTAAACAGCTGCTGTAGGACCTGAAGAACAATAACTGTTTCTCACTGCAGTTTGTTAAATACATCGAAATGACCAACACAGTCCAGCTGATTGACTTTGTGTGCATGGTTTTTCAGGACATAACAACTAAAGAGATCTCACCTTTTTGCCCCTTAAAGAGATGTGGATGTCTACAATGAGTTCAAAAGCTATGTGCTTGAGAATAACATTCCAATTAAGGCACTGGTTTCCGTCACAACGGATGGTGCAACAGACATAATTGTTGTATTTTGCAGAAATGATCCTGATTTCCCTTTTTCTGTAAAATACTACTGTATAAACTACCAGCAATCATTAGCAAACAAGTAATAGGCTTTTCTTAGTAATGCAAGTTGTTCTTAAAATTGTAAACTTGATTCGAGCAAGAGCCCCACAGCACTGCATGTTTATTCCTAATTGTACAAATTTGATGGTGCCCATGGTGAATTAATCCTCTAGGCTGATGTGAGGTTGTTAAGTTATAGAGTCGTAGAGTCATAGAGTTGTACAGTACAGAAACAGACCCTTCAGTCTAAGTCATCCATGCCAACCAGATATCCAAATTAATCTAGTCCCATTTGCCAGTATTTAGCCCGTGTCGCTCTAAATCCTTCCTATTCATGTATCCATCCAGATGCCTTTTAAATGTTCTAATTTTACCAGTCTCCAACATGTCCTCTGGTAGCTCATTCCATACACACATCACCCTCTGTGTGAAAAAGTTGGCCCTAGGTCCCTTATATGTCTTTCTCCTCTCACCTTAAATCTATGCACTCTAGTTTTGGACTCACCTATCCTGAGAAAAAGACCTTGGGTATTCACTCTATCCATGCCTCTCATGATTTTGTAAACCTCTATAAGGTCATTCCTCAGCCTCCAATGCTCCAGCAAAAATAGCCCCAGCCTATTCTGCCTCTCCCTATATTTCAAACCCTCCAACACTGGCAACATCCTCGTAAATATTTCTGCATGCTTTCAAGTTTAACGACATCTTTCCTATAGAGTAGAGACCAGAACTGAATGCAGTATTCCAAAAGTGGTCTAACCAATGTCCTGTATAGCCACAACATGACCTCCCACAACTTCTATACTCAAAGCACTGACCAATAAATGCAAGTGTAACAAATGCATTCTTCACTACCTTTTCTACCTGTGACTCCACCTTCAAGAAACAATGAACCTGCAGCTCAAGGTCTCTTTGTTCGGCAACACTCCCCACGACTTGGTTATTAAGTGTATAAGTTCTGTCCTGATTGACCTTATCAAAATGCAACACCTCATATTTATCTAAATTAAACACCATGTGCCACTTCTCGGCCCATCAGGTCATCTGATCAAAGTCCCATTGTACTCTGAGATAACCTTCTTCACTGTCTGCTACACAACCAATTGGTGTCATATGCAAACTTACTCATCATTCTTCTAACATTTATATCCAATCATTGATATAAATGACAAAAAGCAATGGACCTAGCACTGATTCCACTGCACACTGCTGGTCAAGGCTTCCAGTCTGTAAAACAACACTCCACCATCACCCTCTGTCTCCTACCTTCAAACCATTTTGTACCTAAATAGCTAGCTCTCCCTGGATTCCATATGATCTAACCTTGTTAACTACTCTAACATGGGGAATCTTGTTGAACAACTTGCTGAAGTCCATATGGACAACTGCTCTAACTTCAACAATCTTCTTTTTGAAGGAGGTCCTGTAAAAATTTTAAAATCTGTTCCCTGAAATCATCACTTAGTGTGCAGTGAGCTGTCAGACAATGTGTGCTTAATTGACTTTAGGTTCCTTACTGACGTAATGTCAAAACTGATTGAGCTGAACTGTGATCTGCAGGAAAAGGACAGAGACTTAGCTCATATGATCAGTGCTGTGAATGCATTCAGATTGAAACAGGGTCTGTTAAACAAACAAAATGCTGCAACTCTACCTGAGTCTGGAGAAAACACTAGACAAAATCAAGGGCAAAGGAAAATGGTTCCACTCAGAAAACTTCCATGCACATCTCAGGAAGTTAGCAGAGGAATTCAACTGGCAATTTCAGGAATTCAATGTGATGGAATAAATTACCATGTTGGTCTCAAATCCATTGCTTCGAGTAAACGTTGGGGAGTTGGCAACTAAACCTATCAGGTGTTTGATTTACAAAGCAATGGAGTTGATAGGGAGATAATTACTCTGCAAAATGATACTATGCTGGAGTCTGATCAAGCGGCAGCGATTTTTGGATACTCATAAACAAAAAAAAACACCCCTATCATCCCATGTATCTAAATTGAAAAGTTACTTTGATTCCACACAACTCTATGAGACAGTATTCTCCCAATTGAAGATAATCATGTCCAAGTATTTCAGCCGCCTCATGGATACCCATTCGATGGACTGACTAAGACTAACAGATGTAAATTCAGATCTCAATACACTGTCAGATAAAAGTGACAAGCTTCACACTGTGACTTGCTCAGTAGAGGATAAAAATAACAATAATATATATGTAGGTTTAGTTTTTTTATGGCACTAACAACACACTATTTATTCTGTATTTTCTTTGGGTTAGCTCCTGGGTTGCCCTTATAATTAAAAAGTGACCTTAGTCTTAAAAAGATTGAAGACAGCTGCCATAGGAGATGCAGTTGCCTCCAGAGGCAGCTCATCGATGTTGACAACAGGAAGTCTCTACATCTTGCGCCCCCCCCCCATAATTTTGGCTTTTTTGACAATGATCATTAGTCTAAACTGCTTGCAAGCTCAGGAGGTCTGAAATTACAGGGTTCTGCATGTGAGCTTTAGTATCGGATGCCTAAGTGGCAATATTAGCAAGTACCACTTCCCAGACTCAGACATTACACACTTTGGTCTTGGTGTACAATCTTCTCAAGCCGAACAGGTTGCCTTCCACTCCAGCATGGGGGTAGACACTCCCAACCGAGTTAGTGAAAATGTCCAATAACAGCATGGAGAAGAATATGTCAAAGTGAGTTGGCACTAAGACTCAGCTCTGCCCAACGCTGCTGCCAGTCTTGAAAACATCTGGTCACACTCCATTGTAACTGGCAGAATTATGCATGTTCTCACAGAAAGAAGAAATGATGTCCAAGACAGCAGTCTACATTCCACAGCATTTTGAAGTGTCCATCTCTGCTGTTGAGATCAATGTATTTTGTTATGTCTATAACTATAACGTTTAGTGTTCTGCACTGTTTACTTCACTTCTCCTGTAACTGGTGAAATAAAATGCACTATCAGTGAAGCTGAAAGTACTGTAATTAGAATATATCAGCAGATGCCTTCCGGTTTAACTTCAATCTGCTGTCAGAATCCAAAATTCCTTTCTCACTTGCTTTCTTGTTGGAACACAATAATGATCAAGCTGTATTAAGATAGGAAAATTGGAATAAGTAATGCAGTTTTTGCTGTTGCTTTATATTTTCTTCTCTATTTGACAAGGAGACTCTATTTTTCAAGTAATGTCAGAATCAAACAGTCCCAGTTCAGGTACAGGCAGAAGGAATGTATTGTGTTTAATACTATCATTCCCAAATAAAAACAGACAAACATAGAGGAAGGGTCTAGGCCTGAAACGTCAGCCTTCCTGCTCCTATGATGCTGCTTGGCCTGCTGTGTTCATCCAGCTCTACGCCTTGTTGTCTCAGATTCTCCAGCATCTGCAGTTCCTACTATCACTCTCAAACATAGAGGAAGTTCTTTCTGCACTTCCTTTAAAAAACATTCAAAATTATCTACCCTATCCACTGTGATTTCCCATGTCAGTATTTTTTTGACTCAGAATTCAGAAGCAAATCAAAATTGCCCTGAACAATGTTGCAAATAACCCTTTATAGCTAATTCAGGCTTTCACTTCATCAGGGTGCAGGGCTGGATGAACGCAGCAGGCCAAGCAGCATCATAGGAGCTTAGCCTCTCTGCTCCTCCAGCATCTGCAGTTCCTACTATCTCTGATTCAATTTCACTTCATCAAATTGGGTTGAACCCAGCTTGCAAATGCAAAAGAATAAGTGTCCATCTCAGTATAACCCATGGTATAATGTTCATCTCAGTGTGTCATCCAATCCAATGTTTTATGAGGTTATTGACTGAAGTAGGTAACCAATCAGTGATGAAACAGTAAACTAAATAGAAACATTGATGTGAAGGGTGTAACCTTGTATGAGAGCAAACTATTGAAATTAAACTTTGTGTGGACTTAAAATGTACCTAAAGAGAGCCAATCGAGCAGTCCCAAGTCCTGAGCCTAATCTGTTTGGGTTTTAAGGGCATTGATAAATAGGTTGGGCCTTTTGGTAAGGAGCCCTGACAGCTTCTTTAAATGAACACTAACTTCATTTTAACTTTGATGCAGTAGTGGTGATGTATTTCGGCCGGGACTAAGTTACCTTGTCAGTACAAGGTAGAGGCACATTGCCTTTCTTGATTCCAGCTATATTATAACTGATCTGAGGTCTACATTTCTTAGTAGACTATCTTGCCAATGTAGGTGCAATGCTTATATGGCATATATATGTATTCATTGATCTTTTGTTTTGTATTTTCCATGGGTTATTATAATAGTGAGTGCTCATATATTGCTATCAGCAGTTATCTGAAACAAAGATATATCAGCTATGTCAACATTTTTTGACCATCCCTGATTGGCCTTGTAGTGAATCGCTTGCTAGAGAACAGATAAGAGTCAGCCATGCCACTGAGAATCTGGAGTCACATATAGGCCTGACCAGGTAAAAGTGGAAGATTTTCTTCCATCGAGGACACTAGTGATCCAGATGTATTTTTACAACAATTGTTGCCATGGTCATTATTGCTGAGTCTTGATTTATTAACTAAATTCAAATTTCTAAAGGTGTCATAGTGATTTGAACTAGTGTCCCCAGAGCATCAATATACCTCAATGGATGACTAGTCCAGCAGCATTACTATGATAAAATTGCCTCCTCACCACCACAAACAATTTAGCTATCTGACCTCATAAATATGAGCCAAGATAAGTTGCTTGACATTTTCTGAAAAAATGAAGAAGGCAATTGGGAAAACTGTAGTTGATCTTGTTTTGAAAGAAGCCCTAAAGAAATATGCAGCATATGCAAACATTCAAATTTTAATTATGAGTAGAATGACTAAATAATAATTAATTGCAACTTTTACTCACATAATTCAGCATTATAGATTTCTGGTGTCCATGTCTAGTTAGATGTGAATACCCACAAGAGAATCCAAAACTATTCTTGGAAACACCAGTTACTCATTAATATAATTATAATCTTCATGATGAGATAAAATAACACCAATATAGAAGGCTCCCAGGAATTGTTTAGCTCAAAATGACTGGTAAAACCTATTATTCATTTTTCCATTTTATGTCTCTTGAATGTTATACATTAACAATAAGAGATTACTCAAAAAAGTATTCAAGGCATTACATTATTCTTCCCAAAAATTTAAAAAACTTCCATTTTGCAGAGCAGTGCACTTATTTCTAACCTTGAGATGATGGTAACATATCTCTAGTAATACATTGAGATTTAAGACTATTTTAAGAAATTATTCTTGGGATGTGGGTGTCATGTGTAAGGCCAGTGTTAATTGTCTTCCTCTAGACGCTGTTTAGAAAAAAGATTGCGAGCTTTCAAATGAAGCCATACAAGGCAATGCAGTGACATTGTAGCAATTTGGACTGGAAGTATAAAACATCACGTCAATATTCTGGGCATAGAGTTCAAATCCTCCAAGGCAAATGGTAAAACCTGAATGCAATTTGAAAAGAAATCTGGGTCTAATGGTGACCATGTAAATACCCATCTGGTTCACTAATGCCTTTTAGGGAAGGAAATCAGCTGTCCCTACATGTGACCCCAGACCCAATGCCTTCTGGGTAATTCAGAATGGTCAATAATTGTCTATGGCAATGCCCACAACCAAAGAATTCATATAAAAAGATATTAAAGGTCTCTTTAGTTTGTTTAGGTCACTTCTGCAGGTTTAGTCAACCTTAAAATATGCCTACCCCCAATAACTCTTGTATAGCCTTTGAAGAAATGATAGAAAATGAAGACTATATTCCAAATAAACAGTGTTGGTCTAAAGTGATTGCGATGAATAATCTATGTCATGTGGGAACACCATAGATTAATTTACTTCATCATCAAGAACAGATGGCAAGCAACTCAAAAATAAACTACTTCTGTTATAATGATCTGAACAAAAGATGACTTGGTGAGGGCACAAGCCACCAAAAAAAACCGCTAAACATCTGTCGTATAAAATTTATTAGCATCCATAAATAAAAATGTCTAATTAAAAAAAACAATTTGTGCTGTTGATGTCTTGCTGCTAGAAATCTTATACTTTCACAGGTGTTGTTGTGTGATGTTCAATAGCTGCTGATAGAATGGCAGGACCTACAATACGCTGAGAAGACTGGATAACCTCAGTTCAGCTAGTTTATTAACTAAAGTACTAAATAATATATTAGCAAAAATGAAGCAAACATGGAAGCTCACACAATAAATTTAAGTAGAATGAAGATGAGGGAGTTTTTGTTCTTTGTAACGTTAGTGGTATTGTAGGCAAAGCAAGAAATTGTTCTTTAATCATTTTCATACAATCCATTCACAGTATTGGAAAATGATTTTCTAAATAGTGTCAGACAGAATTTGGTAACTGGGGCCAAGGGTAGGCTAATAATTAAATCTTGTAGGCAGTTTGGAGATCAAGGCTGGAGGCTTTAGCAGTTGGCACTGAACCTATAATTGTGGAGCCTGTCAGCATACTCATTTCCAGCTGAACCTCAAGAATGAGCTGATTAAGGAACTCAATGAGTAGAACCGGCAGCTATTAAGTTCCCCAACCAAAGTGCAACAGCAGTAAATTTTAAACCAGGCTTCCAGTTACATGACAGGAGCTTAGAGTCAGGACATTTTCCAACTTGGGCAGAATTAGCCTTGGAAGGTCAGATTTTCACCTGGGGTGGCAGGGATCCCTGGGTGTTAGATTGGTTGTCCATTGAATGAGAATGGAGACTACTGGTGCAGATGGCAACTAGGCAGAATGACTATCTTAGTGTCATGGTTTTTTTGTTGAAGATTTTATACAGATAATTAAAACAGAAGCAATAACCAGCTCTCCAGACCTCACCCCTTCCATTATCTCACTCCCCCTCCTCATCCCAATATCACTTAATGCTCTTCAACTACCTCTCATAACCATTCAGATCCTCCATGCTTCACACCTATCCAAATTGCTGTCACATCCCTTTATGCCACTCTATGCTCCTCAAGGCAACCCCTATACACCGTCACATTCTCTGTGCCATTCAATGCACAACCACTTCTCGAATGTGTCATACCATCCATGCCAATCCATTGGTAGACCTAAAAATTCATGTTGACATAAAATTTGTCTCTGTTGACAATATTACTATTCTTTAGAAACTACTCTCACTTTTCAAAACTGCAATTGCACAACCTGGGAGGACAAGGGAAGCAAGCCAAATATTCTCCTGATTTGGAAGTATGTCACTGCTGTTTCATTGTTGCAAAATCAAATTCTTGGAACTTCCTTTATAACAGCACTGTGGATATACTTAAAACCTTTGGAATGCAACACAGCAAGAAGACAACTCACAACCACCATCTTCAATGAACAAACAATAAATTTGAACCAGTGATACTCACATCCTGTGAATGAATAAAAAAAATTCCAATCTCTTGTGAAACAAAACATTTCACATAAGTACTTAATGAAAATATTCTAATTACGTAAACACTTGAAGCTATCAATCAAAGTGTTCACTTAACTTGGATCATGTTAGGTTCTATATCAGTCATGCAGCACAAATCCTCCCAGTTTCAATGGGTTTTGACAGTTCATAGAATCATACAGAAAGAAGCTCTTTGGCCCATCGTGTCTGCACTGCCAAAAATAGTCTGAAGCGTCCTCTTATGCATCATGGTTTGTTGCCTGGATATCTACGTTGGAAGAAATTTTGGAGTCATTCAGAACACAGGGAACTTGAAAATATCAACAAAAGTAATAAATCTATGGCAAGAAAGTTTTATGAAATTATGAAAGAATGTCAAATCTAGTGAATTTATTGGAATTTCTTTGAGGTTGTAACAGAGTTAATAAGTACTAGTTATAAGTTTAATTTAAGAATCTCAATTTTCAGAAGGTCTTTGTGAGCTCCCTCTCACAAGAGGTTTGCAATCATTATAAAAACTGTTGGGTTCAAGGATCAGGCTCAGCATAAGATAATCAATTGCCTGGAAATGAAGAACAATGTATAAACATAATCAAAATGAATAGCAGCTTCCTCATTGATGACAACATGAGAACCAACCTTATAGGACAAAAGTAAAAAAAAGTCGAGATCTCTTAACAAACGTCAAGATTATGCACCCGTCCTCAACACAATCACCAAACTTTTCTCTTTGGAAATGTTATCTTACTTCTCTTTTAACTCCTGTCATTTTAATGTGTACTGCCTGGTGTTTGAATTCTTCATAACAAGAATTTGTCCAGATTGCTTTTGCCAATCTATATCACAATCGCGAACAGCTCAGCAAACAGTTGCACACCTCATCCAATGGGTCAACCATACAGAATAGTTTGGTTTTTGATTTCATCCCCTGTTCATTTCCTTAACACCGCCAACTGAGTTGAGTAGAACAATTACAATAATGCTTTATGGAAGAATTAAACAGTGTCCTTGGCTTAGGGAAAAGGAATTCAATCAGTAATCCTACTCTTAGACCATAAGACCTAGGAGCAGAAATAGCCCGATTTGCCTACTGAGTCTGCTCCCAGTTCAATGGAATTACTGCAGGTCTCATAATCCTCAACTCCACCTTCCTGCATTTTTCCATCACCCTTGATTCCTTTTCTAACTAAAAATGAATCTCAGCTTTGGAAACATGCAATGACCCAGCCTTGACAGCTCTCTGCAGTAAAGAATTCCATTGTGTTGCTGAGAGAAGAAATTCCTCCTTTTGTCGACATTCAAAGGATGACCCCATACTTAAATTTTACACTCTGTTCCTAAACTCTTTCACAAGGGGGAACAACTTCTTTGCATCTACCCTGTCATGCCTTCTAAAAATCTACTATGTTTTAATAAACCCATCTCTCACTCCGAACTCCAATAAATACAGGCCCAATCTACTCAATCTCTCCCCATAAAGCAGCCCCTCCATATCTAGAATCAAACTAGTAAATCTTGTACAAATTCTTTCTAATGTTAATATATATTTTCTTAGACAAAGGGACCAAACATTTTCATAGTATTCGAACCGTGGTATAATTAATGTATTATATGGATTTAGCAAGACTTCCCCATTTTTATACTCCATTCTATTTGCCTCCCCTATTACCTTTGCATTTGCCTGTTTTGCAGTGGCTTTGTATGTGGAATGGTGGAATTTCCTTTCATTGTGAAGTTGGCCTGGATCCTCTGCAGACTGACAATCATTGTCAGACTGCTAGTCTACTCAAACTTATTTTCCAAAGTAAAAATGTGATGCTTTCAAAATATCACGCTGAAAAGTTAAAGTGAAGAACCAAAGTGGAAGAGATCATTCAGATTATAAAGTGAAACAGAGAGGAACTTGTCAATGAAGAATTGATGCTTAGATCACACTGAATTTGTGTTTTAAAAGCCAGTAGGGATGAAGAAAAATAGATTTTAGATGTTTATCAAGTCATGACAACGAGTTATTTAACAAATGAAATTCAAACTAAGATTAGTGACTTTGAAATGCATGAAAATTTGCATCAATGACAGGAAGAAAAGGTGAATTATGCATGGATAAGTATGACAAACACACTCTTTAAGACTGAATCATTAAAGCTTTGTGTACAGTTGACTTGGTTAGCTAAATGGCTGGAATGTGTTTAAGAATAACACCAACAGAGAGGTTCAATTCCCATTTTGAGTGAGATAGCCTTGAGACCTAAACAAAAATACAAATAACTGTGGATGCTGAAAATCTGAAAGAAAAACAGAAGTTGCTGGATAAGCTTTCAGGTCAGGTAGAATCTCTGGAGATAAAATATAGTCAATGTCTCAGGACCAGTGACTCTTCTTCAAATGGGTCCACATCAAGCATATGGACCTGTTTGGCCACATTCCAAACTCACTTTTCTTGCACAGGAAGTGCTGGAATGGAACCTGAACCCAAAGGTGTTATTTAGAGGAAGGGAGAATTCCACTGTGCCAGAAGACCTCAATCTGGCATGACCATCCCACTGAAAATACATAAATTTCATTGTTTATTAGAAGTGCTCAGGAATGCTGAATGATCTTTAAGTGACTGAACTGAGTTTACTTTTGGGAGAATATGTTAGCTGGCCATCCTGAGACGCTGGAGCCTTTGAGTGTCTTTTAGAAATGTCTTTCAGTGGTTTATTCTGTTTGAAATGGAACAATAATATAGATTCTTCCTAAAAATTGCCTTGAATAGCAACAAAAGATTCCCTCAAATTGAGAAAATACATCAGAATTATACAGCACAGAAGGAGGCTGTTCAACTCATTGTACCTGCACTAGATCTTTGGAAGAAAGGTCAAAGTAGTTCCATTCCCATGATTTTTGGCCAGCTTCCTGCAATTTTTTTTTCAAATACATTCTAATTACCTTTCAGGAGTTGCTACTGAACCTGCTTTCACCATGGTTTTAAGTTCCAGTCCACAACTCATTTTGAACATATCCACCAGATGTTAATGCAGAATATGGTACTGAAATGCAACCACTGCTGCCACAGTGTAATGTAAGGCACAGTCCTAAATATGTAGCTTAATTTTTAATATAGGGTACAATCTGTCCTGTAGAGTATTTCCAGGATTTTGTGCAGGGCTTGATAATATATATCATGGATAGATTTTAATTGCCAGTGAGAATCTTCAAGGTAAGGTTAGAGGACAAAGTTAATTCAAACCTTTGGCTTTTCCATTCTGCCTTGCCATCATTGCGTGCCATGAAAATCAGATTCAGTTTGGGGCATTAAAGAATTTAGACCTCATTATGTTTGAGGGATTGTATGTCAGAAGGTTTTTTTAAAAGTTCATGTCGAGAAATTGATTTGTAACATATTCATATGATGATATTAGAGAAGTTAGCAGATTATAAAAGTTCATGAACTCTTGCACAAGAAAGTTATAGCTTATTTCAAACGTGCATCTTCACCATGACATTTATTTTGGAATAAGACCGTATGCATAAAGCAGAAACTGTTTGTTTAATATTTGTGAAATGGTATCAATGGTATTTAACTAATTGATTGACTAGTCATTCACTCTCAGTTCCTATGAGGCTGTACAAATTGATCTTCATGTATTCATATGGATGATTATCATGTTTAGCTTGTCAGTTGTTAATATGTAATGGAGAACATCAAAAGGACAATCAACCTACAAACAAGAATGAAAGAAAAATGTTGTGGATGTTGGAAATCTGGAATAAAAACAGAGAATGATGGATAAACTCAGCAGATCTGACAGCATCTGTGAGGAGAGAATCTGAGTTAATGTTTCTCCACTCAGAAGACAGTGCATCTTTGCAATTGTCAGCCTCAGAAGGCTGTGGGAGCACAGTCATTGAGCACGTTCAAGATAGAGATAGATAGCTTTGTACATTTCAAGGCCATCATAATTTTACTTCCTTTGTTGTTTATCATTATTTTCATTTTATTATTTTATCAAGTTTGCTTTGAAGTTGTGAACTGGAAACTGTGAGATAAATATGACTTTTGGACAATGATAACAGCTTGTGCTTATTTGTGAAGCCAAACCTGCGGGTTGGTTCCTGATCAAAATGTTCTGCAGATGCACCATTGCTGAGGAAGAGCGTTATGTTTAAATAGATAGCAGTAGTCAGCTATTAATGAGGCCCACACCTGGGAATTGGTTTGAGGAAGTCTGGAAAAGACCTTATACTCAAGCAGATGATAGATGTTGAATGGCAACTGGGGCTTCATGGAGGAGACAGTTAGTCTATCAGGGATTGGTCAGAGTTTGAATTGGGTTTTGGACTGTGTTTTCTGTCATAAGGAACCTGGCTGTGATGTTGCAGCATGAAGACTTGAAAGCTTCCTCATCAATTATTGGAAGTTCAGAGAATAAAAACTTAAGCTGTAAATTTACTGCCTGTATATAAGCGAACTGTAAAGGTGACCTTGATTAACATCTTCAGAAAATCAACCAAAAAACTATCATCCATGCCGGTGGAACAATACATCGTGGAAACTACTCAAGTAATCTGACCAGTTTTGTTATTTTCTTTTAATTATTCTTCAACTGTGTTAGTTTATTTTTTGTGTGAACGGAGGTTGAAAACAAATGTCTTTACTTTTACAGCACGACCAGTTAAATTATTTCGTTGTTTAATTTTGCTCTACTTCATCTAGTAGATTGTTCTATACACACACCACCTTCTGCACAAAAAAGTTACCCCTCGGGTCCTTTTTAAATTTTCCCCTCTCACCTTAAACCTATGCCTTCTAGTTGTGGACTTACCGATCGTAAAAGGCCTTGGCTATTCACCTTATCCATGTCCCTCATGATTTTATAAACATCTATAAGATCACAACTCAGCTTCAGCCTCATGAGAAAAAAGCGCAATAAATTCAGCTCTCACAATAACTCAAACCCTCCAGTCCAGGCAACATCCTTGTAACTATCTTATGCACTGTCTCAGGTTAAGTAACCTTGTTTCTATAGAACATTCTTACTTGAATCTAAAGGTGAGACATGCAGCAGTCTTCTTGGTGGCCCCAGATTAAAAGAAAGCAGCTGCCAGTTGCCAGCAAAGCACCCCACGCTCCCTTTTGATTGCTTTGACCCTAACCACCCCATCCTTCTACCACCTGACCATACTGGCACCTCCTCACTCCTGTGCCAGTTGTGTGCCACCTGACCAATGCTGATCAAGGGATTGATCAGAAATGCCCCAGAAATTCCAATTCTTGTATGGCCACAAATTAGCATGAGTCACCATTTAACAAAGAAGGACGTCAGGAAGAAAACGGAGGGAAAATAATTTCCTAGACATGAAAGTGATCTACAGGCAAGTACATAACAGTGAGAGTATTTACACATACTGAATTAGCTTCTATCTTTTTTATCTTCACACTTGTGTCATTCTGATTGCCAGTGCTATGAAATATTAATTTGAGAGTGGCAGATGTGTGAGAAAAATGGCACTCATCCCTGCAGGGTAAATCATATCAAATCATTTCTGGAGACATAACAGATGGATGAAGAACCAATTTATATCCTCTCAGTTTGGAAATACTTGTGATAGGCCTTGTTTTCTGAAGTAATGGGAAAAATAATGTCAAGACTTTGAAACTAATTAAATATAAGGAGAGAAACAGGACAATTCACCATGCCAGTACCAACAGTAAGTTATCACAAGCTGATACTAAGATGTTAGGAACTTGTGAGCCCTTTACTTACTGATCTTAGAAATTTCTATTTAAAAGGTATGTAGTCGTCCATTTAAGGCAGGGAAATAGAGGTTACAGGCCATTAGTCTATGAAGCTCTCTTCCTCAGTCTTTTAATAATTTTAAGGCAGAAGTGGATAGATTTTTGATAAGCAACACGATGAAAGGTTATCAGGGAATGTGGAATAATCAGATCAGCTGTGGCTGTATTGAATGGAGGAGCAGGTTCAGATGACTATATAGTGAAAATTCTACATTTGGGTATCTCATTCTTCTTGTATGAATTGAGGTAATACTTACTGAGAAAATGCATGGCCACAGTCAGGTCCAATTCCATTCTCATCCCATATGCATAACTTTCAGCGGAGTTATTTTTGGGCCCATCATTAGAATTGCCTTGCGGGCTTCAGGATTCCAGTGTCAGAATCGAATAATGATCAGAAGCACATACTGCAGGAGAAAACTGTCACCCAGCAATGACCTTCCCAGAAATCCAGTTGTATACTGACCAGAGGGCAGTATTACCTGCAAATAAAGCTAGTGAGGGGACTCTATTATATGTAGGGGTAGCAGGAGTTTCTGCAGCACTACAAAAACATCTGGCAACCTTTTTAAGTAATGGACAGCCCAGCATCTCAAGCCAGACATACCATCATTTTTATTTTCTAAACTTAAATAAAATGTGTCCTTGGTTATATAATGTATATATTCAATAGTCGATCTTGTGTGACTATCCACCCCATCCCGAACCATCCCCACTTTTGGCACTCAAATCTTTATTTTTCAAATAGTTTTGCGGGCTGGTTGATGGAAACAGTCTCTTGAGTCTGTTTCACAATTATGCTTTACTCAGTTGAAGATCAGAAATGCAATCACCTAGAAACTGATATCCATTTCAAGGCCACTGACTCCCACAGCTACCTAGAATACTCCTCCTCCCACCAACCTTCCTGCAAAAATGCTATCCCCTATTCCCAATTCCTTCGCCTCCGCCGCATCTGCTCCCAGGATGAGGCATTCCACTCCCGTACATCTCAGTTGTCCTCGTCTTTCAAGGACCGTAACTTCCCCCCCTCGGTGGTCGAGAACGCCCTCAACCGTGTCTCCCACATCTCCCGCACCTCATCCCTCACACCCCGTCCACGCAATAAGAACCAAAAAAGAATCCCCCTCGTCCTCACGTACCACCCCACCAACCTCCGGATCCAACGCATCATCCTCCAACACTTCCGCCATCTGCAATCCGACCCCACCACCAAAGACATCTTTCCCTCCCCACCCTTATCTGCTTTCCGGAGGGACAACTCTCTCCGTGACTCCCTTGTCCGCTCCACACTCCCCTCCAGCTCCACCACACCCGGCACTTTTCCCTGCAACCGCAGGAAGTGCTACACCTGCCCCCATACCTCCTCCCTCACCCCCATCCCAGGCCCCAAGAAGACTTTCCACATCAAGCAGATGTTCACCTGCACATCTGCCAATGTGGTATACTGCATCCGCTGTACCTGGTGTGGCTTCCTCTACTTCGGGGAAACCAAGCGGAGGCTCGGGGACCGCTTTGCAGAACACCTACGCTCGGTTCGCAATAAACAACTGCACCTCCCAGTCGCGAACCATTTCAACTCCCCCTCCCATTCCTCAGACGACATGTCCATCCTGGGCCTCCTGCAGTGCCACAACGATGCCACCCGAAGGTTGCAGGAACAGCAATTCATATTCCGCTTGGGAACCCTGCAGCCTAATGGTATCAATGTGGACTTCACAAGCTTCAAAATCTCCCCTCCCCCTACCGCATCCCAAAACCAGTCCAGCTCGTCCCTGCCTCCCTAACCTGTTCTTCCTCCCACCTATCCCCTCCTCCCACCTCAAGCCGCACCTCCATCTCCTACCGACCAACCTCATCCCGCCCCCTTGACCTGTCCGTCCTTCCTGGACTGACCTATCCCCTTCCTAACTCCCTACCTACACTCACCTTTACTGGCTCCATCCCCGCCTCTTCGACCTGTTTGTTTCCTCTCCACCTATCCTCTCCTCTATCCCTCTTCTATCCGCCTCCCACTCTCTCCCTATTTATTTCAGAACCCCCTTCCCCTCCCCCTTTTCTGATGAAGGGTCTAGGCCCGAAACGTCAGCCTCTCTGCTCCTATGATGCTGCTTGGCCTGCTGTGTTCATCCAGCCCTGCACCTTGCTGCCTGGAATAGTTGTTGCCTACTAGATTTCAGGAATATGACCAGCAACCAGTTTGTTGGGCCACCATTTTGGAGGTCTGTGTTCTTTCTGCATATACCTAGAAAACAGGGACTTTGGGTGTTTATGAAGAAAGATTGGACAAGTTAGAGTTGTATCTGCTGGAGTTTAGAAGAATAAGAGCTGAACTTAACTGAAATATGTAACACCAAGAGGGATACTGACAGATTAGATGTAGAGATCATGTTTCCTCTTGTGAGAGAATCTAGGTGCTTCTATTTAAAAAATCGGGATCACCCATTTAAAACAGTGATGAAGTGATTTTCTTTTCTCTCAGATGGTCGTGAACCTTTGGAAATCTCTTCCAGTGAAGTGGTGGAAACAACCTTTAAATGTTTTTAAGGCAGAAATGAATAGATTCCTGGTAAACAAGAGGTTGAAAGGTTATCGGGGCAGGTGGGCATTTGGATTTGAGGTTACAATTAGATCAAACATGACCTTATGGAATGGTGGAAACAAAAACAGAATTTGATGGAAAACTCAGCAGGTCTGGCAGCATCTGTGGAGAGAAAACAGAGATAACATTTCAGGTCCAGTGACCCTTCAGAACTGAAACAGATTTCCAGCATCTGCAGTTTGTTTTTATATAAGTGGCCAGGGTGGAGGTGGAGAAGGCTCAAGGGTCTGAATAGCCTGCTCTTGATCCTTATTTTGGGGCAGCACAGTGGCACAGTGGTTAGCACTGCTGCCTTACAGCACCAGGGTCTCAGGTTCAGTTCCAGCTTCAGGCATCTGTCTGTGTGGAGTTTGCACATTCTCCCTGCATCTGCATGGGTTTCCTCTGGGTGCTCTGGTTTCCTCCCACAGTCCAAAGATGTGTAGGTTTAGTGGATTGGCTATGCTAAATTGCCTGTAGTGTTCAGGGATGTGAAGATTGGGTGGGTTGTGGGGGGATGGGTCTGGGTGGGATGCTGTGAGGTTCAGTGTGGACTTTTTGGGCCAAAGGGCCTGTTTCCACACTGTAGGGATTCTATTCTATGATATGTTTGCACATTCATATAGGGCTGCTAGTAGCTGTGGCTGAAGCCAGAAAGGTTCCCCCTACAGTGGAATGAGTGATGTTTGAAGTGGTAACTGCAGTGACAAACAACAATGACATTTTGGGGGTAGTTTTATTAACAATTTAAATGTACCATCTTAACTATGCAACTGTCAAAACTTACAACAAGAGCTCATTTGAGACAGAATCATTGTCAATGTCTCAGACAAATCAGTCACTGAAATCCTTCAATCAAAGTAAATCTAAATATAAAATGAGCAGTCCCGATAGCAGTGGATTTAGAGCAAGAAGGATTACACAGCAGAAGTTCCATTTAGCACGGTGTATTGGACTATATAAAGCACAATTGAACATTCATGCAAAGGAGACAGATCTCTCATCAAAACAGAATACCGCATGTGACAATGTCAACAGGAAATCTCACATAACCGAATGCTACAGAATCTTGTTACTGGTGTCATTCTAAAGGTCTACTTCAGCAAAGAGAAAAATATCCAGCCTTACATCAGCAATGCATTGATTATGAGAAAAAGTTACTTCTCAATTATTTGCTACACTCTAAAGAGCACACTAAACATCACACCAAACTGTTTCCAAGCTGACAGGTAGGTTCACGCCTTTGAACAGAATCTTGGAGAACAGATCAATACTGCAATGGAACAAGTTTCTTTGTACGGGCAATAGTTATCTATAGATAAACACCGCTCTTTTCCTGGAGAAATAATGCCATCACCTGATCCAGATGCTATTGACAGAAAAGAAGAAACCTAATGTCTCCATAGCATCCTGCTCTCTCATTGATCCAAGGTCATTCAGCAAGGATTACCTACTCAGGGCATGCAGTCAGAACACCAGATAAATCAATTTTCTCATCCAATGAAAGCCACCAGAGAAAAAGGAAAATTTGTCAATGTTACCTGAAGTATTTTTTCCTTGGCCATTGACTTTCTTTCCCCATTTATTCTTACAGATGACTCAAGTCAAAGTTTTGGGAGGAGTGGGATGGATAAAGACAAAATGTACAGTCAATGTTGTAAGAAGGAGGAACTCAAGTAATTCATTTAAGAATTAGTAAAATATGTTGGGAATGAGAAGAATCTTAGAATGAGGTAATATTAAGGGAATTGGGACCTTGGACTAACTTTATGGTAATGTCAAAGATCTGCTTCCCACAGGGTGCAATTAAATTAAAGTAGTTGGAGTTATCCGGATAGATCAAAGATGGAAGATTGTTAGGATGTTGACAATAATCTCTTAAAAATGTAATTATAGGCTCTGAAGCCGGCATATAAAACAATACCATATACCGTTGCATATTAGTTAACATGCAATAAATGGAGTTCTTCTGAAACCTAAGCTTGAAGAAAGGGCTTCACCTTACCTTCTCTTCCAGGCTCTCTTCAACCTCAACTCTCAGGTGTAACCCTAAGATCAGAAAACAGAAGAGAAATCTTAGCGAGTAACTTCAGTGCACTATTAGATAATGCACACTGTTGATGATGTACCTCCTACAGTGGAGAGAGTGATTTTTTTTGAAGTGGTGAATGGGGTGACAAACAAGGGAGTTGCTTTATTGTGGAGTGAAATTAGTTGTCTGAAGACTGACATTGATGATACTGGGGACCTCAGAAGGAGACCAAAATGGATCATTCATCTGTACTTTGATGAAAATGATTGCAAATTTTTCAGCCTTATTCTTTGCACTAACGTGCTGAACCCCCTCATTGGGGATGGGGACATTTGTGAAGCCTCCACCTGTTGTGAATTGTTTATTTGTCAACTACCATTCTCAATTGGATACATCAGGACTGATCCATTAGTCGTTGAATTGTTTAGCTCAGTCTATCACTTTCTGTTTACCCTGTTTGGTATGTAACTAGTCACGCTTTTTAGCTTCAGCAGGTTGACACATCATGTTTAGGTACCTATGATGTTGCTCCTTGAACCAGAGTTGATCTCCAGCTTATGGTAGTGTTACAGTGGATGATAGAGGTTATAGATTGTTCTTGAATAAATCTCTGCTGCTGTTGATGGCCCACAGCATCTCATGGATTCCCAGTCTTGAGCTGCTAGTTCTGTTTGGAGTTTATCCAATTTAGCATGGTGATAGTACCACACAACATGTTGGAGCGTATCCTCAATGTGAAGACAGGACATTATATCCATGACGATTGTGGAGTGGTCACTTTTACCAATACTGTCATGGACAGATGCATCCATGGTTAACTGATTAATGAGGATGATATCAAATATGTTTTTCCCTCTTATTGGTTCGCTCACCACCTGCTGAAGGCCAAGTCGAGTAGTAGTGTTCTTTCTGACCTGGCCAGCTTTGTCAGTAGTGTTTCTGCCTAGCCACAGCTTGTGGTAGATGTTGAAGTTCCTAAAACCAAAGTACATTCTGCACCCGAGCCACCATCAGTCCTTCCTCCAAGTATTGTTCAACCCGGAAGAGTACTGATTGATCAGGTGAGCAGGAGGCGGTACACGTAATCAGTAGGAGGCTTCCTTGCCTATATTTTACATGATGCTAATCCCATGAGACCTTTAGTTTAAGCAAGATCCTCCTTGTATAGCAGTTTATCAACATTTTTTGTTGAATATCCAAATCCACTACATTCGCTGGTGCTCCTTTATCTACCCTATTTTCTGCATCTTCAAAAATCTCAAACAGATTTGTCAAACATAACTTTGTCAAACATAACTTAGTCAAACATAACTTACCTGACATAATATGATTCAATAAGTAGACTTTTTACAATATTCACGATAACTATGAGAACATTTTTCTTGCTACTAACATCAGGATAACTCTTCCATGTACACCCTCTCCTTTCCATCTGAAATGGCAGTATTGCATTTCTACATTCTAATACATAGATGTCATTATTAATCCGAAGGAATTAAATAGACCCTTGATTCCTCATTATGTCAACAATTTCTTTTTTTGTCTTAGTAAGAAAGACTTTTCAGACTCTACCTGACTCGCTTATACCTCTTAGAGAAGGAAAGATGTTGCCATTACCTGGTGTGGCCTTGATGTGACTCCATACGAACAGAAACACTATTGATTCTTAACTGCTTTCTGAAATGCAAAGCCACTTCATCGTAACACACTACCTCAAGCTGTTGTAATAAGAATAAAATTGGTCTGACCACCTGCTATCAACTTAGGTATTTGATTCAAATAGCCTTAATTCTGGATCAGGCAGAGGGGACTACTTATCCATTTGTAGACTGGCACAAAGATTGTATTAAGTGTGCTTTGGGGAGATAATGTGCTACTTGGCCAGTTTTCCTGTAAGCTGCACATTTGCATGTACAGCAACCTCAATTACACCATTGAGACCGTACATGAATTGCCCCCTTTCAGATGCTGCATGTGCATAGCTGCAACCATTTAAAGACATTCCACATCCAAGTGAATAGATTGTACATAATGGGGAATTATAGAATAGGCTTTGTTGTTTAAGTTTTACATTTCAAAATCAAAACTTTCTCTATATTTCATCCCTGACTATATTTCAAAGTGTTCAATTGACAACAAAGCACCCTGGGATGTCTTATGATCATGAATGATGCTGTATAAGTATGTTATTATCTTTAGGTAATTGCACTTACTGTCTGTATAGGATGGGCTGATGGGCTAAATTTGTTGATGATATTTGACAACTGCATTACCTTGAATAAACCCAGTGAACATTCCTGTATGTGCCGAAGATGGCACAATCAACATATTTTTCTGTAGTTTTTTTTTTTCTGTGCCTTGCTGTTTGTTACATTGCAGAAGAGAGAGAGTTTTGTTCTGAGTTGCTGGACTTCATCTCGACTGAGATCGTGAGCAGTGCCAGGAACCACCTCAGTCTCCAGACCAGCCATTGATCGAGCGGTCCCCAATTTTTAGAAAGGGCGTGAGGCTTATTGTTTTTTTCCTCTCTTTTGTATTCTTTTTATTTACTCAATAAATGTTCCTTTCTTTTTTCTTCTTTACCTATTACTCAATAAATGTTCGTGTTTAAGCAAATTGCTAAGACAAACCTTCTCTTAACTACATTTAACCAAATCCGGAAAGAACCATTTGGAAGCAACCTGTAATTCAAGACACTTTTGGCGATGAGGATGGGATTCAGGAAAATGTGTAAGAGAAGGGAAAAGCAACCTGATGCTCTGGAGACCTTCTGTATTTCAGGGTGGAATGTGGCAGACTCTGGACTCAGGTCTGTAGTTAATATGTTAGCACAATTAGGATCCCCTGAAGGATGGGGGACGGATTTAACAGAAAAAAGAGAGAACTGGAGGCCAGGTTTCTGTGCTGTGCATGTGCACTGAACCTTGTTGAAGTGTTTACTCTTGTGGTCTGGTTTGAATGCACCTTTGTTTGTTTGCTAAATGTCGTCTTGTACAATTTGTGTCTTTTTTGTTCCTCAGAGCTCGGGATCTGGGGATACTTTGACATTTTAGTTTGCGTTTTGGGAATGTATGGTGATTTGGAATTGTGTTGAGTGCCTGTGTTAATGTCGGGCATGCAAAGTTCGTGTAATGTGGCTGTGTAAAGCAAAAACTTTGTGAAATGTTGATTCAAGAATTTGGTTTTTAAAGCTTGGTAAAAATTTACTTTCTGGAATTGGTTCTGTGTTGTGTTTGAACTTGCAAGACTTTAATCCTAGAAATTACTACGTTTGGAATTTCATTTTCTGTCCAAATACTGTTTTATTATGACTGAATCTTTAATTCCAAATGATAAGATTTACTCATTGTTAATATCCAAGTGATAGGGACATTAGAATTTTGAAAATACAACTGTGTGTGTGTGAGGAGTTTAGGAAAGGCAAATTTAACAAAGGGGTGGGCTTTTCCATTTGTCAAGAAGGAGGAGAGACAGATGACATAATTACGTGTAGGAGTCTACACCCTACCCCCTTTTTGAATTCATTTTTGATGAATACTAATTAACCCATTCTGCTTGACATGAAGTAGATGGAACTTGTTTGTTTTTTTCTTTAGAAATTGGAGGCAATGAAGTATGAACCCATTTACAGAATTTCAACATCACAACATAGTGATGGATGAGGCACCTTCAACCCATCAAGCCATTCGTAAATATTTATTTCAGAGTGTTGGGGAAATACTGTGGAAATATCAATTGTATTGAGCATCAGGAATCTTGAAACCACTGAGCCTGGTTACACTTAAGCATATAATGACAAAAACTATATTAAGTTCACGTGCCCTGGTATTCTAAAACATTTAAATAGAATAGTTACCTGAAAATTTAAAGGAATTCTGGGAAATAATAACATGCAAGCACATGGTCTCGATGGTTTCAATCCGTGAAAATGGTAAGTGACTTTAAGGGAATAAGCAGAATATTGAACTTGGACAAATTTACATATCACATATCTAGAATGAGTCATCAAGTAACTTTAAAAAAATGTGCATTATCTTAGGGAAAGAACAAACAAAGTTTGTTGCACCTGAATCAAACAGAAATGTTTCACTTCTATTTTAAAATATTATAAGATTACGTTCCATGGACTACAAACCTCTACAGATCTCTGGAATTAGATATGGTGGTAATAGTTAAATTGCAAATTTGGATGAGACCAAGTAATTAAGGGTGGACACTGGTGGCAGAAGACAAAAAAATTAGAATAATGGGTTGAAGTGGCAATTCAGGTTAAATTGTTACAGTAGGTAAAAAGAGGTTTAGATGAGAGCACAAAACTAATTGCTTTCTATTGGTGATGTTTGTATCCTTGTCTTTCCTTTTAAGGAAAACTGATTTGGAGATCAAGCAACTGTCCCATATGGGACCATATGTGGAAAGATAAGTAAAACCTCATAGATTATTTGATAAGATCATGTAGGAATCAAGAATGCATGTCATGGTCTTGGCATACCAATGTAAGTGTGCAAAAGTGAATATTACCTCAGAGGTGACAAACATGAAACAGTAAAAAGCATGCTCTGAAGAATGGGTCTCAGACATGTACACCTACTTGATGAAAGGATTAGTGTGGCTTGGAAAAACACAAAAATGGGATTTTTTTTTAAACACTGTCAAAATACATAGAGAAACTGACTTTAAAGCATTGAAAGTAGTACGAGTAAAAGGGATACAAGAAGAAATACAATCAAAATAGAAAGTGTGATTGGTTATTATGTCAAAATGTTACAGAAATGAAAGAATATGGACTCTGGGGGAAGTAATGGTGGACTGAATGAAAGGGCCCATCGGATGATATACAGATACTCTATCTTGAATATTTGCATGATGCATGTACTCCAGTGCTTAAACCTGTCGGTGAAATTGTAATGTGTCACAACAGTTGATGTATGTGAAAGAAGGCTGAGGTAAGACTCAGGTGGTGTAGGAGTCTGCGGTAAGGGAACCCCAGGGAAAATAAATGTCAGGAAGCTTAAGTTGAAGATAAAGCCTGATGAACGTTAGAGTTGTGTTGTTTGATACCATATATATTGTAGCTCAATGGGGTACCTGCATTTGGCAATAGTTACCACTCAATGATACAATCATTCTTACAATTGGCAAGGAAGAAAACATATTGGAGATGTATCCTCAAGACGAATACAGGTGAAGAGAGCTGGAGAAATTTTGATTCCATGTATGGTGTTGTCTTACTGTTATTGGGTGAAGTGATCTGTGGAAAGGGAGTTGTAGAATTTAAAAAAAACACAAATTAAGGAATTTGTATCTGGAATATACTGAATCTTAGAGCAAATTATATAAGTAGATTAACTGAAAAAGAATGTATTCTGGTCGTCTCAATCAGGTCGCATGACGTGCTGGTTCCATCACGGTCTTGACCATATATCAGGGGTGTGATATATATTTAAGGGTTGGTTGCAAAGGCCACTGCGATTTGATGATACACTCTATTGTTGTGTCATTTGTATTGATGCTACTTATTTTCATTGTAGTTTAAATCTTCTAGTATAGGTTACATACTCTTATACATTCTTACATGTCTGTCGCTGATTTGTGTCTGCATCTGCAGTTGTAACATGTTCTGTCAAATATCATCGGGGTGGATTGTATAGGATGGGCTGAAGGGCTAAACTTATTGATGATATTCGACAGCTGCATGACCTTGAATGAGTCCTGTGAATATTCCTGTATGTGCCAAAGACGGCATAATCATGTGTTTTTCTGTAATTGTTTTTTCTGTGCCTTGCTGTTTGTTACACTGTATAAGAGAGAGAGTTTTGTTCCAAATTGTTGGACTTTAGCTCAGGCCAGGATCACGAATGGCACCAGGAACAACCTCAGTCTCCAGACCAGCTGTCGATCGAGGGGTCTCTGACAGGCAGAAGGGTGTGAGGTTTATTGTTATTTTTTTCTCTCTTTTGTATTCTTTTTATTTACTTAATAAATGTTCCTTTTTTTCATCTTTTATTATTACTTAATAAATGTTCATATTTAAACAAATTGCTGTTGACAAGCCTTCTCTTGACTGTATTTTACCGAATACAAAAAGAACCACTTGGATGCACTCTGTGATCCAAGACACTGTCAGTCATGGAGTCATGAGCCATCTCTGCTTACACCTGGGAGCAGTGAATGGATCATTTTAAGAACTATAAGTCATATTGAGAAGTGTCATGGCAAACAGCCTGGCTTAGTATTGTAACGTTTAGTTATTTTTAAAACACTTGAAGGTGGAAGTAAAATCAGTTCCTGTGGCTTCTTTCTAGTCTTCAAAATGTACTTACCAGAATACTACAAATTGTGAAACCTGGGGGGAGTGAAAAACAGTAAAAGATCATGTTATGTTTATCAGCTTTGTGTAAGTTGTGGCTCAGTGGTGACACTCTCATTTGGAGCCATTTCTTGTTAGTATGTTTGTCCATGGTAACCTATGCTATCCAAAACTCCCAGACCCTACTGGAACCAAACATTTCTGTCCTTTCTTGCTTTGCAATTACTACTATAATCATTAGTTAAATATTGCCTGTCTGTCTTTCATTCTGTCCTCAATTGTGACGGTTAAACCATGGACATATTGTTTTGATCCACACTTATGGGCAAAATACTTTAGTGCTTTGCCATGTCTTCTGCAAAATGGGTGACCAGGAAACTCCTTACCTTCCCATAGAAAGGATTGACAGGCTGAAAACTAACCTGTTCAGCACAAATGCACCTTCCACAGATGAGAAGGCCTGGTGTGGGATTTGAAGCAGAAGTTTCAGACCCAAAGGTAGTTATGCTACCAATTTCCCACAAAACCTTCTCTCAATTATGTATAGGTTTATATTTTTATCTTCTTCAATCTTAATGGAATCACTCTCTGCTCTTCCATGCCTTCTACTTCAAATTCCTGTTTAGCTAATTCCCATTATGGGAATACTTTTCTCACTTTGTTCCCAACACTGTTACCGCGCTGTGTGTTTGCTCATTCTGAAGTTGTCCAATTATCTTCTCCATTCCTTCACCCTACCAAATCAGGACCAAAAGCCAATTTCAGAAACCAAGTTGAGACAACTGCACAGCTCATTAATTAACACCTAGCTAATGACTAATGACTTCCTGGTATCGGTGAACTGTTAATTCATATCTGTTGCATAAATTTAATGATGAAGTTCCATCATAGGAGCTGTGGGGGTAGGAAGTTGTCCTGAACTATAATTCACAACTTACCTGAGCTCCCTGCTAAATTCACAATCTGTTGTGATCCCCCCTTGTTCTGTTACCAATGCATTATATTACTTACAACCTGATTCATGAATCAAAGAAGATAACCTGTCAGTCGAAGCTCAGAACAAAATTAACATTCCATTACAGTCTTTGTAAACGAATTGCCAAAGCAAGCAAAACTGCAGGATATTGTTGATCAACTTGTGTTGTGGGATGGAGCTTTGAGGGTAAATATGCTATTGAGAATGGGAGTCATCCACTTTACTCAAAACAGAAGGCCAAAGCATAACTTAGTCATGAACATTTAGCTTTTTTTGGTGCAAGTATTGAAGGATCCTTTAAAGAGACTGAATGGCAGATTTTATTGAACACATCCCTTGGTTTTTCTTTTTTCCTTCTATGTAAAACTCGAAAAATAGGCGAACAGAAAAAAAAAACCTCATGCAGTCTATTAATAATTACTTTTAAATATGAACATTGGATGACTGTATAGACTGCTAAAATTGTTTTTCCTCTTATTTACTGTTTTGTTGAATAAACTGTGTGCAACAGTGGGATAAAAACTCATTAAAGAGGACATGATGCACAAGTAGTAGGAAATAAACTGGTGTTTTGTACTGGTAAACTGCATGATACGTCTGCACATATGTACACATGGACATGCAAATTAGGAGCAGGAATGGGGCCCTTCAGACTCTTGAGCTGGCTTCAACATTTGATAAGCTTTGGCTGATGTCATTGTGGCCTCAACTTCAGTTTCTTGCCTACCTCGACAATTTTAGATTATTGATTGACAAAGGAGTCAATGTAAGTCAGCCATAAAAATATTCCATGACCAGTGCTCTCTGGAGAAGAGAATTCCTCAGACCATCAACACCGAGAGAAAAAGTGTTTCTCATCTATCTCTTAAATGTGGGACTATTGGTTTTTAAACAGCATCCCCTAGCTCTGGCCTCTCCTATAAGAGGAAACATCCTCTCAGCATCAGGGTAAATCACTACCTGAACCCCCCATGCCTGCCCACCATCTCCACGACCCAAGTCAGGTGTGTGATGGGATACTTCCCAATTGCCTGGATGTGTGCAGCTTCATCAACACTCAAGAAGATTGACACCATCCAGGACAAAGCAGCCTGCTTGATTGGTACCACATCTAACTTGTTCAACATTTATTTCCTTCACCACTGACGCACAGTCGTAGCAGTGTGTACAATCTACAAGATGCATTGCAGTAACTTACCAAGGCTCCCTATACAGTACCTTCCAAACCCATGGCCATTACCATCTAGAAAGACAAGATCACCAGATACACTGTAACACCACTACCTGCAAGCTCCCTGCCAAGCCACTCACCATTCAGATTTGAAAACGTATCGCCATTCCTTCACTGATACTGGGTCAATACCTTGGGCCTCCCTCCCTAACCTCACTGTTTATATACATACTCCTAAAGGACTGCAATAGTTCAAGGAGACAGCTTACCACCACTTCCTCAGGGGAATTACAAGTGGGCATTAAATCCTGGCTTTGCCTGAATAAGAAACAGAAAATCCACTTTATATGTTCCCCTCAGTATTTCATATATCTTAATAAATTTACCTCTTGCTTCACTAAATTCCAATAGATGCAGGATCAATGTGTCCAACTTTTCTTCATTAGCTTATCCCTTCATCCCAAGAATTAGTTGAGAGGACCTTCTCTGAACTTTTCCTAAAGCTGTTATATCCTACCTCAAGTAAGGAGACCAAAACTATACAGTGCTTGCGATTTGGACTCACCCAATGCCTTACACTCTGATAGCCTAACTTTCGTACTTTTATATTACATTCTCATTGCAATAACCAATAACATTCTGTTTACCTTCCTACTTGCTGTACCCGCATGCGAACATTCTGTAAGTCATATACCAGGACTGCCACATCTCTCTGTACCAGAGAGTTTTGCAATCTTTCTCCATTGAAATAATGTATTTCTTTATTTGTTTAAGAAAAAGCATTTGTACATTATGTACATGTTGGCTTGCTGTAGTCATATGACCTCCATTTCTCTGGTAAATTATCTTTTATTTCAGATAGTGGCAGCTACTTGAAAGATTGCAATACAAGAACAAGGGAGAATTAAAACTGCAGTCTGCAATTTTGAATTGCTTGAAGAGTCAGAACGACTGAACTTTCCACACCTTGCTTCTATGGAAATGAAAAATAATATGATGCAGGATTAGATTTCTTTCTCAATGCTCAGTGGCTAGACTTTGTGCCAGGTACAGAATTAAAGAAATGAACTAAGAAAATAAAAATAGCAACTCTGTTATCAGAACTTCCTCCCTAACAACATTGTGGGTGTTCCAACAGCAAATGAACTGCAGCAATTCAAGAAGGCAGCTTAAGGACTACTAGGAATGGGCAATAAATGCTGGCCCAACCAACCAATACTCACATCCCATGAATGAGTGAAAAAACACTTAGCAGCTGCCAAGGAGGGTTCTAACTCTCTGAAGCCAGACTGAAGGACAAGACAGTAAAGCTGGCAAAGAAGGAACTAATCAAGAAAACTACAACTCCAACAGACTGAATTAGCAGCATGGTAGCAGACTTTACTAGTCTAGACTATACATGACTTCAGACTACAGCAATGCAGTTAAGTGCCCTTTGGAAAATTAGGGATTGACAATAAATGCTGGCTTGTCCAGCGACACCCATATCAATGTGAATGATTTTTTTGAAAAGTCATCTCTGCACTTCCTTCCTAAAAGTATTGTGGGTCTACCTAAAGCACATAGACTGCAATGGTTCAAGAAGGCAGCTCACCATCACCTTCTCAAGGACAAACAAGGACAAGTAATAAAAAAAAACGCTGGCCAGCCAGCAAAGCCCATGTCCCACAGAGAATAAAGAAAACTATCCCCAGTCAAATGGAAAGACTGAGTTGACAGTGAAAATTGACAAATAAATCAAAATCCGGCACAGGCTTGCACAAATTAATCATACAGTGGTGAAATACTCCTCCTGAAGGCATAAAAAGTAGTCCAGCCCAAAGAATAATGTTACACCGCATTCAAACTATCCTTCTAATAACATACAAAATCTGCTGAACCAAGAAGTAGTAACAGACTGTGTGACCAAATGAAAGTGAAAAGCAGAAAAATCACTCTTCCTTTTTGATAAAACTACTCAACCATTGGCAAAACCAAGCATTGGTTAGCTAGTCAGAATGCAAATATTATAGCTCTAAATAAGAGTCAGTCAATGTGGCTAATTAAGCCCTGTGTGGAGCAGTTATCACTTCAATTTTCCATGGTGAGCATGAATGACAAGATATATTGTCACAAATGCAGGCATAAATGTACGACTAGAGAAGCCATTCATTCACTGCAGGCAATCAACAAACAACCAGCATTCCTGGAGCAGCATTACCCAACAAGGACACAGATCAGCAACAACAGTTACTGCATTTGCCACGGGAATGTCAGTTCATAAAGTGTGGTCATAATTCTAGGAACAAGTAGATATGACAATATGTATGCATATCTTCAAAAGATCTACTTGATTTTAATAATATTATGCAATGCATGTGCAGGGACTGATGCAAGTGAATTTAGTAGAATTAACAGATAGTTTTATTTTATTTGTTGACCATGGATATTGGGTAATTTAAGTAATTTCAAACGGTAGCACATGCAAATTTACTTTTTCTGAAAATGCAGATGTTTGGAAAATGAATTTGTGCATAATATGCTACTTATGATGTTGTCATGTAACCTTTGCCTTGTTACTGTGGCACTTTGCCAAAACAACGAAAAGAAAAAAAAATGAAGGAAAAGACATCCATTACCTCATTTGCCCCCTTCCCTATACATACCAACCTATGGCATCCCATGCCCCACTCACACCCTTGTGGTCCTCCATGCCAACCGTATACCATCTATTCACTCTCATGGCCATTTATGGCCTCTATGACAATGTATTCCCCTACACCCACTCCCCATTGTTGCCTGTGAAATATTCAATATAAACACTTCAGCCAGTTTATTATTCATAATTATTCATATTATTCATAAAATGCTTTTACCAGGTGATCATACTGTATGGGACAAACAAAGGAATGTGGTTCAAATTGAGATTTATTAGAATACGTTATAGAAACATCTCTTACATAACAAATTAAGTTAACTTTCCCCCACATTAGGCTGACTGCCTGAAAAACACATAAACTACATGCTGCCTTGAACTTGACTGGGTTGGTGAATTCACTTTGTTGACCTCCATCAACAGGGCACTCAGGGTCTTCTTCTTACAAAGGTGGGTCTCACATAGCGTCTTCACCAGCTGAGTCTTCGCTGAGGGAATGGCTGGTCCTTGCTTGTTTTTGACCTGTGATAACCTTGGTCTCTTTTCAATCCTTCAGACACCTTGCTTGCAGAAACTGTTCAACCAATTTTATGTTGGGCCTAGTTGTTTAAGCCATTGGCCACTTTGCCATGCCATGTCCTTTTTATCCTCCATTCGAACCTATGTCCCTGTATCCATTTTCCATGTATATTTGTTTATTCTGCGTCAACTTAGTGTCAAGTCATGCCAACCTATGTCCACCATATTTTGTCAGAATACTGACGATGCTAATTCACCCAGAATCCACAATACGCAGACCTCAGGATACATACTGAGATCAAGAAAAGTTCATCTGTCTATTGATTAATTCATTGCCTTTAAGAAAAAAGGAACTTTTACTGATAAAACACTTTCACTGTACTTTAATAATTTTCATCTTAGAAGTATTTAATTTTAATCTTTCTTCTTATTTAAAAACAGAGGTTTGGAATTCATTATTTCCAAAGGGCACATTCCCTCTCTCAAAAGCCACCTGATCTCATCTGAAGGTGTCCCAGGACCATGTCCAAAATCATAGAATCCAAGCCCTTCACCTAAGAAGTCCACACTGACCCTCAGAGCATCCCACCCAGACCCATCCCCCTAATCTACACATCCCTAAACACTATGGGCAATTTAGTATGGCCAATCCACCTAGCCTACACATCTTTGGACTGTGGGAGGAAACCAATGTGCCCAGAGGAAACCCATGTAGACACAGGGAGAATGTGCAAACTCCACACAGACAGTCGCCCAAGGGTGTAATTGAACCCGGGTCCCTGACACTGTGAGGCAGCATTGCTAACCACTGAGCCACCGAGCCACCGTGCTGCCCTGGTGAATTGGCTGGGAATCGAGCCCAGGCTTCCCACGTAGCAGGAGAGAGTTCTACCACTGAGTTACCAATGTCCCAAAAGGGTACCTTAACTCTTCAAAAGGGGACCTTAACTCTCTAGTAGCTTTACATCTTTGTCGATTAGTTCGTAAGTGCTTAAATTATGTTTTGCATAACCAACAATGAAAATCAGATCAACCTGATGCAGGTGCACTTAAACATTTGCAGTTGCCTCAGTGAACCACAAAAATGCAAATTCAAACTCGTCCCCATTCCCCACCATCATCATCTGTCTGTGCAATGAATGGTAACTGCATGTGGTTAAATGACAACAAGCAGTGATCTTCAAAGTAATCATGCTCCAAAACAGACAAACATTCAAGCTGCTTAGCAAATTTATAATGAAAGTTTAAGTCTCCACAGCCACAAGGTGCACTCCTGGGATATGCTTTTTCTATCCTATTTAAATCCCAGTTTTAACTGTGATTACAGCATTCTTTCAAATGATCTGACAGATAATATACTGATAAAGGAATGGATAATATTTGTAAATGCCCTTTGCTGATACCACAAAAAGTATATGCGCCAGATGCATGTTTAACCCTTCTGCTGATTGAACAGGTGTTCCATAAGGTTAATGTAATGAATGTGTGACTTAAATTTTATGGGTAAAGACTTTTTCATTGACTTACTGCACCATATGCTGCAGAATAATGGAAGCAAAATCACCAGCCTTTATTTCCCACATGTTTTGTAGACTAGTTTCTATTGAGACAATTGCAACAGAAAGGCTACCGTCTCCATAAAAAAAATCTCATGAGCCTATTTTATGTATTCAGTAAGAAAGTGTCATTCAGCCTTTTCAATATTACAAACATTAATGTGATTCAATTTGTGTCAAGCAAAGTTCATTTGTTTATAAACAAATGGGAGAACATTTGCCAAATACAGTGCCATGCACACAATGTCCCTTTAAACAGATGGTCGAAGTGGTTTCTAATTGTGTAGTGAGATATGCATTGGCAGATGCTTTAATTAAATTTGAGTGTATTTGGGTTGTGGGATATAAGCGATGCAAATTTATTATAATATATGGATTTTTTGTGTTGCTATTTCCAAATCTACGATAGGAGTTGTGTTGCATCACAATGTGAATGTGCTAATTAAAGCAACTACTTAAGCTGGGTCACTTAAAATATTTCGAGGAAAGACAATAAGTGGATGAGAGATGCTGATAACGATGTTGTTTGTGATTGACCCTTACCGGGGGTGAGTCAATCTTAAGATACATCAACATACAGTCCAACTTCCTTAACTTCCAAAGAACAATAATGCAGGCATACTAAGATTTCTTGGCTATGGGCTGTGGCTTTAGAAATACAGATTTCTCATCTGCGTGACTTCTGAACTACACACTCTCATTAGGTGCAACTCTGCCAGGAAATCTACCCATTTAGTGTGCAGCATGTGGATAACGAAGCCTATCATATTCCCTTGTTCATTAATTGTACAGTTGGCAATGCATGTTTCATACCCTGTTTCTAACATTTGCCATTTTATTTTTAGTTTGCGTACTTCAAAAGACATCCTTACTCACTCACTGAATTGGCAGCTGGTAGTATGGTTTCCTAGGGTCCCTCAGGACTGTATTTCAGGCTGGCTTGATTTTGTAATTCCCATTATTTCACCTGAAACTGCTCCAGAAATAACAGTGCACTGCCTTCAGTGATAAACTAGAATGGCTTGGAGAGGAAAAGAGACCCGCTCACACTTGCTTATTAAAGAAAAGTCAATCAATTCATGTATGTACTTCATTCTTTTCAACCACAAAATGCATCAATGTTGGCCCAACTCTCTTCTCCTTTGATTTCCATGTTATTTTGACAAATAGCAATTAATTTCAAGTTAATATATATGGGTATTCCTTCTAAATAGTTAATTAATTTTAATAAACTTGTGTGTATTATCAGTTTTAATGTTTCATACTTGTGCCTTAGACAGATGAATTCAATAATGCATATACTTCCTTTATTATTGAAAAATCTTGTATCAGAATTTGCTCAGGCTTTTCTGCCACTGTGATATCACTCTCCAATTAAAATGATATGTGCTTGTTATTGTGAGCAGATCTGCTGTGGTCTTTTCCCCAGGCAATTTGGGTGTTGAACCAGGGACGAGAGCAGGTGGTTGCAATCTGCAGCATGAGATCAAAAAACCAGGCCAGTCAGGCAAGGTAAGAGCAGGAGCAGGGATGGATTGGTACATGAGGCTTGAGTTGAAGTAATCTTGAAGGAGGTTTCAGAGTTGGACAGTGGTTCTGGTTGTTTGGGGGCACAGGGGTAGTGCTGGATGAAGATTCTTATTATGTAGCAAGTGGGTGCTGCAGACTCTAATGACAGGTGCAAGTGGAATAGTTTTTGGGGCAAAGCCTAGAAGAACATAGGTTCTTTAACCCATTAGGTTAGGTTATTTAGCCCATTGAGCCTGCTCATTCATTTAATACAATCACGGCTGACTGAACACTTCAGTGCCTTTTATCTACCCAGCACAACAACCCTGCATGTCACTGATAATCAGAAGTCTATCACTCTGTTTAAACATACACAAAGATTGAGCTCCCTCGGCATCCTCAGGGGTAAAGAATTTCAAGGGTTTACAATCCTCTAACTAAAAAAAATTCCTCTTATTTTTATCCTAAATGGCATCACCCTTATATTTAAATCATGTGCCCTGGTTCTAGACTCCCAAACCAAGGGAACTATGTAACCTGCATTCATCCTGTCTAACTCTTTAAGGAAGGAACATTTCTGAAATCAAAGGTATATCTCTACCCGAAGCCTGACTGAAGATAAATCAAGAATCGAGACTAGAAGCAGAGATGGTCCCAATTTAAAGGCAAAAGCTGAGATTTTCCATGTGTTTAGGTTTTTACTTTAAAAATTCACTGGCTCAGAGCAATCCTTCAGATCAGCATTCTTCCTGATGGCCACGTCTGCAGTATTCTTCCTGATGGCCACGTCTGTACTTTTAATCTGCCCAAAATCCAGGGAATTCAGAAGCTAGACAAAAATCAAAGGAAAATCCTCAATAGTATTTTTCAGCTGACTGCTTATATCATATTCATCTATGATCTTCTGTAAAGGAAAATGATTATGTTACTAGAATGAGACATAGGCAGTAATTGGAAAACAGAGTGTTGATGAAAAAAAAGGGTGAATTAGTGAAAAAATGATATGACTGCTGTAAAAGTTTAGCATTTGCTTGTTGAAAATATCAAACAGTTATATACACTTTGCTAAATTGCAAAGTGTTTCCAAATGCTGATCTCTCCTTAGAGAGAGATGGATAGTGGTGATAGTCAGGCAAGGGAAAAGGTTGAGAAGGAGGGATCTACAAGGTAACTTCAGCCTGCATAGGAATCAAACCCATGCTGTTAGAATCACACTGCATTGCAAACCAAACATCCAGCCAACTGAACTAACCTTACCTGTTCTACCATTAAGCACGAGCATAGCTGATTGAACACTTCAACACCTTTTATCCACCCATCCCTATAAACCTGTGTGCCACTGCCAATCAGAAATCTGTCAATCTTCATGTTAAACATACTCAAATGTTGAGCTTCCTTAGCCCCCTGGGATAGACAATTCTAAAGTTTCAAAACCCTCTAAAGTAAAAACATATATCCTTATTAAATGACATCACCCTTATTTTTAGTACATGGATAGGTGTCAGTAAACTCAGCAGAGGTAGTTAGCTAAGGTGTCTGGATGGCTGGTTTGCAATGCAGAGCAGCACCAACATTCTATTCCCATACTGTTTGAGGTTACCATGAAGGTTTCACCTCCTTACCCTCACCCCTTGCCTGAGGTGTGATGAACCTCAGGTTAAGCCACCATGAGTCGTTTCTCTCCAATGAAAGAACAGTCTATCGTCTACTGCAATGATGCTCACTTCACCTTTCACCTTCAAACCGCAACGTAAAAATTAACCTATTTTCTTCTCATCCAATTAAAGGATCAGGGCATCACAAGCTGGGCCAACATTATTACCTAGCTGCCCTTGAGAAGGTGATGGTAACCTGCCTTTTTGTACTTCTGCAGTCCATATGCTATACATAGACCCACAGTGCTATTAAGGAGGGAGTTCCAGAATTTAGACCAAGCAACACTGCAAAAATGATGATATATTTCAAAGTCAGGATGGTGAATGGCTAAGAGGTGAACTTGAAGGTGGTGACATTCCCATTTGTCTGTTGCACTTGGTCTTCTAGATCGTAGAAGTTGAAAAATTGGAAGATGCATTTTAAGGAGTCTGGCATCTTATAGGTGGTACACACTGCTGCTATTGACCGTCAGTGCTAGTAGGAGTAAATATTTATGGATGTCGTGTCAATCAAGATAACTGCTTTGCTCTGAATTGTGTCAAGCTTCTTGAAAATTGTCGTAGGTACACTCATCTCAACAAGTGGGGATTAGTCCATCATGCTCCTGGCTTATGCCTTGAAGATGGCGGACAGAGAGTCAGGAGGTGAGTTAGCCATTGCAGGATTCCTAGTATCTGACCTCTCTTGTATATACTGTATTTACATGGATAGTCCAGGTCAGCTTCTGGTCAATAGTAATCTCCAGGATGTTGTTAGTGGAGGAGTGAAGTTATTGAATATTGAGGGATGATAGTTAGATTCTCTCATTTTGGAGGTGGTCATTATCTGGTACTTGTGTGGTGAGAATGTTACTTACCACTTGTCAGCCCAAGCTTGGATGTTGTCCAACCCTTGTTGCATTTGGGTATGGACTGCTTCAGTACCTGAGGAGCTGCAGGAGAAATGTCATAGAGTTGAGATTATTGACCTCCAACAACTGGAGCGATCTGTGACCAGTATGACACTGACCAGCAGAAAGTGTTGTTCATGTTTGAGCTATGGCTGTAGTGAGGTTGGTGTTGCAAGACCCTGGTAGAGTCCAAACTAGGTGTCAATGAAAATATTATTATTAAGCAAATGATGCTTGATAGCACTGGTGATCACACCTTCCATCACTTTGCAGATGATCAAGAGCAAACTGATTGAACAGTAATTCTCTGGGGTGGATTTGTCTTGCTTTTTTGTGTACAGGACATATGGGCAATTTTGCAGTGTTGTAGTTGTATTGGAAAAGTTTGCTAGAAATGCAGCACATTCTGGATAACAATTCTTTAATACTATTGCAAGACTGTTGTCAGGCTCTAAAGCATTTGCTATATCTAACGCCTCCAAGTACTTCTTGATATCACATCAAGTGAAGAGATTTGGCCAACGACTGGCATCTGTGATGCTGGGCACTTCTGAAGGAGACTGAGATGGGTCAACCACTTAGCACTTCTGGCTGAAGATTTTTGTAAATTCTTCAGCCTCATCTTTTACATATGTGCTTGGCTCCTCTGTCATTAAGAATGGCGACAGTTAGGTATGGACTCAAGTGGAATGTCCTCCTCTAGAGAATTAACTGCCCAACACTATTCACAATTGGATATGGCAGGATTTCAGAGCTTAGGTCTGATCCATTGGTTGTAAAATTATTTAGGTCTATCCATCACTTACTACTTATGCTTCTAATAGTTCTGTGAGGGAGCTTCACCAGGTTGAAAGGTCAAAGAACAAATAACAGTATAGCACAGGACCAGGCCTTTTGGCTCGTCAAGACTACACCGACACACAATGCTTCTCTAAGCCAAAAGCCTTTTACCTCTATATGATGTATGCCTTTATTCCCTGCCTATTCATATATCTCTCAAGATGTCTCTTAAATATTGCCATTGTATCTGCCTCCATCAGCTCCTCTGGCAGTGCATTCCAGGCACTTACCATCCTCTGTGTGAAAAAACTGGCCTCTCACATCTCCTTTAAACTTTTTCCCTTTTACCATAAACCTAAGTCCCCTAGTAATTGAAATTTCTACCCTAAGAAAAAGTTTTTGATTATCCATTCTATTCATGCCATAATTTTGTAGACTTCTATCAGGTTGCCCCCTCACCCTTCAGCATTCAAGTAGAAACTAACCAAGTTTGTCCAGACTCCCCTCATAGCTAAAACCCTCCTAAGCAAGAAACATCCTGCTAAACCATTTTTGGACTGTCTCCAAAGTCATCACCTCCTTCTGATAATGTGGTAACCAGTACCATACACAATATTTTAAATATGGTCTAACTAAAGTTCTATGTAGATGCAACTTGTCACTATTTTGCATGTTACGCCCTGACTGATGAAGGCAAGTGTGCCATGTACCTTCTTAGCCACCTTATCCACCTACGTTGCCACTATCAGGGAACTGTGGACTTATATCCCTCTGCCTAGGTCCCTCTGTGTATTGATGCTACTAAGGGTTGTGTCATTTATTGTATACTTCCCTCCTGCATTAGATCTTCCAAAATGCATCACCTTGTATTTGCCTGGATTAAACTCCATCTGCCATTTCTCTGCCCAAGTTTCCAGCCTATCTATATTCTGTTGTATCCTCTGGCAATCCTCCTCACTATCCGTGCTCACCCCCACCGCCACCCACATCGCCCACCCCCCGCCCCCCCCCCCCCCCCCACCGCCACCCCCAAACTTTGTGTCATCTGCAATATTATTAATCAGGCCGTCTACATTCTCACCCAAATCATTGATGTTACAAATAACAGGGGTCCCAGCACTGATCCCCGCAGCACACCACTGGTCACAGATCTCCAGTCAGAAGAATACCTTTCCACCACTCTGTCTTCTATAACTAAGCCAATTCTATATTCATCTTACCAGCTCACCATTGATCCCATTGACTTCATGTTTTATATCCCCTTGCCATGAGGGACTTTGCCAAAGGCCTTGCTAAAGTCCGTACAGACCACATCTGCCACCTTGTCCTCATCAATCATCTTTGTCACTTCTTCAAAAAACTTAATCAAGTTTGTGAGGCATGACCTCCCCCATACAAAGCCAAGCTGCCTATTGCTAATAAATCCATATTTTTCCAAAAGTGAGTAAATCTTACCCCTAAAAATCTTCTCCAATAATATCCCCACCACTGGCATGCGGCTTAGTGGTCTGTAATTTCCTGGATTATCCCTATTGCCCTTCTTAAACAAAGGAACAATGGTGGCTATTTTTCATACCCCTGGAACCTCTCCTGTGATTAAAGAGGATACAAAATCTCATACAAGGCCCCAACAATTTCTTCACCTGCCTCCCTCAGCATTCTAGGATTGATATCATCAGTTCCTGGGGACTTTTCAAAAACACCCAATACCTCCTATTTTTTACATCAATGTGGCCTATAATATCAACATAGCCCTCCCAAGTCTCAACATTCATTGTGTCTTTTTTTTGAATACCTGGTGTTGCTCCAGACATGCCCTCCTGCATTCTTCATTGAACCAGGGTTAATCCTCTTATTTCATGGTAATGGTAGAGTGCATGACATGCCGTGAGGTTGCAAATTGTGTTGGAATACAATCCTTCTGCTGCTGTTGGCTCACAACACCTCATAGATGTCCAGATAATGAATTGTTAAATCTGTTTAAAATCTAGCCCATTTAGCATGACGATAGTACCTCACAACATGTTGGAAAGTGCCACCAATGTGAAGACTGGATATTGACTCCACAAAGACTGTGTGGTGTCATTCTTGTTAAAACTGTCATGTACAGATCCTTCTGCAGCAGGCGATTCGGTGAATACATGATCAAGTTGAGGATGCCCAGGCAACTTGCAACCTATTATATACCGCTGTGCCACCACCTCTGCTGTGTCTATCCTGCCAGTGGGAGAGGTCACATCCAGGGATAGTGATGATGTAGGCTGGCACTAGGTTTGTGAAATGTAACTCCATGAATATAACTATGTCAGGCTGTTGTTTGAATATCTGTGAGACATCTTTCTCAATATTGACACTAGCTCCCTGATGTCAGTGAGGAGAAAATTGCAGAGTCAACAGGGCTGAGTTTGCCATTATTGTTTTTGGTACCTAGGCTGGTGTCAGGTGGTATGCCCAGTTTCATTGCTTTTTCTAAAGGTATTTTTAGCTGTTTGATACAACTAGTTTAAAATGTCATTTTAATTTTGCTGATGATTTACAAAGCTGCTCTGGGCTTTCTATCACTCAGACTCCATGATGCCTTAAACGGATGATTAAGGTGAAATTAGCTATGGGGTTATAGTTTGGGCACCTAATGTTACAAATAGATTGGTCATGCTGCTTGCATGAAGGATTCCCAGATGGTCACTGCAGGAGCTTTTCAGTGTACATAATTTAAATCAGCCTGTGCAGAGATGTTATTGCATACATCTGGATCAGATGGGTCTTGAACCTCGGCCTCCTGGTTCTGAGATTGACTACCACAAGTGCCCCACTTCCACAGGGTGCTGTCTTTAGCCTAACTATCTTCAGCTGTTACATCAATGACCTTCTCTCCTTCATAAGATCACAAACGTGGATATTTATTGGTGATTGGGGTGTTCAGTGTCATTTATGACTCAACATATACTGAAGCATTCCGTATCCATATGTAGCCAGACCTGGACAACATTCAGACTCGGGGTGATAAGTGTAAAGTAACATTGTATCTCTAAGTGCTGGGCAATGACCAACTCCAACAAGAGAGAATGTAATCATTTTCCTTTCACTTCATTACCGCTGTTGCAACTCTCACTATCGAAGTCCTGTAGTCTAATGCTGAAACAAGTAGGTGATTGTTTGAAGAATTATCTGTCTGTTTGGTGAGTATCTGTGAAGTGGTTAAAGTCTGAACTATTTGTCCAGATTGAAAGTGTATCAAAACTGATGGTAAGCTTAACAAAATATAAATAATTGAATAAATAATTGAGCAGTTGATTGAAGCAAATTAAAGAGATGGCAGGGTAGGTGATATGCTGCAATTATGGAATGCAGTGTAACCATGCAAAAACATATCTGCACTAGGTGATTAATTCTGGTTCAGGAGATCAGGATGTTGAATCAGTTTTAGATGAAGGTAGGGGATAATAGGGAAATAATAGGGTCTGTCGACACCGTAGTAGTAACAACATTATAAGTTGAAGTATACAAAGAGAAAAAAACATATTAGGTGTTTTTGATACAGGGCAATTTTCATGGGTAATTTTATCTGTACGTAAACTGGCAAAATCAAAATGGTAATAATAACCTGGGTGAGTAGTTCGTAAAGTGATTTTGAGATAGTTTCTTGGAGCAGAATGTTCTACAACCAACCAAAGAACATGTTGTATTGGACTTGGTAGTATGTAGTGAGACGGGATTAATTAATAACCTCAGAGTAAAGGAATATCGAGGCAGGATTAACCAAAACATGGCTGAATTTTGCATCCATTTTCAAAGGGAAAAGATTGGGTCTAAGATTATAATTTTAAGCTTAACTAGGGCAACTATGAGGGACTGATAGTTCATTCTGAAATAGTGAACTAGGATAATATGCCAGAAGATTGGTCAATAAGAAAGCAGTGGCAGACATTTAAGGAGATATTTCAGAATCAGAGATAGCAGGAACTGCAGATGCTGGAGAATCCGAG
>NC_063335.1:53262675-53385052 GCF_021869965.1 Rhincodon typus | reverse complement strand
GAAGGGTCTAGGCCCGAAACGTCAGCCTTTCTGCTCCTATGATGCTGCTTGGCCTGCTGTGTTCATCCAGCTCTGCACCTTGTTGTCTCGGATTCTCCAGCATCTGCAGTTCCTGGTATCTCTATTTCAGAATGCTCAGAATAATTATATTCCTATAGAAAAGTTCCAAGGGGAGGACCCACCATTTGTGATTGACTAATGAGCTAAACAAAATATTCAAAAAACTTACCAAAAAATTGTACAAAGTACAAAGTATTGAGCGGCAAGTCAGATGTTTGGTCAACATTTAAAGAATGGGATAGTGATTTACTAAAAGTATGGGAGGAAGCTATCTAGAAATTAAAATAATGAACAGCAAGAGTTTATACAAATATTTAAAGAAGCAAAAGAATAGGCAAGTCAGGAGTGTGATGGATTACTATCCACTTGCCTGGGTGAGTGCAGCTCCAACTTGAGAAGCTCAACACCATCCAGGACAAAGCCTCCCACTTGATTGACTCCCCATCCACCACATTCAACATTAAACTTTTGGATCATACTTCCCAACAACATTGTGGATGTACCTCCACCACATGGACTCCAGTGGCTCAAGAAGATTACTCTCCACACCTCCAATAAGACAATTAGGGATTTACAACAAATGATAATCTTAACAGTGATGCTCACATCCCTTAGTCTTTTGAAGAAAATCCTAAGTATGAAAGCCAGCTTAGCAAAGGGAACACACAACACAAAACATGCCAACTCAGGCACACATTAATCATAGTCTAGATACTGGAGCCAAGCACAATGGGAAAAATCAAACTTACGTGGAGAAGTCTTTATCATCATGCAATCTCAACAGTTGAGAGGAAATTCATCAGGTATTTGAAAGACAAGAAAGACCACTGCAGTCAATGTGTGAAGTGTCTTCATGTGAAATCTCTGCATTCAGATCTGCATAACAAGATTTGCTTAATATCTTATAAGAGAAGACATCAAGTTAGAAGGTGAAAAATTTGTCTCCTTGATGAATCCTTACCACTAAAGTGATGGGAGGAGAATACATCACAAAAAGGTTTTACATTTCGAAAAATAATTAGGTTTAATTAGGTATGTCTTAAACAATAGAGGAGAAGCTGAATACATTTACAAACATTGTTTGTATTTGAAATGAATCACTTGGCCCTCTCTTCTGAATACTTCCACATCAATACTGCGACTGGATCTGGTTTAAAATCCTATTTGTACGATGATTGAAATAAGTTCACCAATGCTAATTGATAATCTATAAAAATGTTTGATTTTTGCTAAAGTAAGACTGGTGGCAGGATGAGAAGCATTCCTTGGAATTAACCTGGGAGTAAAGGTATTCTGGATTAAGCCTGAAATGAAGAATGTGATTGATATCATGCACACATTTTTATTTGTTTTAATATTTCCACATTTTTGTGTGGTTATATGCTTTTCTTTGCTTGTAGTTTGCTGCTATTATTCAAAAAGTTAATTTTCCCTAGTTTGTTTATATAAAAGAATACATTTTACAGCTACCTTATTGTATTAGCTGATGGTAATAATGTCGTCTTTGAGCTGTACTGTTGTTTGAGGTTTTCTATCACTGCAGGGGTTTGTGAGTTACAAACAGCAAGCCAAGTATTCCCTGTGAATATCTAGTGTTCTCTCGCTATCAATCTATCTTTCAAAATGTGGTAGCATTCATTCAGGAGTTGTAACTGGCTTATTCAGAGAAACGTCATGCACAAGGTTAACAGGGAAAGGAAACAAAACCCAAATCCCAGCTCACTACTGAGGCAAAGTGTTCTGGTGGAAACTGAAAGAGAAATTCCATACACGTAATAATGACATGGCTGAGCAAGATATAGTTTTTAGAGCATTATGTCATTTTTTATGATCATTTCAATACTTTACAAACCTTTATCTCATTTCCTGGTAGGAAAACCTAATTTTAGTTTTGCTGTCAGGCAGAAGGAGGCAGGAACTTAAAACAAAACTTGCTTCTGTGGGGGGCCTTCTGTCTGCTCCTCTGATCAACATCAGGGTAGGGAGAGGAGTTGATTCAGAGCGTTTGCTCAGTATTAACTCTTTCATGTCCACATACAACAAACCATTTTTTCCTTACTTACTTAACTGCAATCCCACCAAACATGTTCACATGGCTGCACAAAACTTAAAAAGTACAAATTTACAAGTGGCCCGCTGCATGGTGAAACATTGATTCAGGGCCAAGAAGGCACAACTATTCTGACTGTCAGTCAACCTTTGTTGTGAGAGCTGTATGAGATTTCTCAACAAGGGAAGAAATAATTTTCTATTAGAATAAAACACAGCAACTACAGAGCAATTGTACAGCTAATTAGAGTCTGTGATCAATTGTTCCACCACTCTTGGCCCCATGCCAATATCAAGTATTGGGTGAACATTTAAAAGAAACAGTTAACATTGCTGCCTGAGACATTATTGACCTGACAAGATGCACACTATTAAAAGACATCATACAGAGTCACACGTACATTATTGATGGTCTTCCTCTTCTCAACACCATCCAGCAGATTTAGCGCTTGTTGTTTGCACCATTAGAAGTAGCTCTCAGCAAATATATTTCCCCAACCCCCAATCCTTTCAATAGCAAATCCCTAACATGCCCCCACACCCAAAGATTCAGAGGGTTTAAAAGTCAAGATTGACTAGAATGGTACGGGGGATCGAAGAGTTTAATTGTGTTGGGGAACAAGAAGAATGCAGTGTTCTTTTTAGAACAGAGATATTAAGGGGAGTTTAAAGAGGGTTTTTTGATCAAACAGATATAGAGAAACTGTTTCATGGGTGTAAAACAGAAGACGCGGATTCAATATATGGACAACTAATCCAGGACGAGCTTTGTTTTTTTATATATACAGAGAATTGTCATGATCTGGAATCTATTGGTTGTAACTTTCAAAGGGGAATTGAATATATTCATGAAAATGAGAAATTTGCAGTCTTATGGAGAATGAGCAAGAGAGTGGGAATAATTAGACAGCTCTTTTGAAGAGCAGGCACAGACTTGAGGGGATGACTGATTCGTTTTTATGTTGCCAGATTCTATAAACGTATAACGAGTGGCCTGGAAGGTGGAAATTCTCGTGAATATCCAACAGTATAATGGCTTGTAAAGTCAAGGAACTGGTTTTCTGCAGCAGACTGCCCTTTAAATAGTCTGTCAGTGACTCTGAGACACTGTCTCTAAATGACACTGGCAAGGGGGGTACTGGGAAGGTATTCTGTGAATTTGTGTTCAGTGACGTTGTAGGAATCGGATTTTCATGTATTCAGCTAATCGCCCTAGCTGCCTCTTACAGTGACTTAAAACAAATCTGTAGTTAAACAGACACCCGTTGGCAACAAATGGGGAAGTGCTCTAAATTCGATATGGCGAGTAGCTCTTCTGGCCTCAAGCCCATTGGAACTGCAGTACTAAAACAGCACTCAAGAAATCCACATTCAAATGAAGCTGCAACTTTCAAGCAAAATGACCATCTATATATGAAAACCAAAAGACAAGGCTACAGGCTACAACACCAGCAGGAAAATGTGTCAATGGGAAATGAAGGCAATATCCGATGATCTCCTCGACGAGAAAAGACAGAGAGCAAAAACTCATTCCCATGCACAAATATAGAACACTTTTTTGATCTGTATGAAGAGAAAAATCTTTCCCAGTGTGGTGAGTCTATGAAACCCTCTGCCACAGAAAGTGATTGAGGCCAAAATTTCAAAGGCACCAAAGAAAGTACAGTGAAAATGAAAACAGAGTACTGAGTTGGATGATCAGCCATGATCATATTGAATAGTGAAGCAGATCGAAGGGCTGAATAGCTTACTCCTGTTCCTGTTTTCTATTTTTCTATGTATCTTCTTTGAATGATCTATGGATATAATGTTGCTGGCAACTATTTGCAATCCCTAGTTGCCATTGAAAAGAAAATTGGGAGATAATTTGGTGGAGAATGACGACATGACATAACTGATTATCTTCGGAACAACTAGTGGAGAAAGGGGAGAACTAAATTAGCATGGCCAGTTGTAAGGTTAGTACGGATTATAAAACTGGACATTGACCCTGAAATTTCATTTATAGCTTGTGCGAGAAAGAATGAGTAGCACAACCTACGTGAAGCTTGATGAGTTGGTGGAGATTCCATGATAATACAATTAGGACTTGTGAGAAAAGCATCTGATAAGCCAAAGAACTTGTTTCATAGAAGCAAGTTTCATAGACTTCAAAGAACTTGTTTCATAGACTTCTTGTTTCGTAGAAAATGATATTCTTAACACATCTGCATTGTATGTTCAAAATTGCATCTAATTTCTCTGTTGCTGTCATTTACGGACAGAATATATACCTTAAAAGCATGTGGCATCATCAAATCTGCAACATCAATTGAATTTGTTATGAGTCAAAACATGCAATATTGATTTCTGTTTTTTTTTGTGTTATAGATGACTGATATCACTAACCTATGACATTATATGTTATGGAGTCAGCCACAGCAGCTTCCTACAGTGAAATGTCTACTATGCACCAATTATACCTGATACCTATTCTCAATAAAGGAAGATTAAATTCAAAAACACATTTGTGGAAGATTGCAACTGTCATTGGCAATTGCGATAAAAACAAATATATGCATTGTGATTCAATGTAAAGAATGCTCCATTGTGAAATATTGGAAGGAAAATAGGTGTAGAGGCATGAAAGGCAAGGTTGAAAAACGTGACCAATAGTTGGCTCGAAGAAATGGCTAACCAGGCATTTTGAAGAAGGATGGGAAGCTGAAGGGGCAAAGAGATATGTGGAAGGAATTTTAGACTGTAGGATCTTGGAAGGTGAAGGCACACTCACTAGTGATGGGGGGAAAGATAGGCAGGCCAGAGAATTGGGAAAATTTTAAACACCGACAGAAGATAACCAAAAAGTAACAAAAGAGGGACAAAATAAACTTTGAGGATAAACTTGCAAGCAATTTCAAAATGGACAGCAAAGGCATCTTTAAATATATAGCATGGTATAGAGAAGCCAAAGTGAACATAGGCCCCTTCAAGAATGAAGCTGGGGAACTAATAATTGGAAGGCCGGAAGTGGCAGAGGAGTTTAAATGAGTACTTTGCATCAGCTTCACAGTAGAAAAAATGAACAGCATTCCACAAATACCAAATAATCAAGAGACAAAAGGATAGGAAGTAAATACAATAAGTATCACCAGAGGAAAAGATCAAGATAAATTGACAGGACTAGAGACTGATATGCCTCCTGGAAATGACAGGATGTATCCTAGGATAGCACATTAGCATAGATAGAGGATTGGCTGACAAACAGAAGACAGAGAGTTGGGATAAGGAGGGCTTTTTCAGGCTGGCAAATATAATTAGTGGTATGCTGCAGGGATCAGTGGAATGACCATAATTATTTGCAGTATATATTAATGACTTGGATAAGGAAAGTGACACACTCTAGCCAAGTTTGAGGATGACATAAAAATAGGTGGGAGGGCAAGAAATGAGGATGACACAAAGAGTCTGCAAAGGGATATAGACTGGTGAAATAGCCAAAAGATTGGCAGATGGAATATAATGTGGGGAAGTCTGAAGTTATGCATTTTGATATGAAGAATAGCACTATTGAATATTGTTTAAATTGAGAAAAAACTACAGAAAACTACACAACAGAGGAATTTGGAAGTACATATCCATGAATTACTAAAAGCTAGCATCCACGTTCAGAGGATAATAGCGAAGGCAAGTGGAATGTTGGCCTTTATTTAAAAGGAAATGGAATATAAAAGTAGGGAAGTTTTGCTAAAACATTACAAGGCACCAGTCAGACTTGTCAGACATGGAATGCCATGAACAGTTTTGGGCCCCTTGCCTAAGGAAAGATTTCCAAGGCAATCCAGAGAACATTTACTAGGTTGATACTTGGTCTTATGAGGAAAGGATGAGTAAATTGGGTCTTTACTTATTGAAATAAAGAGAATGAGAGGCAACCTTATTGAAACGTAGAAAATTCTTAGAGGACTTGACAGAGTAAATGTGGAAAGCTTTTCTTCTCTTTGTGGGATAGTCTAGGATCAAAAGGCATAATCTCAGAATAAGGGGTTATGCATTTAAGACAGAGGTGAGGAGGAATTTCATTTCCCAGAATTTGTGAATCAGTGGAATTCTTTACCACAGAGGCTGTCGAGGCCAGGTCATTAAAAATACTCATGGTTCAGATAGGCAGAATTTAATCAGTAAGGCAATGTAGGATTATGAGGAAAAGGAAGGAAATTGGGGCTGAGGATTATCAGATCAGCCATCATCTCATTGAATCGAGGAGCAGACACAATGGACTAAATGGCCCACTTCCACCCCAATGTCATATGGATTTTTGGACATTCCAACAGCCAGGATGTAAGTAGGACTAGAGTGGATTGCAGAGATAGGGTGGGATGAAACCATACAGGTATTCATTAGCAGGCAAGTTTAAGTGGATGAGACAAAGCCTATATTGTGTTCAGGGGAATATCCTACAGTGGTGTGTGTTCAGTCCAACAAGAAACAAAGCATGGTTAGACCTGGTTCTTGTGAACAAAGAGGACCAAGTAGATCAAGTGATAGTGGGCCAGTGGGGTACATTTAGGGGATAGAGATCTTATAACCTGAGGTTTAGGATGATAATAGGAAATAGCATTGGCCTCCATTTTCACCTTCAGGCCATGGGAAATGTCCATGTTCCCGATGAATGGGATTGTTTACATTAATCAGAGAAGGCTTGTTGAGCTCTGAGTGTAATGTCGCACCCAGAGGATATCATGCCTGAGAGTACTGGAGTGGAGTTTCAGCTTTGAATTTTATACTCAGGTTCTGCAGTGGAGTCTTCAAGTTACATTTTCTAACTCCAAATTAAGGGTAATAAGTAGTGAGCCAGAGCTGGCCTGATATGTAAGGTTGCTACCCAACTGCACAACTATTACAGTCCAAGCACAAGTAAGAAAGCAGAGAGCAGTAAATATTATATTTACCTGCATATTAGCTCCCAGATCTACACTCATGTATTTCTTACCTCAAATGTATCAAAACTCATGGAACTGACCGTACACATGTAGATGGAGCTTATAGATAGCCATTCAATCCACCAGTCCATGCCAAACATTCCACCCTAGCATCCTCCCAATTTCTTTATCTAACCCTTTTACATCTTCTATTTTAAGAATAGATCATCCATCCCAGGACTTCCCATAGGGCAGAGTTGGGACCAACGCTCCTGTTAAGGTCTGCAGCTGCACAGCCAATGAGATGCTTTGTGCGTGCTGATTGGTGCTGCTATGCATGGATCTCAAAAGTCCATACAGTGGGAAACAAAAATCAGATAGAATGTGAATCAGGATCCCGGATCACGAGCTCTGAGACAGTTATGAATGCCCTGAAATTCAACTGCATTATAACAGCTGAAACAGCTCCAATCCCCCACACCCTTCCACCACCCCGACTCTCTCATTTCTCCCCAAGGAATCATGGCAATGTTCAAGTTTTGAAACCAGTGGGAGCAGATTTGGGAAGTATTGAGCTAGCTAGTCCCATATGATTATAGTGTTTGGCATCTCACCACTGGAACACTTCTCACCAGACTAGAACCACAATATCCTGGGAGATGTAAATAAAAAGACAATATCCCAGGCTAATCAGGGAAGAAGAGAGCTGGAAGATTCCTTTAAAGGTGGATTTTTTTTCCTCTCAGAATAGCACATTACTTTGTAAAATTTGTGGAAGTACTTCATGAAATGTTCAATTTGATCTGTTGAATAAAGTGCAAAACAGATCTTTCAGGGTCTTTTTCACTAAGTATGCGCCACACTGACTGAACTCACCATACTGCTTTCCCACTTCTCACTCAATGGCATACAAGAAGGTCCTTATGTCTGTTTCCATCACTTTGTTTTTCCTGGAGAAGGCTGCCAGCATGTTGTTGGAGACAGTAGCTTAAGAACACTGCTCTGCATAAAGCATAGCTGAGCAGGAGAGTTCCACTCAAACTCTGGCCAGAGGTGAATCACATGGATTTAAATGTTAGTAATTAACCTCATAAAAACAAACTATTGCAGATGCCAGAGATCTGAATTAAAAACAAAAAATTTGGAGAAACTCAGCAGGCCTGGCAGAGTCTATGGAGAGAGAAACAGAGTTAACGTTTCAGGTCCAATATGACTTTTCTTCGATAATCAATCTGTTCGGTGATGTTATAAGTACAATTTCCGTGCTAAGAAATCATGAACCCAGAGATTATGATCTAAAGTCGGGATGCTATCACTTTGCCACAAGGTCTCGCTTCACTTAGCATTACAGATTATATTTATTTAATGAATTTCAGGTTAAACTTAGAGTCCAAAGGATTTTGCATTGTTTGCTGTCCATCAGTATACAAAGTACCTTAGACAAGCAGCTGTTCTTCATGAAAGGAGTCCAGGGCATGACCAACCATGGAAACCCATTAGGATGGATGCACTGGCTATCAGTTTTAGAAAGTCTTTGTACTTTATCGTCAGTCTTATGTTTCGTGAAAGAGTAATTCTGCTGGTACTTAACATGTAGTTGGCTCTTAATGTTTCTAGATTGCTGAATAGAAATGCCAACTGATTCATTCTGCCATACCAGGTGAATTATTGAAATGAACGCAGAAACTCTCAACTGTGGCAGCTTTGTAACCATAATAAATAAGTGTCTTCTGTCTTATCACAACATTTACACAAGGGATAGTGCGTAATATTGCAGATGCTGAAGAAAGGTCATTGATTTTAAACTCTACCCTTTGACTGTTTCTCTCTTTCTCCTCAGAGAGCCTCTTGCCTGTTGAGAATTTCCAGCATTTTCTGCTCATATTTATTCAAAGGCCCATGATTTGATCCAGGAAATTGTGTCACTGTGCAAAGACAGGCACAGTTATCAGCACCCACAGCTAATGCTGTGTTCTAGGAATGCAACATAACTGAGCAACATGTTAAAGGAACAAAGCCTTTTGTTCTTTGGTGCTGACATCTTTCCTTGTCGAAGATCTAGAATGTTTACTCTGGCACTGTTTATTAAGAATTCTGTTAAGACAAGATGTGGCATCATGGTAAATGTTACTATGCCGGCAATCCTGAAGCTGACAGGCTAATGCACTGAGGATGTGGGCTTAATTCCCACAATGGCAGCTTATGGAATTGAAATTTCGTTAATAAATCTGGAATTTAAAACTCGTCTAAATATTGGTGACCATGAAATGATCATCATTTTTTATCAAAAAAAAGATTCATCAGTTTCATTAGCTGAAATCTGCTGTCTTTTCTTGCTCTGGTCAAGATGTGACTCTCAACCCACAGTAATGTGACTGATTCTTAACTGATGAAATTTTATCAAAACACAAACAGAAAAGTTGAAATGAATAAAACCAGTGGACAACCCGGCATTGACCTCGGCAGTGAAAATGGTAATCACATAATCCGTCCCTTCGACCTGCAAAATCCTCCTTACCAACATCCGGGGCTCACACCACAATTGGGAAAGCAGTCCCACAAATTAGTCAATCAATAATCTTACTCATGGAATTGTACCTTACAGACAAAATACTTGAAATCAACAACAATGGGTATACCCTGTCTCATTGATAAGACAGACTCACAGGAGGTGGTATCAGAGTGGTATAGAGTCAGAAGGCAGTTGCTCTGTGAGTCTGCTATATTGATTCTGAACTCCATAAAGTCTCACATCTAACCTGAGCTAGGAAACTCCTTGCTGATTATCACTTCACCTGATAAAGGAGCAGCAGTTTGAAAGCTTGTGATTTTAAATAAATCTGTTGGACTATATTCTGGTGTCATGTGACTTCTGACTTTGTCCACCCCAGTCCAACACCAGCATCTCCACATCATTACGAAAAGGGGCAAATCAAACCCAGCCAACTACTATCTTATCTGTCTACTCTTGATCATTAGTAAAGTGGTGGAAATCGACTGGGCTACCAAGCAGCATCTGCGAAGGAATGACCTGTTCACTGATGCCCATTTGAGTCTCAGAGATCCATTCAGTTCCTGACCACATTATTGTCTTGGATTAAACTTAGAAAAAAGCTTAACCCTATATTGAAAGTGAGAGTGACTGATTGTGATATCAACGCAGCATTAGATAGAGTGCAAATCGAGGAGCCCTAACAAATCTGGTGTGAATGGGAAAATGGGGGAAATCCCTCCTAGCATACCCAGCGCAAAGAAAGATTAGTTGTGAATGTTGGAGGTCAATCACATCACTTTCAGGACATCTCTGCAGGTGTCTCCTAAGCCCAAACACTCTCAGCTGCTTCAACAATGACCTTCCCTCTATCGTAAAATCAGAAGTTGCGATGTTCATAGATAATTGCACAACAGCACCATTTGGGACTCCTCAGATACTGAAGCAATCCATGATCAAGTGCAAGAAAGTCCACAAGCCATGAGCCCCAGTGATATACCATAGCAACTTACTAGTACTCTACACTTATAAGCATGCTTTTATCTTATCAATATCTGTTTTACTGCTGGTGTCTGTACGTTTTTAGTTAATAAGTTTATCTCTTTATTCTTAAGGAAATTTCACCAATAACGTGTAATAAACTAACCTCCAAACTGTTTAAATTAAAACCTGACTCCTGGTTTACTTTAACATGAATCAAACAAATATAAAAGGGGACTTAAAAAGTTATGCTATTCCACAGTTCACCGGCCCCAGCGGGCATAGGACTAGTGGTCATGATAGCTGCCGATCCCACTTCTAACTAGAAATAAAGGAAAGGACAAAGCAGTAAATAGAAGGGTTTTAGATCCCTATGTCTGTTTGCTCTCAGAATAAATGAAATGGACAGATAGGAGAATGAAATCAATGCCTTCTGGGATTAATTACATTTCTCTTTGGTAGTCTGATATCTGTCACACAATATAGCAACTAACACCTTTTAATGTTTTGCATTCTGTTAGACCCAAAGAGAATGTTATAGGCAGAATTCCCAGGAATTTTTGCCTATGCCAGTCCTTTGAAAAGAAAAGACGAATAATGTTTCAGTGATAATTGAATCAGTTTCCCTGATGATCTAAGTAAACAGCAGCGAATTGCTTGTATCATAAAACCAATCAGATTTTCAAAGTGGTTCCGTTCACAGTTAATGACATATGCGTACAAATGGTGGTAAATGAGAAAAAAATCAATTTTCTCTTTACTGCTTGCTTGTTTAGATGCGATGATGGGAAATATAATTAATAGCATAAATTGAGCCCTTTGGGGAAGGTATTTCAAAGAAATAATGATATTTTTCAGTTATGTTATTTTTAGTTATGTTGAAAGTGTTATAAACCAGAACAATCCTGTTAAGAAGCAATTCACACTTAATGCTGGTGAGAAATAGGATTCATGAGGATGTCTGTGAAAGAACAGATCTACCTGCCGGGGTGTAAATGGGTGTCTGCTTTACGTAATTAGGGCTTGAACTTTAATCTCTTCCTGTAGCCAGTTTGTATCAAACTTTCAGTTATTATTCATGCATATTTTGATAAATTAATTTGCCAATTATAATCTGCTTAATTATAAGAATTGTACAAATGGTAATTACAGCTTGAAACTCATCAATCGCGGCTCTTTTTTTTTGGGAACAGATGCTGATGCTGCTCCAGATTTGTTTAGCTATAATTTAAGCAATATTCTGTAGCCTGTATGCACAGCATGGATAATTCAACAAACTGTTAGGAGGCTGAGTTCTAATTTGACACACAATAAATACCTTTCTCAAATAGTTTGCCAAGATAACAAATGATAGTGGCTTTCTTCACAAAACGGATGTCAAAATTAGAGAGCGAGTCAACTGCTTTAATCTGAAAACTTTCACCAATCGTGATTGACAGAGAGCTTAAACAAATTGACCACCTGCCCCACCAGCTAACAATGTTGCTTAGTATATGTGTGATACTAGAAGAGCCTCAGCAATTGTTGAACGCTTTAAAATTATTCTGCATGGAAATTAGCATATGAATAATTATCTTATAATTATTTAAAAATAACTGTTGGGAACACATGACAGACTCAAACACTAAACTTTGTACACTTTGTCTTTCAAAGATTATATCTTTAATTGGTTAGAAAGGAAATGCAGGTTTCTATTGACTAAAATGCAAATCCCAGAATTTCTTACAAGTCATTGAAAGATGACTTGCTAATTAAAGATAATTAAATGTTTTATTAGTGTATACAAGAGGTGACATCTCAGGTCAGACAATGTATTTTAGGTGTGAGACCTTGTTTAGAATCTGTGTTTTAACCTGGAGTCAGGCAGGTTTTATTTTTTTGAACAAAATGGAGTTTATCTGCAACTACACAAACATCTTGGATGAAATAATTCACCCCATAGATTTATATGTGCGTGTGTGTTTGTGTTGTGTGCGAGTGTGCGTGTGCTTGTGTGTGTGTGCGTTTACGCATGAGAGTATATAGTGTGCTGAGGTCACCTTTGCGTGACATGAACCCAAGACATGGTTGAGGCCGTCCTCATGGGTACAGAACTTGGCTGTCAGCCTCTGCTCAATAATTTTGTGTGGTTGTATATCTCGAAGTCTGTCTTGGAGAGCACTTACCCACAGATCAGAGGCTGAATGCCCTTGACCGCTGAAGTGTTCCCTAAATGGGAGGGAACACCCCTGTCTGGCAACTGTTACACATTCCCCCTCATTTGAGCAGATCTTGCGGATGCGTAGGGCTTGTCCGTAGGGAATAGCTTTTATAATATAAAAAATCAAAAGAACTGCAGAAGCTGTAAATCAGGAACAAAAACAAAGTTGCTGGAAAAGTTCAGCAGGTCTGGTAGCATCTGTGAAGGAGAAAACAGAGTTAACATTTCGGGTCCGGTGACCCTTCCTCAGAGCTGATAGTGGCTGGGAAAGTGTCAGTTTATCTGCAGAAAATAGGGAGGTGGGTGGGGGAGGGAGTAAACAATAGGATAGAGCCCGAAGAGAGAGAAAGACAATTGGACAGAGAAAGGAGTTGTTAACAATCAGGCTGGGAGGGTGAATAGTTGTGAATGGGAACTGTTAGTGACTAACAACACAGGGTGTGTAATGGCAGGCTATGTGGTAACAAAGCCTGGTGTGTGGGGTTGGGGGCTGGGACATGGGAGAGTTTAGGCCCTAAAATTATTGAACTCAATATTGAAGGGCTGTAGGGTCCCCAAGCCGAAAATGAGATGTTGTTCCTCCAGCTTGCATTGGACTTCGCTGGAACACTGTAGCAAGCCAGAGACAGAGATGTTGGCCAGGGAGCAGGGTGGTGCATTGAAGTGGCAGGCAACGCTTTGTTCAGGGTCTTTTTTGCGAGTAAAACGTAGATATTCTGCAAAGCGGTCGCCAAGTCTACACTTCGTTTCCCCAATGTAGAGGAGACCACATTGTGGGCAGCGAATGTAGTAGACTAGATTCTGGGAAGTGCAGGTGAAGTGTTGCTTCACCTGGAAGGTACGTTTGGGCTCTTGGATACTGGGGAGGGAGGAGGTAAATGGGCAGGTGTTGCACCTTCGCCGGTTACAGGTGCCGTAGGACTGTGGGGAGGTGTTGGGGGTGAAGGAAGTTGGACCAGGGTGTCCCGGAGGGAATGGTCCCTGCGGAAGGCGGACAAGGGAGGGGAGGGGAATATGTGTCTGGTGGTGGCATCTTGCTGGAGGTGGCAGAAATGGCGTATGATGATCTTCTGGATGTGGATGCTGGCGGGATGGTAGTAAGGATAAGGGGAACCCTATAGCTGTTGCGGGAGTGAAGAGAAGGTGTGAAGGCGGAAGTGCGGGAGATGGGTCGGTTGAGAGCCCTGTCGACAACAGAGCTGCGGAAACCTTGGTTGAGGAAGAAGGTAGACATTTCGGAGATAGTAGGAACTGCAGATGCTGGAGAATCCGAGACAACAAGGTGCAGGGCTGGATGAACACAGCAGGCCAAGCAGCATCATAGGAGCAGAGAGGCTGACGTTTCGGGCCTAGACCCTTCATCAGACATTTCGGAGGCTCCCTTGTCGAAGTTGGCCTCATCTGAACATATGCGATGGAGACGGAGGAACTGAGAGAATGGGATGGAGTCTTTACAGGAAGTGGGGTGTGAGGATGTATAGTCCAGGTAGCTGTGGGAGTCAGTGGGTTTGTAATGGATATTAGTGACCAGTCTATCCCCAGAAATGGAAACAGAAATGTCGAGAAAGGGAAGGTAGGAGTCAGAGATAGACCAGGTGAAAGTGAGAGCAGAGTGGAAATTAGAGGCAAAATTGATTAAGTTTTCCAATTCCAGATGAGAGAGGGAAGCAGCACCAATGATATCATTGATGTGTTGGAGAAAGAGTTGTGGGTGGGGGCCGGAATAGGACTGGAACAAGGAATGTTCCACCTACCCAACGAAGAGACAGGCATAACTAGGGCCCATGCGGGTACCCATGGCAACCCCTCTTACCTGAAGGAAATGAGAGGAGTTGAAAGAGAAGTTGTTGAGGGTGAGGACAAGCTTGGCCAAGCGGAGGAGGGTGGTGGTGGGTGGGGATGGTTCAGGTCTTTGCTCCAGGAAGAAGCGGAGAGCCCTAAGACCCTCCTAGTGGGGAATGGATGTGTCAAGGGATTGCACATCCATGGTAAAGAGGAGGTGGCTGGAGCCGGTAAACTGGAAGTTTTGAAACCGGCGTAAGGCGTCAGATGAATCATGGATGTATGTGGGTAGGGATTGGACCGGGGGGAGAAGACTGAGTCATGGTAGGAAGAGATGAGTTCTGTGGGGCAGGAGCAGGCTGAAACAATGGGTCTACCTGGACAGCCCTGTCTGTGGATTTTTGGCAGGAGGTAGAAATGAGCTGTGTGAGGCTGGGGGACTATCAGCTTGGAAGCGGAGCGGGGGAGATCACCGGATGAAATGAGATCTGTAACCGTAGTGGATACAATGGCCTGATGTGCCATGGTGGGGTCATGGTCCAGGGGAAGGTAGGAGGAGGTATCCGAGAGCTGGTACTCAGCCTCTGCAAGGTAGAGGTCAGTACACCAGACTACAACAGCACCACCCTTGTTGGCAGGTTTGATGACAAACTCAGGGTTAGAACTGAGTGCATGGAGCGCAGTCAGTTCAGAGGGAGATAGGTTGGATTTGTTGAGAGTGGCAGAGAAATTGAGGCGACTAATGTCACGTCGACAGTTCTCAATGAAAAGATTGAGTGCAGGTAAAAGGCCGGAGGGAAGGGTCCAGGTGGAGGGACAGTGCTGGAGTTGGGCAAAGGGGTCTGTGGGACAGGAGTGGACTCTTGTCCAAAGAAATGAGCATGGAGACGAAGACAGCGGAAGAAGAGTTCGGCGTCATGTCGTGTCCGAAATTCGTTAAGGTGTGGATGGAGAGGGATAAAGCTGAGGCCTTTGCTGAGTATGGAGCATTCAGCATCGGAGAGTGAAAGGTTAGGAGGGATGGTGAATATCCGACAGAAGATGGGGGGTTTGGGGGAGGGTATAGAGTCAAAGGGAAAGTGGGGAGAGGAAGGTTCCAGAGGGCCATGAGTATTTTTGAGTTGTTGCGTCTTGTAGGCCTTGATGCCTGAAAGGAAAAGAAAAAGTTTCTTGTTAGCATGACGAATGAGCCGGAGGATGAAGTGGAACTGTGGAGTGGTGCAGCCCTGAGCCAGTGTGTTGCGATGCTGTTGGAGAGAAATGTTGAGAGTGTGCATGTGGCGCCGCATGGCACTAAGTGTGGATCTCAGGATGTGGCGAGAGCAGCTGTCCATGGAATGTTGAACATCCCGGAGATATCTGTGATCCTGGGAGGATTCAAAACATGAGAAATTTAGTTGGAATCCACGTGGGGTGAATCTGAGCCGGAGGCAGTCACTAAGCAATATGATATGGCTGTGGAAACAAGCTTTTTTAATATGTTTAGGGTAGAAGCTAGACAAATACAACATTGTGAGGTTATCTGTAGGCTTGCAGTACAGTGAGATACTGAGATGTCCAACTCTGACGGAGATGCATGTGTCCAAGAATGAAACTGATTCTAAAAAGTAGTCCATGGTAGGTCTGATGGTGGGATGAAACTTGTTGATATCACTATATAGTTGTTTCAGTGATTCCTTTCCATGAGTCCAAAGGAGGAAAATGTCATCAATGTACCCGGTGAATAGCATTGGTTGGAGATCCTGCACAGCAAAGAAGTCTTGTTCGAACTTGTGCATGAAAATGCTGGCATATTGGGGTGTAAATTTGGTTCTCATGGCTGGTCCATGTGTCTCAATGAACACCACACAACCAACACACATACACATACATGCAGACACAGACATAGAAACATAGAAGATATGAGCAGGAGGAGGCCATTTGGTCCTTTGAGCCCACTTCGCCATTCTTCACGATCATGGCTGATCATCCAACTCAATAGCCTAATCCTACTTTCTCCCCATAACCTCTGATCCCATTCACCCCAAGTGCTAGTCACCTCTTGAATACATTCAATATTTTGGGATCAACTATTTCCTGTGGTCATGAATTCCACAGGCTTACCACTGGACACTCCGACCCTCGGGAACATCCTCCGTGCATCTAGCCTATCTCGTCCTGTTAGAATTTTATAAATCTCTGTGAGATCCCCCCTCATTCATCTGAACTCTAGCGAAAACAACCTCACCTAGTCAAACTTTCCTCATACATCAGACCCGCCATTCCTGGAATCAGCCTGGTAAACCTTCGCCGCACTCCCTCAAAAGCAAGAGCATCCTTCCTCAGAAAATGAGACCACAACTGTACACAATATTCCAGGCGCGCGCGCACGCGCGCGCGCACACACACATACACACATACACAATTCTATGGGGTGAATTATTTCATATTTGCAGATACATTCCATTTTGTTCAAAAAAAATAAAATCAGTTTGATTCCAGGTGAAAACGTAGACAGATTCTAAACAAGGCCTCACACCTAAAATACATCGTCTGACCTGAGACGTCACCCCTTGTATACACTGACAAAACCTTTAATTAGCTTGGCGCAATGAATTTAAAGAAATTCAATGATTTGCATTTAAAACAAAAGAAACCTGCGCCTCCTTTCTCACTGATTAAAGGTTCAACAGGAGGCTGCCAGTGAGCCATTTTTAGGGTTGTTAACTTTCTGCTTATACATGCTACGTCGATATACCTCCTCTTCTACACTAAACCTGAGGAAGGAGCAGATTCTGAAAGCTAGTGTATTCAAATAAACCTGTTGGACTATGACCTGGTGTCATGTGATTTTTGACCAAAATAGGAAGTGGCATCTGATGCTAAGTTTTCATGCCGTCTGCTCGGCGAGTGTCTGAGCTCCAACTGCTTGCTGATAATGTTAATGTAATTGAATCACTTTCTAAACATTTTGGGCAGTATTTATATGACTTGATTTAGTCTATTTCACAGAATTCTATGATGATCTACATCGACGCAAAACCATCCCCACCATCTCTCCAGTTTAAAAGTGGCCAATAACAGGGGCCTAAAACATTCAAAAAGGCCCCCTCTTTTCTGAGTACTGTTTATTCTCATATTAAGATACTATCAGGTGAAAAATCATATTTGAGTTTCTTTTAATGACAATTGAGAATTTAACAAAGATGATAGAATCATAAGATGCATTGAGCTACTAATTAGGGAGTAAATTTGTAAATTTATGGTATTGTAAAATGATGTAAGTCATATTACAGGAAACCATTTGATCAGGCATTTTATTTTAATTTTATGGAATGTGGGAGTTTCTTGAAGGTCCAGAATTTATTGCCCATCCTAATTTCCTCTTGGACTGACTGCTTTGCTAGGGCTATTTCAGAGGTCAGTTAAGAATCAACCATATCGTTATTCATCTGGAGTCACTTATATGCCAAACCAGGTAGGAACAACAGATGTTTTAAACTAAAGTACATTAGAAAACCAGATAAGCTTCAACTTTAATTGACAAATAATTGCTATTTAGGTTAGCTTTAAAAAAAACTTCTTTTAAATTTCATAATTTGTATTGGTGGGATTTGAAACCACAGCATTATTTAGGCTTCTAGCATACTAGCCCAGTGACAATACCACTACACCACTACCGTTCTTTACTAGCCCCCTTTTCTTGAAACTTTCCCATGGTCTTTTATTGTTCTCATTAATCAAATTCTAATTTATTTAAAATAAGGTTACCCAGCTTCCTAAATCAGCACCTTCCAAATCCAAGACCACCACCATCTAAAAGAAGGACAGCAAATACATGGGAACACCACCACCACCTTCCAGTTCCTGTCCAAGCCACTCACTATCTTAACTTGGGAATATATTAACATTTCTTCAGTGTTTCTGGATTGAAATCCTGGAATTCTCTTCCTAATGACATTGTGGATGTGTCTGCATCAGACGTTCTTCGGTGATTCAAGAAGGCAGTTCACCATCACCTTCTCAAGGACATTTAGGGAAAGGCAATAAATGTTAGACTAATCAGTGAAGCTCACATCCCATGAATCAACTCAAAACATGTGTCTCTTTCTGGCCAGCAATTTGTAGTGAAATATTCTGGAGAAGTGCTTTTCCTGGGTAGCACATGAAAAATACTTTTGCTAATCTTTCAACGCAAAATTAATCTCGGGATTGTTAATGGGACATGGCCTACCTGATAGCTAGCATTAATATATCCAAATATAAGTCAATGGTCTTTTGTGCTGACAATATATTTGTTGGAATGAGAAAAATAAAGACTTAAGACCACAAGATATAAGAGCAGAAGTAGGGTATTCAGTCCATCAAACCTGCTCCGCTATTTACAAAAATTATGTAAATAGACTGAGTAGAACTGAGTTGAGGAAGAACTTGTTCTCCCAAAGAGTTGTGAATCTGTGAAATTCTCTGCCCTGTGAAGCAGTTGAGGCTACCTTGTTGAATGTTTTTAAGGCAAATATCGACAGATATTTGAACCATAAAGGAATTAAGGGTAAAGGAATTAAGTTCTGAGGAAGGGTCACTGAACCCGAAACGTTAACTCTGTTTTTTCCTTCACAGATTCTGCCAGACCTGCTGGGCTTTTCCAGCAACTTTGTTTTTGTTGTGAAGGAATTAAGTGTGATGGTGAGTCGGTGGGTAATGGAACTGAGTCAATGAAATGATCAGCCGTGATTTTGATGAATGGTGAAGCAGACCCGAGGGGCCAAATGGCCTACTCTTGCTCCTATTTCTTATATTCTTATTCATGATTTGATAATCCTCAGTGACAACTTTCCATCTTTTCCTCACAACCCTGGAAACAAAATAGCACTGTTGCTGATTCTGGTGCAATTGTGGAGTTTATAATCTTAAAAATGATTAAGTAGTTAGATCATGGTTACTGCCGTGAGACATTCTGAATTACCGTTGTCTCACAGTTGGAACATGAGAACCCCGAGATATTCTGATCACCTTCACCTTGAAGGCCTCTCACTGTCGTATGTTATGGTACTGACTATCTGCAATGTTGTTGGGTAGAATGCTGACACCAACTATTCTTTTCATATTATGTCTAAGGGTCTGTTTGGCTCGCAGTGTTAGAGAATAAGCTACTGGTGAATTTTAATAAGAAGAGACACTTGTCTCAGTAGCAAGATGTAGTTTAGTCATTTGGTCATACAGAGTTAGAGTATTGTTAAAAAGAAGCTACATTTTGTCTTGTGTACATCAGGACAATTCACAAAAGTACTGAATAAAGATAACTAGTGAATGGTTGTCACTCAACAACATAGCTGGCTCATTGCTCACCTTGACATATCAGTCAACCTGCCTGATTTATAATAAACACAAAGCCTGGCAGTTCACTGTTAATTAACCATCATTTACTGATGCATTCTTCATGGTAGTGCCTCTACCAAAAAGAATCCATTTGCCAAATAACAGTACTCTAATCTCATTCAGTGCAAATATGGCTTATTTCCCTTAAATTGGTATACTTGTAATTTATCCTCATTAGGGCATAAGACAATACTTTGCCAAAATGTCTTTTTTTCACCAATAATCAAGATGTATTTTATTGCATGATTGTAATAGGTACAAGTTACACTGACTAGTTAGACATTGCCATTAAGGCTAAAGAAACCAGAGATGAGTTTTCTGATCTCATCAGGATCTGGAGTGAGATACCTTGACATCTATGTTTCACAATGGGATCAGGTAAAGTTGAAAGCAGTCTCCAACATTTAATCCTTTCAGATCCATCACCTTATACAATACTGAGCCTTCATGCATGGTATTTCCTGTAGGAAAGCTTTGTGAGTGTGCTTACCATGAGAGAAGAAGAGTGGGCATGAAATGGAGACTGAAATATTCAAGGTTTAAATACTATTTAGAGCTCATAACACAGGTATTACAAGACTAAAATTCCAGACTATGGTAATTTCAAAAAAACATTAAAGAAAGACTTCCCACTTATACAGCACCTTTCATATCTATCAAATGATTCAAAGCACTTCAGTCAATTAAGCACTTTATTGAAGTATAGTCACTGCTACTAAGATAAGAGATGTGACAACCAAGTTTATGCACAGCAAGTTCCCACAAAATCAGTAATGTGATCAATATCAAATAACCTGCATTTGAATTTTTCATTGACATAAGTACTGGCTGCAGTGCCATGGATAATTCCAACTATCTTCTTCTAAATAGTGCTATTGAATTTTACATAAACCTGAAGAGGCGAATTCTGCCTTAATTTCATCTTTCATTTGAAAAGTAACATTGTATTAGACCATCAAACTTGACTTTTATGCACCATTCCTGAAACGGATTTGAACATAGTATTTTGTGATTCAGACACAAGAATGCAATCAACTCAATCATGGCTCTCAATACCTCTTCATTTTACTTTGTCAAAAATGCATGCCTGCACATTTCTCAGCTTTGAACTGCAAATGCCAGCCAATGCTAATCTATGCTAGGATGCATATGGCCTGCTATGATCACCTGCAAATTTCTTCACAGTTTTCAAATTATGTACTCCATTATTATCAACAAACTTTGATGTAATTTCTAATTCTGCTTATGTCAAAACTCACTTAATAAGATGGGAGATAAAATTGACATGAGCACAGGCTTCTGGAGCTTAAGGTTAACCTCCCAACAATCTAAAATATTTGTTTCTGTCCGATATTTGTTCCCTGCCTACCACATTACCTATGACTATGGAATGGTATAGAAAATTTTCCAATTTTTTATGCCACTTTTTTTTTCAATTCCATGAACTTTAATTGGCAGCTTATCAAATATCTGCCACAATGACGTTTTTGAGTTCCTCAAAAACAAATCAAATTAGTCAAGCATAAGCTTGACATTTATGTGTTTCTTTCAATGACCTTATGCCCAAGTGGTGTTAAAAGCCACATAGGATTAAATTTCAGTAGTCCTGCTGAATTTATGTGAATGCATTTATTGTCAATTGTTATGTAACACGGAACAAATTTCACAATTAAAATTAAGATTTAAAATTTACTAGGATATTACAAGTGCCAATGGGCCATTTTTGTCAGAATTACAAAAGTGTCAGAGTTCAGAAAAGGCTATTTTTCCCATTCTGTCTACACCTAATCTCTGAAGGAGTGATTTATTTTGTTCCATTCACCATGATTTCCACTGCACCCTGAATAGTCTACTTCTTCAGGTAACAGTCCAATATCCTCCTAAATACTTCAATTGAACCTGTCTTCACCACATTTTCAGGCAATACATTTTAGTTCTGAACCACTCGCTGAATATAAAGGCTTTCCCTCATGTTGTTTTTGTTTCTTTTGTCAATTATTTTAAATCTATGTCCTCTCTTGATTGATCCTATCATGGGTGGGAACAGATTCCCCCTAACAACTCTGCCTAAGCTCACTTGATTTTGCAAACTTCTATCAAATCACCACCTCAGTCTTTTCTTCTCCAATGAAGATGGTCCCAATCTCTCCAATCTACCTACATATCTGAAGTTCCTTTTTTTTTGCATTGTATTGTGTTGCCATAGTCTTACTAGACCATAGGCATGCTTTCTCATTAGAGAGAGATATCCGATGGTGATTTAACCTGAGGGCCATCATACCTCAGGCGAGGGGAAAGGTTAAGAACAAGAGACCTTCATGGTAACTTCAGCCAGTGATGGGAATTGAACCCATGCTGTTGGCATCACACTGCTTCACAAACCAACCTTCCAGCTAATCAACCCCTCTGAAGCTCCTTATCCAGGGAATCATTCTAGTGAATCAGTTCTGCTCTCTTTCCAAGGCCTTCCCATCTTTCCAAAAGAGTGGAATCCAGAACTGAATGTAGTATTCTAGCCTAGGTTGTAACAATGTCTTATAGTTCAACACAACCTTCTTTACTGGTACTCAATGCTGCTATTAGTACAGTCTAGGACACGAAGCTTTAGTAAACCCCTCAACCTGTTCTGCCATCCTCAAAGATTAATGCACATATAAACCCCATCCTTCTGCTCTTGCACTCTCTTCAGAGTTTTGCTCTTTATTTTCAATTGTCCCGCTGTCCTCTTCCAACTAGAATAATTTACTTCACATTTCTTGACATTTAACCTTATTTGTTATCTGTCTGCCTATTCCAGCAAATTATCCTGTCCTTTTCTTTTTGAAATTCTACACTGTACTTCTCAGCTCACAATGCCTCCAAGTTTCATATCAAATGTAAGCTGTGATATTGTGCCCTGTATACCAATGTCTATGTTATTTAAAAATATCAGGATAAGCTAGACTCCCAAAATCCCAATCCCTACAGCTCTCCACCACAAACTCAGCCCAAAGAAATATCCATTCATGTTACAGTTGTGTAGGACTTTGGTTCAACCACATTTGGAATACTGCGTACAGTTCTGGTCGCCACATTACCAAAAGGATGTGGATGCTTTGGAGAGGGTGCAGAGGAGGTTCACCAGGATGTTGCCTGGTACGGAGGGCGCTAGCTATGAAGAGAGATTTAGTAGATTAGGATTATTTACACTAAAAAGACGGAGGTTGAGGGGGGACCTCATTGAGGCCTACAAAATTATGAGAGGTATAGACAGGGTGGATAGCAAGAAGCTTTTTCCCAGAGTGGGGTCTCAATTACTAGCGGTCACGATTTCAAGGTGAGAGAGGAAAAGTTTAAGGGAGATATGTGTGGAAAGTTCTTTACGCAGAGGGTGGTGGGTGCCTGGAACGCGTTGCCAGCGGAGGTGGTAGAGGCAGGCACGATAGCGTCATTTAAGATGTATCTAGACAGATACATGAATGGGCAGGGAGCAAAGGGAATTTTCTTTGTTCTTTGTTTTGTTCTTTTTATTAACTACTAATCTCTGTTCGCTGTCATTCAACCAATTTTATATGCGTATACTGTTCCTTTTATTCTATGAGCTCCAAATTTGTTCATATATTTGTCAGGCAGCACTGTAAATACTTTGGAAATCCATGAACACTACATCCACAGCAATTCTCCCACAACCCCTTTGTGTTCCTTCTTCAAAAAAATCAAGCAATTAGTCAAACATGATTTTCTTTTAAGAAATCCAGAATGGTTTTCCATAATTAATCCACACTTGCCCATGGAATCAGTAACTCGTAATTGTATCACAAATTATTATGCCGAAGAAATTTTCACCTGTGAATTTCAACTGATGGACCTGTAGTTTCTCGGCTTATCTTTACAACCTTTATTGAACAAGGGTGTAACATTTGCATTTATCCACCAAAATTGAAATATTATTGCCAGTGTCTCTGTAGTTGCCATCCCACATCTTTCAATATCGTCAGATGGTTCTCATCTAGTCTGAAGAAAGGTCCTGACCTGGAATGTCAACTTTCCTGCTCCTCTGATGCTGCCTTGCCTGCTGTGTTGCTCCAGCTCCACTCTGTGTTTTCTCTGACTCCAGCATCTACAGTTCTTGCTATCTCTCTTCTAGTCCTGGTGCTTTATTAACTTCAAGTACAAATAGCCTATTCAATTTCATCCCTTCTAGTTTCTGAATTACTGCCATCTTCACCTAGGTAGCATCTTAATCCTGATAAAGACAAATACAACTTATTCATTTAATAGTTCAGCCATGCCAACTGATGGTTTTTGTCAGTCGTGAGGTGTACTGCTCCTTTAACAATGTTTTTTATTGCTAATCTGCTCCACAGAAGACTATGGGATTCCCTCTTATGTTGGATGCTGATATCTTTTCATACTCCCTCTTTGTGTCTCTTATTGCATCTCTTTTTCACCTCCCCTTTGTATCCTCTGTATTCATCCTCATTCTCAGTTGTATTTTCCATCTGCCATCTGTCATAAGTACACTGTTCTTTATCTTATTCTACCTCTTTTGTCATCCAGAGAGCTCTGCATTTGTTTGGTATATCTTTCCCTTTTGAATGAATAACTGTCCTCACACTTTCTTCTTTGAAGGTAGAGCACTGTTCGGGTCCCATTTCTCTTGCCACCCTTTGACTCTAATTTATTTGGCCCAGATCCATTCTTATCCTATTGAAATTGGTCTTCCCCCCGATTAGTTATTCTCAGTCTGTAATGCTCTTTGTTCTTTTATGTAATCAGCTTAAACGTTATGATACGATCACTGCCCCTTAAATGTCCATAGAATCCCAAACAGTTTGGAAACAAACCATTCAGCCTAACAAGTCCACACTGACCCTCCAAAGAGCATCCCACCCAGACCCATCCCCATAACCCTGCATTTTCCATGGTTAATCCACCTAGCCTGTACATCCCTGGATACCATGGGCAATTTAACAAAGACAATTCACCTAATCTTTGGACTGTAGGAGGAATCCAGGGCACCCAGAGGAAACCCACATGGACACAGGAAGAACATGCAGGCTCCACACAAACAGTTGTCCGAGGTTGGAATTGAACTCAGGCCTCTGGTGCTGCGAGGCAGCAGTGCTAACCACTGAGCCACCGTCTTCTACCAACACTTGATCCACTTGGCCCGCTTCACTATTCAAGGACCAGGTGCAGATTTATCTCCTTTCTGGTTGAACTGGATCATACTTAACTATGTTGGTACTTTGTCAAGGGGCAACCCAGACTAATAACAATTATATTAATACAGCATTCTCACTGCAAGATGTGTTGTACTGTGCACAATGCTACACAACAAACGCATTGCAGTATTGCTGTCCATGCTTAGTATTCTACAGAGTTTTGAGCAATATGGGCTATCATGAAAAATGTAGGACAATTGCATGAGAAATCCATTGAGGCCTATGGCGACATCAGGAATAACCTGTTTCATCTTTTAACAAGGTTCCAGTTGTTGAGATGAGACTCTTACCAAGAGGTGAGTTACTTGTTAAAAGGCATCATTGTTTGTTAGTTACCTTATCAACAATGGATTTTGCCCCATCAATGTGCAGCATTCTATTGTAATGCTTGTCACAAGTAAACTAAATCCTGAGAATTCTTGGAAAGGAAATCAAAGCAGGTACCTGTGACTTCAGCTTGCTGCTCATATCAAAGGACCTCCATGTTGGACACCAGACACCACTATTTCAGGGCACACTCCATGAGTACCAAACACGTGCACTCCATGTCCATGGACATTGGCCTCTGATAATTGCCAAACTCTTGGGCATATCGCCAATTCCAGTACACTTCTGCACTTCAATGCTGAACCAGCAGCTGTCATTGTAATGCTGCAGCTATGAACCCATACACTCGGGGAAAAACAGCCAAATCATGGACTGGACAGGTTGCATCTCCAGGCTTTTCACTTTCTATGATAGTACTTTCTTACTCTGAGCCTACGTGCTGCTCACAACATCCCTGCCTTGAAATTTTGTGCCTTGCACTTCATTTGGAGACACTGCACTCATCTTATGTCATATTACTTGTCTTGCTGTACCATTTAGTTTAGACTTGTCATAGTTATCAATGATTCCCAGTCAAGTCAAGGGAATTGGCCTTCAGTCAGTGGATCCCAACTCTGTAATCAAAGGTAACCTTTGATAACAGTCCAAGAGCTTAGACAAGTTCAATCGGCTACTTAGGGCAGTCAGAGCCAAGATCCTGTTCTTGTATAGGGTAAGGAGCCAAATTTTGGGCAGCCCACGGATCGTCTTGACTCTTTCTTCCCTATTGTGAGCTGTTTTCCTTCTGAAATGAGGAAGAGGCAGGTATCAGGGATATTAAATTAGGTGGCGCAGTTGATAATGCTAGTACAAGTGGGCAGGTTTTCTGACCAAGTGAGTAGGCAGTGCAGCAGGCATGCTGGGTAAGTGGTGTCAGTGGTTTGAAGATATTCCAAGTATTAGTGTGACTGGTAGAGCATGAGTCATAGTGGAAAGTGTGCACAGTAGCAGAGATAGCGTGTGTGTGAGGTGTCAGAAAGAATATAACATCAGTTACTCTGGTGGAGTGGAGAAGATAATTGACCTTCCTGCATTGTTGCTCATTCCTTCAGATTGCTGTGACTACCTCAGACCAGGTCTGCTGTCATGATGTCCAGCGCTGATCTGGCATACACGCCACCCCATCAAGCAGTACATCCAAGTCCCTGCCATAAAGTGAGGTGCCAAGTTCCCCATCTGCTATGTCTGTGGTAAATGTCAGGATCTGTGCAGGGCAGCTCCAGACTGATGGTATTTGTATAGGTGCATGTTAGCCTTATAAAGATGGCACCTGTGCAGGAATGTCGGTCAATTCTGGGAAGTTATGCCAGGAACTTGCCTGGCCTCGTGGTAAAAAACAATCTCCATCAAACCCGACAAATCTGATACTTAGCCAAATAAATGTAAGGTTTGGGACATATGTTTCTGGTTCTTGTCTCTATGATCATGCTCCAGCCATCTTCCCATGTTCCAGCTGTGCCTGTACCAATCGATAATCAAACAGAGGAGCAATAAGAATTTCATATTTGTATAAAATAAAAATAGAAAATACTTGGTCATCATTTGTTTGTAAATGTGGGCAGGGGTAAAGTGCTTGTTTGAACAAATATACAAATATGTTTACAAACATGTACATTTGTACAAATATGAATGTCTAAGACTAGGTGTGCATGTGCGCTTGCACGCAAAAGCAGCATTCCAGAAAGATAAGTATGGCAGTGAATGATGGATGCATAAATGTTGGCTGGATGATCGACTATATTTAAATACAGGAGCCTAATGGCTGGACGATCAGGTGTAAGAGATTTTAATTTAGTGTTATGGAAATAGCTTCACGGTCACTTTCAGGTGATGATACACCAATATGGCACTACTGAGTTCTAACTTAACACCTACCAAAGTTCAGTCTGCTGGGAGGATGTTAATTGAATTTATTTAAACATATCGTCTTAACGAGTGGAAATGAGCAATTTGTCATTGTAAATGAGGTGATTTTAGTGAGGATATGTAGGAGGTTAGGATTGAAAGGACACACAATTTAAAAAAAAGAGGAGGCAGCGTGGTGGATTAGAATTGGAAGACACAAGAGATTTGTCCTAATTTTCATCAATGACTGGATATATATAAAACAATCTGAATCAAGGTTAAAGAAAGTCAGAGACAAAAAACAGCAAAATCTGTTCTGGAACCTTTATCCCTTTTGAAGATAGCGGCATGTCAGAAATTAATGATTAAAGAAAGACAAACATGAAGTTGGATGAATGTTGCTGTTGCACCAGACATTTTCGCACATCTCCTGTCTTCTAGATGTGTGTCAGGGTCTTATGGAAGTTCAGACGTGCTGGGAATTGCCTGGGAAGACTCAACTTCTAATAATTAATTCCCCTGCTCCTAGGAGTCTCCATGAAAGGCTGTGACCCTCAGTGAGAGTTGAACATTTCAGACAGTTTCAATGTTATGTACATGAATAGCTGTCCAGGAAATGCTGCAGAGAAAGAAAACCTATTCTAACTCTAGGATGACTCTAGAACTGTCGCTGCAATCAATTACACTGACCACTGACTGTACCCCTCATCCCATTATCTGCTGTGCCAAATTCCCCCAATCTAAACCCCGATGCCCCCAACTAGTTGACTGATTTCTCAATGATCTCCCAATCACCCAGTTACAACCATTCCCCCAATCAACTACCTGACTACCCTTCAAACTAATGATCACCTTACCCTCCTACCACATTTTCCAGCTAATATCTTAGCCTCCTTATCACCTCACTCCCCTATTGCCGCACCCATCTGCCTCCTCATCTGCCCACCAGTCACCTCACTTACTTGTCACTGTGAGATCATGTTCAAAGAACCAGACGACCAGGATCAGTGAGTGGCGAATATAGCTTCTTTATTGCACCTTCACAGCAGCACGGTGTAAGGTGAAATAGAATTCCCCAAAATCATAGCTCAAAAGCAGCCATTTTATACAGAATTCAAGCATACATTAACATTCTAATAGTTGAGGATTAAGCAGTAGACATTGTACAAAAACCGTTTTGCAGGAAATCGGAGATTATTTAAACATGTGCTAAATGTTATCGGTTATTGTTGAGTGTTAATGGTTATTTTAATGAGATTAGAGGGGTCTTGCATAATTCAAAAGGTGTTAGTCTTGTTTAGTTAGTTTCATGGTTGCGTCCATCAGTGGGTTCTATTTACTATCATTCATTCAAGGTCGCGCGGGTCTGGACATAGCGCCGTTAGTTTTATTAGTAAGTTAAAGGTTGCTTACGTACGCTGTATAGCATTTGTTAGTTCTATTAGTGGGGTAAAGTTTTATATACATGTTTAATAAAAACTTGGGACAAGTACCTAGCTACATAATATACAGGAAAAGCCTGCAGGGCTATCTAATTATCACCTTTGACTGATACTTGGATTTACTCTAGCTGGAGGGAGAAGATAAATGACTTGGTAATAGCAGCTATTCAGTTGGATTTTAATATCAAATAACACTATTTTTGGTGTGGGGGTGCAAAAAGCTTCCATCCTGTAGTGAGATAACAAGGTGTAGAGCTGGATGAACACAGCAGGCCAAGCAGCATCAGAGGAGCAGAAATTTCTGAAGAAGGGTCTAGGCCTGAAACGTCAGCCTTCCTGCTCCTCTGATGCTGCTTGGCCTGCTGTGTTTCCAGCTCTGGTTATCTTAGATTCTCCAGCATCTGCAGTTCCTGCTATCTCCATCCTGTAGTGTCTGTGCAGTTTTGGTTAGCCGTCACGCCTGACTGCATCTTCGAAGGGAATGTTGGTCTTGTTTAAATGGGGTTGTTTACAGAGCGTGTCATGCATGACTGCACTTTCAAGTGGGGTGTAACCACAAATTGAAGTGGTTGTAATCTGATACGGTAACGAATCCCTGAATTAATTTAAAAGGGTGCTGGCTAGTACATGGAAATCTGCAGTTAGTATTATAACCATGAATTAGTGGGTTAATGGATTAATAGGCATGATTTATGGAGTTACATTAAAAGTTGTTAATACCTTTGAATTCTGATATATCACTCTTTACTAACTACCAACACATCCATTTACTACATCACTCACTCTACCCAACTCCTCATCAATCCATACACCTCACCAAACCACTCACTCTGGACATTTAAACTTAGTCTATGGCATCAAGTGCTGTAAAAAAATGGGACATGTCCTAACTTCATCTCATTCAACAGCACTACAACGGAGAAGACAAGACAAGAAATGTGGAGCAGTATTCAGTTGGGGAAAGTTTGAATGAAGGGTAATCGATGATACTTGGTCAGCACAGTGACTTAGTAGTTAGCAGTGTTGCCTCATGGTGCCAGGGACCCAGGTTCGATCCCAGTTGTGGGTGACTAACTGTGTGGAGTTCACACATTCTCCTTGTTTCTGCATGAGTTTTCTCCCACAGTCCAAAGATGTTCTGGTTAGGCATATCGGCCATACTAAATTGTCCACATTATCCAGGGATGGGAAATATGTAGTTATGGGAACTGGTTAGGGGCCTGGATCTGGGTGGGGTGCTCTTTGGAGGACCAGTATGGACTTGATGGGCTGAATAGCCTCTATCTGTACTGTAGGAATTCTATGATCACTTCTCCTTGTGGGAAAGGTTTTCCTGAACAGCCACGTCCACAGATGCCTGACCATCGAATATGTGGTGTCCTGTTTTATGTCTTTCTGAAGCATAGAACTGTTTACCTTTCTCTACTTAAAAACCTTTCCTTTTCTTGTCCTCATATATTGGAAACATTGGTATCCATAATCATGATACCCATTCAAAATGTGCAATCTGGTCAAGGTTCAGGATTATTCTATAGACCCAGCAGCAAGACTGAAAACATTCCCAAAGATTATTGGACATATAGTTGGAAGAGGATTAATTTCCAGAATTCTGACGAAAACTGTGGGGTATAGGGCTGAAGTTGACTGCTTCCTCAATGTGGTTGAATGACTTCCTTCTGTCAGTGAGCCTATTGGTGATCAGAAAGGGTCCAACATTGGTGAAGGAGTGGCTCAGTGACTGTCTGGGAGTAGTTTGATGGTGGTCAAGTCCTTTTGATTTGGTGGCAACATTCCTGCTCATCCTGGTGCTGTACAGCAGCTCTGCAAATGCAGCTACTTCATGCATTCAGTTCTTTGCAGTTGACAGCTTTCCGGATAGAATGGCAATCTAAATAAAAATAAGAATTCAACAGTAAAATTTGGCCAAGAATGCATTCTGGTCAGATAATTTTCAACAATGGTTCATCTGATGCCATCTAGCAAATATGAATCCTTCCCTTTTACAGCTAATGGGAGAGTCCAGAGATAGCTGTGAAATATCTAAATCTCATGCTGGCAAAGTCTGGTACAAGTCACACAATAAACGGGCAGAACATTCATCTGCAGTCCGTCTTGTACCCTTGCAATGATACCATCCAAACACAGAAGGATGTGATGCTGATTGTTGGATTAGGTTGTAGTGGGGAAGGAGCTGCACTTTAGTTTCTATCACAATGGTAAAACTATTTGGAGGTTGGAAACCTAATTTACTAAGTGCCGGGTTTAGTTTAGAGTCTTTTCAAGGTCTAAAGCACGAACATCGCACCTTCATTTCTCTGACAAATCAGGGAAGGAAGGATTTCTAATTAAAGGGACCTACCACACAGGTTATAATAAGAGTTTGAACATGCATTTGGTTTTCTGGAGCTACAACAAACACAGGAAATGTGGAGGAGACATTAGGTTGGGGAAAGAGGGTTGGCGATGGGGTCTAGAGGATAAGTAGGGTATAGAGATGACCTCCAGCACAGACAGCTCATTGGCTACTTACTGGCATGTTCACTTGCTCTAGCAGGATGGTGGTCTTGCTCCAGGCACTATGAGGAGGATGTTGATGGAACTTGAAAGAACAGAGGCAGGCTGTTGGTATAATTGGATACGTGGCTCTTGAAATTTAGTACAAGTTAGAGTGAAACAATGCATTTCAGAAGAATAATTGTAAAGACCACATCTTTATGCTTCCTTTATTCTTTGCAGTGTGGATTAAAAAGAAAGCTGCTGCTTTAAACCAAGGAGACAATATAAAGAAACAAAAATAGCAATTGTTGGACAAGCTCAGCAGTCTGGCAGCATCTGTGGACAGAAATCTGAGTTAAAGTTTCGAGTCCAGTGACCCTTGTTCAGAACTGATGGTAGCTAGGAAAAGATTGTTTAATGCAGAACATAGGGTGGGGAGAGGGAGTAATGAGTAAATAATAGGTGGAAAAAGAGCCCAAATAGAGACAAGAACAGTTGGACAGAAAAAGTAGTGGATAATGGTCAACCAAGGAGAATGAATAGTTCCTAATGGGGACTATTAGTGGCTAAAAATGGGTAGTGTGTAACAGCAGACCATGTAATAACAAGGCCTGATGTGTGGGAGTGTAAGGGTAAGGACATGGGAGAAGGTGCTTCAAGTCCTAAAATTGTTGAACTCATTGAGCCCAGGATGCTGTTGAGTTCCCAAGCAGAAAAGGAGAACTGCAGCAAGTCTGAGATAGAGATGTTGGCCAGGGAACAAGGTTGTACATTGAAATGGCAGGAATGGGAAGCTCAGGGTCTTTTAGTGGACAGCACATAGGTGTTTTGCAAGATGGTTACCCAATATATGTTTCTTTTCGAAATGTAAAGGAGACCAACTTGTGAACAGAGAATGTAGTAGACTAGGTTGTGTGAAGTGCAGATAAAGCACTGTTTCACTTGGGAGGTGTATTTGGGCTCTTGGATACTGAAGAGGGAGGAAAAAGATGGGCAGGTGTTATACCTTCGGTGGTTGCAGGAGAAGGTGTCATGGCGTAGTGAGGCCAGGTGTTGGGAGTGAAAGGGGAATGTACCAGAGTGTCCTGGTAGGAACAGTCCTTCATGAAAGCTGACAAAGGAGGAGAGGGGAATATATGTCTGGTGGTGGCATCCCACTGGAGATGCTGGAAATAGCAGGTAATTATCCTGTGGATACGGATGTGGATGCTGTTGGGATGGCATCTGAGGATAAGGGAGGAACCACTTACGTGGTTAGATTGGAAAAGTTGGGTCTTCTCATTAGAGAAGAGAATATGGAAAGACCACAAGACCATATGAATATATGGTCTTCTTCATAGTGAAAGGTTAAGACACAATTAGCTTATCAGGACCAATTCAGGTCTTTAGTCTTTGCCAGATCCCTTACATATTCAGCACAAGTCTATGGATCTCACGGATTACAAATCCTTGGGAATGCTGATTCATTCTGATGGTGCACACTCTTAGGACCCAGGCTTATTGTGCAACAGCGCAGATATGCTTTGGTGGGACCAGTTAGACAAATGGTTGGTTTTTCACTTGGTGATTCACACCCCTCAAGTGACTAAAAACAGGCGGAAGAGACTATAGTCGAAAACCTGCACTGCATGATACGGACCTCTTCAAACTGTGCTAAGCTGAACACAAACTCTGTACTGTGGGCACTGACTGTGAACGTGTAGTTTTTGAGGAGCAGGAGAGAATGTATGATGTACAGGCAGGCCTTGGAAGCACATTGAATATGAGTGGAGGGGTCACCTCATTCAAAAGTCTGTTTCAGTCACAGGGCTTTGAGGACAATGCCTTCCCAAATGAATTTCATCAAACACAGAAATCAGTTGGGTCCATTGATGCTATAACCCCAGCCGTAAATGCACATTTGGGATGTCAACATGTTTGACATCAGTAAAATATGACACATAACTTAGGGCTAACCTTACAATGCAGCGACTAAATGCTCCCAGCAGTGGGGTAGCAAAACAGTGTTTCCAGTCTGTGATAGGATTCATATTGAGGAACATATGCGGAACACATCCTGCCCACTCCCCATAACCCATTGTTGATTGTTGGACAAATCCATTGGGTTCACTAAAGACCTTTCAGGAAGGGAGTCTGCTGTTCCTACCGGGTCTGGCCTACATTTGTATCCAGCTCCACAACAATACTATTGACTCTTGAAGCCCTTCTATGTAATAAATGTTGGCCTAATGATTATCACACCTCCTGAATGAATGCTTTTAAAAAAAACTACACATTTGTTCTAGAAGAATGAGTGGGGACGGGGGGCTTCTCATAGAAATGTATAAAGTTCCAACAGGACCAAATGGGAAGGATGCTCCCAATGAAGTAGAAATCCAGAACCATGGGTCATAGTCCACAGTTTCAGGGTAGGCCATCTAGGACTGAGATGAAGAGCTACTTCTTCACCCAGAGAGTGGTGAGCCTGTGGAATTCTCTATCATAGAAGAGTTTGAGACCAAAATGTTGAATGTTTTCAAGATGGAGTTAGATATAGTTCTCAGGGCTAAAGGAATCAAAGAGCATGGGGAGAAGGTGGGAATAGATAGATGATCAACGATGATCATATTGAATGGTCTGAATGACCTACTCCTGCTCCTAGTTCCTATGTTTCTACACATGGGCCAGACATTAGTGGGGTCTTCGTGAGTTCCAAAACCCAGAGGTCATCAACTGGGAGCATCTCAGCAATCAGAGCAGGAACATGGGCAAGCTGCCTCTTCCTGATGTCTTTAGAAAGACAAAAGTGAATCTAGCAGTTGCACAATGATTTGTATGTGGGTGCGGGAGAAAAATGTTGTGTTTTGAAGTTTATGGTCTCGAATAGAATAATATGCAGTTTTAGACTATATGTCTTTGCTGTACTTTCTTGTTAATGGGCAACGATATCATCTTAATTTTTGCGACAAAGAAGAATTTCTGAATGACCTGTACGAACAAGCAGATCTGCAAGAGGAGATCAGTTATTTGCATGACTTCTGTTCAGGGGGTAATAGGGGACAGGCAGGCAGGCAGAATGACTGCTGCTTATGCTTCTTGACAGCATTCAACATGCAAACATTGCGTGAATAAGGGAATCCATGAGTGAGATAAATATTGAGTGTGGCATTACCATTATCACCTTCTTTCTTCTCAGCTCCTTACTCCTTACTTCGCTCTCTGCCTTGCTCCTCCTACAGGTTCAAACCCAAGCTGTAGTTCTATAGAGCTCAGCAAACCATGACTATTCAGAATGTCCTGGCTGGTGTATATTGAAGGGCACCACCAGGGCTTTACGGCAAATAAAGTATGTACATCTTCAGGAAATCATAGGCTTGTTTTGATCTCACATCTGCTAGTTCTAGTACATTTATTGTCATGCTTTTTCATTTCTTTGGTTGGATCTCTAATAGGTTCAATCTACCAAGCTTGACGAGGGCACTTCTCATCTCCTTGCAACCAACCATTTGATCTACTTAAAGATCCAAAGACTTCAGGCGGCTTGGATTGATTTAGAATGATTGGAAATATCATGACAATTTCATAGGAATCTTTGATATACTTGCACAAATATATTTTTGTGATTGATCACTGGCTGCACATTGTTAGAGTGGAATGAAAGCCTCACTTTTGGACATATGTTCCTGGTTGTTCTCGGGGTGCACACAATGCCATGTGTGTCCATGAAACGAGGCCCTGTATTTTTGGGAAGGCAGATGGAACTGTATGTCCAAACACCCACTCATTCTGACAGATGAAGTTCATGCAATTGACAGTCCTGGCAAAGAACCTGTAAGTCACCAGATTATGCAGTTTTGGATCACCAATTCCATAAGAACATAAGAACTAGGAGCAGGAGTAGACAATTTATCTACTTGAGCCTGGTCTGCCATTTAATAAAATCATGCTGATCTTATCTCAATTTCAACTCCACTTTCCTGCCCATTCCCATAACCCATCAACTAATTAAAAATCTATCTACCACCTCCTTAAGTTTAATCAGTGTCCCAGTGGCGACTGTACTCCGGGGTGTTGAATTCCATGGATTCACAACCCTTTGAGAAGTAATTTCTCCCCATCTCAGTTTTAAATCTACCACCCCTTAGCCTAAATCTATTATTGCTCAGTTTCGATTGCCCACAAGGGGGAAACAGCCACTGTACATCCTCTTCATCAGTCCTCTTTAGCATCTTATACACCTCAATTAGATACCTCAATTGTATACCTCTATTAGATTTCCTCTCATCCTTCTAATCTCAAACGGGTATAGTTTTAAACTGCTCAGTCTCTCATCATAAGACGTCTTCCACCCCTGGAATTAATCTATTGAACCTTCTCTGAATTATCTCCAATATGATTGCATTCTTCCTTGCAATGAGACCAAACTGTATACAGTATTTCAAATTGGGTCTCATCAATGCCTTGTACAGTTTTAACAACACTTCCCAGTTTTATATCCCATTCCTTGAGCAATCAATGTCAAATTCCATTTGCTCTCCTTACTACCTACTATTCCTATGTAATGGCTTTCTGTGTCTTATGCACCAAAGTATGGTGAAGGTTCTCCCCATTTAGATGGTGACTTGACTTTTTCTTCTTCCAATCAAAACAGGTGACTTCACACTTATTGATGTTATCCTTATCTGCCAGATTTGGGCCCATTCACCTGACCTATCCTTTTTCATTTGTAAATTGAGAGAGCCTCGATTTGCCTGTAGTAGAGACCTATATGATGCTGGAGGTAAACAAATGCTGAGGGTAATGGTGTCTTCAGCAATTCTAGTAACATGTTCCCATCAGATCCATGAGGCAAATAGGTTTGAGGAGCTTTCAGGTGTCTGAAAACCTGACAAAGAGACCTGAACCTCTAGAGATACTGCTGTCCGAAATGTTAAGAAAACATAGCTTCTGCCCGCAAACCTTGTGTTGCAGGTAGTCCCACCAGAGAGCTGTATTCCTCTACTGCTGCTCTCTCTTGTGTCCTGAGGTCTCTGAACAGCAAGCGCACTGTTTTGTTGGTGCTCATAAAAAGCTTCAGAGCACAAACCCAATCTAAGTCAGCCAAGATGCCTTTCAACTTGACAGGATTCAAAAAAGGTTGCAAATGTCAAAGTTAAAGGCAATGTGAACAAATCTCTTCCCAGGCTCTCGGTACTGAAAATTTATTGCAGTTTTATTATGAGCTTTCATCTGCCCCCTCCACTGCTATTGTCTTCCCACCTTACCTTCCACACAGAGTTTCAGAAAGACCATGAGGTCTGTAGCTGTGACCATAATGTTAAATGGAAATGGCCCAGTGATTTTATTGTTGGGCTGTTAATTCCGAGACCCAGGTAATGTTCTGGGGACCTAGGTTCAAATCCCACCATGGCAGATGATGAAATTTGAATTTAATATGTTAAAAAAATTCTGGAATTAAGAGTCTAATGATAACCATGAATCCATTATTGGAAAAACCTATCTGGTTCACTAATGCCCTTTAGGGAAGGAAACAGTGGGGTGGCATGGTGGCTCGGTGGCTCAGTGGTTCAGTGGTTAGTACTGCTGCTTCACAGTGCCAGGGACCCGGGTTCAATTCCACCCTCGGGTGACTGTCTGTGTGGAGTTTGCACATTCTCCCCGTGTCTGGGTGCGTTTCCTCCAGGTGCTCTGGTTTTGTCCCACAATCCAAAGATGTGCAGGCTAGGTGGATTGGCCATGCTAAATTGCCATATTCTCTGGGAATGGGTCAGGGGTGGGATGGGAATACTCTGAGGATCAGTGTGGTCTTGTTGTGCTGAAGGGCCTGTTTCCATACTGTAGGGATTCTATGAAACTGCCATCCTTACCTGGTCTGGCTACATGTGACTCCAGACCCACAGCAAAGTAATTGACTCTTAACTGCCTGCTGGGCAATTAGAGATGGGCAATAAATGATGGCCTATCTAAAGAAGTCCTCATCCTGTGTATGAATTATGAAAAGCAAATTTTTAAAAACCGGATTTGGAAATATCACTTCATTTGAACAATTACCATATGTTAATAGATCGCCTTCCTCTCACAAGAGGATTGTGTGTAACCACAATAGTGTGATTTAGTTAAATCACCAAAAATCAGCAGCTCACACCCTTATTTTTTTTTGGGCTTAACCTGAACCCCACCCCCAACAAAATTCATGCTTTCCTTCTTCAGTGTAAACAGAGACATCCAAAGATTAGCCATCCAAAAGAGAATGAAAATCCTTGTCACAACCAGTGTTAGATAGAGTAGGTAAACTATTGCAAAAAGAAATCAAACCACTCTATATTTTATATGTTGCGGTAAACTATTGTCCCTTTCATACTGGATTTCATAACATATTGGACAGAGCATACAACCTCAGCTGGGCGTATGAAAGAAGTCATTGGATCAGCAACTAGCCAGCCTTCTTCTGTGGCTGCTATCTGTGATAATTTACAGAGTGATGGTTATTTCTCCCAAATACCTGTAAATTGTAATATTGGTCATGATCTAGAACATCATCTGTTTATTTATTACCACTATACCTTCTTAGTTGCATGAGTCTCAGTTACTGGTACCATTTAGGGAAGGATTCCCAAATGACATCCCAGGCTGAAGGTGTGCTCAGTCAGTCCTCGTGAACAATGAGTAGCCAGTCACACTATATTTAATAGACATGTTTTTCTGTTGTGAGACATCAAGCTCAATCTAAGTGTAAGTACACATGACTACCTCAGTTAACAGCAAGAACCAAAACTCAGAAACTGTTTAGCTTCTCCCTGCAACAATCCTTTATATCCTGATGGGCTGAGCTCTGTTTTGTGATGTCAGTTAATTCTTACACAAATAACCTCAGCAGGCAAAGAAAACAAAATGCTGCAACCTAGAGATTACATGAATGTTGATCAATAAGGAACTACCTTCATCAATGTTAAAGCATACTGCAGTAAAGAAGTCAGAAACTTTAGATGCCATCACATTGAAAAGTTTTGCTACATGGGGATACAAATGACTGAATTCAGTTAAGTGACAGAGTGTTGGGATTAAACTCTGTAACAGAGAACGATTCAAGCTGAAACTTATTCATTCTGAAGGTTGATTCAGAATCTGCATGACCCACAGATAGTGTCATAGAGTCATGGAGTCAGATAGTAGGGAAACACCCTTTGGTCCAACTTGTCCATGCCAATCAATTTTCCCAAACTAATCTAGTCTGCCTTGCCTGCATTTGGCCAATATCCCTCTAAACCTTTCCTATTCATGTACCTGCCCAAATGTCTTTAAAATGTTGGAACTGTACCTGCATCTACAAATCATCCTTTGTGTGAAAAGTTGCCCCTCAGGTCCCTTTTAAGTTTTTCTCCTCTCATCTTAAAAAATGCCCTCTAGTTTTGAACTCCCTTACCCTAGGGAAAAGACCTTTGCTATTCACTTTATCTGTACCCCTCATGATTTTATAACCTCTACAAGATCATACCCCAACCTCCTACGCTCCAGTGAAAGAGGTCTCAGCCTATCCAACTTCTCCTTATAACTCAAACCCTCCAGTCCCGGTAACATTCTGGTAAATCTTTTCGGAACCTTCTCTAATTTAAAAATATCTTTCCTGTTGCGGGCTGAACAGAGCTGTACACAGCACTCCAAAGGTGTCATCAACACTGTCCTGTACAATCTCAACATGATGTCCCAACTCCTACACTCAATGGTCTGAGCAAAGAAGGTAATTGTGCTAAATGTCTTCTTAACCACCCTGTCTACCTGTGACGCAAATTTCCAAGAACCATGTACCTGAACCCCCAGGTCTCTCTGTTTGACAACACTACCCAGGGCCCGAGCATTAACCATATAAGTTCTGCTCTTTTTCACTTTATCAAAATGCAATATCTTGCATTTATCCAAATTAAACTCCATTTGTGACTCCCAGTCAATTGGCTCAATTTATCAAGATCATTTTGTCATCTTAAAGTTTCTTCACTATCAACTATGCCACCAATTTCAGTTTCATCCACAAACTTACTTACCATTCCTCCTAAATTTTCATCCAATTCATTTATATAAATGAAAAATAACAGTGAACCCAGCACCTATCCCTGCGGAACACCACTGGTCACAGGCCTCAAGTCAGAAAAACAACCTTCCACCACCACCCTCTGCCTCCTGCTGTCAAAGCCAAGTTTGTGTCCAAATGACAAGTTCTCCCTGAATCCCATCTGATCTAACTTTACTAACCAGAATACCAAGTAGAACCTTGTCAAAGACTTTACTCAAGTCCATGTAGACAACATCTACCACTCTGCCCTAATCAGTCTTTTTGGTCAAGTTCTCAAAAAAACTCAATCCCATTTGTGAGACATGATTTTCCATACACAAAGCCATGTTGAGTATTCTTAATCAGTCTTTGCCTCTCCAAATGCACATAAATCCTGCCTTTCAGAATCCCCGTCAACAACTTACCCAATACTGATGCCAGACTCACCAGTTTATAGTTCCCAAGCTTCTCTTTACAGCCTTTCTTAAATAAAGGTACAACATTAGCCACCCTCCAGTCCTCTAGCACCTCACCCGTGGCTAGAGACGATACAAATATCTCTGTCTTTGCTTGACAGTCTGACCTGAAACTAGCTGTATGCATTGGCAAGAAATTATTGTAAGCCTAAAACTCTTTTATGGAGCTGAACACAGATGAACTCTGTTAAAGTGCATTTGCAGCGAAGTGTCAGAGGACAGACAGATTAGATGCCTTTTGACACTAGACACTGGTGTTCATTGAAGCAAGAGTTACTTAAATTGCAAGAGAAAAATAAATGCTCAAATTTTCATTAAAAACATCAAATAATGTCATTTTAAGAAGAGTAACATACCATTTAGAAATATAATATTAGAATTGTTCCATTTAAACTGATTCACTATAAGCAGAGGAGGCAATGATGTAGCATACAGGTATTGTTGCTAAACTACTACTCCACAGCCACAAGTGATATTTCACGGACCCAGGTTCAATATCACAGATGATAGATTTTCAATTCAAAAACAAAATCTAAAGCTCATTGTCATTAAAGTTTGACACTTCACCTGACAAAGGAGCAACTCTCCAAAAGCTTGTGACTGCAAATAAACCTGTTGGACTGTAACCTGGTGTCGTGTGACTTATGACTTTAATATATAATCAGGCGGGAGTCACCATGGGAATCCTGAACATTGACTCTAGATGTCATAAAGAGACAAGGAAACCTCTGAACAAAAACAAAGTTGCTGGAAAAGCTCAGCAGGTCTGGCAGCATCTGTGAAGGAAAAATCAGAGTTAATGTTTCGGGTCCGGTGATCTTTCCACAGAACGGAAAACCTCTTGTTAATTACGGTAGACCACCACCTCTCAGATAATAAATCAGTACTCCTCTATGTTGGGCATTACTTGGAGGAAGCACAATATCATGGTAAAGGCATAGTATGGATAGGAGCTTTCACTGCCAATCACTGAGAGTGGCTCGTGCCGATAAAGTCCTAAAGACATAACTACTAGAATGTGTTTGAGGCAGGTAATGAAAGAAGGAATGAATGGGAAAGACATGCCTGATGTCATCCTCACCAATTTGCAGATGCACTTGCTCATGACAGTATCAGTTGCATGTGACCATTGCACAGACCTTGTGGAGATGAAGTTCCATTTTCATATTAAGGACTTCCTTTATCCTATTGTGTGCAGTACCAATGCACAAAATGGGGCAGATTTCAAACAGAATCAGCAAGACAAGATTGGGCATCCATAGATGCTGTGGGCTATCATCAGCAACAGAATCATACTCAAACACAATCTGTCAACCTCATGTCCCATCATGTTGTCAATAACGGTCGACCACCAGTACAGCTACAGCACTGGCAGCTGCCCAACAACGTAGAAAATTGCCAAAGGAGATCCTGAGCTCAAAATGCAAGCTAAATCCAATCCAAGCATAACCACTCCATTAGTCTATCTGGATCATCGGTAAGGTAATGAAACATGTTCTCAGAATTATTAACAATCATCACCTGCTTAGAAATAATCTGCTCACTGAAACTCAGTTTGGGTTCTGCTTGGGCTACTCATCTCCTAACCTTATTGCAACCTAGATTCAAATATAGAGTGTTGCATATTGGACCACTAGCAAAACTGAAGTCAATAGGATCCCGAATGAAGTTCTCCATTTATTACAGTCATACCTGAAATTGAGGAAGATCATTGTGGTTGTTAAAGGTCAGTCATCTCAGTTCCAGGGCATCTCTGCAGGGGTTCCTCAGGATAGTGTCCTAGACCCAAGCATCATCAGCTGCTTCATCAATGACCTTCCCTCCATTGTAAGTTAGAAGTAATTTTGCCAATGAATGCACAATGTTCAGTCCATTCACAACTTCTCAGATTCTAAAGCAGTCCAAATGCAGCAAGACCTAGACAATATCCATGTTTAGGCTGACATGTACAAAGCAGTGACCATTTCCAACTAAAACGTATCTAGCCATTGCACCTTGATTTTCAATGGCAGTGCCATCTCTGAATCCCCTTCTATCCTGAGCTTACCATTAACCTGAGACTGAACTGGACTTTCCATGTGGTTAGCACTGTGCCTTCAAGAGGAGGTCAGAGACTAGGAAGCCCACAGCAAGTAACCAATCTCCTGATTCCCCAAAGTCCATCCACCATCTACAAGGCATAAGTTAGGAGTGTGATGGAATACTCCCAGCTTGCCTGATGAGTCCGAAAAAGTGCATGACATCATCCAGGACAAAACAGCTCACTTGCTTGGCACCACATCCGTAAGCATTCATTCCATCCACCACTAATACACAGTAGCAGTATTGTGCACCATTAGTAAAGTGCTCTACAGAAATTTATCAAAGGATCCTTAGACAGCACCTTTCAAACCCATAGCCACTACTATCTAGTAGAGCAAGAGCAGCAGATACGTGGGAAGATTATCACCTTCTAGTTCCTGTCCAAGTCACTCATCATGCTGACTTGGAAAGACGTCGTCATTCCATCAGTGTCATAATCCTGGGACTCCCAATGGTATTGTGGGTGTATCTACTCCAAATGGACTGCACCGGTTCAACAAGGCAGCTCACTATCACCTTCTCAAGGGCAATAAGGGATATGAAGAATTCAGAATAAATGCTGAACCAGCCAATGAAGCCCAAATCCCACAGTGAATAAAAGAAACTTATTAATATTAATTCCCATACTGTTTACTCTTGAGTGGTACCATGGAAGCAAGTTCTAACATTTTTAATGAGTAAAGCTTGAATTTAATATTTTAGCAAAAGAACTGCGGATGCTGTAAATCATGAACAAAAAATAGAATTCGCTGGAAAAGCTCAGCAGATCTGGCAGCATCTGTGAAGAAAAAATCAGAGTTAACATTTTGGGTTCTGAGGAAGGGTCACCGGACCTGAAACGTTAACTCTGATTTTTTCTTCAAAGATACTGCCAGACCTGCTGAGGTCTTCCAGCAGCTTCTGTTTGAATTTAATTCTGTTCAGAATTTCTGATCCTGAGCTTGGTGTCTTACTGGATCACAAGGGAAGATAAAGGTATTAAATTTCCTATTTTAAATGAGAAAGTTGAACACTAACATCCATCATGATTAAGTATTTTGGCAGGAAAGCTGCTTGGATATTCAACGGGGATCAAAGCTCCTTGCACAACCATGCCTCACAAAAATAATAACAAATATTCACTTCTAAGCTACAAGAAACATATTTTTCCGAACACTTGGGACAATAACACTTCCAATAACTCCCAGAAATGTACTAAGAAATGGAATTTAAATTCTACTTTTTAGGTGCAACTTATGGCAAAACATAAAAACTCGGAGCAGCACTATGCTTGAACCTGCTCCAGATTTCAATATGTCTATTGATTGATCATATTGTTGCTTCACTTCAGTTTCCTGCTTGCACACTTGCAGCTCCTCACCATTTTCCTTGACTCCTTTGTAGAAGAAAAACTGGATTAGGTGAGCCTTGATTGCTGGAGCATACATTCCCTTTAGCCTTCTCCTCAAATCTCAATTCCAGCAGACAGCACTCACACTCCACCTCATTCATTGTGTCCTCACACCCATTTGTCAATTACCCTCCTCAAATGTTCACCTTTCATGTTTGATGCTCAACTCACCTTTCACACTCGTAACTCTGCCTCTTCTCAATGTAGGAAAAGACAACCTGCAATTCTCAGGAACAGGCAGAGAACCAAGGGTGGATCTCTAGTCATGGTCACCCTGACCTCGGAGGAGGAGGAATGCCCACAGGAGGTCAGCAAGGTGGCAGCAGTACCAAGCCATTGATCATGGAAAGATGTTTTTTTACTCAGAGATCTGGTAACAGCATTAGATGAAGCACTGCCACTAATGATGCTAGCAATTAATTAAATGTCATGATTTGCTCCGTACTTACTTGGAACCCTACCACACTTCTTTCAACACGGTGTCATGTCTTCCTTCTCACAAAATCTGCATCAGATATCCCAAAGGGAGTGAGGGAGGAGCCCAAGGAGTCTACAGGGAGGACTTCCACTCAGAGATGCAGTGTCACATGATTCCTGCTCTCCTTCCTCCCTTGCAGATACACACACAACTCAGGGAATCCAGAATCTAAGAGTGACACATGGTGAGAAACGCATCGTATGTGAGTAAATGTTGAAGACAGGGACAGCAATGAGAGTACTCAATGGAAGGTGCAGACTCTTCTTTACTATGCACAGATGCTGATACTTGGGGGTTTGCCACATAAAAAGAAACATGTGAGCTTTAACATGACTTGCTAAGTCTGGGACACTTTTGCACAGAAAATGGAGGAGTCTAAATTTAAGGTAAGTGTTATGACATCTTGGGTATTTGCGCCGATTACCACGTTCATTGAATGAGTGATCACCTTGTTGCTGAATCAGATGCCACAGGCTACCAAGGCCATGCTGATCCATGTCAATGCTCTGAACACTTTGGCTGTTGCTTTGCAGTAAATGGAGCAAAGCCTTGTCTTGGTCGCAGAATGCTTCACTGATGGGTCATCAAGTTCTCTGCTGCCCTTGGTGAGCAGAGAAGATGGAGAAATGTCAGGTAGCAGTGGGGATGACAAGAGTTCCCAAACTTCTCCCACCCCATATCATGTCCCATATAGAGCCCGACAAGCTGCCTACTTTTATTTGCACAAGGCTAACAGGTATGAAACAAAAACAGAAGTTGCTGAGAAAGCTCAGCAGGTCTTGCAGCATCTGTGAAGAGAAGTCAGAGTTAAGTTTTCAGGTCCAGTGACCCTTCATCAAGACTGATGGTAGCGAAGGAAATGTCAGTTTATATGCAGAAGATAGGATGAGGGTGGGAGAAAGGAGTAAATGATAGATGAGGATAGAGCTCAAAGAGAGAGAAGAACAGTTGGAGACAGAAAGGAGTGGATAACACTCTTGCTATGAGAGTGATTGGCTGTTAATGAAGACTGTTAGTGGCTAACAATAGGCAGTATGTAATGGCAGGCTATGTGATAACAAGGCCTGGTGTGTGGGTTGGGGGTTAGAACATGGGAGAGTTCAGGCCCTAAAATTATTGAACTCGGCATTGAGTCTGGAGGGCTGCATGGTCCCCACATGGAAAATGAGGTGCTGTTCTTCCAGCTTGCACTGAGCTTTGCTGGAACACTGCAACAAGCCTGAGGCAGAGATGTTGGCCAGGGAACAGGGTGGTATGTTAAAGTGGCAGGCAACTGGAGGCTCAGGGTCTTTACTGTGGGCAGAATGTAGATGTTCTGCAAAACGCTCACTCAGTCTATGCTTCATTTCTCCAATGTAGAGGAGACCACATTGTGAGAAGCGAATACAATAGACAAGACTGTGTGAAGTGCAGGTAAGTTGCTGTTTCATCTGGAAGGTACATTGGGACCTTGGATGCTGAGAAGGGAGGAGTTAAATGGGCAGGTGCTACACCTGCGGCAGTTACAGGGTAATGTGCCGTGGGGCTGTGGGGGATTGTTGGGATTGAAGGAGGAGTGGACCAAGGTGGCCCGGTGGGAATGGTCTCTGCAGAAGGTGGACAAGGGAGGGAAGGAGAATATGTGTCTGGTGGTGGCATCATGTTGGAGATGGTGGAGATGGCGGTTCCTGTTGGGTACTCACCATTCCTCCTAAACTTCCCCTCTCTGATGCTGAACGTTCTGCACTCAGTAAAGGTCTCAGTTTTATCCCTTTGCATCCCTACTTTAATGAATTTCGGGCACGACATGATGTTTTTAAAAAAAACTTCTGTTTTTGTTCCATCTATCATTCTCTGTTCAAAGGAAAACAAATCTAAGCTATCCAGTGTCTCTTCATAACTGAGGCACTTAATTGCAGCCAACTTCCTGGTAAATCTCCTCTGTGCCTTCTCAACTGCAGTTACATCCTCCTGACATTATGAGTATGGTGAACAGCACACGGTATTCCATCTGTGGCATCAATGATGTTTTTTCCTTGCTCCTATATTCTATGCACCAGTTAAAGAAGGCAAACAACACATATGCTTTCTTCACCATCCTGTCTACCTGTACAGACACCTTCAGGGATCTATGAACTTGTCCACTAAGGTCCTTTCACCCCTCAGTACTCCTTTGGGACCTATCCTTCATTGTATAAATCCTTCCTTTTTTAGATCATCCAAAACACATCACTTTGCATTTATAAGGATTAAATTCCATCAGCCATTGCTCTCCCAAATTTACCAGAGGATCAATATCAGACTGCAGCCTGAGACCTTGCTCCTCACTATCAACAATATCACCAATTTTCATGTGATTTGTGGACTTTCTCACTATTACTTCTACATTCACATCCAAGTCATTGACATGCACAATAAACAGCAAGGATCCCAGCACCAAACCCTGAGGTGTGCCACTGGTCACAGGCTTCCAATCACAAAACATCCCTCCACCATCCAACTTTGCCCCCTATTTAAAAACCAATTTTGGATCCAGTTTGGCAAATTGCATTCAAACCCATGGATTCTTACTTTTGAACCAGCCTCCAAAGGTGGGATCTTGTCAAATGCCTTACTAAAGTTCATATAAACCACATCAACTGCACTAACCTGATCAATACGTTTAGTCACCTTTAACTCAATTAAATTAATCAGACAGGATCTCCCTTGAACAGATCTGTGCTGACTGTCCCTGAGCAATTATTGCTTTTCCAAGTGTTGATTAATCATGTGCATCAGAACTTTTTCTAATAATTCCCTTACCACTTATGTCAGACTAACTGTAATTACCTGGCCAATCCTGTTGACCTTCTTGAAAAAAAGAACCACTTCAGCTATCCTCCAGTCATCTGTAGCTAGCAAGGTACTAAATATTTCTGCCAGGTCCCCAACAATCTCCTCCCTTGTCTCCCATAGCAGCCTGGGATACATTTCATTAGGTCCTGGGGATTAATGCACATTTATGCTTGCTAATGCATCTAATGCCTCCTTATTAATCTTAACATGTTCTAGAACGTTACCATCTCAATTGAAATCTTCAGCTACAATGTCTTTCTCCTCTATGAATACCAATAAGAAATATTAATTTAAGACCTTGCCCATGTCCACTGACTCATTATACAGATTATCCCTTTGGACTCTAATAGATCTCACTCTTTCCCTGGTAATCTTCTTTGTCTTGGAATACTTCTAGAAAGCCTTGGGCTTTTCCTTGATCCAATCTGCCAAAGATATTCCATGTCCCCTCTGTGCTCTCCTAATTTCATTTTTAAGCAACCATTTATAGTTTCTATACTTTTGAAGGACCTCCACGGTTTTTAATGTGCTGTGCCTGACATGTGCTCTCTTCTTTTTCTTTATCAAATTCTCGATATCCCTTGATATCCAGGGTTCGCTGGCCGCCCTTGCCCTTCACTACTATAAGTGTGCTGATCCGTTTTTTTCACTATGCTACTTCTAAAAGACTCCTGCTTTCCAAATGTAGACTTACCTGCAAGTAGCTGTCACCAGTCTATGTTTGCCAGATCCTGTCTAATTGTATTGAAATTGGCCTTTCCCCAGTTTAGATATTTAACTTCTACACTTTCATTACCCCTTTCCATAATGACTTTGAAACTTACAGAATTGTGGTCACTATCCCTAAATGCACACCCATTGAACCTTTAACTATTTGACTGCTTCATTCCCTAGGATTACGTCTAGACCTGTCCCATCTCTAAGAGCACTATTTATGTACTGGCACAAAAATCCCTTATGGATGCAGTTTAAAAATTACAATGATCCCAGTTAATGTTAGCAAAGTTGAAATCCCGTACAACAATAACCTTTTTCCTCTCTCACCTTTCTGTGATTTGCCTACGTATCTGCTCCTCTAACTCCCTCTGTTGGGAGACCTGTTGTACAATTGTAGTAAAGTAGTCACCCCTTTATTTTATTTCTAAATGACTTTATTTGAAGATCCTTTAAGGCGTATTCCCCATCATTGCAGTGATGGTCTCCTTTGTCAATAATGCAATGACCCCAAATCTCTTATATCCCTTGCGCTCTATGATACCTGTAACTTGTATACCCTGGAATGCTGCCAGTCCTGTACTTCCTTAAACCTTATCTCAGTGATTGCAACAATGTGCATGCGCTGATCAGCACTTATATCTGCCGCACCAGTCAACCACCATGCATTAGCTTTCTAGTCCTCCCATAATCCTTATCCTGTCTATGTCTTCTCCACCTACTGAACTGTCTAGCCTTCCTTCTATATCCGATTGGTCCTTATTCCCAACTTTACATCTACTTTGTGCCCCATTCCCCTGCAAAAGAAATTTAAGACTTCCCCAATGGCACCAACAAACCTCCAGGCAAGAATATTTGGCCCATTCTGGTCCAGGTACAATCTGTCCAACTTCTACAGGCTCCCACCTACTCCAGAAACCATCCTGGTGATCACAAAAATTGCTAGCCCTCTCTCTTATACCATCTCTTTAGCCACTTGTTCATCCGCCCTATCTTCCTGTTCCTATACTCAGTGGTGCATGGCACCGGAAGTAATCCAGAGGTTACAATCTTAATACTCTCTTTCTTTTGTCTACTACCTAACTTTCTAAATTCTTGTTGCAAGACCTTATTTCTTTTTTCACTATGTCGTTGGTTTCAACAGGTACGACAAATGCTTCAGTGGCCCTGCAGCCACACTGAGACATCCTGACCCTGGCACCAGGGAGGCAACGTACCATTCGAGAGTATTGTTCATGACTACATGTCCACCTGTCAGTCCCCCTCAGAATTGAGTCCCCTATTACCCCTAAAATTCTCTAGGCTTTTTCACCCCCTGCTGTGCAGCAGAGCCAGACGTGGTTTCACAAACGTGGGTGTTGCTACTTTTACCTGAGAGGCCACCTCCCCAACTATATCCAACATGGTATATCTGTTTGAGAGGGGAATGGCCACAGGGGACTCCCGTACTGCCTACTCACACTTACTAGTCTTCCTGGTGTTCACCCAACGCTTTTCTGCCTGTGTAGCTCTTACTTGTGTTGTGACCAGCTCACTAAACATGTTATCTACAATGTCCTCAGTATCATGGATGCTCCATAGTGAATCCGAGTGGGTATGAAAAATGCCTAGGAGTACAGAAGGAAAGTGCAGTAATGCAGGAAACATGAGAGGGCACAGACGGGCATGAAGGACAGACACTGGAGAAGGCATGGATATAATGAGGGGACATGAAGAAAATAAGGGAGATATAAGGGGACACTGTATTTCATCAGGAATATGAGGGCTATTTTGGCATTTTTTGGGAGATATAAGGGATCATTAAGTGTCGTAGTGGATATGGAGGGGGATATATGATGGAACATCGAGGGTCTTAGGAGGTGTGAAGTCTCATGGATATGAGGGGACATATGAGAAAGCATTGATGGTCATGTCCATCCCAGGTGGAAAATACCATTAAAAAACAATACTTGGAAATGAAGAATATACCGGAGCTCAATCTTGACTATACAAGGTGAGTTGAACCAGTATGCATTATCCACCTGTTTTCTTGGCTTTTGCTTTTGTGGGAAGGGTCTATGCGAGAATGCGAGCTGCATTGGTGATGTAAGGGGTGTGCAGCTGGAATGGCAAGGTGTGAAAGAGCCATGCAGCATTTTTAAGGGATTTAGCAGCTGTTCAAATTTGAGGGGGTGAGGTCTATAGGACTTAACACCCATGATTAGAACTATGTCGGTGTTCCAGTGAACTGAGATGGGCCTTTTAGTCAACTGGCCATGCCAGCTAGTTAACATAGTTGTGATCCTGGGAGATCTGATCAGAGTATTTTCCTTCTTGAACTCACTCCTCAAAGTTCTTTTCAACTTTCCCTTATGATACTTGCTGACTATCCATCTTGTGCCAGTATTTACTACCCACTTTGGGCTGCATTCACAAGCAAACCAGCTCCAAAGAGCTATGGGCCGCCACCAGCCTCACACCATCCCCGGATTAAGCCTCAGTCATGAGGACTTGGGGCCCCATGGCACTATCACAGAAAAGTCTTCTACATGGAAGACGAGGAGGCAAAGGCTTAGTGATATTATCACTGGACTGTTAATGTAGAGATCCAGGTAATATTCTAGAGACCCGGGTTCAAATTCCACCATGGCAGATAGTGAAATTTGAATTCATAAAAATCGGGAATTGAGAGTCTAATGATGACCATGAAACCTTTGCTGACTGTTGAAAACACCCGTCTGGTTCACTAATGCCCCTCAGAGAAGAAAACTGCCATCATTATCTGGTCTGGTCTATCTGTGACTCCAGACCCACAGCAATGTGGTTGATTCTTAAGTGTCCTCTGGGCAATTAAGGATGGGTAATAATCGTGACCTAGCCAGAGATGCCCTCATCCTGTGAATGAATGAAAAGAAAATCATACCACATGCTAACCTAAGATTTAAATTTGAGCAGCTATGGTCATTGTCAGGAAATTTGGTCTACCTCATCTCATCCATATTTATCCAATGCTATCAGCTTTTATTCCTTTCTCCCTCATATGTTTATCTAACCTCATGTTAAATACATCTGCACTGTTTATCTCAACAACGTCTTGTGACGGCAAGTCGTACATTCTAACTACACTCTAGGTAAATGCGGTTGTAAGACCATCCTTTAAAATGAAGGTAATGATTTAATTTTACAAAATGCAATGATGAATTCCTCACCAATGGTGATTTCAGAAAATTTTCCCCAGAGAAGGACGCAATTAGATTGGGCAGACATGTTCTCATACAGAATATGGATATGAGCCTGTGATGCTGACACAATTAAACCAGGATGCTGAGGTCAAACATACCAGCAGGAATGACTGTTTACATTCAGTCCTGTAGAATGACCGCTGTAGTGAGATTTTAAATTAATAATTGCAGAAGAAAGGAGAATAAAACAAGGCGATGAAGAAGCAGGAAATTAATACCAGTAAAGAGTATGCAAGAGATAACACATCAGCTGGAAAGCAATAAAGAATAGATCAGGCAGATTAAAAATAGGAAGGACGTGAAACAGACAGATGTGAAACAGAGGGATGTTTGGTTTAGACGTGTGTAAATGTACAAAATTTTCTGGAATCAAATTATGTGTTGGAGGTTTTGCTAAATCAAAACAGCTGGACTGGTTTGGGAACTTTGACTGCTTCCATGTGAAAAATTAGAACTGCTAGGCAAGAAATTTGTTCACATAACACTGTACGTAATGGTGTTGCACAGATTTATGGCAATCCACCAGGACAGGCAATGGCACAGAACATTACCTGCAGTGAGACATGGCTAAATTCCATTGAGACACCTTTACAACATATCCCTTAATATCTTTGGTTCACAAAAATCAGTCTTAGATTTCAAGCAAATAACTGACACATCAATTTTCATATGTGGAATGTTAATTTGTGTGACTATGAGTTTTTCCAAACTGTTATTTGTGTTTTAACTAGCAGCAAGTCCTGTTCCCCTCTGCCTGTTGACCAATGTCGGCTTTTAGTCAAGCAACATCCTGATTTTAACATTTTCATCCTTGTTTTCATATCCCTTTATGGTCTCCTTGTCCGTTCCTATTTTTTAATCTTTCCCACCAGCACAATCCGTACTTTCCTCTAATTCTGATGTCTTGTGCATGCCCAATTATAATTGCTCCAGCATTCCTAGCTGGCTGCCTTGCCCTCAAGATGTGGATTACCCTTCTTAAACCCCTCCATTTCTGCAGCTTATTTTCCTCCTTTGAGGCATTTCTTAAATGCTACCTTTTTGACCCTATATTTGGTAGACTTAATATCTTAGAGATAGTAGGAACTGCAGATGCTGGAGAATCTGAGGTAACACGGTGTAGAGCTGGATGAACACAGCAGGCCAAGCAGCATCAGAGGAGCAGGAAGGCTGATGTTTTGGGCCTAGACCCTCCCCACCTACACTCACCTTTACTGGCTCCATCCCCGCCTCTTTGACCGGTCTGTCTCCTCTCCACCTATCCTCTCCTCTATCCATCTCCTATCCGCCTCCCCCTCTCTCCCTATTTATTTCAGATCCCCATTCCCCTCCCCCATTTCCGAAGAAGATCCCTCACACCCCCTCCCCGCAATAACAACCCAAACAGAATCCTCCTCATCCTCACGTACCACCCCTCCAACCTCCGGATCCAACGCATCATCCTCCAACACTTCTGCCATCTGCAATCTGACCCCACCACCAAAGACATTTTCCCCCCCCACCCTTATCTGCCTTCCGGAGGGACCACTCTCTCCGTGACTCCCTTGTCAGCTCCACACTCCCCTCCAGCCACACTTCACCCGGCATTTTTCCCTGCAACCGCAGGAAATGCTACACCTGCCCCTACACCTCCTCCCTCACCCCCATCCCAGGCCCCAAGAAGACTTTCCACATCAAGCAGATGTTCACCTGCACATCTGCTAATGTGGTATACTGCATCCGCTGTTCCCGTTGTGGCCTCCTCTACATCGGGGAAAGCAAGTGGAGGCTAGGGGACCACTTTGTGGAACACCTACGCTCGGTTCGCACTAGACAACTGCACCTCCCAGTCGCGAACCGTTTCAACTCCCCCTCCCATTCCGCAGACGACATGTCCATCCTGGGCCTCCTGCAGTGCCACAACAATGCTACCCGAAGGTTGCAGGAACAGCAACTCATATTCCGCTTGGGAACCCTGCAGCCCAATGGTATCAATGTGGATTTCACAAGCTTCAAAATCTCCCCTCCCCTGACCACATCCCAAAACCAGCCCAGCTCGTCCCCGCCTCCCTAACCTGTCCTTCCTCCCACCTATCCCCTCCTCCCACCTCAAGCCCCACCCCCATCTCCTACCTACTAACCTCATCCTGTCCCCTTGACCTGTCCATCCTCCCTGGACTGACCTATCTCCTCCCTATCTCCCCACCTACACTCACCTTTACTGGCTCCATTGCCGCCTCTTTGACCGGTCTGTCTCCTCTCTACCTATCCTCTCCTCTATCCATCTCCTATCCGCCTCCCCCTCTCTCCTTATTTATTTCAGATCCCCCTTCCCCTCCCCCATTTCTGAAGAAGGGTCTAGGCCCGAAACGTCAGCCTCACTGCTCCTCTGATGCTGCTTGGCCTGCTGTGTTCATTCAGCTCTACACCGTGTGACCTAATATCTTAGGTGGCTTGATGTTATATTTTTAGTTACAATGCTACTGTGAAATATTTTACCTTCAAATCCAAAATGTTTTTGTTGTTTCTGGTGCCAAGGAGTTCCAAACTTCTACAATGCACTGCATAGGGATGTATTTCCTAACTTCACCATTGATAGGCCTCACTTTAATATTTAGCTTTTTTCTCTTCTCCTCAATTCCTGGACCAACCTCCCAGAATTTTCTCAGTAGAACATAAAACTTCAACTAAATCTTACATTTCTAAATTCTAGAGAATACAGACTTAGTTTGTGAAACCTCTCCTTGCGATTTGACTTTGGAGGTGTGTTAATGTTCTGGTAAACCTGTGCTGCATTCCCTTCAACTTCAATACATCCTTTGCGAAGTATGCTTCCCAAAACAGAGAACAGCACTCCACATGGCATAATTATTAAGTATCTTGTCTGGTTTGCTGACTCTCTTCCTCCTCAGTAAATACTGATAGAAAGCAACTATTGAATATATCTGCCATAATTTCACCATTAACAGTTTTAAGTGTATCACATTGTACATCAGACTCTAATTCCTTAATACAATAAAAAAGTGTTGATTTGATATCTGTTGTAATTTATTTTCATATTCCAGATTTTGTGTGTTTTTTTTTACATAAAGGCATAGTGTCTTAGAGTCATACAGCACAGAAACAGATCCTTCTGTCCAATCAGTCCATGCCAAACATAATCCCAAACTAAACTAGTCCCACCTGCCTGCTCCTGGCCCATATCCCTCTAAATCTTTCCTATTCATACACTTATCTAGGTGTTTTATAAAAGTTGTAACTACGTCCACATCCACCACTACCTCAGGAAGTTCATTCTATACATGTGCCACCCTCCATATAAAAATATTAACCTTTGTCTCTTTTTAAATATCTCTCCACTCACCTTAAAAACATGCCTGTTAGTCTTGAAATCCCCATCCTAGGGAAAAGACACCTATTTTAACCCTATCTATACCCCTCGTGATTTTATAAACCTTTATAAAGACGCTTCTCAACCTCCTATGGTTCAGTGAAAAAATTCATAGCCTATCCAGCCTATAAGTCAAACCTTCTGTACCCAGTAACATTCTGGTAAATCTCTTCTGAACCTTTCTAGCTTAATAATATCCTTCCTATAACAGGGCAACCAGAACTGGACACAGTACAACCTCAACATGACTTCCTGACTCCTGTATTCAAGGGACTGAGCAATGAAGGCTATATATTTGTATGCTTTTCTTTTGGATCTATGCTATGCATTATCTCTTCATTCATCCATTCTTTATCTTTTGGCAAGTATGGCATTTGCATTGAGGGAACATAAATGAGTTCTGCATCAAGTTAAATTTTTGGATGCCACCCACTGGTCTTCTGTCAATTTATACATTATCGGATTTGTTGGTTTACTGTACTTAGGTTCTGTTTTGTTCATCAAGCAGAGCATTAAATTCATAAACAGCTCCTGAAACTGTGCACTGATTGTCAGAAGTGATGGCAGATTCTTTTTGCACAATATTAGATAGAAGGTTTTATACATCACAGATCAGCCTGGTGTAAACGATAACTCCAGGATTCTTTATGTACACATTCATAGGACTGACTATCTCTGTCACTCCACAGATATGCTATTAATGACCTTTTGGTCAATATGCAATGTGGCTGGAAATGAGAGCCTGAATCTCCTGTGGTGTTGCCTTTTCAGCTCAGCCTCCTGGTCTACCTGTTTTTCCTCATTTTCTTTTTCATCCAACAGAACCCTATCATGCAACACTGTCTTTTATTTTAAGGCAATTTTTCAACGTAAATATTTCAGATGAAGTTAACAACTTCAGAGTCAAAGAGAACATATTGTATTAATTTCTTTAAAGATATAACTTTATACCTAACAACCCAATGAAGTGCAGCCCTCATATTTAAGGAACAAACAGGAACATCCCTCAGTTGCTCCTGCGTTGTTTCACTGTCATTTTACACATTTGTGACTGGGTATCTTTGGGAAGGTTTGGACTCCTGTGATGTATTGTAAAAGTAGCAAGAATAAAGATGGGGAGAGTGTTGGGTGAATCTTATGGGAGTCTGTGTGACGTGGGTTATGACAGGATTTATGGCAGAATCAGACAAGAAGTCCAGCAAGGCCGATCACATTCCATTCTTACTGCTTTCCACAAGCAGTGTGGTGAGTGTCTTCCTAGGGCAACATGTTACGACTCACTAGGGTAGTGCACTGAAAATTAAGTCCTGCTATTCCCCGAAACATAACAGTTGTGAAAAACCTTGGTAAAACTATCCAATTTAATGACTGACAAACTCAGTTCAAAAGCATATAGACCACCAGACTTAGTAACTTCACCTGAATAAAACTGTTCACTCTGAGCAAATTGTCTTCAACTGATAGTAGTAAGGGCGTGGAATGCCCTGCCTGCAAAAATAGTAGACTCGCCCACTTTAAGGGCATTTAAATGGTCATTGGATAAACATATGGATGATAATGGAATAGTTTAGGTTAGATGGGCTTCAGGTTGGTTTCACAGGTCGGCGCAACATCGAGGGCCGAAGGGCCTGTACTGCGCTGTAATGTCCTATGTTCTATGTTCTAAAAGTATATAAATCACTAATTTAAAACTTTATGACTACAATTTCTTAATTAAGAGATGCTCAAATAGACGCACATAACTACTTGTATTTTAAGGGCAATCAGAACCAGGCATGATGCAGTTGGATATGCCAATCTGGAGTGTAGGGCTCAGTGAATAATTTTAATTCAATGTCTTCCAGTTTCCTTTGATCCCTTATCAATTTCTTTTGCTAGTGAAAGAAGGTGGTATGTAGTAAGGTTTAGACTTTAGTTACTGTTTGAGAATTGATCCTTTGAGTATCTTGGGAGGTTTTCTTTTCCCTTCCTTAGGCATAGGTATGAAAGTAACAAATCACAGGAAAAGGGTGAGATCAGCTAGTAGAAGCTGGATTTCCTGGTATCTTACACACAGCGGGAGGAGGAGCTATTTCTTGATGCTTTTCCTTTAGAAGCTAGGATCTCTCTGATGCTCTCGCTTACACACAGAACTGATTTCCACTACAGACGTAATTGTCAAGTGGATTTTTCTCACATCCACCCCAATCAATTGATGAAAAAGCCAACTAAACAGTGTCATTGGGCAGGTTCACCCTGAGTACAAATAAGTGGGATCAAACTGTCTGGTATCGATGTCCTCCACACATAACATAAGGCAAATCTGACGATTTCTTCAGCTACAGCTTCTCACTGTATCTTAACAAAGTTGCTGCGTTAAAAGCCATTGCCACCCTAATGGTGAGTATCATATTGGATTTCCATCCCATCTTACCATGTGCTGTTTCTGGAAAGACTCGTCACTCACATCCACCATAAGGCCAGCACAACTTGCAGCCATGCTTTCTCCGAGAACCCTCAATGCACCTGGAAGAGCACTGATGGTTTGTATCTAGCAGTTACCCTGTACATGGCTGGTGACGGGATGGAGATGCCTAACAAGGATAAGTGGCACCGAGGTTCTCTGGCAGAGACGTGCCAGTACTGGATAATGGGGAGGCGGTGGGGGGGCGCGCAGGAAGATGGCATAGGCTGCACCGTAACACAAAATCTACCTGATCAGAGATCACTACTCCATTTAGTCCCTGACCTGGATTTCCACATTGAATTTTCCCAATGGTTAGTTTGTATGGTGCATTTGCTAAGATCACAACATCATGGCAAGTTGGACTGTTAACAAGCAATGATGAGCATTAACTGGAACTTTGCTACTCTCTGGCAAGAACCTGAAAATACCATTTCAGCAAAGCCAGAAAGTTGTAATAAAACAATCTCGCCTGATAGACCACTCAGTTCGTCAAAGCCCACATCGCGCAGTTGCTCAGAAGATTCCGCCCATTGTTTCTCGTGCCCCTGTTCACTCCATTTGGTTTGCAACTTGGAACCAGCTCCAATAAACATGACTTTTAAAATTTTAGCCATTTTTCACAATTTCTTTGATTTAGGGCAACATATTTTCAGTTTAAGTTTGTAGTCAAAAATAAAGACGATAAAATGATGTGATCTTTATAACAGTGATTTACCAAATTTGTGGGATTATAGCTTGTTAACCACCTTGTTAATGTCCCAAACCACCTCAGCAACATTCAACTTCCCATCTTACCAATACATCAAATAAGCTAAAAGTCAAGAAATCTCAACATGCAAGCCAAAGCAGGTACCTGGCAACTTAAACCCGCTGATTTCTTTGAAGAATCTCTATGTTGGACACAGGGCACCAACATGCTTCATGGTCAGCAGCGACTCGTAGCCCACATCCACGGACACTGGCATCACACGTGAGCCAGCCTCCAAGAAACCTCATGGCACATCTCCAATCCACTTACAGCATGCTTTTGCATTTCAAATGCTGCACCTCGGGCTGCATTGGCTGCTATCGTTGTAATGCTACAGCAAAGACATTGTTCGCTCAGGGATATATCAGTATGTGGACTGGACCAGGTGCATTTCTGGGCTCTTCACATACTATCATAGCTTTCACTCACTCTGAACCTCCCTAGATGCTTACTGACTTTTGCGCTTTGCCCTCTCAGCCGGAGATATCAGTCTCATTTTGCTTCTGTTTTGCCTTTTTATTTAGAGCAAAAACAAATGAAGGAGGCTTGTCATTGTCAGTAGTCATCAGCCACGAATACCAGTCCAGGGGCTTGGAAGTAGTCTGTCTACTATCAGATCAGTTAAGATCAGGATACTCTTCACACAAGGGATGAGGAGCTGAATTTCAAGCTGATTTCTCCATGTATGCCACGTCCGGGAAAATGTCAGGAACCGTGCAAGGCAGCTCCAAACTGACAGTTTTTGTTCTCATCCACAACAAGCTTTCAAAGATGGAGCAGGCGCAAGGAATGCCATTCAATTCCAGCATGTATGCTGAGTGGCAAATTGTTTTGGATATTGGGATTGCACATTAAGATTAGGCCTGAATCAAATGTGACCAACACCACAGGAGTCAGGTAGGTAATTCATCAGGTGAGTTTGGTAAGATACAGCGAGAAAATTCCCTAGGTCTCATGGCACAAAATCCTCTGAAAAAATTTGAAGCAACTCACACTCAGCCAAAAAAAACCTAAGATTCAGCCCAGGATGATGATTAGCAAACTTTGGCTGGTTGAATGCATAACCATTTTTCCTGACTGTGATGTATATACCCACAAGAAACTCCCACCACATTCTTAAGTTGAAATAAGAACAGGAACCAATTATTGGCCTTGCTAGTAACACCCAAATTCCATCATAATGTTTTAAAAAAATGAGGTCAGGATCTGAGTCAGCAAAGACGCTGATGTATAGCTGTGCCAGTTGCTACAATAACACCTATGGCAACATGCATTATGGGTGGGAAATCTACTTCTGTAATGGTCAGCAGTCAATTGAAATTTGGCTTAACATTAACATTGAGTGGTAGAAGGCAAGGGTCCTCACTATTCCACCATCTCATACAGATCAGCCTTTGGCAACAATATCTGCTTCACCCTTTGTGATAGCAGTTAACTTGTTAAAGCATGTTTTATCACTTGCCTTCTTTTAGGAAAAAATAGTAATTGTACTTATCACTTTAAATTTGACTTGCTTCCTTTTTCCATCACTAAAGCTCTTCTGAAATCCACTTTAGCTGTAATCAATGCTGCTAATAAAATGCAATTGAGTACATTCTTCATTGCATTTTGCTGTTGCAATTTGAAATGTACTTAAACATTTAGAATGCGTTTGGAATGTTTCAACATAATCTTATTCTATCTGAAGGAAACATAGACATGCCAGCAAGCATTACTGCCATAATACGTGTTATTCTCCACCAAGATAAAGATTTAAAAATTCAGAGAGATCTTTAGACCATTCACACTAACAGTCCTTAGGCCAAGTAAAGCAAAGATTTGCCCTTAAGTCAAATATAAATAAATTCAAGAGCTCAGCCCTTCCATGGTGGTGCTTAGCAACCAGTCCATCTCGTGAATCATGAGCCACAGGGAGTGTCTTCAATCAAAACTATTTTCTCCCTGGCAGTCAAGGTCACAAAATACATAACAGACTTGTTTCCTTTCCATGTACCTATTACTACTCTTCAAGACATATTGATTCAAAGCAGTATGGTAGCAAGGTTGCTTCACAATAATTTTATTGACAATAGGTCTGGAAATGGTTTAAAAATTACTATTGCTCTCAACAGTGTCCTTTCGTTACATGACTTGTAAATTTTACTCTATAAATTATACATGATTATATTATCTCATTCCAAGATTGGATTGGCTCTCCCAGTCCTGTAGATGAGAATTAATGTCAGATTTAAATCTAATGACATGGTTGCTGTGCGCAGTTATCATCATCCACCTAAATGTGGATGAATTCCAGAAAGTCAATATTTAGGTGGAATTCCTTGCATTTGTTGCTTAACTCTCCTATTTCCCTTCTCTCTGTTTTACCTTTGTCACAAAGCTTTGAGCCATCTTGGTATTACACTTTGAAATTCTCTCGAAATTCTTCCACTTCACTGCTACTCTCTTCACCATTGAAAAGCCCCTCAAAGATTGTTAATTTGGGGATACTTTTACTTATTTTGCATCTGTGAAGCAACTTGTAACATTTTGCAATCTTTCCAAATACAAATTGCTATTAACAATGTTGTATAGTGGTGAACGTTCATGATGGGAAAAATGTCTTTCTTGGCTGCCTAAATATCTTTTACAGGCAAAGTATGGCACATCAACAGATATGCTCCTGCGGGCTGTGGGGTCACCCAATTCAAAGAAGGGTTTCTAAGTGATAAACCTTACTAGCTCAACCTCTTAAGGTACAAGAATCTGCTTTCAGCACATTTCCACTTCAGTCTGATCTCTGGATCTAACTACCAGTACATTTCTTGCTTTATTTTAAGTAATGTGAATAGAATAGAATCTCTGCAGTGTGGAAGCAGGTCATTCAGCCTGTCGAGTTTGCACCGACCTTCCAACAAGTATTCCACACAAACCCATCCCCAACCGTATCCCTGAATTTCCCCTGGCTAATTTACCTAACCTACAAATCCCTGGACACTATGGACCAGCATGGCCAGTCCACCTAGCCTGCACATCTTTGGACTGTGGAGGAAACCCACGCAGACACAGGGAGAACGTGCAAACTCCACACACTCACCCAAGGCTGCAATCAAACCCGAGTCCCTGGCTGTGAGGCAGCAGTGCTAAACATTGAATCACCGTGCTGCCCTTACTGAACCGCTGTGCTGCCTATGTGAATTCAGTTTAATTGAACATTTCATACAGGTTCATCTAACAGCTCAGATTACAACTTAAAGTTACAGTTAAGTATATACACATCCTCCTTCTAGCTTGCTTCTGCTGGATTGAAAATGGCAGTTAGTCATGTGGGTCCATCTTGGTTCTTGGTTATTAGCATTTCCTACCCTTAAAGGAATGCAGCCCTTAAAGAATTACTCTCAGTTAACTTCAGCAGTACTAGCCCGTTTGCTTTGCGAAGAGTTTCTACTCTGCTTGGCGTGCTAGAGGAGAACCACTGGGTAGTCTAATGTGAAGAGAGTCTTGTTTTAAACAAGGTGTATTCGTTTAATATTGCAGAATAGCAATTAGGTACATTACTATACAAAGGCTATGAGGAGACCTAGATGTCTGTCTCTTTCAAGATCAAGAGCCCTTTTGCCTTTCCATTCACAATTCCTTATAGCATTGTTACATTGAGTGGAGCTGACTGCAATCTTCAACATTTACCCTTTCAGAAACATCTCTCTCAACAGATTTGTTCCCATAATTTACCTTTATATATTTAAGTATGCTTTCCTGTTTGCAATATCCTCCATCTCTTAGCCAGGAAATTTCTTTCTGACCATGCCTTCAATTGATGGGTATTGGGCATCCCACCTCGCGGGTGGCCTTCAGCAGATTTGTGTGCAGTCCATATTCAACCTGCACAAGCAGATCTTTATTCTCAGTCTGTGGGCAAGTCTATTGCTGAAGTATGTACACTCTGTACTTTGACTTGTTGATCAGAATATACATTAGTACTCACCTGTGATGGCTTTATTGGTGAACCCAATACATTCACTTCCTCAATCATTCTACTTGAGGATTGATGCTTGCTCAACATAATTACTGTCTAGGACTGATGATTCTTCCTTGAAAAATTAAGAATTGAAAAGTTCTTCTTGGGTTTGTGTCAGTTCATCAAATGACATCAAAATCAAACTGTCATAAGGATTTGCTCACCAGGCTGTGTTAGCTGTATGAATAGCTTCAATTCAAGATTCATCAGTGACCTCAACTGGATTATACAGCCCATTGTCTAACTCATCATTTACTTCTTCTCTCATACTTTGTTTTTTTTTCTCTTTTGTCATCTAAATTCGCTTCAGTATTGATAGGAGTGGAAAACATTTCTGCCAATCCTGTGTACTTGCAGGTTGATAGCAGGAAATAATTTGTTTATGCCAACATGAGTAACCCCAAAACATTCTGTCTTCTTTTTGGTCCTTCCACAAGTCTAAGAATCCCAACAAAATATTCTACAAGTTGTTCCTTGACCAGTTGTTCAACAATAGTTTGTGTAATTAATAACCATTCCTTGACTTGTGATTCCATAACTTGCTCCTTGATGTTGTTGCATGACAGATGTTTGAACAGACTTGACATAGCTGTCAAGTTTTGACCTGTTCTATGTCAACTGTCGGTGGTCAGTTAGCTCAGTTGGCTGGATGGCCAGTTTTGTGACACAGAGTGATGCCAACAGCATGAGTTCAGTTCCAACATTGGCTGAGGTTACCATCAAGGGCTCTCCTTCTTAACCCCTCCACTCACCTGAGGCATGGTGACCTCCAGGTTAAACCACCACTGGTCATCTCTCCAATGACAAAGCAGGCCTACAGCCCAGTAGGGCTATGGCTGTTTTACCAGATGTCAATTGTATGTAGTTAAGCTCCTTCCAATATTTGAAGAATATTGCGGTCAAAAGATGCATTCAAAATTAAGATTCATAATTCTTGAGTGGGAAGTCCGTAAACAATTTTTATTTTCTTACACTCTGTGCTGCAGAGCTACTTATACTATAGCCTTAATCTTAAGTGATTACTGTTGCGGGCTGTAGTCAGTGTTTCTTCACCCATGGTATATGATCTGATAATACAGTGACATTTGCCTCCTCACGTACCAACCCCCCACCTCCAAATACAACACATCATTCTCTGACATTCCTACTACCTACAACCAGACCCTACCATCAAAAAGGTATTTTCCTCCCCACCCCTGTCCGCTTTCCGCAGGGACAGTTCATTTCACAACTCCCACGTCAGCTCTACATTCCCCACCAATTTCTCCATCACATCCAGTACCTTTCCCTGCAACCGCAAGAGGTACGACACCTGCCCCCACACCTCCCCTCTCACCTCCGTCCAAGGCTCCAAACAATCCTTCCAGTTACGGCACAGATTCACCTTCACCCAACCTGATCTATTGCATCGGTTGCTCCCGATGTGGTCTCCTCTAAATCGGGGAGACCATATGGAGACTTGGGGACTGGTTTGCAGAGCATCTGCGCTCTGCCTGCATCAACCAACCTGACCTTCTGGTTGCCATCCATTTTAATTCTCCCTCCCACTCCATTGACAACATATCGTTCCTTGGCATCCTCCACTGACAGAGGGAGGCCAAACATAAACTGGAGGAACCACACTTATTACTTTGCCTTGGGAGCTTACAGCCAAATGGCCACAACATTGACTTCACCAGCTTCAAAAATCCTCCACTCCCAACCTTATTCCATGTCCAGCACTCTTTCTCCCTCCTCACTTCCCTGACCTGTCCATCTTCTTACTCAACTACCTGCTCCACCCTTCCCACAGGCCAATCACAATAACCTTCTACCTGCTTCCACCTATCAGCATCTCTCCTATCCTACCCCAGCCCCCAATCCCCACACCCCACCATTTATTTCTGGGACCCCCTCCCCCTCCTCAGTCCTGACAAAAAACTTTGGCCCAAAACGTTGACTTTCCTGCTCCTCTGATGCTGTCTGACCTGCTGTGCTTTTCCAACCTCACATCTACAGACTCTGGCTTCCAGCACCTGCAGTCCTTATTGTTTGCAAGATATTTGCCTCTGTACCAAGCCTACACTTGGTGAGATACCCATTGATATTAACCTCTATTTTTCTGTCAAAATTACATGTTTGGATTGCCAAGTTCCCCGAGGAATGCATTTTTTTTTATTATTATTACTCTAACTCATTAATAGCTGTGTAAATACAAATGACATTTTACTCTTTTGTAACTGCTTTATATTTCTACACTTCTTCTGGAAGTGACCCATTGTTTAACAGATACCACATTCTTTATATGTACCTGGACACTGCATAAGACTGTGAAGCTTTCATGTTCCATGGTACTAACACAGATTTTCAATATCTTTGACTGACCTACTCTCAGTACTGGCTTCTCACATATGTTTTTAAAATGTTTGTACCTTATGACTTCTAAATATCGCCTATGATAAGTTTGTTCCTCTCATCTCAGGATTTTCCTTTTGTTCTTCTGAACTTCTGCAACACTCACCAACTGGATGGTTTTCCCCAAAGTCAAGTCTATCTTGGATCATTTTAAATCTGACAAGGACTCAGATAATAGATCCAACAGCAATGAATTATGAATTATGACATCCCTGATTGGAAAGTTAAGAACAACGATTTGAAAATAGTATATATCAGGTTGATGGTGACTGCAAGAACTCCTGGAGTATTAATGAAAAATTGCTTATATTGTATGACTTTAGGACACAAGTGAGCAAATATTGAGCCATTAACTAAAGGATGAGCAAGGTTTTGTTTTAAATTCAGTTTAAAAACTTTTGGATTCAGTTTGAAGCAGACTTTATAGGTCAGAAGCAAGTATAATGTTTCCTGGAGAAAGGAGCTCTGGAAATAAATTACCACAGTGTAAGATTGTGGCTTGCCAAATGCACCTGATTAATTACTTACCATACTCCTGTGGTTTTGATCTTGTCTGATTCAAATCCAATCTTAATATCCAAAACAACTTGCCACTCAAAATACAATCTGGAATTGAATGGCATTCCTTGCACCTGCACCATCTTTAATCTTGCAGATTATCAAAAGACTGAGAAAGTCTAAGTGCTCGATTGTATTAATATTTGAGGAATTTTTTAATCAAATATTCAAGGACTATTAGTATTTGAGAAAAAATAATTCCAAGTTTACAGAGCTGGAAATGAGAAAAAAACGTTAAATTAAGTCAAGCCTACAGACTGGACAGGGAAGGAACATTTCTCTGGATTTTGTTTAAACTTAAATTGATAGTGTTGGGAAGTAGATGGAATTTTGTTTTATATATGTTTTGAAATATTCTAGCTATGTTCTATTTAGATAGTTGAATTATTTTCTTTTTTACTTATTTTTTGTAATAAATACTATTTTATTGTTAGAATCAAATCTGTAACCTTGTGTCTGTATTTTCCATTGAAGGACCTCTACATTACAATAAAAATAAATCTATAGATCACTCATTCTGGGATCTGACTTGTCCAATAGCAACATCAGCTCGGATCATAATAGGATTCTCCTGGACATTCAACTCTCCCTTTAAATTTTGCACTTTCAAGCATTTATTTTCATCCCATGGCTAAAGAAATTGTCAAAAATTTGCTGCACTTCATCAATCATATCTGTGTCTTCTTTAACAACTTGGTTAGCTATCATATGAAATGTGAAGGTTAGGTGGATTGGCCATACTAAATTGCCCATAATGTCCAGGGATGTCCAGGTTAGGTGGATTAGCCATGGCAAATGCAGGGTTACAGGGATAGGGTAGGGGGCTGTGTCTGGGTGGAATGCACTTTGGAGAGTTGGTGTGGACCCGATGGGCTGAAAAGCCTGCTTCCACACTATATGGATTCAATGATTCGATATTTCTATGATATCATCAGCTATAGCTGATTGTTTACATATCAAGTAAACAATGATATGTTTACTTGTTCAGCTGCAGACTTAGTGTCTAGTTTGGAACATAATCTGCATCTTTTTCAAAGTGTGAAATTCTGTGTGCCATTCTGAACTTAAATCTTCCTAGCAATATTACTTAATCTGCCATTTCTTCATAATGTGTTTATTTATTCTTCTTTCTTAAAAAAAAACTTTTAAATGTGTGATGTAGCAATATAATTTTATTTTTATTGTTTAAAAAGCCAATGATCATGCAGTAAAGCAATGTTACCTTCTGGTACTACTTATTTGAGAGTTATTATTGTTTTTTGCAATTAAAGGTGGAGGATTCCTACGTTCTGTAGCACAAATGGCACTATCCTCTTTAACAGCCTTGCTAAACAAATCCTGTTGTATGCAGCCTGAACAATGAATCCCCTTATCAGTTTACCAGCTTTCCCCAGATTATTCAAGATGATTGTGGCACTTTTAATAATGCCCATTGCTTTACAATTTTAATGAAGATTTCCCTTTGCTTTAACAGCTTCTCTGAATGAATTCAAGTTTTTGTCTCCTTAATAAGTTATTTTTGGCTTTACCACAGTTCTTCAAATTTGGATCTCTTGCACATAGCGATGCCTCAGTAGTCTCCTTACTTCCTTTTTCTGTTAGGCTCTGTCTAGTTAGGTTTCTTTATTACTTTACCTAGTGTCCCTTTGTTGCTTTAATTCTACTTCATGATAGTCCCAGAGTTTGGTTTAAGCTAGACCTTGATTTAACAGATCTTGGTTTAAACTATTCGCCTATCCCTTAATTTCTCTATTGCAACACTACTTCAGTGTCCAATAATTAGGATGATGATACTCGTTCAGAGCTGTGTGTACTTCTTTTTTACTTTCTGCCTTTTGGCCTATAATTGCATGGTTTATTTAGTACTTTACCCTCGCCCACAAGGGATTTCAACTTTACTGACAAGCCATCCAATGTCTAATTGCCGTCTGGCTAAACATCAACTTGAGATCCTTCTGATGGTCAATTACTTATAAAACAACTGCTTCAAAATTAGTTAAGATACTAATGGCAATGAACTTTAAGAGTACAGTTGACAAAATGGGTAATTAATTTCTTTTTTACCTTCTCATGTCCTATTAAGATACGGACTCAATATTCATCATTTTGTTGGGATGAAACCTGGGAAATGGCAATAACAGTTGCTTGTGAGTAGATTTGCAAGTTACTCGGTGGATGGAGGTCAAGTCCCATAACCATAATCCTGACTGAGTGTTGAGCTTTGTCTTTAAAATGTTTGTTTAGGTTCCTCTGGGAAAAGCAATTTCCTTTCTGCTTTTGCAGTTGTGAGCACAGATTTAACAAATGCCAAGTTGATGAGGAAAGCTTCAGTGACTTTCAGGTTCAAAAGGAGTGAGAGTTTCTACGGGTGATCACTACCCTGTGATTCTGCTGAGAAACTGAAAAGTGTAGTGGACTGAAGTGGGAAGGTTTGAGCGCTGGTGTGATTTCCATTCCCAAATCCCAAAGGCAAGTTGTGTCAGCACTGACATGCACACAGGAATGACCAATGGTTTCAGGTACCAGAAAATATGGCAGAAACCGCATTGATTGAACCTCAAAATGAATCAGAGCCTACAGATAAAGAAAACTTTGGGAAGAAAACCTTTTTTTAACAAAAGCTAACAGAATAATAATCTCAACACTGGGATATACAACTGAGAACAGTCAGACATTATTTTTCATTATGTTAATTAATGTACCTTTCTCTTTTCATACAAACGCAAGCAACCTCTATTAATATAATTCACGAAAAGATACAATAACAACTTTGCAATCACAAACAGCTACTCTGTTGGCTTAATGGATAAATGTGGCTTAGAATGAGTATTTTTGCTTCAAACATTTCATTGTTTACAACTCCTCAAGCAATGAATACTTTATAAATTGAATGTATTCTCTGGTTGTTGATAAAATGTAGAAAGAAGGCCACCCACCCAATGGATGTTGTTTATCATATTTCTTCAAGTTACCTATAACTCCCATTTCTCACTATTATTCAGGTAATTGGTAAAGAAATGAAGATGGACATTTCTTCATTCTATTAAACAGCCCCTGAGGCTAAAATACGAAAAAGAATTGTGGCAGTGTTCCACCAGTCGTTTGGTGGCCAGGCATCACTTTGTACTTTAACAAGATAACAATAATGACTTTTTTATCACTGTTAAAATAATTTTCTTCCTGTTAGCTAGTTATCCTTCCTTACCTTTTTATGCTTCCTCACTATAGTTTACAAATGGGTCTCCTATGAACTCTTATTTTGTAGTTACCACTTTGCGATGTCTTTGGAGTGCCCATACATTTATTTCAGTTTTGAAACAGTGTTGAGGTGGTCATTTAAATGTGCAATGCATCAGGAAATACAGGGCAAAACGTCCTGTTATGATTTGGTCCCACTGCTGTACTTCTCAAGGAAATGCTGTCTTCAGCTAAAGTCTTTGCAGGGCATCAGTAAATTATTTGTGTGTGTTTGCTTGCTCTGGGAAATAATGTGCATCAATGAAAAATAAGTTACCTGGCCTGGACTTTTCCTCAAGGAGAACAGGTTGTTGCATAATTCACAGATGTGTGAGCAATTATAGAGATGCATTGCACATTATCACATCCCTTGTTAGGCTGTTCTGCAGTCATTGTGTAGACAATAACCAAGTTCAGCACTCCAATGTACCTGCTGTAAGGTTATTAAGAAAGCTGTTTGGTGATTTGTGCTATGAACTGATTGCCCCTGACCCTCTCTGGTGCATCAGGTAAACCGACATTGCACCAGGGTTTCCCAAAAATCAAAAGGCTGTTTGACATGGATCAAGCAGTAAGATATCACCATAGTGTTTGGAGCGTCTCCTAGTTCTGTTGTTTTAGGTGCCTGTACAACAGTAGAGATTTGCAAGTGAATTTTCTATTGCCTAATTGCTCCCCAGAGGAGGAGAGTGTCAGCAAGGATTCTTACCGTCTCTTGCATAATGATTACAAATGGAAAAACGTGGGATGACTGAGGTAAAGGTCAGCACATAAGCTTCCCTTATTGAAACAGATAGAATTAATGGAAGCACTCCATCTTTTCCACTTTACTGCAGGGATTTTTTTAGCTCTTCAGAATAAGTGGATACAATTACATTATGCTGCATATAAAGTTAACTTTGTTTTCAGCTCCTCAGCTTTGATGACAATGAAACTTAATCACTCGCACACTTGCTTCAATCTTGAAATGAAATGAACTGCTAAGCAAGTTATAATTACTGATAATAGGCCCGAAACGTCAGCCTTCCTGCTCCTTTGATGCTGCTGGGCCTGCTGTGTTCATCCAGCTCTACACCTTGTTATCTCAGATTCTCCAGCATCTGCAGTTCCTACTATCTCTTATAATTACTGTCTGTGTTATTGACAGCTGCTTAATATGTGCCTGGCCACAGAGGGGTAAAAAAGCGATGAATCGCAAAGAAATGCAAAACTAAACCTTTTACTAACGTTGTGTGATGACCCCATCATGTTCTATCATTATCAAAAGTGGAAAGGTTACTGAGGGGTGGTGCCAGCACACAGAGTAAGTGGCAGAACCATAGTGACCAAGCATACAGTCCAGATGGATTTGCAGCAGCTCTGTGAACTCACGGAATCAGAAAATTCAGAGAAATGGAATTAGCAGAGTGAAAGTGCTGCCATTACTTACCTTAGCAGACTACTGAGAAAAATAATGAAGCTTTTTCTGAAAAATAATGAAGCTCTTTCTGGAAAATTCTGCGTCTGAAATAGAACTTGTTTATTTCCAAAATGGCAATTTGCAACTTAAAATGAGTAAATCTCTGCTTTTGAGCTGATCACTATTCAAAAACATCTGGCAAGCCCTCTCATAGTCCATAGTCAAGCATGCAAGAATGTCAAGGGCAATGTAACAGCTCAGAATAAAAATATTGAAAGCTTGGGATTCTGGGTAATCCGAGAGGGAGGACAGGAAAAAAAATTGTAAAAAAAAATTGAGCTACTCCTTTTTTGAGGTATTTTCAGTGTTGGAGCTGATTTCCATGAAGTTTTGGAGCAGTAATTACTGTTTTATAATCTGTTGCATGACTTTGAAACTTTGGGAAAAAAAGATCAAAACAACAGCACTTTAAAAGAGGAGGGTGAGAGAAAGCAGATACCACGGTGGGAGGTGAAAAATACTGAGAAGTAAACCTGAGCAGCTGTGTGATGGAGCAGTGAACCTGCACAGCTAACTGCCTCTGCTCTTTAGTTTTAATTATTTTTGGACATGGGAGGTAGTTCGAAGAAAAATAATCAGACAATGAAATTCAGAGCTGACCTCGGAGAAACCTGTGTGGGGAGCTCACAGCAGGGGAGTAACGAAGTGGCTAATTTTTGTAACCTTATTTTTTAAATAGTGAGTAGAGTGGAGTTTTGTTTGATTATATGCTCAATTGAGATCTGTCTCTTCATTAAACTGTAAAAATAAAGAACATATCCTGGAGCAGTGTTTTTAGAGCAGTAAGACTGTGCTATTTTCAGGGTCTGTAGATTCTTAAGGTGCAAAGACAGCATTTAGTAGAATGATATGGTCTTCCTATTGGATATGGAAGATAAAGGAGAATTTCATTGTTCCTGATGAGTATGTCTGCAGGAAGTGTGTTTGGTTGCGAATCCTATCGGATTGCATGGATCAGTTGGAGCAGCAATTGGAGGCAATGAGGAATTTACAGGAGGCAGGGATGTGTGATGGATGGCAGTTTCAGGAAGGGACAAAACCACAGATACAGTAGGGTACTTGGGTTACCTCCAGGAAAGGTAGGAAAAGTAGACAGGAAGTGCAAGAGTTTCCTGTGGTTATACCCCTGTCATACAAGTATGCTGTTTTGGAAAATGTAGGCAGTGATGGACTCTCAAGGGACTGCAGCACTGATAGCTCTACTGTAATGAGGGGTACGTAGGTTTCCAATTGTGATAGAGCAATGTCTGGTCAGAGGCACAGATAATGATTCTGCGGCTGATGACAAGACATCAGAATGGTGTTTTGCCTCCCTGGTGCCAGGATCAAGGATATCGCAAAGGGGAGAGGGAGCAGCAAGAAGGCGTTGTACACATTGGAACTAACAACATAGGAAAAGGACTAGGTTCTGAGTAGAGAATATAGGAAGTTAGGCAGGAATTTAAAAAGTAGGTTTGCAAGGGTAGTAATATCTGGGTTACTCCCAGTGCCACAGCTAGTAAGAGTAGGAATAGGAGGATAGAGCAGATGAATGTGTGGCTGAGGAGCTGATGTAGGGGAGAACAATTCACATTTTTGGATCGTTGGAATCTCTTCTGGGGTATCAGTGACCTGTATAAGAAGGATGGATTGTACCTGAATCGGAAGGGAACTAATATGGTTGTGGAAAGGTGGGGGGAGTGTGCACCCAGGGAGACAGTGAGAGAAGAGATCAGTCTGACACTGGTGCAGTTAGGAAAAGGAGCAAGTCAAACAGTTAGGGCAGGCAGTAACAAAACAGGGAATGAGGTATGTTTGATAAATTAAACTGCATTTATTTAATGCAAGAGGCCCATCAGGTAAGGCAGATGAACTCGGGGCATGGTTGGGAACATGGGACTGGGACATCATAGGAATTAGAGAGACATGGCTCAGGGATGGACAGGAATGGCAGTTTAATGTTCCAGGGTATAGATGCTATGGGAAGGATAGAAAGAGGGGCAAGAGAGGAGGGGGAGTGGTGCTTTTGATTAGGGATAAACTTTACAGCTGCACTTAGGGAGGATATTCCTAGGAATACATTCAGGGATGTTGTTTGGGTAGAACTGAGAAACAAGAAAGTATGATCACCTTAGATAACAAGGTGTAGAGCTGGATGAACACAGCAGGCCAAGCAGCATCATAGGAGCAGGAAGGCTGACGTTTCGGGCCTAGACCCTTCATGCAGTTCCTACTATCTCTGATAGAATGATCCCTTGTTGGGATTGTACTATAGACCACCCCCAGTAGTCAGTGGGAAATTGCAAAACATGTTTGGAAGGAGATTTCAGTTATCTGTAAGAATAATAGAGTGGTTATGGTAGGAGATTTTAACTTTCCAAACATAGACTAGGACTGCCATAGTCTTAAGGGCTTGGATGGAGAGGAATTTGTTAAGTGTGTACAAGAAAACTTTCTGATTCAGTATAAGGACTTATCTACTAGAGAAGGTGCAAAACTTGACCTATTCTTGGGAAATAAGGCAGGGCAGGTGACTGAGGTATCAGTGGAGGAGCACTTTGGGGCCAGTGATCATAATTCTGTTAGATTTAAAATAGTGATGGAAGCAGATAGACTGGATCTAAAAGTTAAAGTTCTAAATTGGACGAAGGCCAATTTTGACAATATCAGACAAGAACTTTCAAAAGTCGGTTCAGGGGCAGATATTCGCAGTTAAAGGGATGGCTGTGAAGTGGGAAGCCTTCAAAATTGAGATAACAAGAGTCCAGAAACAGGATATTCCTGTTAGGGTGAAAGGCTAGGCTGGTAGGTGTAGGGAATGCAGGATGACTACAGAAAATGAGGTTTTGGTCAAGAAAAAGAAGGAAGCAGATGTCAGGTATAGACAGCAGGGATTGAGTGAATTCCTAGAAGAGTATAAAGTCAGTAGGAGTATACTTAAGAGGGAAACCAGGAGGGCAAAAATGTGACATGAGATAACTTTGGCAAATAGGGTTAAGGAAAATCCAAAGGGATTTTTAAATACATTAAGGACAAAAAGGGAACTAGGAAGAGAATAGAGCCCCTTAAAGATCAGCAAGGCTGCCTATAAGTGGAATTACAGGAGATGGGGGAGATACTAAATGAGTATTTTGCATCAGTGTTTACTGTGGAGAAGGATATGGAAGCTGGAGAATTTGGAGAAACAAATAGCGACATCTTGAAAAATTCCATATTACAGAGGAGGAGGTGCTGGACGTCTTGAAGCACATAAAGGTGTATAAATCCCCGGGACCTGATCAGTTGTACCCTAGAACTCTGTGGGAAGCTAGGGAAGTGATTGCTGGGCCCCGTGCTGAGATATTTGTGTCATGGATAGCCACAGGTGAGCTGCCGGAAGACTGGAGGTTGGCTAACGCAGTGCCAATATTTAAGAAAGGTGGTAAGGAAAAGTGAGGGAACTATAGACTGGTGAGCATGACATCAGTGGTGGGAAAGATGTTGGAGAGGATCCTGAGGGACAGGATTTCCAGGCAAGGACTAATTAAGGATAATCAACATGACTTTGTTCATGGGAGTTCGTGTTTCACTAACTTAATTGAGTTGTTTGAAGACGTAACAAGGAGGATTGATGAGAGCAGAGCGGTAGACGTGATCTATATGTACTTCAGTAAGGCGTTCAACAAGTTTCCACATGGTAGACTGGTCAGCAAGTTTAGATCATATAGAATACAGGGAGAACTAGCCATTTAGATACAGAACTGGCTCAAAGGTAGAAGACAGAGGGTGGTGGTGGAGGGTTGCCTTTCAGACTGAAGGCCTGTGACCAGTTGTGTGCCACAAGGATCAGTGCTGGGTCCACTGCTTTTTATCATTTATATAAATGATTTGAATGTGAATATAGGAAGTACAGTTAGTAATTTTGCAGAAGACACCAAAATTGGTGATATAGCGGACAGTGAAGAAGGTTACCTCAGAGTACAATGGGAACTTGACCAGATGGACTGGTGGGCCAAGGAGTGGCAGATGGAGTTTAATTTAGATAAATGTGAAGTTCTGCATTTTGGAAAGACAAATCAGGGCAGGACTTATACAATTAATGGTAAGGTCCTGAGGAGTGTTGCTAAAAAAAGAATCCTTGGAATGTAAGTTCATATTTCCTTCAAAGCAGAGTTGCAGTTAGACAGGACAGTGAAGAAGACATTTGGTGAGCTTGCCTTTATTAGTCAATGCATTGATTATAGGAGTTGGGAGGTCATTTTGCAGCTGTACAGGACATTAGTTAGGCCACTTTTGGAGTATTGCATTCAATTCTGGTCTCCCTGCTATAGGATGGATGTTGTAAATCTTGAAAGGGTTCAGAAAAGATTTACAACGATATCACCAGGGTTGGAGGGTTTGAACAATAGGGAGAGGCTGAATAGTCTGAGGCTATTTTCTCTTGAACATCGGAGGTTGAGGGGTGACTTTTTAAAAGTTTGTAAAATCATGAGGGGCATGGATATGGTGAATAGCCAAGGTCTTTTCCTCAGGGTAACAGAGTCCAAAACTAGACAGCATAGGTTTAAGGTGAGAGGAGAAAGATTTAAAGGAGACCTAAGGGGTGACTTTTTCACACAGAGGGTGGTGCATGCATGGAATGAGCTGCCAGAGGAAGTGGTGGAAGCTGCTACAATTACAATTACAATTACAATGCTACAACATTGAAAAAGCATCTGGATGGTATATGAGTAGGAATGGTTTAGAGGGATATGACCAAATCTTGGCAAATGGGACTAGATTTATTTAGGATATCTGGTCGGTATGGACTGTGTGGGAAAAGTTCCATGCCGTATATCTCTGTGACTCTATGACGCTAATCTTCATCCTTCCTAAACTGGACAGTGCAGCTGACAGCTAGTCTGCAAAATGTACATATTCCCAGCTCTTGGTGGTCCTTGTAAATGATAATGGTTTATATCCATAATATATAATGATAAACAAAACTGTTTTTTGAAAGTACATTGACTGTTTCATGCATGTTCGTTGCAATGATTTTGCCATGTCTGGCATGGCACTTGAGTCTATGATTGTATGATAGTGCATTTTTCACTTTAGGGTGAAATGACCAACTTAGTCCTCCTGCCCTAGGTAACAGAGAGCTGCATATCAATTGCATTTCCAGGTCCAACTTTCAAACTTTAATGCTACTTGCTGCTTTTCCAAGGTCCATTTAATCTATGCCTTTGTTAACTCTGCTGCCTTGAGAAAACCTCTTAATTTTTGTCCCTTTTCTCCTCTTATCTCTTTGGACACTCATATTTTGCCAGTTTGTCATCAGCTGGAATTTGAATCAGTAACTCACTTGATCCCTCCTTGTCTGTCTATGGTGCAAGTCCCCTTTCTCAGCATGGGATTCATCCTCTCTGATGAAGCTGCCTTCTCAACTCCAACAATGCTGTTATATAACACTAAGAGTTCTCACAATATAATAAAACATGCTGAGAGCACCAATTCCCAAAGCATCAGCAAAAAATATGAAGCTGTATATTAAAATGAAGTTTGATTTATATAGCAATGATAATCCATTGACACTAATTTATGTCCTGCATATTCTTGTATGGCTTATACCTTTGTTATTATGAAAAATTGATTTTTATAGAAAGTTCACATCGAGTGGAGGGTGGGCAATGTGCAGGGTGTACACTTTGCCTGCTTGTGAGGTTTGTGAGAGGACTGAAAGATTAACATGTTGGACCTCATTCTTCTTGTAAAGTATTGATTCTGGCACTCAATGTGTTCCTTAATAGACATCTCAGCAAATGTTAATGTGACCAGTAAAGCAAAGTAACTGATCATTACGGGTTACTACACAACTTGAAGTGGAGGGATCTTAGAGATCAATGGAAAATGGCTTCTACCGTTGCCAGAAGATCTGCTGCCGTGGCATCTGTCCTATGCCATCCTCACATATTCACTGTAGCCTGACTGCGACTGCTCTGTGATATTCATCAATCAATTACGCCTACGTGACTGTTCTTCCTGCTACCCATCATTTTACCCTCTGGAAGGGATCTCTGTAGTGTTCGGCTCTGATCAGAACATAGCGCCTTTGTGTTTTTTTTTCCCTTGTTACAAGCTTGAATTTTCTTGTTGTTAACACATCTTTCATCTTCATAAAACTACTGGCTATCTCTATCTTTCTTCTAACTTCTGTGTCACATCTGCCATCTTTTGCTATCAGTTGTCCCAAATGGACAAGCTTATCAACTTGCTCATGTGTAACACCATCCATTTCAACTTCACTCTAGTTTCTTCTCAAGAATATCTTCTAATTGTCACTGTTTTGTTTTGGTGCTCAGACTGAATCCATTTACTAAATTCTGGATTTTACATAAATCTATGATTTATGTAAAGCTACTTACGATTCTGCAAGTAGTGTTGGTTTGTGTTCTTGCCTCTGGAATTGCAACTAATTCAGTGAATATTTGGGCAGGTTGAATAATTTTGGTGGAAGTGTATAGCCTTATTGCACTCCTCTGTGCACTTGAAACATGATTGATCTTCCATCTTCCAGCCTGATGCTTGCTATTTGTTAAGAGTCAGAAGTCCAACACCGGCACCTCCACATCATGCAATTTGTACAGGCTCTGGATAAATCACACATCTTTACTCTCGATGTCCTTTTTCAGCAACAATCTTGAGTAAAAGTAGAATTTTTGTATTGGATACAGCAAAAAAGGAGAGAAAATATTAGTCGCCTTTAAATGTTAAAGTACATAAGAAACTGCAACAAAAAACAAGTACCTGACTCGCTTCATGCAATTTTTTGAAATACTTGGGAATAATCACCCGCTAACTGGGACTACCAGATGTTTGTGGTCAAGTTTAGGAAATGACATTAGCTTTATGTGTAGACATTAAATTATTGTTGGAATTTTGACGACAGCACTTGATCAGAATTTGCACTTATTAATTGGATATTACCTATTTATGACAGGAGTATCGCAACTGAAGTGAAGTCTGCTGGCAAATCAGATCTTCCATAGTGAGTCAGTGGTTCAGTTTCTTATATATAATTTTGCTTACACTACTGCTCCATTTTTAGATCTAAATGAGGAGGTAGTATAGGTAGTAGCCCTAAATTTGCTGGGTCAGCCGAAATGTGAAAAGAAATGAAGTCTGTTCTTTTGAAAGGTCAGTGACTTAAGGGTTTTCTGTGCTTTATGAAGGGATATGTGTGCTTACACTTTATGTACGAATAAGAAGGATTGTCAAATATATGGCACTCAGATGGGGGTGGAAATTCTCCTTTACGTTATCACACTGAGGAGATAAGATTTGGATGGTTCAAAATAACCAAATAGGTTGTTTAAAGAACTGATCTCAGTTTAAAGAACTGAATGTTCATTCTCTCCCCTTAAAGATTCACCATAAATCCTCATCACATCATGTATAAAGTTTAAGAAGGAATAGTTGCTTTCTTCGGCTCAAATGTATCACATTCTCTTCAAGACCATCCCAAATAATTAATAATAAGTACCTCAGGGGATAAAACCAGTGAAAAAATAACAATAACATAGGGAAATGAATGTAATGGTTGTACTGGAGTTCCATGTCAAAGTATGCAAGACAAGTTGGGCCAGAATGCATCATTCTTCAGATTTACTTTTAGTGAATTGAGTGGATTTTATGACAGTCAACAGAGGTTACATGGTCATCATGAGGCTATCTTGTTACTAATTCCAGATTCATACTGAATTTGAATTACAGCATTTGCCATACTGGGATTTTAACCCATGCCTCCAGAGCATTGTCTTGGTGCTCTGGATTACTAGACTAGTGATTGGTTATTATACAGCAATCACACACAAGGACGATTACAATTTTAGTGAGGCTTTCACAGACAGACTGGGAAAACAGCTGGCTGAATGCCCTGTACCTGAAAGAGGTATCAATAAACAGAGTGCATGATTCTGTCCTGTCGTTTGCAATGACAAAGAAGGCTGTCAAGAGCCATTGAAGTCTGTTGCATGCTTCTTAACATTGCAACAAAGAAAACCTTGCTTATTCTGGAATAATCCTCCCCACCTCACTCATTACCACACAAATACTTTTAGAAAGGTCCTCACACACTCCAAGATATCTGTCACATTCTGACATGAATCAGAAGTATCCATTTCATCTGCCTTAATCAAAAACACAGAAGTTGAAGGGATAAGGAAAATACTGTGACCCCTGCATGATCAAGCCATATTTTCATTAACATTCACCAGGAAATGCCACAAAATTTTATTCTACCTCCCTAACAAAGCATGTTTCAATACCAGCTCAAATTCTGACCTGATCAGAGGTGCTCCCTGAGTTAACTGAGGTTCTGGGTAAGCATTGGCTTCCTGGCTTCAGATTGACTTTTACATCAGGAGAGCACTTTGCTGCCTCAGGACAACTGTCCTCTGAGTATCTTTTTACTGACAGATCAAGAGCCCGGATATTCAAATCTGGAATCCCTTCCATGGTCAAGCTTCAAAGGAGACCTTAAGGAAGCAAGTTGTATCCTGCTCTGAAGAGAGATAGTAACATTTGTGCACACTCCAGTTTTGAGAAGCTACAACTGCGTGTCATTGTAACAGAATAGCTTCAGTGGGGTGCTGCGAGCACCGTGACCATGCCCTGCAGAACATATTTGGGAAAGTAATGGCTGCATCCACTTCATTGCCATCAGTGTTCCTACAGTTAACTCTCCCTCCCCCTCCCTGCCCTGCTATCCTGCATCAGAGGTTGTACTTGGAATATTCTGGGATGCAGAGTATTCTGAAGATCCTGGGATATCTTCTGCAATGTGCTACATGCATGGATGGCAAAATTCTCCTTCTCTTCCAGCTCAACATAGGAAGACGCATTAATTATTGCTCGTGATAAATGGTTTCAGCACACATGGTTTCCAGAAACAAAAACTGAAATTCCTGGAAAAACTCAGCAAGTCTGGTAGCATTCTGCGGAGAGAAATCAAAGTTAATGTTTCAGGTCCAATGAACCTTCTTCAGAACAGAAGTTCCTGATTTCCAGCATCTGCTACTGTTTCAGTTTTTCATTAGTGTTTCCTTTTTCTAGTGATTTTTCCACTCTCTACAGTGCATAAGTTTTAGATCATTCAAAGCTTATTTGTTAATTTTTTGACCCATTATAGGCCCTTTACCCATGTCCTCATCAATTTATATGCCTACACATCATTCATTGAATGAGATGTAAACTTGTTGTGCTTCTGTTTAAATCTCTTCATCTGCTACAGAATACTATCTGTATTCTGATAGATAACAGAATGTATCTGTTATTGATCAGTTAACAGAATATCCCCTTCACCATATTCTCCAGTTTAATTCTCTAGCCTTTTATTTGTCTCCCACTTTCTTCTCCAATATTGGTGAATGGGTCTTGAAATGGCTTAACCCTAATGCTCTGAGATTCAAACCCTAAATCCTTCTCTTTCTCTTGCATTCTCTTCCTTTGAGATGTTCATTTAAATTCAACAAGGGGATCAAGTATTTATGCACCCTCAGATTATCTTGCCCAAGTTTTCTTTTTAAAAGTGATGTGTTTTTGGACATTTTACTGTGAAAGGTGTTTTGTAAAGTGAAAGGTGGGTAAATATACCCTGACTGAACTTATGCAATTTGCAGGAACAATTTTTAACTCAGGCACATCATGCAATGAGATAGACAAAGGGGACAAGAGTTGGGGACTGTCCAACACAAATTTATTGAATACTTCATCAAGGAAAAACAATGTTTATCTGACTCTACTATTGTACTTTCATTAAATCTGATCAATCTCTTTACAGGACTCTTCAGTAAACAGTCTTAAATTTACATTAGATTAAAATTTTTGAGAAGATTTGAAGCTTGGGTCATGCATGAGGTTACAGACTAGCTTCCTGAACCAGTGTGTTTGATTGCAGACGTTTTATCACCGTGCTAGGTAACATCGTCAGGGTGATGAAATGTCTGCAATCAAACACACTGTCTCGGTGAGCAAGTCTGCAACTACATTAGTTATTTACTTCTGACACATGCTTCTGAGGATTTGCTACACCCTATTCACAGGCCCCTACTACTGTATTTAAACTGTTTGTCTGAAAGGAAAAATATGGCTGGGACAGGCTGTTCCAGAATCTTTGTGGGTTGGTTGACGTTGTAGGATGTACAGCCATCGATTTAGGCTTCCCTCTCGTCTAGGGCTGGTTCTAGTTTTTGGGTTATCTCACTGAGGTGGCTTCTCTTGAAACACCATGAAGGAGATGTAAAAAGCAGAGCCAGCTAGGCCTCCAGGTTGCCCTTTCAACTCCTCTTCTCAAAGATTCTGTAGCCTGTGTCCACTACTCGCATTGGGCAGGGGCAAGAAGATCCAGTGGTGACTAGTTTCCATAGTTGGAGATCACAGAACATGGTTTTGAACTGTCAAGTGCTGCCATGTGGTCATGCTATACCTCTGGTCTCCTACTGAGCTAGATGCCAATGAGTCTGTGTAGAATTCTTCGAACAAAGCAAGTTCACTGGAGGTGTAAATAATGGTTTATTCTGAAACAATGTAACCATAAGAATCTGGCCAGGCAGTTCCAGGCCTGACTGGCTTCGATGGGAAATTGATTGTCCAAGGCCTGGCTGCACGAATACTATTTGTTCCAGTTCTGCACTTTGCAAATTGAAGAGTCCAGCTAGGCTTAAACTTGGTTCGACATTTCGAGACCTTATCCATGTTCACGAAGAAATGTCAATATTTCTGCAAAAATCCTGCAAGTCATGGCTCACCTGATCAAAGGTGGCAAATACATACAAGTTGTTCATAACATTTTTTTTTCACTAATTAATAATCAGTCATTGAAACATTGACAACTGAAGATTTTCAAACTTCATGTTCAAGCAATTTTGACAGAAAGTTGATGAAAATAAGTCAGTTGAATAATATTTTAATATTTGAAATGACCAATTTTGATTAAAAAGAGATGCATTGAAACAGTTCATCATCTTAGTAGAATCTGTAAGTACATGTGACAAAAAACTACAACAGGTGAATTAATCTGTCAGAATATTTTCTGACGAAAATATATTATGGCCCAAATCTTCTGATTTGCATCAAAACTCTGCATCTAATACTAATCAGACAGAAAAGTAGCCCTTATTGGCATATGATTTTTCTGGCCAAACTTCCAATGCAGAATGCTGAAGAATCTTTCAGTGCAAGGATCCATGGAGAAACCAGCAAAAATAATCTGTGAATAGGGCAAATTTCCTTTTCAAGAAACTTGGTGTCATATTCTAGTAAGTATTTTAAGATCCCAAAGCTCCTCACGTGTTAGTCATAGACTTGCTGCAATTTATAGAATCCTTACAGCGTGGAAACAGGCCCAATTGGCCCATTGAGTCCACAATAACCTATCCTTGTAATCCAGCATTTCCCATGGATAATTCACCTAACCTGCATATCCCTGGACAGTATGGGCAATTTATCATCCATCCATCCTGGATATTAATGAATGTGTAAATAGATGAGTGGGTCAGATTATTGGGATAAGTAGGTAAGTGGGTAGGTGGATGAGCTAAGTGAATGAGTAAGTAAGGTGGCAAGTAGGAAGGGTAATACATGGTTAGGCTGGTAGGTATTAGCTGCATAGAGTGGCAGGTGAGTTGCCTGACATGTTCTTTCTTTATTCATTCATGGAATGAGGGCATCACTGCCCATCCATAATTGTCCAGAGGGCAGTTAAGAGTTAGCCACATTGCTGTGGTCAGGAGTCACATGTAGGTCAAACCAGGTAAGGATGGCAGTTCCCTAAAGGTCTTTTTTAACAATTAATAATGGATTTGTGATTATCATTGGAATCTTAATTCTAATTTTCCTTTAAAATTGAATTCAAATTCCACCACCTACCATGGATGGATTTGAATGCAGGCACCCCGAACATTAGCAGGGTCTTTGCTAACAGTCTAGCAATAAAACCACTGGCCAACACCTTCTATTAATGGATAAGATGAAAGGTGTAGGGTGGTAGAAAAAGAGGATTGCAGGTAATCAATGTGGGTAGGTGGGTGAAGGGGTCAGTGGGTCAGACACTAATTGGTTCGGGTCATGTAGAGTTTTTATGTTGGGGCAAATCACCTGGCTGGCAGGTGTAGTCGGATTGTGATGGGGTAATCAGATTAAGTTGGTGGTTGGGTGAGGACGGCTGGTCAGAGTGTCGGCCAGGATTTGTCAGAGGTCGATTGGTAGGTTGGTGGAGGGTGAAGGGGATATCAGTGTGAGTAATTCAGGAGGGCAATTATTTAATTACCAGGAATTAGAGTAGTATTTTGTTGTCTAACATTTCCTGGGTAACTATTCAGGTAAGGGCGAACTCTCCAAAAGTCTCCAACTCAAACTCAGTGACCCGGTTTCTCAGGGGTAGGGGAATTGCCCATTGGAAGTTCTAAATTCCCAGACCATTCCCCCACAGTCAGTACTTTGGGCTATCCATGGGATTCCAATGCACAACATCCAGTCTCTGGGAATCCAGATAAAAGAAGAATGGGTTAAGATTCAGTTTTACTCTAGACTTTTGCATCCCCCATATCTGAGATCATGTTCATAGGTGAGACCCAACAGAATGCATTTTCAAGTGTATCTTCCCAAGTTTTCATGCTGAGATAAAGATTCAGTGACAGATTAAGGTTTCCATTCATCATTTTAACTCCTGGGGTTGTATTTTGCCTGCAACAATTCTCTTTCCAATCTTCAGCAAATCGAAAAATATCATGACAACAAATATATCTGTGGTGTAAACTTTGAACAAATTTTATTGGCAAAAGATGAACAAATAAACCATAATAATGTAATGTATGCACATATTTACAGTAGCAATCCTTCTGTATGAATCCTTGAATAGAAGAGAATAAAAGGTCACAGTTTAAATGTGAAGTTATTCAGTTGGAAATAACGTTCAGAACATTGTGTTTCTTTCCTTGTATTTCTTAGCAGTACAGGACTTGAGTTAATCTGATCGTCGTCTCTTGGGACTTTCAAACTGATTGTTTCAAACTTGAACTATTTCAGCTCCTTAAATATCTCATAAGCAGTTACTGTGTTTTGCTGACTTTGACTTACTGTTAACCAAGTAATGGCTTGCTGTCAGACTCAAATAAATGATGTTAGTTAAGTAGTGGTGAAGATTTAAGGAAATATTTCATAATTCTTGACAAATTCTTGAATGAAAAGAAAAGACCAGTTTTTTTGTCTTGTACTCATCAGGACAATTCGCAAGACATACCAATGAAAAGCTTTGACAATATGTATTTTCTTTTCCAGCAATACTCACATTCTGTACGACAAACTTTTAAACACACAATATCTCGAGGAATGAAAACTCAATGAAAAAGGTGACTAACTAGAAAAGTTAAGAATAGAATTTGATAAAAGGCTCCCAAACTGTGATTTGCGACCAATCCGTTGTGTCCCCAGACAAGTAGTTGTTGTCATAAGCATCAAGGCTGCAATAGTGTTTTAGGGTGGAGACTCAGATTGACTGTACTGGGATTTGGTGAGAGCACCATTTAAAAATTTTTTTTAGCCTTTGGGCATGGCCTAACTCAGTGAGCTCCGTGAACATCGATGGGACCTACAAAATGTCTGAGTAAATATCTTAGAGACAGTAAAATTTCTGAAGAAGGGTCCTGACCCAAAACATCAACTTTCCTGATCCTCTGATGCTGCCTGGCCTGCTGTGCTCCTCCAGCTCCACACTGTGTTAGCTCTGAGTAAATACCTGAGTTTCTTCTTGCAATGCTTTCCCACTGCTTGTATTTTCAGAGAACCTTGTGATGACCAGGCCTTGGGCTGATGCAGCTAAGTCAAGTGCTTGTTCTTATCATATCAACTGTTGGCTTCTGATTATTCCTTTGTGGTTCTATTCTGACTTGGTTGTATAACTTGGCGATCTAAATATATATTTTCACTGGGCTCCTACTATTCTGTGCCCGTTACATCCTTAGTTTGTCTTTAATTTAAAGTAAATCTGTAATGCTCTCAATAAGTCCTGTAAAATCTTTACTTACACCATGATATACATCATGCTGAATGCAACTCTCCAGTGCAGAATTACCCCCAGTCCACTTCTAATCTCACTTTCACATCTCCCCTGCTCAATCCTTTCATGCTCTTCTGTAGTGTTATCTGAGTGTTATCTCTCACATAACCATCATTAGCATATTCAGAATCCACTATACTACAGATTGTATTCCATCTCCTTGCTGCCAACCCCCACATAATTTTCACTCAGGAATCACACTGAGTATGAAACACTAAAAAGAGGATCACAGCAGCAAAGAGTTTGGAAAGCACTATATTAGATTAAAAGGAAAGGTTTATAATATTGCCTGTAATAGCAGAAATCCTGAGGGTGTTACAAATCAGCAAAGGATGGTCAATAAATTGATAAAGCAGAAAGAAGTAGAACTCCAGAATGAACTAGCAAGAAATACATAAAACTTTAACATAAACTTCCACTATAATATAGAAAGAGACAGGCAAAATTAATAAAAAATAAGGACATGGGACAAAGTAAACAATACATATTAACCTCGAGTACATGCTAAAGTTTTGAATAAGGTGGTTGTACAGATAATGGATGCATTGGTGTTGATCTTCTAAAAAGATCCTTATAGAATGTAAGGTAGCAAATGCAACTTGCTATTCAATAATTAGGAGAAAGGCAAAACAAGAGACCAAGCATAGAATCTCTACAGTTCAGAAAGTGGTCATTCATCCCATCAAGTCTGCACAAACTCTCTGAAGAGCATCCTACCAAAACCCACCCCCATAACCTCGCATGGGGTTTTTACCATGGCCAGCCCACACACTACTGGACAAGTTTTAGCATGGCCAATCCACCTAACCTGCACACTTTTGGACTGTAAGAGAAAACACACATGTATACAGGGAGAACACAGTCATCCAAACTAGAATTGAACCCAAGTGTCTGGCACTGTGAGACAACAGTGCTAGCCACTGTGCCACCATGCCACCCAGTCAGCTTAACATCAGTTGTAAGGAAAATTCTGGAGTCTAATATTAATCACATTGTAATTTGCCATAATGGAAAATCAACAATATTCCCAACATCCATTTAGATAGCAACTTTAAAAGGTGCATCAAAGGAGCATGATCAACAACATTTGACACCAAGCAACATAACAAAATATGAGGATAGCTTACCAAAACCTTGGTTGTATCTTTAAGAAGGAAGTTGGGCAGTGAAGCAGAGATGTTTGGAATGGAATCTTTAGCACTTAATACCTTGATATTAGCACTTAGAATTGAAAGTGCGCCAATAGTACATCAATAATAGAGTGATTAAAATTGAGGACTTGCAAAAGGTCAGGTAAGGTGAGGAGTAAATATTTCAGAGGAGTTTCAGCAGGAGGAGGTGACAGAGAAAAGGTAATGCAAGGCCTTGAAAGGATTTGATAATTAAGGAGAGCTTTAAAATTAAAATGTTGCTTAAACAGGCGCCAAAATAAATCATTGAGCATAGGGGTGAAAGGCAAGTAGTCACCAGTGCTAAATTAACCCTAGAAGAACTAGAAGAAATATAAATAGTTGTCAGAAGTTTCTAGATAGCCTTAAAAGTATTGAAAAAAGCTAAGAGATAACTACTTAATTTCCAACACTCAATTGGATGCCAACAGATCTCCTATCTGAATTCACTTTGTTCTGACAATGTATCAAGTGGGGTATTGTGGAAATCGATACTTCCAAAGACGTGAACAAGCCTTTAAAATTAAAGCTGCTCCAGGCTGAACATGCAAGATCTGTCCAACAATCATCTCCAGAACACAGAAAAATCATGGTCAGCCATGTCAAGATCAGTTATGATTGAAACTCAATTTCAAAATATACTGTCACTTGTAAATTATACTTGAAAATGTTTTGCTTTGTATTAAATTATACATAGAAACAATGTTTTTGCTGTTATTGCAAACATTTTGATTATTTAAAGGTATATCTTTTATTTAGAAAAAATGGAGGGGTTGCAACATGATGTGCGTATCTCTTTATGGGAACATATCTTAAATTACTGTCAAACATTACATATCTCAACAGGGATGTGATGCATTGGTGTCCGACAATTTGTAGATTATCTACCAGTGGTAGTGTTAGAAGTCAGATGCATTCCGAGTGAACATTATCTGTCTTTGCTACTAGCTTCAAATGAAAAACCCGAATTATTGCTTCAAATTATTGTTTCAACAAAATTTGCTTATGATTGGCACTCTTACATTGGAGAAGAAGAAAAATGTAACACCATGGTTAGAGAGTTTAGAATTAGATGACATTACCTCAGTATAATAGGTTGGCCACTTATGACTGAATGGGGAAAAATTTCTTCACATACAGTGCTATGGATATTACTTTATCTCAAAATATTGCGAATGCTCAGTCACTGAATATATTCAAGGTAAAGATCACTGGACGTTTGGATTCTAAAGGAATGAATGGTTACTTAATATAAAAAGAAGGTGGAGCTGAAATAGAACCTCAGCCATGATTTATTGAACAATGGAAATGGCTTAAGATGCTATAAGGCCTACTCCTGCACCTCCTTTCTTCATATACTTATATTCTTACAACTAATAGCATTGTATGTTTATGTAAATGTAGCATGATTTTCTTTCAGGCTGTGCAGATCACCGAAATGAAATAAAACAAAAATTATAACAAATTAAGCCTGGAATAAAGGGTTTGACCATGGTCAAGTGTTTTTTTTAATTTAAGATTCTAATGATTAAATCAAAGATACCTCTGCAAAGTTAATACAAGACCGCACCGCTTCATTTTTGTTTCTACATTTGTGTGTGAGACATTCATTAAATTGTAATTGCATTTGAAAGAATAGTCAAATGAGCAATGCAAAAATGAAATTAATATACTTGACCCTATCACTCCCTTTTTCTAATAATCAGAAGACAAATAAAACAAGTTTGCATCTCAAATTTTAGTTTTGAATCTGTGGTCATGGTCATTGAAGATTGGACAACTATCCGCCTCTCCCACCTCACTGACCAATCCCCACCACTGCCTATCTGCACTCACCTATCACCATCCCACCTACCTTCCCCAGTCCCACCCCTCCTCTCTCTATTTATTTCTGAGCTCCCTTTCCCGTCCCCATTTCTGAAGATAGGTCCCGACTCAAAACATTAACTTTCCCGCTCTTCTGATGCTACGTGGCCTGCTGTGTTCCTCCAGCTCCTCACTGTGTTATCTCTGACTCCAGCATTGGTAGTTCTTACTATCTGTGAACAGGCTCAGTTCTCAGCTTTTCTGAAAACCACTATAATGTAATAGAATTTAACAGAGGTCTAAGCATTTTTTGAGACAAGGACTGACAAATATTGATTGAGCAACATGGAAAATTGTATGTGTCTTCATTCGACTTCTCAAATAAATTCAACAAAACTACAGGATGGGTCTGACATTCCTTAGCCCGTTCTTGTGACCAGTTTCATAACCACTCAGCTGGATTACAGTAGAACAGGCAGATTTTTGGTTATCTTAAGACAATATTAGAAAGAATTGCTGGCTGTGATTTTTCTGTTTCTATAACACAGTAATTTTAGTTTTCCAACATTGATCTGGTGTTTCCATTGGAAACCTTTTAAACTACTACATAATGAAAACTGATGTATAACAATATGGATAAGAGAGATAGAGCACCAATCTGGCTAATTAATAACATTTCTTTGCAGTCACAGAGAAATCTTCCTTTAGTTTGCATAAGCATTCAACCATGCAGCCTAAGGCATGTTGAAGAGATGACTTATCTAAATTAGACTTCATGACAGCTCAATATTGTCTTTATTTCACATGATAACTAAATTCTTGTGAAATGATATCCATGCACAATTCTGGCTGGTGTTTCTGTGCACAATACTTAAAGGCTACACAAATTCAGCATTATCCAGGCATTACACTTTGGAAAAGTATATTGAGATGTAGAGAGAGCATTTTGCTGAATTTGATAATAGATGATCTCATTTGCGCTAAAAAAAACGATGGAAACATCAGGTAGGGGTACTTTGACAAAGGTTTGCTGTCAGCATTGTTAAAGAAGATTTATTTATTGGTACTGGCTTTGAAGCACTAGTCAGTGGGGAGGTAATGGAAAGAAAGACCCAGCAGAAGAAGGTAAAATTGGTATTTATTTTGCACTTTTCATGACCTTAGAACACTAAAAGGGCTTTGCAGCTGATAAATTACCTTTTTGAAGTGTAGTCGCTGTTATAATATAGGAATTGCGCCAACCAATTTGTACATTTCAAATTCCCACAAACAATGTGATAATGAGCAGATAATTTGATTTTAGGTGTTGGTTGAAGAATAAATATTGGCCAGGACACCAGAGAAAAAGTTCTCCTGTTTTTCTGCAATTAACACTGTGAGATCTTTTATATCCAGCTGAAAGGGCACAGGGTCTCACAGTATTATCTCAGCCAAAGTGTGGCATTTCAACAATACAGCACTCTTTCAATAAAGTTGTTAACTGAGGTTTTATGATCAAGACTCTAGAGTTATCTTTAATCTACAATCTGTTGTGCGATCAAACAGCACATTATTTCTGTTGTTTTCAGCAAACAACATACTGCTGTATTCAACCAAACCACGCTTGTAAAAGTCAAATCAGAGTATGCAAGGTTTGAAGTGTTTCAGTAATTGGAGAAGACTTGCTGAAGAATTTTAATGTGTCTGGAAACACACAAAGAACTAATTTAAAATTATCAGTTGCATTTACAATGTGGCTTACTTACATTGAGCCCTTTCAATTAAACAAATCCTTGGGGCTCAGTATTCCCCATTACATTCGCTATGGCATGCCGTAACCAATCAGCTCAACTTACCTTTTTGAATGTGAGCAAAATCTTTGAGGTAACTGCACTCTCATTGGCAAAACCTCAAATAATTAGAGTCCATTTATTAAAACAATCAACATCTCGCTTCTCCTGCAGCATAAATTGTTGTTTACCCTTGAAATTTTGTGTTCTTGTGACTGTCCTGATGAGCACCAAATGGCACATATCTTTTTTGGAATATCCATGACTAAAATATATCTCGTATGATAACCAGCAACGATTAAGAAGATGACATACCGTGCTTTTACTTCTAGAGTCTAAGGTACATCAAGCATTGACTGATAAAAGAAATGTTTCCTCTCACAGTTGGATGTAAATATATTACACTGGGGGGAGGTGGTGGCAAAGTGGTAATTTTACTGGACCTGCAAATATACGTTAATGCTCTGGAGGATGGGTTCCAACCGTGCCACGGCAACTGGGGAGTTTAAATTCTGATTCATAAATGCTGGAATTGAAAGCAAATTATTAATAATGATGATCATGAAACTATAATCAATTGTCACAAAACACATCTGGTTTACTAATCACCGGAGTTGTTGGTTGGTTTGCCAAGCTGACTGGTTTTCATGCATATCACCTAGAAGGGAGACAAAATGTTTGCATGAAAACCAGTCAGCTCGGCGAACCAACCAACAGCTCCAACCACAACCCAAGCTACAGATCTTCATTAAAACATTAATCAGTATTCACTAAAATGTGATGTCCTTATCCTGGCTGGCCTACGTAAAATTCCAAATGCACAAAAATGTGCTTGGCACTTAAAGTCCTCTGGGCTGCCCTAACAAGCCGTTCAGCTCAAAGACAATTAGGGATGGGCAACAAATGCTGCCCACAAAATCCATCAAAGAATAAATAAATATAGCTCGTATTTTTACAGCACCAACCCAGTTTATAGTGTCTATGTTTTCAGAAATCTATAATATATCACAAATTAGCCCTAAAAAACAGGAGTAACACACATGTTAAAAATAATCCGTTTATAGGAAATCCTCTGTGTTGACACTAGAAACATTACATTTCATTCTAACAATGCAAGAATTTTATATTGATTCAGAAATGCCAAATGTAGACATGGAAGCCAAAAAAAATAGTAAAAGGTACTCCTTATTAAGATGAATACAAACAAAGACTTCTCACAGATTTTTAGCAAAATTAACATATTAGTGCGAAGAACAACTGTGTGGAATTTGCTATGTGTACTTAGCAATAGCCCACACACTTTAGATAAGCTAAACATGTATGGAAATCAATATCACACAATTGCATAACTTAGGTCTGGAGCTAAAGGTCACTTCTGCAATATTGCACGGGGAGCCTGATGATTCGACTGATTAGTGATAACCCCAGCCCCCAGAAGGGCTGTTAACTGTACCAATTAACACCAGCAGCAAAGTAGACAGATACTTAATTTAATGTAACTGTCATTCTTCATCTTAAAGCAAAAGATGGACATGTAAACAAAAGAGGATGACTGTCCTACAATTTAGCCACAGATATTTCTTTGGTCAACACCATTATTTCCAAACATATTCAGCAATGTTAATTATTGTGGGCTGTCTGCTCTCAAATAAAGAACCACACTACTTTGTAATTACCTGACCATCAAGGAATAATTTTCTGAGGAATCTATTTTTACGATTTAACTTCCTTTTCAACTCAGTGTGTATTGTACACATGAATAGGAGAGATCATCTGAGGAATTGCTTTGACAGCTGCCATTGCAGTATTAAAATAACTAAAATTAATAAATATTGAATACAGTTCCAAAGGCCAAGAAAAAACATGTCATCCTTGAAAATGACAGGCTTTGTATAGAAAAAGAATAGGGAGGTGGGCGCTTCTTGCTTTTCTATTGGTGGCATTGTTTCAATCACTATAGCAACCAGACCTCTCTTATTGTGTTTTGGTATTAAATTTTATTGCGTTAGAAAGAATTTTCTGCAAGTATGCAGTCATGAGGTTTCTGACTATTACCTTGCAGTTAGTGTTTTTTTCAGACTTATTATCTTTTGGACTGTATATTTTGTGAAGAATGATTATTAGTATAAATACAGATCAAATTACAATGACTCAAAGCTAGCATTTGGTGAATTTTGATAGGTTTTGTGACATATTTTGAATAATCTGGGATAAAAGACTTTATAATACTGCAAAATAATTATATGTCTAATTTATAGTGAACTTACGAGTAATTTATATGAGCAATTGAAATTGGGCTTGATCTTCCTCTGAGCAGGACGGCATTGTTTATAGAAGTCACATTGGGAGAATTACATGGAAAAGACAAGCTCAGCTTAAAGTGTTCCTAGATGTTTCTATCCAGCTGACCTTCATATTAAAATCATTACTTTCAGCAGCAGGCAGTAAGTAATTCACAGAAAGCTGAAGACAAGCTTCATATTTACTGGTGACTTCATTGGCAATTAGGCTGCCTAACATATTGCAGAACCACAAAAATCAGAATCAAACCATGGTTTGTTTATTTTAATTTGGTTTAATACTGGTTTATTTTAATACTGGTTTATTTTAATTTGAACCAGTGCGGTTACAGTTCTCCCTATAATGCAGTTTGAGTGCAGGGAAAAATATCCAGACTTGCGCTGAAAAGTGGCAAGTAATATTCACACCAGGCAATGATCATTTCCAACAACAGACAATCCAACCATCAGTCCTTGACTACTAATGGTGTCACCATCACTGAATCCCCCACTATCAACATCCTAGGGGTTACCATTGACCAGAAACTGAACTGGACTGGCCATATAAATACAGTGATTACAAGAGCAAGGAACCATGCAGTAAGTAATTCATCTTCCAATTCCTCATAGCTTGCCCATCATTGACAACACTGTAAGATATAGGAGCAAAATTAGACCATTCAGGCCATTGAGCCTGCTTTGTCATTTGATTATGGCCGATATGTTTCTCAACCCCAATCTTCTGCCTTCTCTCCATAATCCTAAATCCTCTCACTAATCAAGAACCTATTTATCTCTGTCTTAAATGCACTCAATGACTTGGCCTCCACAGCTTTTTGCGGCAATGAGTTCCACAGATTAGCCACCTTCTGGCTGAAGAAATTCCGCTTCACCTACGTTGCAGTAGCTCAACGCTAGCAAGTAGCTTCCACATGTGATCCGACTGACCTCGCAAGCCCAGTCTCTCCTACAAGTGGAAACATCTTCTCCATGTCCACTCTGTCCAGGCATCTCAGTAGTCTGTAAGTTTCAATGAGATCGCCCCTCATTGTTCTAAACTTCATCAAGTAGAGACCCTGAACCCTCAACTTCTTCTCAAATGAAAAAGGTCTTTATCCTCAGTATCATTCTGATAAATCTCTCATGGACCCCCTCCATTGCTAGCCAATTGAACCTACATGTTAACCTTAGGACAATCCTAGCACAAGGCACAAATATTAAAGGCAAGGTATCAAATTTAGTAAGATGGAGTAAATCAATGTATAGTGACAAGGCAACACAGAACAGTATTAATAAAGAAAATGGCAAACAGACCATGACAGGAAGGAATAAAGGGCACAAATCTAAAAATTGGTTACCAGCTAAGGCTAGAGATTACAAACAAAAAGGAAAAATTAAAGATTCTGTGTCTGAATACATAAAGAATTCAAAACAAAACAAATGAAATGACAGCTAACGAACAATTAATAAGCATAACCTAATGGCTATTACAGGAATATAGCTGCAGAATGACAGAGGTAGGCATTTAAGTATTGAAGAGTACATGACACATAGGAAGGATAGGAAGTTGGAAATGGCACAGGAGTGACTCTACTAAGTGATTATAGTCATAACACATTTAAGAGAGGTGACCTAATTTCTGGGTGTAGAAGTGATTTGGGTAGGGATGAAGAATGATAAAGGCAAGAAATTATGGAAATGATGTGCAGGCCCTTCACACTGTAGGAAAGAGTACAAAGGAAGAAATAGTAGGATTTTGTCAGAAACTTACAGCAATGGGAATATTCGAACTTAATCTAAATATGGACTGGAAAAAAATCAGATACACGAAGACAGCATTAATGAGGAGTTCATAGAATGTTTTCATGATAGCTTCCTGCAGCTGATATTGTGCATTAGGATAGGATGAATTGATGTTATCACAGTGAAAAATGAAGGGGGAGAAGAGTGGATCCAAGATGAGTTTTTTTTAATTCAAATAGGGATAATTATGAGGGCATGAAAATAGCATTAGCTAAAGTGAACTGGCAAATTATGTTAACAGAAAAGTCAACAGAGAATTAGTGGGAGATGTTTACAGGAGTATTTCAGAATACCCAGAGTAGACACAGTCCAATGAGAAAGAAAAACATCATCCATCGTTAACAGAGAGAAAACAAAACTTAAAAGAAACTACATGTAATTGCACAAAGATGAGTGGCAGAATCTTGGACAGAACACACAAAAAAACTGCAAAGAATGATTAAAAAACTGAAAAGAAGGAGAAAAATTAGAGTATGAAAGAAAGCTAGCTAGAAATATAATGACAGATAGCAGGAGTTTCTTCAGAAATTTAAAAAAAAGGAGAGAATGAACAAAGTCTCTTATCCTATAGAAAGTGAAACTAGGGAATTAATAATGGAAATAAGGAAATGCCACATGAATTGAACAGGTATTTTGTATTGGTTTTCATGAAAGATGATTCAAGTAATATCCCAAATATAATGTTAAATCAGGCAACGAAAGGGAGGGAAGAACTCATGAAAATTATAATCATCAGTGAGCTAAGTTTTGGAGTTGTGAGATAACAAGGCCACACATTCTGAAGGGCTTAAACCTAGGGTCTGAAAGAATGAGTTTTGAGATAGTTGATGCATTGTTTTTCATTTTCAAAATTCTGTTAATTCAGGGAAGGTTCCATTGTGTACAGAAATACTAAGTGTAGCTCCTTTATTGAAAAAAAGAGAGAAAAGGCAGGATACTACAGCTGAACTTAACTCAGGCCCTGTCACAGTGAAGATGTTAGAAGCTGTCAATAAATGTATTTTATAAGGCAATTAGAAATATTCAAGATAATCTGGTCTCCCTGCTATAGGAAGAATGTTGTGAAACTTGAAAGAATTCAGAAAAGATATACAAGAATGTTGACAGGGTTGGAAGGTTTGAGCTATATTCAGAGGGTGAATAGGCTGGGGCTATTTTCCCTGGAGTGTTGGAGGCTGAGGGGTGACCTTGCAGAGGTTTATAAAATCATAAGAGGTATGGATAGGTTGAATAGACAAGGTCTTTTCCCTGGGGTGAGGGAGTCCAAAACTGGAGGGCATAGGTTTAAAGTGAGAGGGGAAAGATTTAAAAGTGACCTAAGGGGCAATTGTTTTCATGCCAAGTGTGGTGTGTGTATTGAATGAACTGCCAGAGGAAGTTGTGGAGGTTGGTACAACATTTAAAAAGCACCTGGATGAGTATATGAATAGGAAGGGTTTACAGTGATATGGGCCAAATACTGGCAAATGGGACTAGATATATTTAGGATATCTGATTGGCATGGATGAGTTGGACCAAAGCATGTGTTTCCATGCTGTACAGCTCTAAGACTATGAATCAGGTATAGTCAACATGATTTTGTGAACAGGAAATGCGTTTAATTGATTTATTGGAGGTCTTTGAGCAAGTAACGTGCTGTAGAACCAGTGGGTGCATTGTATGTTGATTTTCAGAAGGCATTTGATAAGGTATTGTAGGGATTCTGGTTTGCGATCAGTAATCTGCTGATTTTTAGGTGGTTTGAATCACCTCCCAGATCCCTGGTTCTGACACTGGACTTAATTTAGGAATGTGAAGCGAAGAAGGCAGTAGACAAGTGTTTCAGGGCAAAGAATCTTTACAATTATTTCATGCAAAGGTGAGTATATCACAAGAAATAAAAAGGCAAAAGTAATAAACAGGGAAATAAAACAAAGGTGAATAAAATACAAAAGTTAAAAATGCAAATTCAAAACAGTGAAACTGACACTATCAGTTATTAACTTAACACAGGCTAATTACTATTAGAAACTAAACATGTTTAGTTTCAAACAGAATTAGCACAGTGTGGAGCTGGAGGAACACAGCAGGTCAGGCAGCATCAGAGGAGCAGAAAAGCTGACATTTTGGGTCAGGACCCTTCTTCAGAAATGGGGTAGGGGGAATGGAGCTCTGAAATAAATAGAGAGGAGGGGTGGGGCTGGGGAAGGTAGGTGGGAGTAGTTTCAAACACATACGTTTTAATCAGACTTCCTGACCTTGGGGTTCTCTGCATTGTCACCAACCCACCTTCACCAACCGGCTAACTAGGTCGGATACTTTGGATCTTGAGGAAATAGTCTCACCACTGTGGATAAACACAATTTTGAAATACAGCTGGCTGTTCCCACTTGCTGTAGCCGGTGCTTCATTGAAGAATTCGCTCGGTGTCCAGTCTGGTTTGAGAGCTTGGGCTTTCTCACTTTGTGGTGGTTTTATGAGCCAGTTTTCATCTCAGGATGTGTCTGAGGCCTTGTCAGTCATGTCAGTGGTTTTCAGAGGTCGTCGGTCATCAGATCTGCTGGTTGTGATCAGTTGCTGTTGGCTCCCCGGTACAGAACAGCCCTGTGTCGGTAGATTTCAGGGAGATAGCTGTGCAGATGGTTCTCGGGGATGTCTCTTCTGTTGGTAGCTACAGGGATGCCTCTCTCTCTCCCAGATCAGGGCCAGCAGCTATACAGACTGTGTGCTCCATTATCACCTCGCAAATCTGTTGAGCTATTGTTCCTCCTCTCAGGGCTGAATGGTCTTCCTGAGCACTGGACTAGGTGTGAATGGTTTTCGATTGAGGTGAACGGTTTTAATGGGTTTGGAATGTCCAGCATTTCTCTTGGATGGGTATCTGTTCAGTTCGAATAGTGGTGTGGAGGTTCCAAGGTGAAACAGGTTTGCATGTAACACAATGGCATGGAATGTTCAGTAATTTTGTGCCTGAGCACTGATTTGGAATTGAATGGGTTGATACCTGTGTAGGCTTTAGAGGATCTGAAATTGTTGAGATAACAAGATGTAGAACTGGATGAACACAGCAGATCAAGCAGCATCAGAGGAGCAGGAAAGCTGACGTTTTGGGTTTAGACCCTTCTTCAGAAATGGGGGAGGGGAAGGAGATTCTGAAATAAATAGGGAGAAAGGGGGAAGTGGATAGAAGATGGATAAAGGAGAAGATAGGTGGAGAGGAGACAGACAGGTCAAGGAGGCGGAGTTGGAGCCAGTAAAGGTGAGTGTAGGTGCGGAGTTAGGGAGGGGATAGGTCAGTCCAGGGAGGACAGACAGGTCAAGGAGGCGAGATGAGACTAGTAGGTAGGAGATGGGGATGGGGCTTGAAGTGGGAGGAGGGGATAGGTGGGAAGACAGGTTAGGGAGGCGGGTACGAGCTGGGCTGGTTTTGGAATGCAGTCAGGGGAGGGGAGATTTTGAAGCTTGTGAAGTCCACATTGAGACCATTGGGCTGCAGGGTTCCCAAGCGAAATATGAGATGCTGTTCCTGCAACCTTCAGGTGGCATCGTTATGGCACTGCAGGAGGCTGAGGATGGACATGTCGTCTAAGGAGTAGGAGGGGGAGTTGAAATGGTTCGCGACTGGGAGGTGCAATCATTTGTCACGCCTCCTTGACCTGTCCGTCCTCTCTGGACTGACCTATCCCCTCCCTAACTCCCTACCTACACTCACCTTTACTGGCTCCATCCCTGCCTCTTTGACCTGTCTGTCTCCTCTCCACCTATCTTCTCCTTTATCCATCTTCTATCTGCTTCCACCTTTCTCCCTATTTATTTCGGAATCCCCTTCCCCTCGCCCATTTCTGAAGAAGGGTCTAGACCCGAAACGTCAGCTTTCCTGCTCCTCTGATGTTGCTTGGCCTGCTGTGTTCATCATCCAGTTCTACATCTTGTTATCTCAGATTCTCCAGCATCGGTAGTTCCTACAATCTCTGAAGTTGTTGAGGTTGTTTATTTCCTGTAGACGGGCTTGCATTGTTTTAGCTGAGGCAGGGGGTTTTCTTTTAGTTTCAGTTAGCTAATCGCTGTCCCAGACATCTGTCCCTGGGTTTGTATATTTCCCAGTCTGTCCCAGCCAGCCTCTTCCTGGCTCAGTTGCAGCCCACGGTTTCTGGAGTTCCAATGATTTTAATCCGATATAATATAATTCCTACAACTTCTGCCTTCTGAGGGTTTTTAAGTCCAGGCTATGTCCAACAACTGATAGGGATTTTTGCCCTCCTTACAATACACATCAAAGGTTATTGCAGAAAATAAGATCTCACAGTGTAGGGGTAACACATCTGGCATAAAAAGAAGATTGGCTAGCGAACTCAAAAGACAGCAGGCATAACTAAGTGATTTTCTGGTTGGTAAGATGTAGAAAGTGGTGTGCCACAGGGATCAGTGCTGGGATCTCAGCTTTTTAGTTTATATAAATGACTTGGATGATAGGACCAAAGTTATGGTTGCCAAATTTGCTGACGATACAAAGTTATGCAGGAAAGACAATTATGCAGACAACATGAGGACAATGCAAAGGGATATATAAATAGGTTAAGTGAATGGGCAAAAATCTGACAAATACAGTATAGTGTGGGGAACAGTGCAAAAAATGTCTGTTTTGGCAAAAAGATTAAGAAATTAAAAATAATGAGAGATTACAGAGCTCTGAGATGCAAAAGGATTTAAATGTCTTAGTGTATGATTTGCAAAAGGTTACTATGCAGTATAGCAATAAATTAGGAAAACTAATACGTGTTATTGTTTATTGTGAGAGCAATTGAATACAAAAGTAGGGAGGTTTATGATTCAGTTACGTAGGGATACTCTGCATAGCATAGGTCTCATTCTTTAAGGAAGGATGTTAATGTGTTTGGAAACTGGTCAAAAATAGTTTACTAGCCTAATGTCTGCAATAGGCAGGTTGACTTATGACAAAGGATTGGGCAGGTTTGGCTTGTATTCATTGGAGTTTAGACAGGTAAGAAGCAAGTTGATTGAAACATAAAGTGCTGAGAGGTCTTGAAAGGATGGACGTGGAAAGATTGTTCCTTCATATGGGAAAAATTAGATCTAGTGGTCACTCTTTAAAAGTAAGGGGCCACCCATTTAAGACTGAAAGGAGGAGAACTTTTTTCTCACAGACAGTCATGGAATACTCCTCTTCGATAGGAGGTAGAAGACAAATCTTTGAACATTTTTAAGGCAGAGTTAGATAAAGTATTGGTGCAAGAAAGTGAAATTTTATAGGGCTGTAAGCAGGATTGTGGAGTAATCAGATCAACCATGATCTTATTTAGTGGTGGAGCAGTCCCAAGGCACCAAGCGATCGACTCCTGTTTTGAAATCATATATTCATGTGGCCCATTATGCTGCTTTATATCTTCTTTTTTCTGGAGCAGACAACACAGTCATTGTCAGGATTTGCTTTGACCGATTTTGATATCTCAGGATTGCATCAGCTGATTGCACAGTTTGATGTCAAGGCAGTGCGTGTTCAACATATTTAGGGTGGCACAGCGGTTAACACTGCTACCTCACAGCGGTAGGGACCCGGGTTCAATTCTAACCTTGGGCGACTGTCCGTGTGGAGTTTCTCCCCGTGTCTGTGTGGGTTTCCTGTGGGTGATCTGGTTTCCTCCCACAGTCCAAAGATGTGCCGGTTAGGTGGATTGGCCATGGTAAATTGCCCATAGTGTTCAGGCTAGGTGAATCAGCCATGGGAAATACAGGGTTACAGGGATGGAGTGGGTCTGGATGGGATGCTTTTCAGGGGGTCAGTGTGGACTTGATCAGCTGAATGGCCTGCTTCCACACTGTAGGGGTTCTATGTTCTATGGTGATATTCCCGTTTACACATTGGACCAAGCTGTATGCAATCATACTAATGAGACCAGGGTGTTGTGCCTCCGGAGACATAACAAAGACTTGTGTAATATAAGGAAGAGTGATGGATTTTGCAGCCTTAGGCTTCCAAAAATCAGGGGATGTGCAAAGCAAGCTGGCCCAGTTCTCAGAAGATCCTGTGTGAAAAACTCAACTGCATTCAAAAAATCCCACTTTTCCTGTGAGGGGCTGTAAATGTAGCAGCAGATACATGGTAAATGTTGCAGTGAAAACAGCCCTGATATATTTCTAGATATTTATTTTAAAAATTATTAAAGAAAATACTGCAGCCATTACTTATAATGTGATAGCATCACATGGACAAGAACTTTGGAGCATTGACCTGTTTGCCAACTTCAAAATGATTGATTGTGAATGTAAGAACATATTTCCAGTTAAACTGAAGTAGTTTTGTATTTCTATGAATTTTGAGAAGGGGCCAAACAGTTGTAGCAAATATTATGTGTTCATTGCTAGTCAAAAATATTATTCCATCAGTTTTGACATCCAGAAATATATTGGAAAGCACTAATGAAATAGATAGGTTTTCCATTGGAGTTGTTGAGATGTTATTTCCCCTTACTGCACAAAGTGTACCACTTGGTCTAGCTTATTTCATATATTTAAATCTCATACGTTATTCAATGAAGTGAATGCATAGTTTGATGAAAATGAGGGAAAAGTGAGGCCACTGATGGCATATTTATTGATTTAGTATTCATATTATTTGATAAATGAGTGTGACACACAACCTGGCATGTTTAAAATACATACACACTACAAATATCCCAGCAGTTTGTTGGAAAACAAAGTTACATGACCCAATTCATGCCCCAGTCAGTGGTACCATGTATAACAGAGAGCTCATACTGAGAAACACCAGCCCCTTGATTCAGAGTGGTCTGTCTGAATAACATTAAGTCACTGGCAGTTTAAAACTGTCACACAAAAATCTTATTTGCATTTTGTGCTCTATTGTGGAAAGTAATAGCAATCCGAGATGAAGTTACAGGCAGCAGGATCATGTAATGTAAATGAATTGCCTGGACTTATGATTTATTTGCTCATCTGAACCTTCTAATAGTGCTCACTGAAAGATTCACCTAGTTTGATGGACATGTACAACTATGCCAAATGTTATAAAAGAAAAGCCTCAAGTCATAATTTTACAATAAATTAGCTTTAATGAGGAAAAGCTTAACTCCATATCTGCAGATTGTAAACATGCACTGAAAGAAAATTAACTCCTGAAAATTAATTAGGTTTGCATTTTTGGCATTTTGTCCATTGGAAAGCTAAACTAAACAATACTAAACACTGTTGACTATTCCAGAATGATGTGAAGGAAATAAATTGCTGATAAACATAGAAATACAGAAGATAGGAGCTGGAGGAGGCCATTCGGCCTTCAAGCCTGCTCCACTATTCATCACGATCATGGCTGATTGTCTAACTCAATAACCTAATCCTGCTTTCTCCCCATAACCTTTGATTCCATTCGCCCCAAGTGCTACATCTAGCTGCCTCTTGAATACATTCAATGTTTTGGCATCAACTACTTCCTGTGGCAATGAATTCCACATGCTTCCCACTCTTTAGGTGAAGAAATGTCTCCTCATCTCTGCCCTAAATGATCTACTGAATCTTCAGACTGTGACCCCTGATTCTGGATACACCCACCAATGGGAACATCCTCCCTGCATCTACCCTGTCTCGTCCTGTTAGAATTTTATAAGTCTCTATGAGATCCCCTCTCATTTGTCTGAACTCTAGCGAAAACAATCCTAACCTAGTCAATCTCTCCTCATGCATCTGTCCCGCCATCCCCAGATTCAGCCTGGTAAACCTTTGCTGCACTCCCTTGAGAGCAAGAGCATCCTTCCTCAGAAAAGGAGACCAAAACTGCACACAATATTCTAGGTGTGGCCTTACCAAGGCCCTATATAACTGCAACATCACATCCCTGCTCCTGTACTCGAAACTTCTCGCAATGAAGGCCATCATACCATTTACCTTCTTTCCTGCCTGCTGCACCTGAATGCTTACCTTCAGCAACTGGTGCATAAGGACGCCCAGGTCCCTCTGCATACTCCCTTTCCCCAAATTACAGCTATCCAGGTAATAATCTGCCTTCTTGTTTTTGCTTCCCAAGTGAATAACTTCCCATTTATCCAAATTATATTGCACCTGGCAATGATTCGCCCACTCACCTAAAATGTCCAGGTCATGGTGAAGGATCTCAGCGTCCTCGTCGCAGTTCGCCCGCCCACATAACTTGCTATCATTTGCAAACCTTGCTATGTTACATTTTGTTCCCTCATCCAAATCATTAATATATATTGTGAATAGCTGGGGTCCCAGCACCTATCCCTGTGACACCCCATTAGTTACTGCCTGCCAATTTGAAAATAACCTATTAATTCCTACTCTTTGTTTCCTCTCTGCCAACCAGTTTTCTAACCATCTCAATACACTTCCCCCTATCCCATGCACTTTAATCTTGCACAATAATCTCTTATGCAGAACTTTGTCAAATGTTTTCTGAAAGTCCAAATAAACAACAACGACTAGCTCTCCCTTGTCAACTATACTAGTTACATCTACATAGAATTCCAAGAGACTTGTCAAACATGATTTACCCTTCATAAATTCATGCTGACTCTGTCTGATCCTGCCACTGTTTTCTAAATGCTCCACTATAAAGTCCTTGATAACAGATTCGAGAATTATCCCCAATTCCAATGTTAGGCTTACTGGTCTATAATTCCCTCTTTTCTCTCTACCTCCTTTTTTGAATATTGGAGTGACATTAGCTACCCGTCAACCTGCAAGGACTGTTCCAGAGTCAATAGAATCCTGGAAGATGACCACCAATGCATCCACTATTTCAAGCATCATTTTCTTATGTAGTCTGGGATATAGATTATCAGGCTCTGTAGATTTATCCATCCTCAATACCATCAATTTTCTCAGCACCGGTTCTCTACTAATATTGATCTCCCTCGATTCTTCCCTCTCACTAAATTTTTGGTTCATCCCGCAGCGCCAGTTCTGCTTACCAAAAGTGGCCCACCAGGCACTCGCATTCCACACCCGGCTCCAACGTTTCTGGTATCTGATTAGTATCTTCCTTTGTGAAGACAGAACCAAAGTGTGTATTCAGTTGCTCAGCCATTTCTTTGTCCCCTAGTATACATTCTCCCATTTCTATCTGTAGGGGTCCTACATTTGTCATCACAAATCTCTTTTTCTTCACTTAACTATAGAAATTCTTAGTGTCAGTCATTATGTTCCCTGCAAGCTTACTTTCATACTGTATTTTCCCCTTCTTAATCACTCCCTTGGTCCTCCTTTGCTGAATTCTAAACTGTTTCCAATCCTCAGGCATATTATTTTTCTTGGCCAATCTGTATACTTTTTCCTTGGATTGAATGCCACTTTGTAAGTCATGAATTAGCCCTCTTACCCATTTTGCATTTGTGGCAGACAGGAATAAACAGTTATTGCAGTTCCCCGTGCGTTCCTTGAATGTTTGCCATTGCCTATCCACTGTCATCCCTTTAAGTAACTATCCCCAATCTATCAAGGCCAACTCATGCCTTATATCTTCATAGTTTCCTTTATTAAGATTCAGCACCCTAGTCTCTAAATCAACAACCTCACTGTCGATCTTGATAAAAAAATTCTATCATGTTTATGGTCGTTCATCCCCAAGGGGTCTTGCACAGCTAGGTTGGAAATGATTCCCTTCTCATTACACAGTACCCAGTCTAAGATGGGCTGTTCACTCGTTGGTTCCTCCACATATTGGTCAAGGAAATTTGTCACCCTGATTTTATATACTTCAGGAATTTCTCCTCTATGGCATTGTGGCTAACTTGATTTGCCCAATCTATGTGCAGAATAAAATCACCCATGATCACTGATACTCCCTCATCACTCTAATTCCTGTTTAATGCCATTCCCAACATCACTACAGCAGTTTGGGGGTCTATATATGACACCCACTAATGTTTTTGCCCCTCGGTATTTCTCACCTCTAGCCACACAGGCTCCATATTGTCAGAACTAATATCCTTTCTCACAATTGTGTTAATTTCCTCCCTAACCAGCAATGCCACTCCACCACCTTTTCCCTTTTGCCTGTTCTTCTGGGGCATTTAGCTCCCGTCCCTGGTCACTCTGCAGCCATGTCTCTGTAATCCGAATTATATCATACCCATTTACATCTATCTGTGTAATTAGTTCATCCACTTTATTGCAAATGCTCTGTGCATTAGGGCACAAAGCCTTTAAGCTTGTCTTTTTACCAATGTTTGTCTTGGTCGTGTTTTTCTCAATAGCCCTGTTTGAATCTTGTCCTTGGTTTCTCTGCCTATCACTTTTCTTATTCCCTTTTCTATCATTTGTTTTTGTCTTTGCTCCCTCCTTCTCTGACTCCTTACACAGGTTCCTACACCACCCCACCCCCCCACACCCTCCACCTCCCCCCCCACCCAACCCAGAATATTAGTTTAAACCCTTCAGAACTGCTGTAGCAAACATTTCCCCCTCGGACATCAGTCCCAGTCCTGCCAGGTGTAACATATCCAATCTGTGCAGGTCCCACCTCCCCCAGAACTGCTCCCAATGCCCCAGGAATCTGAAACCCTCCCTCTGACACAATCTGTTCAACTATGTATTCATCCGGTACATCCTGTCATTTCTCCTCTGACTAGCATTTGGCACCAGTCGTAATCCTGACATCACGACCTTTGAGGTCCGATTTCTTAACTTTCTTCCGAGCTCCCTGTCTTACCATCCCTTTTTTTTTAACCCATATTGTTTGTACTGGTGTGTACTACAACCACTGGCTGTTCATCCTCCCCCTTTAGAATGTCCTGTACCTGCTCCAAGAAATTCTTGACCCTAGCAACAGGGAGGCAACATACCATCCTGGAGTCTCAGTTGTGGCCACAGAAATGTCTGTCTATTCCCCTTACAATTGAGTCACTTGGCAACCCACAAACCTCTGTTTGGGAGGAGCAACTGAGCTGATGCAAATCTTCACCCTGACTGCCAATCAGTGTCTTCACAGCCCTCATAATATGGAAGCTACCTATTTCGCACCTGGTTCTGTCATAACCTTAAAACATTTCCTGTTTTTATCTATATAAATATATATTAGATATTCCTGCTGTTTTTACCCAATGCTTTCCCCACCTTCCCTGATATTGATAATTCATGCTGAGCTATAAGGTTTGACTTCACATTTCTCAGAAGGAAAGTGCACTAAGATGAGGCACATGTTGCAAAATCAGGGTGACAAATTTGCCACCCTATTGCCAATATCCACTAAGTTTGACTGCAGCATCCCCACTGCAAGTGCAGGATAAAATACATACTGATCCACTTAGACCCAAAGGGCTATTTGCCATCTAAAAAGTTACAGAGTTGAGACCTTACAGTCAGTATCATGATGAGAATACAGCTGAACCAGATCCAGTCCTTACACAATGACTAAACATGCTTATCTTTTGGAAAGATTCACTGGTTGGCAAAGAAAAGTGGTAAGTTGCTTTGATTTTCTTTTCCCTTGCTACTCCATGAAAATTGAGGTCAATTGTGACACCTGGCATCATTAAGTTATTCTTGCTCACCTTTATGACATAGCAGATCCAGTTGAAACTCAAATTCTTTTCTCTTTTAACTCCTTGAAAGACTAGTTGAATTTAAAGCCCTGATTTTATCTTGGGATAGGATTAGAGTGAGATGCCAGCCCAAGCGATATTGCAGGAGAGTTTAACTCCCAGGATTCATTTTAATACGGTTGATATCTACCCACCCAATCACCTTTATTAATGAGCTGGCCATTCTTTTTCCCTGCACAATTTCTTGCGAGTATTGCAAGGAATACTTAAAGCAGCAATGCACTCCTTAAAGTTGATGTACATATACGTTTCCTTTAAGCAATCTCAGTTACTGTGTATATATGACGTTGATACATTGTCTGCTAGTTCGCCTGCTGTAGGTATATAAGGTGCATACACAAAAATCAATTGCCTTGCTGCATAATGTGTTTTACTGTTTTAAATAATCTAGTCCATGGAATTATTCAAGTATTCAACAGTTCACCAATTCCAGGATAGTGCTTGAGTGCTCGTACAAACAATCTGCCAGGGTGTCCATACAATTATGGATTCTTTTCTGCAGGAGGCTATGGTCTAGTAGTTTTATCACTGGACTGTTAATCCAGAGACCCAGGTAATGTTCTGACTCTGGTACGATTCCCACTGCAGCAGATAGTGAAATTTGAATTCAATAAATATCTAGAATTAAACGTCTAAGGATGACCACAAATCCATTGTTGGTTGTTGGTTTACTACTATTCCTTAGGAAAGAAAACTGCCATCCTTACCTGCTCTGGCCTATATGACCCACAGCAATCTGGTTGATTCTTAACTGCCTTCTGGGCAATTAAGGATGGATAATAAATGCTGGCTGAGCCAGCGACATCCTCATCCCATTAACGAATTTTAAAAAGTCAGAAGTCAGAGACAAAACAGAAACTGCATTAAACAATTCAATGAACTTGCACAATTGAATATGAAACAAAATGTAACATTTCATATTCTTCTGAATTATTGTGGCTAAAATCTCAGCTCTTTACTGCAAAGAGAAAAATGAAAACTGATGATGGAACTTTTTGGGGATATCTCTGCTCAACTCACAAAGACTAATGGAGAGCTGGGAGAAAAAGAAAAGAAATGGGATGAACAACAAATGAAGTCTCATCAATCCAATGAGAAATTGCTAGTTTACTGAAAGACCTGGAACGACTCACTCGAAAATAATCATGCTAGGCTGGAGCACCTACAGATACATTTGCATGAGCTCAAATCAATGCTGGAGAAAATGGCAGGACTGTAAAAACAGCAGAGCTACACAGCATACATATGGAACTGTAGGTTACTCACAAGTGTCATTTCAGGAATAAATGACAACAATGATGCCCTGGTGAGAAGGCTCAACCAGTATACACAGAACCTCAAACTACTGAAGCAGCAAATGGATAAGGACCAGATTTCAAAGAAAACAGCAATAAAAACAAGTTGAATAGGCCAAACAGTTATTAGATAAGGTTTTGAAGTATAAAATATACTGGACTCAGAGTTGCAAATTTTGACAGAATTAGAAGAATCTAGGGTATCAAACCAAAAGTTTTAAAATGAGTGGAAGCTCTCAAGGGACAATACAGTAAATGCCAAGAAAATCTGAACTAATAGAAATAGCCTGAGGAAAGGAATCCGTGAATGGCTAATCTGGAACAAAAGTTAACTCATACACTAGGATAAGATAATTCTGGAACAGAAAGTGCAGTACATGAAGGAAAACTGGATGACACAAACAAGAATGACAGACCAATCACTGAAGACTATGGTAATCAATGACACTTCCAGACAAATTCACTGTTGTGAGATGTGGAAAAATCAGCAAATTACCTGTATGTTATAGATTCTCATAGGCCCACTTCTTATTGTAAACAGTTCATATTTCCTTTGGAAAGGAATGGGATATTGTCTGTCTCCTTACTTTTAAGAGATTTCACGGATAAACACTCCACATATTGTTTGCGTACAATGCTGCCCTTTAATGTTTCCCTTTATTTTGAGGCTATGCCCCCGCATCCTACTTTCACCTGCTCGTGGAAAAAACCTCTCTGCCTCCACCTTATCTATTCCCTTCATAATCTTATATGTTTCTATAAGATCTCCCCTCATTTTTCTGAATTCCAATGTGTATAATCCCAGACTACTCAGTCTTTCTTCATAATCCAACCCTCTCAACTCTGGAATCAACCGAGTGAACCCCCTCCAGTGCTAGTATATCCCTTCTTAAGTAAGGAGAGCAAAACTGCACACAGTACTCCAGGTGTGGCCTCACCAGGACCCTATATAGCTGCAGCATTCCCTCCCTGTTTTTAAACTCCATCCCTCGAGCAATGGCAGACAACATTCCATTTGCCTTTTTAATTACCTGCTGTACCTGCAATCCTACTTTTAGCGATTCATGCACAAGGACACCCAAGTCCCTCTGCACAGCAGCATGCTGCAATTTTTTACCATTTAAAATATAGTCCATTTTGCTGTTATTCCTACCAAAATGGATGACCTCACACTTATCAACATTGTACTCCATCTGCCAGACCTTTGCCCGCTCACTTAGATTATCTATATCCCTCTGCAGACTTTCAGCGTCTTCTGCACACTTTGCTCTACCACTCAGCGTCATCTGCAAATTTTGACATACCACACTTAGTCCCCAACTCCAAATCATCTATGTGAATTGTAAACAATTGCGGTCCCAACACTGATCCCTGAGGCACACCACTAGCCACTGACCACCAGCCAGAAAAGCACCCATTTACCTCTACTCTTTGCTTTCTACTAGTCAACCAATCCTCTATCTATGCCAATACATTACCTGTAATACCGTGCAACTTTATCTTATGTAGCAGACTTTGGTGTGGCACCTTGTCAAATGCCTTCTGGAAATCCAAATACACCACATCCACAGGTTCCCCATTGTCCACGATGCAAGTAATGTCCTCAAAGAATTCCACCAAATTAGTTAAACATGACCTACCCTTCATGAACCCATGCTGGGTGTTCCCAATGGGACAATTTATATCCAGATGTCTTGCTATTTCTTCCTTAATGATAGATTCAAGCATTTTCCCCACTACCGAAGTTAAGCTAACTGGCCTATAGTTACCTGCTTTTTGTCTACTTCCTTTTTTAAACAGTGGCGTCACATTGGCTGTTTTCCAATCTGTGGGAACCACCCCAGATTCTAGTGAATTTTGGTAAATAATTACTAGTGCATTTGCCATTTCCCCCATCACCTCTTTTAGTACCTTGGGATGCATTTCATCAGGGCCAGGAGACTTGTCTACCTTTAGCCCCATTAGCTTGCCCAGCACTGCCTCCTTAGTGATAATGATAGTTTCTAGGTCCTCACCTATAACCTTCTTGCCATCAGTTTTCGGCATGTTATTTGTATCTTCCACTGTGAAGACCGACACAAAATAATTGTTTAATGTCTCAGCTATGTCCTCATTCCCAGTCATTAAATTGGCCTTCTCATCCTCTAAAGGACCAATGTTTACCTTCGCCACTCTTTTACGATTTACATATTTATAGAAACTTTTGCTGCCTGTTTTTATATTCTGAGCTAGTTTAGTCTCATAATCTATCTTACTTTTCTTTATAACTCTTTTTGTGGCTTTCTGTTTGCCTTTAAAGATTTCCCAGTCTACTAGTTTCCCACTACTCTTTGCTTTTTTGTACGTGTTTTTTTTCAATCTGATATTTTCCTTTATTTCCTTAGACATCCATGGCGGCTCTCTCTTTTCCTGCAGTTCTTCCTTATCACTGGAATATACTTCTGCTGAACACTGTGAAAAATCATTTTGAAAGTCCTCCACTGTTCCTCAATTGACCCACCATAAAGGTTTTGCTCCCATTCTACCTTAGTTAACTCCTCCCTCATCCCATCATAGTCTCCTTTGCATTTTAAATTCGACCATACTGTGATCACTCCTTCCGATAGGATCCCTAACTGTGAGATTGTTAATTATTCCTGTCGCATTACACAGGACTAGATCTAGGATAGCTTGCTCCCTTGTAGGTTTCATTACATATTGTTCAAGAAAATTATCGCGGATGCATTCTATGAACTGCTGCCATGACCGACCTGGCTTGATCAATCGATATGTAGGTTAAAATACCCCATAATAATTGCTGTACCATTTTTACATGCATTAGCTATTTCTATGTTTATTACCTGCCCCACCACAATGTCATTATTTGGTGGCCTATAGACCACACCTATCAGTGACTTCTTCTCCTGCTATTCCTAATTTCCATCCAAATAGATTCAACCTCTTGTTCAGTAGAACCTATATCATCTCTCACTACCGCCCTGATATCGTCCTTAAAAATCAGAGCGACACCACCACCATCATGATAAAAGCAAGTTTATATTTCCTGCTGTTACTTTCTTTTTCTGGGCAGGACTATCATTGCTGTAAACCTTGGGTTCTTGCCCAGCGTTCTAGATGCTACAATGGAAATCTTGATGGTCAAGGTCAGGATAAGAAGGTAGGAACCCTGGAATCCCTGGAGTATACCCAGGCTGCATTCACAGCAGCAATACAAAAGCAAACTGTTGGACACACTGGAAATACTCACAAGCCCGTCAACATTGATGGCGAGAGAAATAGTGTCAATGTCTTGGGTTTGTGACCATTCATCTGAACTGATTATATAGCAGGTCTAGCCAAAGGTGGCTAAGTAAGTTAATGCCATTAGCATCACTCCCAAGATCTGGGATCAATATCAAAAGAGTTCAAGGATCTCACAAGCAGCAAGTTTGTGAATACTTGTCTCATCCCTCCCCCTCCCATTCTGTCACATAATTCAGTATATACTTACAAGAATACAGTACAAAATCTCTATTTTTCCTCTGCTGACTTCACATCAGCCAATTGTCTTACCAACATGACTTCCTCACCTCAAAGCTACAAACCCAGACTGACAATTATTAGCACTTCCCCAGACAATCTTGAACTACTCTGAGAATTACAGATATCATGCGCTCTGCTAGATCTGTGGAAACTCAAAGCTTCTTAACAGACAATCCAAAACTGTTAGCAGCAAGATCACAGCCACATGAGTCCCAGGGAAGTTGATATTTTTAAGTTCATTCAGCAGGAGTGCTCCAGTGGGGCCATCTCTGTATCTTCATTACCTTGGTTTCCCTCCTGCTCCCCTAATTGTGATTGCTTTCTGAACTTCCATTGGCACTTCATGTAATGCTAGGATCAATCCCTCAGGTCTACAATGGTGGCTGCCTGAAGTGCAAAATCCTGCTTCTGATTACTGGTCTCCTCCTCATTTCAGCCAAGCATGGTCAGACTCAATCTCAAGTCATTTAACTGAAGTCTGTGAATTAAATTCTCCTCACTAAGAGTGTTACAAGATGTTCACACACTGTATCATTTTCCTCAGCTCTCTCATATCACATTTGCACTTGAGTTACAATCAGGCTAACATGAGTACATCATTAAAAACCAAAAGAATTGCAGATGCTGTAAATCAGAAACAAAAACAGGAACTGCTGGAAAAGCTCAGCAGGTCTGGCAGCATCTGTGCAGAGAAATCAGAATTAATGTTTCGGGTCTGGTGACGCTGAAGTGAGTTCTGAGGAAGGATCACATTACTGATCACATAAGTGTTAACTATCAGCTACTTAACCCTTATGCCAGCTTGATCATGCCTCATAGAAACTAACAATTTCTACTGTAATCGGTTGTAAATATTAACCGATCCAACAGCATTTTTTAAAAAAAGCTAAAACGGTGCTCTCCCTATTGCAATATCTATCTGCCTCTTGTAATTTTAGCGCATCATCTAGTTCAATCAGTAACCTACCAGAGAACTTGATACCATTTTTGCTTTTAGTTCTGTTTAAACAAGTGCAGCTTTTGTATGGCATCAAATGTTCTCATTTGGAATGAACAAAGTGCTCAAAGATATCAAAATATTAGAAGGTACTTAATGCATCGACACTTTCCAAGGTGTCAAAGCTCTTTGCATATAGACGTCAAATTGAACATCTTCAGGATATCAAAACAAAGCTCAAAGACAGCAAAAGAAATTGAAATTGATTTCAAATATAATCAGTCACTCACATGTTAAAAAGCACAAGGAAATTAATGGAGGGATTTGAATCTATTAATCACGTCAGTGCAGAAACATTTTTCACCTATAAGCTTTAAAATCTAGAAAGCAATAAATTATAAACTAAAAAGCTATAAGAAGCAATGAGACCTATAAAAACTCAAGGAGAACCTGAAAAGCAATGATAGACATAAATGATGATCACCATCAAAATGATGATGATACAAAAAGACAGATTAACATAGGAATCCCAGTGTTCAATCTTCAATCAGGGATATCATGACATACTTCCAAAGCAGGTGGGACTTAAACCCAGGCCAGAAAGCTCAGATATTACTACTGTGCTACAACTGCCTGAGACCTGGTCTTCTACTGAATAACTTTCTTCCCTCACCAAATTACTCATGGTATTGTTTTACATCTAGAAGTGCTCTTACACACAACTGGACATTTTTTTTCCCCAAATTATTCATTGTTTTCATCTATTAACCACAACCAGTATAAATTACCTATGTTTCCAATTGAACAATTTATGTGCAAAGTCCGTTGAGGGCAATACAAACCATCAAAGGTGAGGGAGAATTAGGAAGAGGGGAAGGGGCCAGGGGCTAAATCAGTCCCAGTATTTTAATTTTTTTCATTAATCTACTTTATTAATCTACATGTTCAGAAATATAATTACATACCACTGTAGTAGGTAGGACTTAAACCCAGATCTCCTGGTTTCAGGCTGTAGATTATTACCACCGCACCACTAAATGGCCCACCGCTCAGTGATCTAACTATTTTCCTTAACTGACTTCACCAGTGCAAACATTAGCCTGGAGTTCTGGAATACTAGTTCCATGACATTGTCACTATGCTCCCATATTACAAACATAACATCTCAAAGACCCACAAACAAATAAAAGAAAATCTAGAATGTGAGTGTACACAGTTCATAACACATCAGTTTGAACTAAGAACTGAAGGAAGGGTCACTTGACCCGAAACGTTAACTCTGATTTCTCTCTACAGGAGCTGCCATACTTGTTGAGCTTTTCCAGCACTCTCTATTTTTATTGGTTAAATTTAATCCTGCCATCAATTGGTTTCTCACGTGATTGTTTTTCGTCAGCTTTTGAGCACTGAAAGGGAATTAAATGATGCTGGTGCAGGTAGATAGGATGGTGAAGAAGGTGTTTGGTATACTTGCCTTTATTGGCCAATGCGTTGAGTATAGAAGTTGGGAGGTCATGTTGTGGCTGTACAGGACATTGGTTAGGCCATTATTGGAATACTGTGTTCAATTCCGGTCTCTCTGCTTATAGGAAAAATGTTGTGAAATGTGAAAGGGTTCAGCAAAGATTTACAAGGATGTTGCTGAGGTTGGAGGGTTTGAGCTATAGGGAGAAGCTGAATAGGCTGGGGCTATTTCCCCTGGAGTGTTGGAGACTGAGGGGTGACCTTTGTAAAGGTTTATAAAACCATGAGGGCTGTGGATAGAGTGTATAGGAAAAGTTTTTTTTTCCTGCAGGATAGGGGAGTCCAAAACTAGAGGGCACAGGCTTAAGGTGAGAGGAGAAAGATTTAAGAGACCTAAGGAGCAACTTTTTTTCATGCAGAGGGTGGTGCGTGTATGGAATAAGCTGCCAGAGGAAGTAGTGGAGGCTATTACAATTACAACACTTCAAAGGCATCTGAATGGGAAGGGTTTAGAGGGATATAGACCAAATGCTGGCAAATGGGACTAAATTAATTTAGGTTATCTGATTGGCATAGGCAAGTTGGACTGAAAGGTCTGCTTCCATGCTGTACAGCTCTATGACTCTTCATTTATCTTTAGCTATATGTACACCTGTCTATTTACCCTATATTGCTTGGTTAAATTTCAAATAATGCTCCAAATTTACTTTATCTGTAATGATAATTATCTTGTTGAAACCTCTGCCCCTATTAAAATTCTTTCAAGACTAGTTTACACTTCTCCCAATCTTTTCAGTATTGAGCGCTCTAATCAGTATTAGATTTCTGCTCTTTAGCTCTTCCAGTATCCCAATACACTCCTAATTGCATCTGTGAAGAGAGAGAAACAGAGTTAATGTTTTGAGTCTGATACTACACTTATTCAGAACTAAATCAAGTTCTGAAGAATAGACATACTGGACTCAAAACGCTAACCCTGTTTCTGTCTCCGTAGATGCTGGCAGATCTGCTTTGGAATTCTGTGTTTATTTCAGATTTCCAGCATCTGCAGTATTTTACCTTTTTGTCTGTAATTGTTTCTTGGTGGTCAATACATGAAATAACCCTCAATGATTCTCAGCTGAGCATTTAGGGGTTTAATTGTGCTCTATTTTGCATGTTTGACTGCCAATCTATTATAATTGGGTATTTAAGTAAGAACACTGCAAATACTCTCAGATCTGTGAAACCTGTTGTTAACTAGTTAAATATACATGGTACACAAATAATGACTACCTTTTTAACCTGTTGCAGTTACCTGTTACTCCTCAGCAAATTATATTTCAACAGCCAAGATTTACCCACTTACGGAGCATTAAGCAGCCTATCCTATTAGTCCTCAACTATCTCTTATTTTCAACTCTTTGTATTGGCTGCAATGTTGACCTAGTTTGCATAGATCATTTGAATCAATCATTATTGTAAATTAGAAACTGTAAGGGAGCCAACACATCACTGGGCAGCTCCACCCTTTTTTTTTGAAGTCTATGGCTCAGAAATTGCTAGACCAGCCCATCCCTTGGTGAGTGCCATGAATTTGATATTGTTACCTCAGCTTTCTGCTCACTGATGAGAAGCGTGAGTTGGTATCACTGTGTTCACATCAACGGGGCATCTGGTACCTGAAGAATGATATGTCTGATGGGCTACTTCCTTAGCTAAAGAATTTAAATGGCAGCAAAAGAAACAAGGTGGCAGGAGATAAAGTCGATTAAAGTCACGTTAGTGTAGCAATAAGGGAAAACAACTGAATCGAGTGCAAGAAAATGATAGAAGTGAAAAAGAAAGAAAGTAACTTCATATTTAAATGTTATATACAACAAATCTCTGGTAGTAATGTGCTATCTGGAGGAAGAGATTCAATTATTCACTTGCTTGGCTTCCAAGGCTGAATGACATTTCAAGAACATAAATCATGTCACTAACAGTGTCTGTATGACATGAATTAGTGGCCTAAATGGCTGTAGTGAGATCTTTCCACAACCCCTCCCATGCACTTTACTAGCTATGACATATTATTTGAATTTTAGTTCCTGTTGAAATGTGGGAAGAGCCAAGGAGTAGAGTGGAGTAAATCATCCAGCAACTTATCCCCCTCCTTTTCACAGATTGATGTTATTTTTGCTCACTAAAAATGGCTTTTTTTTTCATGAATGTGTCATTATACTCCCACATTTTCTGAGCCATTATGTTTGACAGCTACAACTGGGGCCAAATTTATGAGACATTTGTGGTTCTTACAGTTTTCTATAGCTGTTTCACTAACTGTGATTCTAAGTGATGTTAAACAGAGGCTCAAATCCCTGCTTCATAGCCTCCCTTTTTCTTCTGCAGTTCGTTGTGAGAAAACTTTGAGCACAATGCAGAAAGTAATAACTTCTGGTCTCATGTGCAAATTTCTGAGGGCATAGCCTGGCTCCTTTCCAACTAACAAGTTCAGTTTCAGCACTGGGCAAGGATTAAATAAAAATAAGTCTCCTGACAGAATGAGAAGGATTTATCAGATACAACAATCAGGCAACATGCCATGTTGGAAGCAGTCTCAATAATAATAGACGTAATTAACTTCGGCCTCAGCTGATTCCACTTTGTATACTGGCTGTCGTAGCACAGAGGTTGTGTCCCCCTGTTCTGAGCCGGGATGTCTGCTTTCAAGTCCTACTAGCATCAGAGGTGCGTCAGAACACGTACATGTTATTTAGACAACATCTCTGAACAGGTTGATTTAGAAATTATCTATCACAGCAAGCTGAAGGGACTCTTGTAATGACCCTACCTTTGAATCAGGAGGCCTAGATTAAATACCATCTGCTTCAGAAGAACGTATTAACATCCCTAAACACGTTGATTAGGAAAATAATACAGCAAGCTGAATCAAATAAATAATTCTGTCAAAAACACATCAGCTCCCTTCCAGCGTGGGAGTTAGCACATTCTCCCCATGTTTGCATGGATTTCCTCTGGGTGTTCTGGTTTTCTCCCACAGTCAAAAGATGTACACGTTAGGTGGATTGGCCATGGGAAATACAGGGTTACAGTGATAAGGTAGGGGAGTGGGCCTGAGTGGGATGCTCTTCGGGGAGGTCAGTGTGGCCTTGAAGGGCTAAATGGCCTGCTTCCACACTGTAGGAATCCTATGATTCTATGATTTAGTAGCAATCTTGCTAAAGAGATTTCATATCATTGAGCCCAGTGTCAATATATACACACTGAATTGAAACAACTGCATACCATTCACAGTTTCATAGCTAATGGGTGACAAATAGTTTATGTGAACAGGTTGAAGCCTTGAATGAAAAGGGATTTATTTCAAGTCACACTGCAATAAAACTGGGCATGCTATGCTGTATGTTGTCGATCAAACTCCTAAGATGCTTGTCCTCTGGAAACAGCTTCTCAACAATTCCTTCTCATCACAAGTGCTTTAAGAGCAAATGATGACTTAAGCAGCCCACAGCTTTCAGAAATTATTGGATTGCCATCAGATTTTCAACCTTTTTTAGCTCAACTTATCCACAATAATTTTCAAAATGTAGAGATAATTTTGGCAAAGAATGAAAGCGTGAGTTAAATTGGTGCTGTGGTAAGAAGTGTCTGCTTAAACGTTTGGTTACAGCTTGCAATTTGTGGCATCTGGTTGATCATCATGATTTAAACAAATATATGCAAATTTAGCACTTGAGCAATGATTCAGAGAAATTTTGTGATTGCAGTTTATCTGGTGTTGTGATACAGTTGCAAGTCAAAATGGTGTGTAGCTTGGAGAGGAACTTGAAGAATGTGGTGCTCCCATTCATCTACTGCCCTTATTCTTCTCAATGGTGAAGGTTGTGGAATTGAAAAGTGTTGTCACACGAAACATATGAACATGTGAAATAAGAGCAAATAAGCCATTCAGCCCCTTGAGCCTGCTTCATAATTCAATCCAATCATTGCTGATCTGTTTCTGTTTTGTACTCTTTGAAAGGATTCAAATGAATTGTTTGAAGATGGTTTTCCTTTTATAAAAAACAAGGTGATTACCTTCCTGATTATCTTGAGTATTTGTAAATGCTCAGCTATACCCTCTTAACACGGGTGGTACGGTGGGTCAGTGGTTAGTACTACTGCCTCACAGCGCCAGGGACCCGGGTTCGATTCCAGCCTCAAGCGACTGGCTGTGTGGAGTTTACACATTCTCTCCGTGTTCTGCATGGGATTGCTCTGGTTTCCTCCCACAGTCCAAAGATGTGTGGGGTAGGTGGATTAACCATGCTAAATTGTCCATAGTGCCCAGGGATCTTTAGGTTAGGTGGATTAGACATGGGAAATGGGTTTGGGGTCTGGGTGGGATGCTCTTTGGAGAGGCAGTGTGGGCTTGTTGAGTCGAATGGCCTGTTTCCACACTGTATTCTATGATTAATATAATAAATTCTGACAGACACCAGGCTAACTGGATTGGTTTCCTGTTTTCTGCTTTCCATCATTCTTGAAAATGTTTAGTACTTTCCAGTCTGATGGAACCTTTCCTGAATCTAAGAATTTTTTTGAAAATTAACACCCAATGCATCCACTCATCATCCTAGATCCTATCTGGACCCGGAGAATTGTCAGCCCACAGCTTCATCAGTTTACTCAATACCACTTCCATCTTAATTCTAATTTCACCAAATTCCTCTCTCCTTCCAATTTCTTGAGTTACAAGTATTACTGGAATTGTTTTTGTTTGTTTTATATGGTTTCCCCTATGTCAATAGAGGCTTGATGAGTGTTGAGAGGAGTGGGTGAGATACCGATCAATAGGCTGCTGTGTCCTGACTTCTGTCAAGCCTCTTGAGTATTGCTAGAGATATACTCATTCAGGCAAGTGGAGTATTCCATTATGTCCTATTTTGTTCCTTGTCGATAGTGGACAGACTTTGACAAGTCAAGAGGTGAGGTTCTCAGTGTAGATTTCCCAACCTTTGACCTGTTACTATAGCCAGAGTATTTATTTAGTCAGCCAGATTCATTCCCATGCAGTGGTAACCCCAGGCACTGCCTCTTTATTGACCCTCTGACAATAATGTACTCCCTCAGGACTGACCCTCTGACAATGAGGCATTCTCCTTCTATTGACCCTCTGACAATGAGATATTTCCTCAGGACTAGCCCTTAGACAGTATGGCACCCCTTCAGCACTGACCGTCTAATAGTTATGAATTAATCTATTAGGTATGTTTGCGTGGTTGTGATGCCTTGCATAGTGAAGATGCTGAGAGCCGTGTTCAAAGTGTAAATAATATCTGCAAAGGACGCAATATCATATGAAGTTTGAAGACCAGTGTGCAGTAAGATGATGGATGAAACTTGCTAAGAATTGGATTCTACTGATGGCATAGTTATTAAGTGATGCATTTATGAGCCAGGATTTTACTTGAACCACTCATATTAATCATTAAATTTGTAATGGTGCTTAAATCAGGGCTCCTGACTGTGACCTCCACACTGATCTTGGTATTCTCTTGCCATAAACAAAGGGTCAGTACTGAGGAAGTGGCTCATGGTCAGTATGTCAGTACTGAGAGATTTCCGGATTGTAATAGGGTCAGAAATGAGGGAGTACCACACTGTCAGAGGGTCAGTACAGCGGGAATGTCTTATCATCAGAATCAGTACCGAAGAAGTGCATCATTGTAAGAGGGTCAGTATTGAGAGATTGCCATATCCCATTGTAATGGGACCCGAATTGAGGGAGTATCTCATTGTAATTGGGTCAGAATTAAGGGAGTGCCAAACTATTAGATGGTCAATGCTGAATGAGTGCTGCATGGTCGAAGGGCCAGTCCTGAGAAAATGCCTCATTGTCAGAGGGTCAATATTGAGGGAGTGCCTCATTGTCAGAGAGTTCATAATGTGAGATTCCCTCATTGTAATGGGGTCAGAATTGATGGAGTATCACACATTTAGAGGGTGAGTACTGAGGGAGTGGTGGACTGTCAGAGGGTCAGTCTTGAGACTATGCCTCATTTTTCAGATTGTCAGTACTGAGGAACTGCTAAAGTGATAAAAGGGTGTGGGTGGAAAGCAAGAACCGCTATTGAAGTGGATTGTCAACCATGATCAGACTGAATGATGGAGCAGGGTTGAAGAACCGAATGATCTACTCCTTCTCCCTTTTTCTATATTTGTATCTTCCTTGATGCCATTTACTCCAGATGAGCAAGACACAGTATGTCCACTGAATGGGGATGTGCTGGGATGCTATCACAAATCTATGTCCTTTGTTGGAACTTGTGATAAAAGTAGCCATCCTGTTACAATGGCTGTCAGGGTGACAGCTGAGCTAATTTTGTATGTGACTGCCTATTTCTAAGGATCCACTGGGATAAGTGTGGCATCTCTCAATCCTCCACCCATAAAATGTATCAATTATCTTGTTTTCCCATGATAAAATCAATACTGCAGACCGGGCAGTAAACTGAGATTGCCAATATAGAATAACTCCCCTCAGCTGCAACATACACAGTCTTGGGGTTCGCAAGCAAAAAAGACATAAAGGACCGGGGCATGTCTGGACTGTCCTGAAAGGAAATGTCTTAGGAGGGGTGAGGGTGTCCTATGTGTGTGGATCCTCCTCTTTCTGGATGACACTTTCCTGTCTCTTTGACAGAAGGGGCATCTGGAGTGAGAGTAAATGCTTCATTCCATTGCCAGCTTGCAGTTCTCGCAGAAACGACTCTGAACTGCCTGCCACTTTAACACACCACCCTGTTCCTTGGACAACACCTCTGTGTCTGGCTTGCTGTAGTGTTCCAGTGAAGCCCAATGCAAGCTGGAAGAACAACACCTCATTTTCCGCTTGGGGACCCTGCAGCTCTTTAGCCTCAATATCGAGTTTGAAGTGGTTCAGTGGTAGAATTCTCGCCTGCCACGTGGGAGGCCTGGGTTCAATTCCTGGTCAAGGCAGGGGGATGGAGATGGCCTAGTGGTATTATCAGTGAACTGTTACTGCAGAGATCCAGGGAATGTTCTGAGGACCTGGGTTCAAATCTTGCCATTCAGGGGTAGGCGATGGCACAGTGGTATTATCGCTAGACTACTAATCCAGAAATCCAGATGATGTTCTCTGGACCCGGGTTTGAATCCCACCACGGCAGATGGTGGAATTTGAATTCAATAATTTGGGTGGTGTGGTGGCTCAGTGGTTAGCACTGCTGCCTGACAGCACCAGGGACCTGGGTTCAATTCCACCCTCAGGCGACAGTCTGTGTGGAGTTTGTACATTCTCCCCTTGTCTGTGTGGGTTTCCTCCGGGTGCTCTGGTTGCCTTCCACAGTCCAACGGTGTGCAGGCTAGGTAGATTGGCCATGCTAAATTGCCCGTCATGTTCAGGAATGTGTAGATTAGGTAGGTTACAGGGGGATGGGTCTGGTTGGGATGCTCTGAGGTTCGGTGTGGACTCGTGGGGCTGAAGGGCCTGTTTCCACACTATAGGGATTCTTTGATCTATGATTCTATGATCAAACTCTCCCATTCCTAGCCCCCTACCCTACACACCAGGCCTTGTTATCACATAGCCTGCCATTACACACCCCCTGTTATTAGTCACTAATGGTCCTCATTAACAACTATTCACCCTCCCAGCCTGTTCGTTATCAACTCCTTTGTCTATACAACTGTCCTTTTCTTTCTTAAGGCTCTATCCTATCATTTGCTCCCTATCCCACCCACCTCCCTATTTACTGCATATAAACTTTTTCCCAGCCACCATCAGTTCTGAGGAAGGGTCACCGGACCCAAAACGTATACCCTGTTTTTTTTCCCTTCACAGATGCTGCCAGACCTGCTGAGCTTTGCCAGCAACTTTGTTTTTGTTGCAGTTAATAGCTAAAGACATGGAGTGCAGGCCTGTGTGTGGTTCCAGTAGCAACCAATATTCTGTTGGACCTGCCTCCCCGTGACAACGACCAACCTCTTCAATGGAGGCAGCAAGGTACACAAATACGAAAACCAGAGCAGTACTGAAAATGTTGGTGGACTTTTTCACCCTACAATCTAGATTATCACGTGTTACCAGGCCTGCTTCTCCTGTGTCTTTGTGTAATTTCACGGCATTATTCATGGGCAATGCCATGGGGTCCTTTCGTGCCTGGGACTGAGCAGATGCCTGGTCTCTGGCAGTCCTCTGGGTGCCAGTTGTCTAGGCCATTTCTTCCTTGCTGAGATATGGTAGTGATGCGTTTACTAGTATGTACTCCTGTGAAATTGAAGTAGAAGCTTAAGCATGTTCAGAATAAATTCACAGTGGTGATATGGGGGGAGAAGCATAGCACATTACAATGAATTATACTTAGTTTCCGGGGCATAAAGGTCTAGGCATCCTCACATGAGAAATCATGGTTCTTTCCCAGGAACTCCAGGATTCGCTCCTCATAGGAGGCTAGGAGATGAATGTTGATCATACTTCCACCTGTCTTAGTGTGCTCTGGTTTATTGTGGGGCATTTCCTCCTTCAATGGCACAAAGGGAGGGCTTGAGTGAGATGAAAGTCGCTGGCACCATTGCTAGTGCCAATGTAAGTGCAGGAAAGATAATAGGGTGTTCCAAGTCAGTAAGTAAGATAGAAAGAGGTGAGTAGTTTGGGGTCTAGGGTGGATGAGACCAATTGAGGGAAGATGCTGCATGCAATTTTGTGAGTGGTAGGTTATGAGCCTTGGCGGGAGGTGAATGCAGTGGCAGAGTTAGAGTGAAGGTGAGGTAGCAGAGGGAAGATGGTGGCACTTAACACTTGCAGAGAAGAAAAAGTCATTCACCTTTTTGCAGTATTACTGGGCATTCCTCTGGGCTACTGACACAGTAGCTGTCTCTGACCATATCTCCTCAAATCCCTGGAGAAACAGCACGGCCCTCATCTTCACGATCCAGTCCACTAGGACCCCCAGGTCCCCATGTGCAAAATGGGGAGGGGGTTTGCCGACTGGCCTCTCTAAGCCATGTCATTTGGAATTGCGCAGCAGCCCATGGAGGGCAATTCCTGGCTGACAGTAGTGCACAGCTTGATTTTAACTATCTAGCCAGAAGGTCCCAATTCTGACGAGCACGTGCAGCATGCAAGATAATATGGGAGCGGCACAGTGGAGTTGGGCTGCTTACTTAATGAGGTGAGCTGTGGAGAATCTTGAGTAAGCAGTCACTAGGTTTAAAGGAGAGAAAATCCAAACTGACTCTGCTCCAAAATATTGGAGAAATCAATACAATATGTCATAGAAGCAACAAGCTGTAAGCATACCATATCGTAGTTAACAACGAGCAATGAGTTAGTTTTAATTAACAAACAAACAGTGCTTAATTATTTATCTAGTGCCAAATGGGATGAAATTCAATGGAATGTTTGAAAGGAATAACACAAAACGTTAACTAGCTTTCTAAGTTTACATATAGGCATTGATACAATGAAGTAGAGAATTTGCAGTAAACTATGTAAGTCTATCAATCAGCGAATAAGATAAGGATATTGGCAAAAAATATTCAAAAACATAATTGAACATTATGCACCTTTTTTAAAAATTTATAATAGTTATTCTTATTTGTTACTTTTATCATGTATGAATTCTACTTGCCAAAAGAAGCTGAAGAAGAAAGAGACAAAATTAAATTAAAATGCAAAATTAAAAGAACAAGCACACACAATTGCAAAAAACAAGCAAAGTAAAAATCATACCTCACAAACTACAAAGAAAGTGCTTCTTATTTGAGAGGGGAGTTTGCAAATTATGAATGAGTGAAATTGATGAGTGAAACAGTTTAAATAAGAATCCTTCATATGTACTGAGCCAAATGCCACTCCAAATATCAACGAAAAGTGTTTATTTGGCTGTTGAACTTTCAAATGGCTGTCAATGCAATTTATGAATTAATTTAACTAAACATAAAATATGTTTATTTTCAGCAAAACAAATTGACTTTGTGACTGGTGAAAAATGATATCCTTTGATCCACTTCTGTGTACTTGCAAAGCAAGGAATTAGCAATGATGCTTTAAAGCAAATGATTAACAAGCCAATGGGAGTGAAATGAAACAACCTCTGAAAATGGGCACAGGGTTTGCGATGCATAATTAACCCACTCACATTGCTTCTAGTCAGGTACCATGTGAGCTTTATGCTGTTGGCTAATTTAAGTTGTTATGGTTTGCAGCCCAGACAATAAGCACAGAATGTCTGCGCACTCCAGTATGGGTCCCGAAGTTGTGCAAGATGCACACTGTATCAAAGCTTACATAAAGTTGGACCTGCACCTCTTAAAACAGAGTTGCTTTCCAGCTGGAGAAAGCACTGGAAGAGAACTGAGTTGAAGGAAGACAATCAACCAAACGCCTTAGTGCAGGAGCTTGAGAGACGTGTTCCATCCAAAGGGACCAGGAGGTCCTGCAGGCTGACATTGCAAGGGCCATGGAACCAGCCAAATGTGGCTGTCAATGTAAACAGCCTATTATTGTGAACCTGGTAGCAGAGTCGAAAAATGTTTAATGACTTTGCACGAGTAGTCAAGGTCAATAAATGCATCTTCACAGCCATATTCTATTGACTGAAATACTAGGCTGAGATACTGCACAATTCACTGCGTGCCCATTACTCACCTACTAACAGTTTTTATCCATCAGAACACATACCTCACATTCATAGTTCACCTCAGCATCACAGACTTAACACTGATGTAAGTCTCACACGCATAGCTCAGTGTCTGCATGCACTATTAGCTTATCCACCTTGACAACTACATCACACAAATATGTTGTACCACATTCACTTACACTCTTCCTTCTCGCTTGCAGAGCACGTTGGCACATAACCAGAGGCAGCACTGCCTAACTGGCAGGAGGCAGACACAATTACACGTCTTTTTGCCTCAGAGAAAAGGTGCTTATCTTTATTAAAATGGCCATAACTGAGTTGATGGTGAGCAAAATCTGAAATGTTGAAGATGACTTATTTATGTACTCATCCTGTACTCATCTGCCATTTCACATTCTCATTGCATAATCTCTTCTGATTTACAAGCTCAAACATGTACGTCTTGCCTGCCACCCTTCCCCCTTACACTTGTGAATGCCCCTTGGCATCTAAGAATTATAAAATTATGGTGACACAGGAGTCTATTTGGCTCGAGGATTCATGCTTCTTTCAAATACCTGTGCAATTCAACCGAGCCAAATCGTGAGGGAAGAGCAAGAGGTAGATTATCAGAATGACAGTGCTGAAAAACAATGTCTCTGACTCACACTCACAACCACGGGTACAGATACTGAGAATGCACATACTTAAGAGGATACCTTATAGGTGGTGAGAGGCCAGGAACAAGAGACCTGCAGGGTAGAACTGCATGGTAACATAAGTGGCAGCCTGTTGGACGGTGAGAAATTCTACGGAATAGCATGCGGCAGGAGGCTGATTGGGATGCCAGCCGAAATGCTTGGCATATTGGAAGGTCTGTTAGAAAGCCTCCCATCACTGTCAAGGAGTGTGGAGAGGCACCACTAATGTGGCACAGCTTTTTGCTCCGAGCCGGAAGTCCAGTGGCTCCAGTGGGGTAATAGTGGTCACCTGTATGATAACATTTGCTGACCCAACCTCGATGTAAGTTCTGATAACCATTATCTCAGTTTCCATCAATGCACAGTGACTGGGTACTGAAGCATGCTCTTTCCTTGGTGCATCTCTAGTCATTCTCTTTACAGAGAAATGTAAAGCTATAAAGGAACTTTTTTGATTCCATGACAATCAATGTGGAGCTGGAGGAATGTAGAAGGCCAGGCAGCATCAGAGGAGCAGGAAGGTTGATGTTTTGGATCAACATCAACTTTCCTGCTCCTCTGATGCAGCCTGGCCTGCTATGTTCCTCCAGCTCCACACTGTATTGTCTCTGACTCCAGTATCGGCAGTTCTTGCTATCTCATATATGATTCCATTGTTTGATGACTCTTATTTGGGGTACGCAATCGTCCACCTAGCACATTGCCAGTAATCAACAAATAGGGTGAGGTTGACAAGGAAGGTAAGGTGCTGAGGGACTAAAACAATGTGGGAAGAGAAAGACAAGACTTATGTTTATGAGACAAC